>NC_140940.1:163154841-163754841 GCF_014529385.1 Adiantum capillus-veneris | reverse complement strand
ACTTTTTAGGATCCATTCGGATCCCTGCTTGAGAGATAATATGACCTAAATAATAATAATTTTTCAAGAAAAAGTCACTTTTCTTTTTATTAATGTAAAGCTTATTGCCTCTTTATTTGAAGATGTTGCTTATGTTCCTCAATAGACTTCGAGTAGATGATAATGCCAAAAAATACTCCCGTTAAGCTTTGATGAGGTCTAAAGAGCCTCTCCATTATTCGATTAAAGGTAGCCCGTGCATTGGTGAGTCCAAAAGGGAGTACCAATAATTTATATAGGTCAAAAGCTGCTCAAAAGGCCATCTTATGAATATCTTCAGGCATTATCCTTATCTGGTGATAGCCACTTTTGAGATCTATTCTACTAAAGTAGGTAGACCCTTGTAGCTTATCAAATAGATCTTCTATCTAGGGAATTGGAAATCTAATCTTTATGGTTATTTGATTAAGTGCCCGACAGTCCACACACATTGTATAAGTACCATCTTTCTTTTGTACTAGTCGAGCGATGAACAAAATGGAGATGACCTAGGCTTGACCATCCATTTTTTCCACAAGCTCGTTCACTTGCCTCATAATCTCCTCTTGCTGAGCTAAGACTCAATAAGGAGGCTTATTAAGAGGTGAACTATCATGTAGAAGTTTTATGGAATGATCATCTTGTGCCCACTTGGGATGCCATTTCTCCCGGGAATGTCATCCGTAAACACATCTTCAAACTCATGTAGGAAACAAAAAAATTCTAACTCCTCTTTAGTTTCATTTTTAGCTTCATAAGGAAACCATCTAACAAGAATGAGCGCTTTTCATTACTTTGTCTAAAGTTTGAGTATGTACAAGGGGTATAGTTTTGCACGCATTGATGACTTTGCAACCATCATCATATATTATACAATGAGCCAAATTTAACTTGTCAATATTAATTACATTCTCTTGACTATGTTGGGCCATGATACGCTAGCTCTTTTCTTAGCACTTCCAAAAATTTGGATACTGTTCCTGTTATCCCTCGAAAATTACCACTTGAGTAACTACACCCGTGGTTTATAGTATTTTTAATCGCAAAAAGTAGTTGAGTGGGTTTAACATTGTGAGGTTGGCACCGGTTCCTATCGCATAACTAATAGCTCAATAATGGTTAAGCCATAGGCAATCTTGAAAGACTCCATTATCACGAACATAGATCCCAATGGTGTCCCCCGTACCCTACAAAGATGCATACAAACCAAGTTAATAAATTCGAGTCGTGCTTACCGTATTGCAATGAACAACTCCAACCCTTCATACATTACTCAAGGACCTCTCTTCTTAGGCAAGAAAAGAGGAACCTCAGCTCTGATACCAATGCCAAAAAATCAAATACTTACTTTTAGTTTTAGTGGAATTTAACTATGAAAGGAGAGATTTTTCCTTAAGATAATGATAGCAAGGAGAGATTTTTCCTTAAGATATTGATATCAAGGAGATTATAGGTTGTGCCAGTTTGATTTCTTTACACAATTACATGTAGTAAACACTATAATCATGCACTATAATCCTCTCAAATGAGAGCTTTGTTGCAATACATAATTGTGCTCTTGTGGAGCCTTTCTTGAATTAAGAAGACGGTGTTCTTCAAAATTCAATTGTATAACCCTCCTTCCCAAACCCTAAACATCCCAAGGGGGAGAAAGAAATTGTGGGGAAAGAGAAAGATGAGGGTGAAAAGAAGTATTTTTCAAGCAAGAGACTTAATAATGCGTGTATGATTGCTCATGGGCAAGCTCTTAGCATAGTTTAGTAATAGAATAATAGAGATGGAGGAGAAGAAACTTTCATTGGCTTGGATTTGGATCCATAGCCAAGAGCTTGAGCATAGAGTCCATCTCTAGAGCTCCCATGAGAGAGAGAGAGAGAGAGAGAGAGAGAGAGAGAGAGAGAGAGAGAGGGAGAGAGATTGCTTTGCCAACTTGGGCACTTGAGAGAGTGTGTGAGAGGAGCAAGAGAGCCAGAATCCAATGAGCCTCTCCTTATATGCTTGCGCAAGTGTGCAACTAGTCTTCATTTAGAATGCATACAACTAGACCAATGAGGTGGGAACACCTCATAATGCAACTCAAGCTTATCCTACACTATCCTAGCTTACCTTGCATGAAGAACTTGCACCCCCCCCCCCCCCCCCCCCCCCTTTCCCCCTTGCACTCTACTTGCCACACACACTCACTCACACACACACACACACACACACACACACACACACACACACACACACACACACACACACACACACACACACACACACACACACACACACACACACACACACACACACACACACACTTGGTCACATCATCTGACTTGATAGCATCTATGGGGCTCGGATTATGTCCTAAATCACTATTTCTGGCTACAAAATATGACATCCAACCTGTTACACTCAAACTGGTTTTGAGTTGTTTCCTTAGGGGAGTTTTACCTTATGCTTGACATATTAAAATACCGCTTTCTTTTTCTATAGGGTTGTGGTTGCTCTAGCACCTCATCTGGAGGGAGTTGTTGACTATGCTCTGAATCACTATAACATCCAACTGTATGAACTCGAGTTGAAACTTGAGTTGCTGCCTTATGGGAGATTATCTTGTGCTTTATTATACAACTGCTAGCTTTTTTATGTGGTTGAATTAGAGCTATCCACCATAAATATAAATATATATTCTTATCCAAAAACCCTCCTAGCATCATGTTTGGGCTACCTTGTGGGTGCAACCCCCTAATTTATCTCTTACCTAGTTTAGTTAAAGCCCATTCTTTGGCCTCTTACCTAGGCAAATTCGGATTTGATTGGTTTTACTAGGTTTTTATCACTCTGTCTCGCGGCACTCATAATGCATCACGACCTCGCTCTGACGACCTCGCGTAATGAAGGGTTGCTTGCCCACAGATTCTTTGCCTCCCTCTCATTGAATGAGTCTTAGCTGGAAAGCCTCTTACAGTCATGAGAATGATCGATGCTAGGCTGTTGCGGCACCGCCACAAGTGATTATTTGGAGATCTTCCCTGCCTCTTCCACTATATAAGGCGAGGGGTTCTTCCCTTCACTTAGGCTTGGTCTCCCTTGGCAACTTGGAAAAATACTTGGGATTGCGTTTGCTCATAGGTTTTTTATCTCAATGCTTAAAATAAAACCCGTGCTTTGTTATCTGATTATAAACAATATTTTTTAACATTTAGACTATTGGAAGAACTGTTCATTTGGTTTGGGATTTTTTGTTAGCAAAAGAATATGAAATGAGAAACTTGGTACAGTTTTTCACACATCAGTAAAGGGTTTTTTTGGCTTCTTGCCTGGTACTGACTGCATACATACTTAATCTTTTGCTACTGTGCTAGAAAATGGCATCAAATTTGTCATACATATGGTTACTGTTCTGGTTTTTTGGTACTGGGGGTGAGTATAAGGTTGAATGCTTGGTGGTGATGCTGGTTATGCTGCCATGGAATATATACATTCTGTAGCAGAACTGTATATTTGGGATTTTCCTTAGCTAAAAGCAAATGGTTTGATAACCTCATCACTAATAAGTACACATCAATAGAGGGTTTCTTTTTGCCTGGTACTGATTACATACACTCACTCTAGTTTTTTGGTTGCTTGACATAAAAATGGCATCAATTCTATGGTTACTGAAATATGGTATACTATGGTAATATGGGGAAACTAATCTAACTGTGCTAATCATTGGTTGATACTCTGATTTATTATGTGATGCTTCATATTCTGGTGGGTTATGAGGAGATTCATGGAAACTTATCATGGAAACTTTTGAAAAATTGATGCTTTTGTGCATTTAAATCGATACTTATGGTGAGTTTGGTGGAATTGCTGGTTATGCTGCCAAATTCTGAATTTGGATAGTTGTAATTGGTTATTTGGGTATGATACATTCAATTTGCATAAATTTGAAAAAAAATGGAGCTAATACTTGATGATACTAAGTTTTTTATGGTATTATGATTTGGGGAGACTGTTTTCACTTACAAAACTAACCTTCACCTATTGCTTGGATGTCGGGCTTAGACCTGGTTTTCCATTATAGCTAGTGAATACTATTCTAGTGTGGTATAACTGGTTGTAGCGAGACTTTATACCTTCTGCTTGATCTTGGGTGTGGTTGGAATTAGCCGATTTTGGCTTTCCATTATAGCTAGTGAATACTGATCTAGTCTGGTATAACTGGTTGTAGCCAGACTTTATACCTTCTGCTTAATCTTGGGTATGATTGAAATTAGCTGGATCTGGCTCTGGTACAGACTTACAAAACAACTAACCTTGCTTGGATATCTGGCTTAGATTTGGTTTTTTTACAAAACATATCCCACTACATCTTAGTGATGATACTACCATAAAATATATTATGGTTTTTACTATATGCTTCGGCTTACATTAAAAGAAACCTTCTGCTTGTTGCCTGGATGCGTGGCTTGGTTCTAGTCTTTTTTCATATATACACTACATCTAGTTCTTGGTAATGATACTGCCATAAAAACCTCACTTGAGTTTTGGCATAAACTATGAGTCTGACCGGATATGGGTATAGTGGATTACTCAATTAAAAACCTATTGATCTGGTCCAGGTTTGGTAAAATTAAAAATACAAAAATCCCTATATTTAGCAGGGGGTACTGGTCCTTTTTTCACTACATCTGGTCTTCTAATCCTGCTCTCCACTTATGGATAATGATCTGGTGCTTTAGATACCTATGTTTTTTATGGTATTATGATTTCGGGAAACTGTTTTGACTTACAAATCTGACCGTCACCTATTGCTTGGATGTCGGGCTTAGATCTGGTTTTCCATTATAGCTTGTGAATATTGATCTGGTCTAGTATAACTGGTTAAAGCCAGACTTTATACCTTCTGCTTGATACTTAGATTGTCGGCTTAATACTAGTACTTTTTTCACTACATCTGGTTGGAATCTTTCTGGCCAACTATGGCTTAAATCTGGATAAAGATACTTCGGGCCTGCTCACTAAAACTTGAGTAAAATCTATCTAAATTTTTTTGTTGTAATACCTTATTGTTGGTTTGTTATAACAATAATTAAGGAATGACTTGAAAGCATTTTTTACCGGTGAGAATGAGCTCCATTTTTTACTATGGCTGACACCTGGGCAATCCAATCTGGCTGCTATTTTGATACCAATCTCTCTATGATACTTATATGCTTGCGCAAGTGTGCAACTAGTCTTCATTTAGAATGCATACAACTAGACCACTAAGGTGGGAACACCTCATAATGCAACTCAAGCTTATCCTACACTATCCTAGCTTACCTTGCATGAAGAACTTGCGACCCCCCCCCCCCCCCCCCGCACTCTACTTGCCACACACACACACACACACTAGTTAAGTTCACACAAAGCAAGTGTGTGCTACTTTGGAGATGTGGCCTAGCCAAGTTTAGTAAGCAAAGACTAGAGTCAACTTACTAAATGAGGAAGGGACAATCTAACCTTAGTCTTTATCTTTTCCCTTTTATTTATTAAAAACCATAAACTTACCTATTTATTATCTAGGTCGGTTGCAAGACACTTGCACAAACATTGACATTGGGGGCTTACGAAGTTGACCTGGAGCTACAACCTACTTGTTCATTTAGGACCTGCTAACTTAGGATAAACTTTGGTAAAAATAAAACTCACCCTTTGGGCTTTAAAACTTTCACCTCCTATGCAAAACCTTAGCATAATGCTTTAAAGGTGCCGCCACACTGCTCCCAAAACCTACAAATTAGATTTTCACCCTAAGGCTTCTCAAACTTCATACTTGGAGTGTAAAGAGTTATGCTAATGACTTGAGCTTAACACAATCACTTTCTATTTTTTAACTACAATAATTTCTCTCAGTCATCTCTTTTGTCCTATACCTTTGATCAATGCTACCTGCGATACATTCCTTTGAAGGAGTACGAGCGGAAGTGCGACGCGAGAGAGAGTGCGAGAAGAAGAGCACGACGATATGGTGAACTCGCTCTACTGTAATGTGTAGAGCATAGTGAGTTCTTATTAGGTTTTTACAAAAGAATATGTGTACATACCTGGCGGCCCGCCCACTTACCTGGGCGACCACATTGTGCATTATACCCCAACAACCTCCCACTTAAAGTCCAATGTGGTACTTTAAGTGTGAGAGAAGCTACTATACAAGCTAATATACAAGAGATGTAGAGAAGTGATGTACTACCCTACACCTAACTGCTTGCGAAAATGCGCAAAGCTCTCTGAGGGAAGTCCTTTTGTAAGTAGATCAGCAGGATTTTCTGTGGTGTGAACTTTGACAAGCTGAAGTTGCTTATCCTCGAGTATTTCCCTGATGAAATGATACTTCACATCCACATGCTTTGTCTTTGAGTGATAAATTGGATTGCGAGCCAATTGTATAGCACTTTGACTATCACAATATAACACAGGCATCTCTTCTTTGATTCCCAAATCTGTTACTAGTCGATTAAGCCAAATTGATTCTTTGCATGCCTCTGATGCTGCAACATATTCAGCCTCTGTAGTAGACTGAGTAACACAATCTTGTAATCTAGAACGCCATGATACTGCTCCACCAGCCAATGTAAAGACATACCCTGACGTAGACCTTCGGTTGTCTAAGTCACCTGCATAATCTAAGTCTGTAAAACCCTTTACACGTAGCTCCTGACTCCCATAGCATATACGCATACTCTTTGTAGCTTTCAGGTATCTCAATATTCCTTTCACTGCCTCCCAATGTTTCTTGCCTGGGTTTGACATGTATCGACTTACTACTCCCACTGCAAATGCAATGTCTGGGCGAGTAGCAATCATTGCATACATCAAACTACCCACTGCAGACGCATATGGAATCTTATCCATTTCAACCTGTTCTTCCTCAGACACAGGACAATCTTGTTTGCTAAGTTTCACATATGGTGGCAATGGAACACTCAGTGCCTTTCTCTTCTCCATATTGAAACGTTGCAAAACCTTGTCAATATACTCTGTTTGAGATAACCAAATCAACTTCTTTGATCTGTCTCTCTCAATGCGCATACCAAGTATATGACTTGCCGCACCCATGTCTTTCATGTTAAACGATTTTGCCATCTTTGACTTCAAAGCTGAGATTTCTTCCAAGTGCTTGCCAGCAATCAACATGTCATCCACATACAAAATAAGGATCAGCCAACTACCATCCTTAGCCTTCTTTGTATATAGATAGTGATCGAACTCACTACGTTTGTAGCCTTGAGAAAGCATAAACTTGTGGAATTTATGGTACCATGCCCTCGGTGATTGTTTTAAGCCATAAAGACTCTTTAACAGCTGGCATACCCAATCTTCCTTGCCTTTTTCAACAAACCCTTCTGGCTGCTGCATGTAAATTTCCACATCTAAATCACCATGCAAGAACGCTGTCTTGACATCCATTTGGTGCAACACCAAATCTAATATGGCAACCAATGCAAGAAAGCATCTCAATGTAGTCATCTTGACCACCGGAGAGAAGACTTCATCAAAGTCAATGCCTTGTTCTTGCTTAAAGCCCTTGGCAACAAGCCTTGCTTTGTACTTTGGCTGACTATCATGAGCGGTGATCTTATACCTGTAAACCCATTTACAAGGTAGAGCCTTTTTGCCGTGTGGTAATTTAACTAGCTTCCATGTCTTGTTTTTATGCAGAGCTGTCATCTCTGACTGCATGGCCAATTGCCAATTCCCGGAGTCCTTCATTTGCACTGCTTCCTTGTAACATGAAGGCTCATTGCAATCAGCCAACATGACATAGTTCATAGATGGAACAAACCTATCAGGAGGTCACGTGACACGTCCAGATCTACGCACAATAGGTGGCTCAGGCTCAGCCACAACCTGTGGTTCCACTCTATCCTGTCCTTGCTCCTCTTGAGCCCTGACATTTTGTCTTGCACGTGTAGGTCCATCTTCTTGGAAGACAACTCTTCTAATCTCCTCAACCCTCTCTGGTTTAGAATGATATTTGGATTCATTAAAGTGAACATCATTGCTGCGGACAACCTTTCTGGATTCGGGATCCCAAAGTCTGTACCCCATCTCACCAGAATTACCATAGCCTAGAAAGATGCACTTTCTACTCTTTGGCTCAAGTTTGTTCCTAAATTCCTTTGGAACGTGAGTATATGCCTCACAGCCAAAGACTCTGAGATGCTTGTATGAGGGCATTTTGCTTGACCATACCATCTCTGGCACTGAATCCTTCTGCAAAACCTTGCTAGGAGATCTATTTACAAGATGAACAATTGTTGATACAGCTTCAGCCCAAAACCCATTTGGCAGCTATGCATTAGACAACATACTTCTGACCTTCTCTTATATGGTCCTATTCATCCTCTCAGCAACACCATTTTGAGGAGGATTGTAAGGAGCAGTAAGTTCACGTTTTATACCTTTTGACTCACAAAAGTCATGAAAGGCCTTTGAAACATACTCTCCACCATTGTCAGTGCGTAAGCATTTAAGCTTCTTGCCACTCTGATTCTCCACAAGTGTCACAAACGTTTTGAAAACACTAAACGCTTCATCCTTGTGCTTGAGAAAGTAAACCCATACTTTCCTCGAGTAATCATCTATAAATGTCATAAAGTAAGAAGCTCCCCCTAGAGATAGGTTAGGCATAGGTCCACACAAATCATTATGAACAAGTGCCAACTGTGTATCTCTTCTACTGCTTCTATGGTTATGTGGCTGCTGTGTTTGCTTACCATACAGAGAATGTTCAGAGAATTCAAAATCATTAAATGAAAAGCCAGGCAAATAACCAGAACGAGACAAGATTTCCATTCCCTTCTTGGACATATGTCCTAACCGGCTATGCCACAAAGAAACGTTCGGCTGCTCGGTTATATTGATTACATTTTTAGAGACATTTGATACATAAATCGTGTAAAGTCCTCCAGACATTACTCCATGTGCTACTGTCATAGAACCCTTGGATATCTTCCACATGTTCTGTCCAAAATTGGTGACGTAGCCAGCATCATCAAGTAAACCTGTGCTGATCAAGCTCTTTGTAATTGCGGGAACATGTCTCACATTCTTCAGCGTGAAAGAAGAGCCATGCTGAAACTTCAATTGAACATCTCCAACACCTAAGATCTCACATGTCTGCCCATTGCCTAGCCGAACATGATCTTTAGTGGGCACATAAGAGGTAAACCACTCCTTGTTTGGAGACACATGAAGTGATGCCCCTGAGTCTATAATCCAGTCACTCAGTGCATTTCCATCAGATGCTGTAAGAAGAGCTGAGTCCAGTGTATTCTTCAAGAAGTAGATGTCTCCTGACACTAGACTATCATCCACTGCAACAGTGTTTGTCACATTTATTTCTTGAATCTTCACTGAGGACTTGTTCTTCTCACCATGGTCTTCAGCTTTCTCTTTGCCTTTTTCTGCTTTCCATTCTCTGCAGTTTCTTTTCATGTTACCCTTCTTGCCACAATGGTAGCATTCTATGTCACTCTTGCCTTTAGCACTGCGGGACTTGCTACGAGACTGATTCCTCTTTCCACCTTTGTACTTTTCTTTGGTACTTCCCCTGACAACTAAGGCTGTTCCTTTGCCTTTGTCCATTGTCTTTCTATTGGTTTCTTCAGTAAGCAGACTTCCTTCTACACCAGCTATGTTCAAACCATCTGGAGGTGCAGAATTACTCAAAGCTGTGCGAAAAGTGTCCCAACTTTCCGGCAATGTGATCAACAGGAACATAGCTCTAACAGGTTCATCAAACTTGACACCTTGAGATGACAACTGACTGTAGATTGTGTTGAATTCATTCAGATGATTGGACATAGGTGTCCCTTCTTTCATCTTCAAGTCAACAAGCTTCTTAAGCCAATATACCTGTGAAGCTGCACTCTGCTTCTCATAAAGATCACTCAGCTTTAACCATGCTTGATAATCCGACATCTCGTCTGCTACATTGAAGTAAACGCTTTCTGCCAAAGTCAGCATAATGGTAGAAAGTGTCAATTCATCCATTTCGCTCCATTCATCTTCGTCCATATCTTCTGGTTTTATCCCCTTGAGCTTTATAGGTTTTATCTGCTTCTTTTGTACCAACACGTGCCAAATCTGCTTCTTCCACAATGGGAAATTGGTTGCATCCAGCTTCTTGATATTGTAAAGAGCAGTGTCCTGCGATCCAGCCATAGCTACGCTTCACAATGGTTTACTTTCCTAGGAAAAATTCGGCAGAGTTTCCCCTGTAAACTGACCTCTGAACCAATATCAACCTGTCAAATGAACCAAGAAAGCTTCAGATTTTGCATAAATTTCGGCAGAGTCTCCTTTGTAAAATGGCTCTGGTGTACTAAAAAACAGCTCAAAAAACACTGTCTCTCTGACACTGTAAGCTGCGGGTAAACCTGTCCTGCACCTGTACTGTCTTTCACTGTCCTGTAAGCATAGACTGTGACAATGCCTCAACGGCAGTAAAGCAAAGATGCAATCCCAACTGTCTAACTCACATTCAATACATCCTAGCTGCCTATCTAAGGGTGCTCGAGGGATCACTCCAAGACCTGTATCACCGAAAGGATCTCAACATTCGAGAATCCCCCAGCTCAATAAAACCTCACTCGACCCTCAACAAAGGCTGCAGTAAATCTAACAGTACATAGACTTCCCACAAAGTCATACATCCACAAATTTCCCACTGTATGCTGTAACCGCTGCGGCGGTTGTTTGCTGTGTGACTCACAGCCAGCAAACCCTCAACAGACATACATCATCTCTAACAATACATCCCATGTGGAAGTACCTGTAATGTCAGGATGAAATCTGGAATATCAAGCAGCAAACACAAGCTACCTGATGAACTAGTGGATGTCGCCTATAGTCTGTGTGTAGATGCGCTCGTGTCATATGTGACACGCCTCCAAGAACTGTGAGCCGTCCTTCGATGTGTAGACAACCACAAATCAACACTCTGGGAGTGTCGATATCCTCAGCACCTGCAGTCGTAGGCCGAAAACCCCAAATTTGCAGAGTCGGATCTGCACCCGTCGAGACCACGTAGTCGAAAATGGCATGCGCAGACCTTTGTCGAAGCCGAATGGTGGCCGAGATGACCTCAGAATGAAATTCTGAGAACACCAAGCCCTTCGGGATCTCCCACAGGATTTGGGGCCGTGTCTTCGCCTGTCGAATTTCACTCCAATCTGAGCTAGTGACTCTAGCCTCCTGCAGTGCTGCCCCGAGCCTCGATCTGAGCTCTCATACCAACTGAAGGAGTACGAGCGGAAGTGCGACGCGAGAAGAAGAGCACGACGATATGGTGAACTCGCTCTACTGTAATGTGTAGATCATAGTGAGTTCTTATTAGGTTTTTACAAAAGAATATGTGTACATACCTGGCGGCCCGCCCACTTACCTGGGCGACCACATTGGGCTTTATACCCCAACATCCTTGACCTGTACTTATGAGTGAGATAACTAGTTAGCAATTACCCTTGCTCTTTTATGGACTTTTGACCTTTTGGTCCCAAGCCTTGACCGTTGGTCCATCAACACATAATCAATTTCACTTGTTCTTTTTTTATTTTCCCTAGGCTCAAGTGGCCAAATTAAGTTGGAAAATAATTTTAAAAGGTTAGAAATTAATATTCATTACATTTTACATGAAAGACTGCCAAAATTTTGTAAGAAATCTTCTTCACTTCTAGTTGATTTTTAGAGGTTGACATACACAGTCTTTTACTTCCAAAAGTGTAAAGAGTGATGTTATCCTCTTTGGAGACGGATTTGTATAACATTAAGAAGTTAGACAATTCTAACTTTCCATCTCAAAAGAAGCATATTTGGTATGTTTTGGTGCAAAAGAAGTGGGTTAAGCTCATCAAGAATAAATGTTTGAAACATGAAGACATGACCCAAAGGGAGTGGGAGGAGCTTGATGAGTTAGCATGATCTACTAGTATGCTATCCCTTGCAAAAGGTGTTTACTTCAATGTGGCCGGAGAGACAACAACATATGGTGTGTGGCAGAAGTTATGGGGTCTTTATAAGAAACAAAGTGAAACTTCATAGGTTTATTGACTGAATAAGTTGGTTGATATGAAGATGAAAGAGGCACCTTGCTGTCAAATCATCCCAATGAATTTAAAACAAGTTAGGTAGTTGTCCACACAAGGTGTGAAATTTGAGGACTTTGTGAAGGACATGTTTTTGTTGGTCACTTTGCCAGAGAGTTAGGATACTCTTTATGCGACTCTTTTTAATTTTGCACCTACCAATGGTCTCACTAGTTCCGGTGTTGAGACGAGTCTGTTGACTAAAGAAGTGAACAAAAAGAACTTGGTCCCTAGAAAAGGCAATACAACTAATATGGTAAGAGGCACTTCCAATGTGAAAGGGAATGCTAGCAAGAGAGGCAAGCCTTGAAGTAAGTCTTAGGTTCAAGCAAAAGAGAAATCCAATGCTACTATTGAAAGAGCAATGAGCATGTGACAAAGGATTTTCATAAATGGAACAATCACAAAGGAAGTAGGGGATGTTGAGGATGTCGCAGGTCTTGCTGCAAGGATTGCTACTATTAGAGTTGTTTTGTCTATGAAAAAGCAAGATTTTTGGGATGTAAAGGATGCACAGGCCCATGCGTTGATTGTGTTGTCTGTGAAGCGCACCATTACTCCTCACATTCATTCAGTGAAATCTACAAAACAAGATTCAGATATTTTGGCTGGTCTTTATGCAAGCCGCAATGAGGCAAAAATTGCATTGCTGTGCGTAAAGAGTTGGAGTCAAAGATTATGCATGAGGAAGATGATATGGACACTTTCCTTGCTGGTATCAAGGACAGTTCCCTTGTGCAGACTGTTCTTGATGCCTTGCCAAACTCTTACCAGACTTTTGCTAGTACTTGGAGACTCATGACCGAAGGAAATCTTGAAGTTGTCAAGTTTGATGCATTGTGCACATTGTTGTTGCAAGAGTCACTTTCCAGAAAAAACAAGAGTAGACAGCGTGCAGTTAAACACTCTTTTATTGTTGCTCAAAGAAAGGGTGGTAATAGCAATGCAACCGCTTCTTATGGTTCTTCTACGAGTGGAAAATCACTTGTTCCTAATGCTTCTACTGGCAACAATTTGCCTCGAAATTCTGGTGATAGGGGCAAAAAGAAGATGTGTTGCCATTATTGTCAAGCTAATGATCACTTGATCAAGCAGTGTCCTAAGTTGAAGACCAGAGAGGCTAAGAAGAAAGAGCGTGGTTCCACTGCAAATGTTGGTTCCACTACAAATGCAGCTATTGTTGAATCTTCTGTGAAAGGAGACTGTGATGCTGATGTTGACGCAGAATGGGCTTTTAATGCAGAGTGTACCTATAATCCTGTTGTCCATGATGCATGCATATCAGTTGTTGGAGATTCACATGTGGTATTTTGAGAGTGGTGCTACAAAGCACATTACCTCACATCGTAATTTGTTCACCTCTCTCTTGTCTGTCCCTCATGGGAATTCAGTCACTTGTGCCAACAATGCCTCTTATCCGGTTTAGAGAGTTATTGTGCTTATTGCTTCAAATGAAAGTTCTTTCACTCTTGTTGATGCACTTTATGTACTTGGGATCAAGAAGAATCTTTTGTCTGTATCTGCACTTGCTAGACTTGGTCTTGTAGTCAAATTTGTGGATGACAGATGTACAATACATGATCTCAGTTTTGGTGATGAAATTGTTGCATCTAGCCTTTTGTATCGTGGGTTGTATAATCTCACTTTGTTTGACAAGTGTGGAAATTTTTTTGCAAATGTAGTTGCCAATTCAAGGCTGTTTCAGATGCAAAACTGTGGCATGCACATTTTGGGCATCTGAATTTTGCCAGTTTGCTGCGTTTATAGAAGTTTGATATGGTTGCTTCTTTGCCACCTCGTGATGCACCTGCCAAACATGTTTGTGAAGGTTGTATTTTGGGTAAGATGCATCGTTTTAAGTTTCCAAAGGATGTTTCAATTAGGGCCACATGCAGGCTGCAGCTTGTGCATAGTGATGTTTGTGGGCCCATGCAAACTCCGTCCTTGGGCAATTACCTTTACTTTGTGACTTTCATTGATGATTACTCCAGGCATGCATGGGTATTTCCGCTTAAAGAGAAGTCCAAAGTATTTATGTGCTTCAAACAATTTTTGGCTATGGCTGAAAATGTCTTGAAATGTACTATGGGCACCCTCCGTTTCGATCGAGGGGGGAGTATATGTCTCATGAATTTAATGCATTTTTGGTTAGTCGTGGGATAAAACACCAAATGTACAATGCCTTATACGCCTCAGCAAAATGGTGTTGCTAAGAGGAAAAACAAGTCACTTATGGAAATGGCACGATGTATGGTCAAGCTTTGCCGCATTCTTTTTTGCTTGAGGCCATCATGTGCACTCGTGTACAAAACAGGTGTCCTACAAAAGATTTTCAATCTATTACTCCATATGAAGCATGACATGATAGAAAACCTTCTATTGAGCACATCCGTGTTTTTGGCTATTTGACATATGCTTTGGTGCCACAAACACAGTGGTAGAAATTTGGATGATAAGGCTATCAAATGTATTTTTGTTGGTTATAGTGCTGAAAGAAAAGGTTACAGGTTGTATCACCCACAAACAAAGCGTATTCTGGTTTCACGGGATGTTGTGTTTGTGGAAGATTCTGTTCAGCTCTTGTTGTCATGTACTAGAGACAATAGTGTAAGCTCACATGACAGTTATGACACTTTGTTGTCTCTTTTTTGTGGTGGAAGTAAGAATGTAAATTCCAATGAGGCAAATATACAATCTATAGGGATTTTTGAAAATGTTATAGATCAGCCTATTACTAATGCAGATGTACATGATGTACTTGATGAGGAAAGGGCTGAAAATGATCAGGCTAGAAGCATGCCAAAATGGTTGGTGCATACTTTGCGTGACAGTAAATTGGATGCACCTTTTTCTAGTCGTACTCGTTCAGGCTCTCGTCATGTATCTTATGCATTAGATTATTATGCTTTGGCTGTGTCTCGCTTACATGATGTTGAGGAACCTTTGTTTTTTGATGAAGCACAAAATTCAGAAAATTGGATGGATGCCATGCAATCAGAATACGATGCACTTATAGAAAATGACACATGGACTTTATGTGATTTGCCTCGTGGCAAAAAGGCCATTGGTATGAAGTGGGTTTACAAGTTGAAACACAAGCCAGATAGAAAATGACACATGGACTTTATGTGATTTGCCTCCTAGCAAAAAGGCCATTGGTACGAAGTGGGTTTATAAGTTGAAATGCAAGCCAGATGGTGAGATTGATCGCTATAAGGCTCGACTTGTTGCAAAGGGTTATGCACAACAAAAAGGCATAGATTATGAAGACTTTTGCTCTCACTTGTCGTATGATTACTTCTCATTTTCAATGTGCATTGGTAGCTCATTTTTGTTGGGATGTATATCAATCAGACATTGTTACTGCTTTCTTGAATAGTGACATGTTTGAGGAAGTTCATGTAACGCAGCCTCACAATTTTGTTAAGAAAGGACCAGAGGATAAGGTGTGCAAATGTAACAAAGCTTTGTATGGGTTGAAGAAATCTCCTTGTGCTTGGTATGAGAAGGCTGACACTCATTTGGTCAAACAAGGTTTTCATAACAGTCCAACAGAAAGCACACTGTATGTGAAGCGTGAGGGTGATGTACTTCTCATTGTGGTTCTTTATGTAGATGATTTGCTGATCGCTGGACCAAATGAGAGACATATAAATATTTGGGACTATTGCATAATTACCTGGGTATACAATTTAAGCAGTGTGATGGTGGTATTGCCTTGTGTCAGAAAAGTTACATAGAGACATTGCTATGTAAGTTTGGACTTGGACTATTGCCACTCCCATGGAAATAGATTTGAAATTGAGTCTTCATGATGCTGGTGATCTTGCAGATGTCACTCTTTACCAAACTGTTGTTGGATGCTGTTAGCAGCGGCTAACACAGGCTACACCGATTATGCATCAAACTGGAGATATGCTATGGATGTGCACAATATTTCCTATCCATGTTTGTCTAAGGTTTTGGGCTCATTGTGAGTTCCAAGTTATATATGCTAACTAGGAGGCTCAAACTTAAACCCATAGTAGAAAGGATTGTGGTGCAAGCCTTTATAAGGAAGCCTTTATGCAAAGAGGCTTCATTCTTGAGTAGTCATTCTTGAGGATCCATTCTTGAGAGCTCTCTCTCTCTCTCTCTCTCTCTCTTGAGTGTTCACTCTATGGATGGACTAGCCTTGAGCTTAATGCCTATGCTTAAGAGTCTAGTGCTAATCCATTGTAATTAGAGAAACTTTTCTGAATCTAATCTCTACTGTCTTCATTAGTCTTAATTCTTCTATTCCATTATCTCATGAAGTAGTTTCACCTTCTCATTATTCTAGATTTGAGTATGTGTGATGAATTCTTGCTTATTGACCACTCCTATCCTTCTATGAGTACTCAATTTGTGATATTTAACATCTCTAATTAGGTTGATTAAGCTGATTCTTAATCTTGTGATTAGTATATGTGCCTTGTTGTTTGCTTGTGTGTGGACGGGTTTAATGAAACTCTAGCACCATTCACCTTGTGTGTGTAGCTTTTGATGGAGTACCTTGATTGGCATGTGGTGATTGGAGAGGCCAACACCAACGCAATTAGTGTGTGCTTGTCAAGAGTGTGCTTAGAGATTCTAGTCTATGGCAAGTTGGACTTTGGCGGGCTTAATGTGTGTAGGTGATGCTTGATTGATGATGTGATTAGAGTTAGTGATTTATGGCTAATCTCTATTGCATTGGATGAGCATTCTCTTGAATCCTCTCATTCGATACATCCGATGCTTGTGCTTCCATGCCCTAGCGGGGTTGCCGATCCTAGGATTGATAATTTTGTTTGTCTTGGGATGATTAGGTTATGCTATCAAAGAGCACCATGTGCATAACCAAAGGCACTTTTTTCCTTCGGGTTTTTTCCCCTTTGGCATATTAGGGTATGCAAGATCCTAGATTTAGGTTTTCATTAATGTTTTTTTGGTGTGTTTTTATCAGCTTGGATTGTAATAAAAGGAATCAAGAGACTTCTCTATACAAAATGGATGCTTGCTCAAGGATGCTCAAAAGAGCATGAATAGGTGAAATCCTTTCATGATTTTACTTTTTTGTTCATCTCTCCATTCTCTATGCTTGGATTTAGTGAAGTTTCAACACTTTTGCTCTGTGAATATTAACTCATTACAAATTTGGTTTTATGTGTGCTAATCATAGGTAATTGGCCTTGACCTTAGGTTAATGTAGGATAATTTCTTATTAGTCCTAAACTCTTACTGATAGTCTTAATACTCCATTCATTTTTAACATGACCTAGGGCTATGATTAGGCTTTTAGTCCTTTAGTCCAATTGCCATAAAAATTCTCATGATGGAAGCAATAAAAAAGTGCTAAAAAATGAAACAATGAAGCAAAAAAGTGTCAAGAAAAAGTAGCATAAATGCTACTAGGCACATGAAAAATCAAATCTTTATGTTATGTTGTGTCTTGTGAGGCCTAGCGCCTTATTAGCACTTGGCAGGTGAGGGGAATCACCTTGGCTCGCTTGGTCAAGGCCCTAAACGAATGCCCTGGGCTGATAGGAGTTAGCCGTCGCCTTGGTAGGCTAGTAGGATTTTGGAACACCTTCTTGAGGGTTCAAGGAGTTGAGAGTTGTACCTAAACTTGCTTTGGGGTGGTAGCCTTGTATTGTGCTTTAATTTTTTCTATGAATGACAAAAACAAACTTCCATGAGCTTCAAAAAGCTGTGACAATGTACTAATAGATTAACACTTTTTTATACCCGTCAACATGACAGACTTGGATGCATTATTAATATTGGTCACATAGTTTTTAGGCTAGTAGTTTTATGAACTTGCATTAGCATAGGGTCTTAATTGATTGCTTGTGTTTCATGCATAAAACTGAAATTCTTCAAGTGGTTTAATCTCCATGATAGTTTGAGTGTTTTTTTGCTTTATGTTGTTTATTTTTTGACTATGATTCACCCATCTTTTAGAAGCAAAAAATTCACTTTGCATGATTGCTCATTGTACTTCATGTTTTTTATCCTTGTTGGCCTTTGATGCTCATTACTTGTTCTTATGATTTGCAGCTCAACATTCTTCCATGGACTTGCTTTCTACCATGTCACCATGTTTTGCTTCACCGGCACACGAGGACGTGCGCCAAATTAGGAAGGGGGGAATGTTAGCAGCGGCTAACACATGCTACATTGATTATGCATCAAGCGGGAGATATGCTTTGGATGTGTACAATATTTCCTATCCATATTTGTATAAGGTTTTGGGCTCATTGTGAGTTCCAAGTTGTATATGCTAGCTAGGATGCTCAAACTAAACCCATTGTAGAAAGGATTGTGGTGCAAGCCTTTATAAGGAAGCCTTTATGCAAGGAGGCTTCATTCTTGAGTATCCCCTCTTGAGGATCCTTCTTGAGAGCTCTCTCTCTCTCTTTCTCTCTCTCTCTCTCTCTCTCTCTCTCTCTCTCTCTCTCTCTCTCTCGTGTCCACTCTATGGATGGCCTAGCCTTGAGCTTGATGCCCATGTTTAAGAGGCTAGTGCTAATCCATTCTAATTAGAGAACCATTTCTTAATTTAATCTCTAATTTCTTCATTAGTATAATTCTTTTCTATTCCATTATGTCATGAAGTAGTTTCACCTTCTCATTATTCTAGATTTGAGTATGTGTGATGACTTCTTGCTTATTTACCACTCCTATTCTTCTATGAGCACTCGATTTGCGATATTTAACATCTCTAATTAGGTTTATTAAGTTGGTTCTTAATCTTGTGATTAGTGTATTTACCCTATTGTTTGCTTGTGTGTGGATGGGTTTTATGAAACTCTAGCATTATTCACCTTGTGTGTGTAACTTTTGATGAAGTACCTTGATTGGCATGTGGTGATTGGAGAGGCCAACACCAATGCAATTAGTGTGTGCTTTATCAAGAGTGTGCTTTGAGATTCTAGTCTATGGCAAGTCGTACTTTGGTGGGCTTAATGTGTGTAGGTGATGCTTGATGATGTGATTAGAGTTAGTGATTCATGGCTAATCTCTACTGCATTGGATGAGCATTCTCTTAAATCCTCTCATTCGATACATCCGATGCTTGTGCTTCCATGCCCTAGCCGGGTTGCCGATCCTAGGATTGATAATTTTGTCGGTCTTGGGTTGATTAGGCTATGCTACAATTGCCCCCAATAGATGCCTCATTTATGTATGCAACACGAGGTCAAATATTCAGTTTGCAGTCTCACAGGTTAGCAGATTTATGCATTGCCCAGGGTCTAAGCATTGGTAGGTTGTCAAGAGGATTTTTTGCTACTTGAGTGACACTTTACATCTTGGCTTGTTTTATCCCAAGGGGGGGATCATTGCCGCCATACTTACATGTGTTTTTGGACTCAGATTGGGCTGGTTGTTTTGACACACGAGTGTCCACAAGTGGATTTTTTTTCATGCTTGGCAGCTCATGTCTATCATGGTTAAGCAAGAAGCAACCTACTGTGGCCACTTCTAGTTGTGAGGATGAGTACATGGAAATCTTCACAGCAATGATTGAGTGTGTATGGCTCAGACGCCTTTGGGTGTTGGACAAGACAGTGCCAACACTATCTACACTGACAGTCCGAGTGCATTGGCATTTGCAAGGAACCCAGTTTTTCATGCTCGCACAAAGCACATTGAGGTGCATTACCACTATGTCAGGGAGAGGCTCTCAATAGGAGAGATCACCTTGGCTTATGTGCCAACACAGGACAACCTTGTAGATTTTTTCACAAAGGCATTCTCTCATGAGAAGTTCAAAGCTTTCCGCAAAGCTTTGGGCTTACTCCCCTTTGTGGACTGATCATGTCCTCAGGGCATGGCACTTCCCTTTACTCTATGTGCCAGCTCTCGTTCACCGCATCACTCCAGGGGGGATTTGTTACCATATACATGTGGTAGTGATGTGTGTGAACACACTTAGGACCATCGGGGAATTTTTTCCCTCTTTAGGAGGTTTTTTACCCCGTGCATTGTATATACACCCATCATTCTAGGGCTACCTATCTTTCCGTTGCACACTAAGTAATACTCTCTCTGTTGTGTGCCTTGAGCTTACTTCGTCTTCTCCAAGCTGTGTGTGTTTTCTTGCAACCCTAATTCCAACAAGTTGCTTGAGCGTTAATGGTTTTGATACACCGATGGCTATTTATGAAAATTTTATGAGTCATGATACCATAGGTCATATAGTCACTTAGGACTTTAGAAATCTTATTTTCACTTTGATCTTGTAAGAAAGTGAGAGCGAGAAATCTTGATGCTTAGAGAGAATGAGCATATACACATTCTAACATGATATATAGTGACTGTGAACATGAGTTATATGTTCCGAGCATATTAGTGAAGGTTTTGGGTCATCCTTTCATCACAAAGATCACCATAGGGATCTAGAAGCATGCACAATACATGCAACCTAGGGTAGAAAGCGTTTGAGATGTAAATCCCAAAACTTGCTCCAAATTTTTCAGTAGTTTCTTCTCTTTCTAGTCTGAATCTTTCCTAAGCAGTGAGAACGTCATCATTTTCCTCCTTAGTGAGAAATTGTGCCACGATAGAAATTCTACACCCCTTGTAGAGTTATGGCAGAAACACAAGTGATCCATTTAGGATTAAAAAAGTGCACAATTTAGATAATTCATCTGAAATAAGTACAAATGAGCTCCTTATATAGGAGAAGGAACAAGTATCGTGCTTATATCATTTGTGAGGTGTGAGAAAGCATTCAAATCAACCCAACAGGAGAGTAACATGTGGAAAACTTGTGTACACCTTTTTAGGGTTGTTTTTTACCTATCTATTGGCTTCATATGCAAGTGAAAAGATGTTAGAAAGGTCTATGGTCATATATACATATATGGGCATCATTTGGGATGTGGAATAATGCATGTGGAATTAGGGAGAGTCTCCATACTAGGGGCATAAATCAGGCTTACCCCCACAATCGACCTCTTAAGAGTAGATTATTCTAGTGGTCAAATCATATTGCCTAGGTCTCTTGTTGGATACATCTACAAGGTTCTTGTGATACACATCATGGCAGGTTCTCACTGGATTTAACACTCACGTTTCTCAGTTGGATACATCATGGTGAGTCTCAGTAAATTCAGTGCCTATGGTTCAATTAGGTACAATATGTTGGGTCTTAGAAGCTCCTAAGGTTCACACAAACAAAACACGTAGAGGGAAGTGTCTCCTCTTCTTGTATGTTGTTGATGATGACCTTCATGTCGTAGGTGTCTTTGTCTTTGGTCTTGAATTATTCATTCAAATTTTTGTGGTTCTCCTTGGTTGATGCCTTCTTCATTATCCATATCTTCATCTTCATGTTGGTAATCTTCATGGTGGACAATCTTCATGTACTCCTTGTGTTGGTTGTGTTCATCTTCTTCTTTGATTTTCTTTGTCGTCTATATTTGTTGATGTCTTTTGATGATACCCTCTCCTTTCTTGAAGTGCCGAGGATCTTGAAGTGTTTTTGTGTGTGTGACTCTGTGCAAATTCCTTAATCAACATTACATACATTTCATGTGAGATCATAGATCTTGTGCACATAATATTCTTATGTAAGGGAGTCTTACACTACAACAAAAACAAGTGCCTTTGATGCAGATTTTGACGCGAACCGTTGAAAACTGCGTCGAAATCTTCGTCCCTATGAAACAGTCAAAATACGCGTCGATATCTACATCGAAGGAACCTGTTTTTGACGCGTATTTCGACGCTTGTATCGACGCGTATTTCGACGACCATATCAAAAAACAAAATCTTGGGTAGAGGACAGGCAGCCTGGCTTGTGCCCAGTGAAAAGATGGACACAGCCACAACCAGACTGCCTGTCCTCTGCCCAAGAAAGCGAGCATCACCAAAATCAACCGTGCTCCGGGCTCCCGCAAAAATTTTGGCAGAGTTCCCTTCGTTTTAACATAAACTTTAAAAAAAAAACCATATGTATACGCCTCCTACATGATATCCATGTAGGATCTCACATGAGATTTAAGGCACAACTTGATGGAAGAAATGAAACGAACTTTGTGCAAAACCATAACCAAATTAAAACCATAACCATAACGAACTTCATATATAACGAACTTTGTGCAAAACTATAACCAAATTAAAACCATAACCATAACCATATTGATCAAAACCATAACGATAACCATAACCATAACCATAAACAAAACAATAACCATAACCATAACCATAACCATAACCATAAAGTTAAACATAACCATAAACAAAACAATAATCATAACCATAATGTCCATAAACAATAAACAATAACCATAACCATAACCATGTCTATACAAGAAAGAAACACAGAGATGTGTCTGTGTGTCACAAAACATATATAGAAATCCACTGATGACTCGCGCATCACAACCTGCACATAAAGGGACAAGTCACACAATTAGTATGATATTACTTCACATATACTTAATTAATTAAGTGAAATCACACATATTATTTGTCTCGATCAAACGTCTCACCTCAATTGATCAGTGAGACTCTAAGGCCTCCCAGTCTACAGGCTCTCGTGCGGCAACAAGATCATTCAATACTTCATAAACGCCTCTCCGATATCCATCTGTCTCCTCCTGGTGCTAGAAAAATGCACCTCCGCGAGCTGTCGAACCCGCTGTCTCATCTCAGTCTTGACACTATCCATGTCAACCTGTCCATCTGGCCGTACAGTATAGACCTTGGAGGCACTAGGATCGTGTGCCCCACAAGGTGTCCGAGGTGTGCTAAGAGGTGTGTCGAGAGGTGTGCTTGGGTAGGACGGGGGTCGTGAGCGAGGAGGGGTCGAAGCATCTATGGACCCTCCTCCACAGCAACCACCACCTCCACCTGACGATCGCCGAGATCGGCGAGTGCGCCTGTGCTACGGAGATGCTGACGTACCCGCCTCTGCCGTACCCCTAGGTGTCGAAGCGGCCGTGATGGGAGACCTCACAGGCATGGTACCCATAGGCGTCCCCCCCATAGGCATCGGACCCTCGGGTGTGAAGCCCGTAGGTGTGGTACCCGTACCTCTGGCTATCCAATACTGAGATGCATCTTCCATATGAGTGGGCGTCATCCGTGTGATGAAGCCCATAAATGCATCCGCACTCATAGAAGCGGGATCTGGCGACTAGTCTGCCATACTAAAGTCCTGCACAAAGAAAGTAAAAGAAAGCGTCAGAACACCTTTGTTTAAATTAAGAAAGAGCTTAATTTTAAATCAACGTCTTCACACAAACACTTACAGGCCTCGACTAGTGAGACATCATCGATAAGATCTAGCACCGTATCATTGTCTATCTCTAACTGCAGAGATAACTCTGTCCCAACTCGTTCTGGCGTATTGTCTATATCCATTGCATCTTCATCTACAAGTGTTATATCTGCCTCGTCTGCGTCATCCCTCGTATATTTGTCAGCTTTCTCTGCCATACCTTCATCCATCTCATCTAATGTCACAGTAGTATCTCTCCAACATTCTTGAATATATGCATTGGATCCAGCAAATGGTTAATTAGTAGATCACCCCAGTACGGCAACGTATGGATAATGGACAAACGTTTCATTCCTGGAACAAGTTGCCCCTCATGTTGCTCCCATCGACGACGCCACTCTTGTACATGCATAGGACGACATTTGACGTGACCAAGGTGACCTTCGCGCAAGTGATGGCCATCTGGAAGATAACGATGGTGGCCTTGATAAATTGTCTTTCGACGCGAGGTAGAATAGCGCACATCCAAAGATGGCCCGCAAATTAGACATGCATTGTATCCTGAAGTTGTAAGCCTTGCATATATTAAAGCATGATTCAGTACTACACAAAGTGCTTGCGAATAGCGAGAATTTTGTAAATCATCCACCATTACCAGAAGCTTCACCGTATCCTGGCCAATCATGCATAGTCCACATAAGAAGTCCATGGATCCTTGCATGCTGTTGTCCCGCTGGTTCAACCGCATCTGCTATGTCGATCCCATGCCATAACTCCTGGAGCTCGTCAACTAGTGGTGCTAGATAAACATCCATGTTTTTTTGCCATGAACTTACCAGGCACAATCAAGCCTAATATCAAATGACCCTTCTTGATGGCAAGCCCAGGGGATTCACCATGGAAAAATTACCGCACCACGTAAGTGCAAGGGAGGGGTTTTTTTAACAAGTTACATAAGCATATAAGTTAGGGGCATGCCTCCAATAATTTATCTCCCAAGCTTAAAAATAAGGGAGGGGGTATTGGGGGGGGGGGGGGGGGGGGGGGGGGGGCAGAGGGAAAAATGAGAGGAAGGTTTTGTGTTTCAAAATCATGGCTTCCCAAAAGAGTCTTCCCTCAAAATTGTGAGTCACTAGCTACAAATATACATGCAAGAACTAGCACTGCTTTGTATCAATTGCTTGTTTTGTGATTATAGTTCATTTGTTGAGGGATGAAAGCTATAAAGAGCTTGTATAGATGCAAATTTACACGGAGAACCTAACAAAACTTTATAACCATGTTTTTTGAGTAATTTAGATGGGTCCAAATTGGATGAGTAGCTAAAGTGCAGGCTGAAAGGGCACATGGTTTGAAAGTCAAACTAAGACACATTGAGTGTACATCTAGTTATCAATAGAAGTGGTTCCTTTGTACATTGCCAATCACTATGCTACACGTTCTTTGACTAGTTTTACTTATTTAGATCATGTGAGACCTACATTTTACATGTAAGATAGGGGTATGATAGTTTTTTTCATTTATTATCGTATAAGCGTAGAAAGGGGGGTCATATTCCCTAATATAAGTCGTATATAGGAGTTTTATCAAAGTTTTCCGCTCGTTAGAGTGAATCCCCCGGGATGGCAAGCCACGGCGGGAGGTTGTAATTGACAAGGCACACAGGCCAAGTGCTCCATGACGAGCTTCTCAAGCCAAATGGATTGACTCCATCCATTGCCATGCCCAAACGCAAATTGCGTGATTCACTCTTAAAATGTGGCCAGGTATCTTCAATGTGCCTCCAAGCCTTTGAATCAGCGAGCACACTAAATGTTGCATCAATGGATCTATTCATAGAATGCCACCACATCAACTTTGCAATGGAACCACAACAAAACATGCTTTTTATCCTTGGAATAATAGGGAAATGCCGCAACACTTTAGCTGGCACTGACTTGCCAACCGCATCTTGTTTGTAGCGCATTGCTCCGCACTTAGGACACGACAGACAATATGCGAATTCATTGCGAAAAAGAATGCAATCATTTGGACATGCATGAATCTTGTTGTAGTCCAAGCCAACTGAGGTCAATAGTCGCTTTGCGTCTGGCCTGGAGGGGGGCATTTCATTGCCAGCCGGGAGTAGTTGCTCCCGCAATAACCTGTTTAAGCCACATTAAATTAAAAGCTCCCCAAGCATGTCACCATTGCAATCGAAAAATCTCTTTTGTAAGTTACGTACCTAAACAAAGCAGTGACGCTTGCATCTGACCACCCGTACACTGATTGCAGATTCAAAAATGATAGACAAGTATGAAGCACATATATTTTGATGCCTTCATAGATTGGTTGACATGCCAACTTTCTCAACATGTCTTCAGGAGATAGGCGCACGTGTTTTGGTGCTGCTTCGTTAGCGTTCTCCTCGCTTGTCTGGAAAAAGGCATCCAACATCTCCTCCATGTCATCGTCTTGTGTCTGTAAGCCCTCCTCTGCTTCTATCCTTGGCTCTGGATTGGTCAGACCTTCACGCATAATCCTTTCTCTCTCTCTCTCTCTCTCTCTCTCTCTCTCTCTCTCTCTCTCTTTCCCTCTCAGATGTAGGTGTTATCGCGAAAATCAATGCCCGTTCCGTAGGAGTCATATCGTAGATTCTGTAGGATTTCTCTAGCAAACTCTCCGTACTTGTGGACATGCTCATTACATATCCTACGCTTGCGCAGGATTTGATACTTGCAGAGCGTGCACGAGCATGCAATCTTTTCCTCCATGTTAGCTGATGACGTTGCCATCTACAATGATTATCAAATCCTACGCTTGCGCAGGATTTGATACTTGCAGAGCGTGCACGAGCATGCAATCTTTTCCTCCATGTTAGCTGATGACGTTGCCATCTACAATGATTATGAATATTGTCTCAATAGATATACTCCTCACAATGTAAACTACCTCGCATTCTCTAGCCTTGGCCGATCTCCGCACACCTTGATCCAGAGGTGTACGGAGATCAGGACCACCGGGTCAAAATCTCGTCCTTATTGGTCAAATCCTATATGGGTAGACACATACGTGCTCTCCCAAGTGTACGTGACAATGCATGCAGCAGGCAAAACCCCTTTGCCTCTTTTAGTTTCATAGTTTCTTCTAGAGGGAGAGAGAGAGATAGAGAGAGTTTCTGTCCTTTTTCACACAATTGGTCAGCCAAGCTAACTCTTTCACCACTAATTTCTCTATCTACTACTATCTCTCTCTCTCTCTCTCTATCCATCTCGGTAGCTATCTCCAATTAATTCTCTCTCTTCCTCTACCTCTATCTCTCTCTCTCTCTCTCTCTATATATATATATATAGATATATATATATATAGATATATATATATATAGATATATATATATATATATATATATCACTCTCTCTTTCTCTACTTCCCTATCTCTCTCTCTCTCTCTCTCTCTCTCTCTATTTCCCTCTGTCTCTCTCTCCATTTCCCTCTCTCTCTCTCTCTCTCTCTCTCTCTCTCTCTCTCTCTATATATATATATATATATATATATATATCACTCTCTACCTCCCTATCTCTCTCTCTCTCTCTCTCTCTCTCTCTCTCTCTCTCTTTATTTCTCTATTTCCCTCCCTCTCTCTCTCTCTCTCTCTCTCTCTCTCTCTATTTCCCTATCTCTTTCTCTCTCTCTCTCTCTCTCTCTCTCTCTCTCTCTCTCTCTCTTTTTAATTTCTTACACACACACACACACACACACACACATTTCTCTCTTTAATTTCCTCTACACACACACACACACACATTTCTCTCTCTCTCTCTCTCTCTCTCTCTAATTTCCTACACACACACATTTCTCTCTCTCTCTCTCTTTAATTTCCTACACACACACACACACATTTCTCTCTCTCTCTCTCTCTCTCTCTCTCTCTCTCTCTCTCTCACACACACACACACACACACACACACACACCTCTCTCTCTCTCTCTCTCTCTCTCTCTCTCTCTCTCTCTTTCCTACACACACACACACACACAATGTAGCTTGAGAGAGACAGAGAGAGAGAGAGAGAGAGAGAGAGAGATGGGGGCGGGGGGGAGAGAACAATACCTGCGCTGCAGGTTTCCAAGAAGGCTAGATCTGTGCACACGCTCGCAGGCAAAAATGACCGCCTACGCGCGGATTTGGTTTTTTTTTCCCAATTTTTTTCGTCGAAATATGCGTGGAAATACACGTGGAAATACGCACCTTTCGACAGGCATTGCCACGTGTATTACCACGTACGTATCGACACGGGGTATGCCCATTGAAATGCGTGTGGAAAGGTCGGTGCATCGAAATATTGCGCGTCGAAAATCGCGTAACATGTTGTAGTGTTACCAATATATCCCTTTAATATGTCAAAAGGACAAGATCATCTCTAAAAGAGAGAATGATGGCATTCATTTTGTGCTTTTGTGCATACACATTAAATATATTGTGATTGGATGTGCTCATTATTAAGCGATGGGGCATGAGTATGAAGGGTGCTTGCATTCAAGGGGGGATATAGCCGTGGGAAACCCTTCCAAGAAAAGCCATTTGGCTAGGGCCAGTTGGCAGCAAGGAAACAATTTCTTGAGACGACCAAGCTAGTCAACGAGTGTGGAAAGGACCCCTTCAGTAAAGCAACCGTGAGAAGGCCCTCTTGAGGCAGTGTCTGCTGCTGCAGGTCGGCGACATTGGTAGGTGGTGGCAGGCGGTCAGCTCGTGTAGAATTGCCCTAAATGCGAGTGGCCGACGAGGAAGAAAAAAATTTGCCAACCAACATGCGTCCATTTGCAAACCTGCCCTAGTTATAGGGTGATTTGAAATGCAATTCTTGCATCCACCCAGTTTTCCACAAACCAAAAGTAGGATATACATGTTGAACTTATGAAATGAGGGTCAAACATCATAAACAAGGCAAGCTAACCACTTGAGGTTGAGCCTTTCACGTGGGAAATATTCAAATAAAGTAAATTTAAGCCGGGCTTGACAAGCTTTCACACACACACGAGCTTTTCCACTAATCAAATGAATAGGGCCACTAATGAGATCCATTTTGGAGACTTGGGAGCTCGTTGTTGTAGAGCTGATGCAAAGGAGTCTTTATTTGTGAATTGAGAAAACCAAGATGTCGCTTATGTAAATGCTAATTGATCAAGCAAGGATTAATGCAAAAAATGGAATAGTTAATGATGCTCTAATATAGTATGCCCTCTATTCCAATCACTTTTATCAAGGGTAGTGGCTCGAGGTTCTTCACCAAGAATGTACGCAATGGCTAGAGTGATTAGCATAGAGAACAAAGCTAATCTAGATGCTTATGCATAAGAAATTGATTCAATCTTGTGAGGGAGAGGAGAGCTCTCAAGATCTAGCATAGAATAAAGTGAATTAGGATTGATGGTGGGTAATTAGAAAATGCTAATTACACTATTAGATTTGATACCAATTTTAGATTTATGGTGGAAACACAAGTGAGCCATTCATGATTGAAAAAGTGCATAATGTAGCTTGCTAAATCATCAAGATCTAGCATAGAATAAAGTGAATTAGGATTGATGGTGGGTAATTAGAAAATGCTAATTACACTATTAGATTTGATACCAATTTTAGATTTACGGTGGAAACACAAGTGAGCCATTCATGATTGTAGGTTGTTAATTCATCATGAAATGAGTACAAATGAGCTCTTTATATAGGAAAAGGAAGAGGTATCTTGCTTACATCATCTGTGAGGTTTGAGAGTATCTTGTGGAAAATGCATGTACACCACTTTAGGGATGTTTTTGACCTATCTATTGGCTTCATATGCAAGTGGAAAGGTGCTAGAAAGGTCCATGGGTCATGTATACATATATGGGCATCATTTGTGATGTGAAATCATGCATGTGAACTTAGGAAGAGTCTTCATAGTAGGGGCATAAGCTAGGTTTACCCCAACACTCCTTCCAAGTGGCCTTGGTGCCTCTCCTTGAGCTTTGAAGCTATTCCACCACTACCTACCAATCTTTTGGAGCTACATAGCATAGCTTGGATTACTCCATGAAAAATTATCTTCACCAAGAATACTGATGAATGAAATTTAAGACCTTTTCAGTATTACCATAACTTTCCTCAAAAGAAGGGAAGGTTACATTCTTACATCCTTTGAATGTTTACATGTGATATGCTCTCTTCCATGAAGGATGGGTACAAAGATATTCTCTCTTCCTCTTGCCTTCTAAGACATAACATTCTTATGATATTTTTGATGATGAGAGGGAGAAGAGGATCAAGAGAGTGTCCCCCATCTTCATCTCCTTGATGATCTCCTACGGTTGCTTGACTCCTCTTAAGAAGAAGACTATGATTGAGTTTTTTATAGTCTGTTTTACCCTTTGGAGAGCATATAACAAGACTTCTTTGAGGAGTTATCTCATCAATTGAGCAATTTGTGCTCTCATTCTAACCACTCTCATTGTGGGTTGCACAATTGGTCTTTCTCTTCCATGTAGGAGAGTTTTTCTTAGAAGACATTGATCTTGGATCTCCTCTTTTGTGACTCAGGGACTCCTCTCTATATGTGGGAGAACTATGTCTGTAAGGTGGTGCACTTGGATCTCCTCTTTCGTGACTCAGGGACTTCTCTCTATATGCGGGAGAACTATGTCTGTAAGGTGGTGCACTTCATCTCCTATTCGATTTAGAGGGCCTCTGATAGAAATTTGTTCCTTTTCTAAGCTAGGGATTGCATCCTCTTGATTTGTAGGAGTCTTTATAGCATATACTCGTCGTGCATAAGAAATTAAATTATTAGTCTGGCCCTTTGTAGTTGTGCCTAGATTATTGCTCATAAGTTACGATTTCTTTGCGCTTCTTACTGCCATCATGTTAAATATCTAATTGCATGCATTTTTTGTGCAAAATCATCATCATCATCAAAATTCATTCCTAACAAGTGTTTGTCAATTTCTTGAATATCATACATTGTGAATTTCTTTTGCTAATCATGAAGAGTCCTCGTAGCGCCCACATTTGCGGTGCCCTTGAACCATCCTCTCTTCAAAAAGAAAGAAAGACCATACTCTTTGATATTAATGTAACTAAATTGTAACTTGCAGATAGTAAGTCTGAATATTGATACACTAATTAATTGGTATAGGCATTCAAGAGAAGAAAAATTAGACGCTAACACTGTGTAGAGGGTTGGATTTTTTAAGGCCGGCCCCCCCTTGAATGGACTTTTCCATTGCAATGAGAAATTACAAGTACATGCAACAAGAAATTCCAATCTACTGAAACCTTCATTAATTACCATGTGCTCTGTGAAAGTTTAGAACTTCAAAAATTGTGTAATTAGTAGCTAGCTTTTTCGTTTTGCACTTGCAACAGTGGCCTCTCTCCCAAAGGCATTTGATTACACAAATCAATAGCCCTATGGAGAGGCTAAGAGGCCTATGATCACTTCAAATAAATGATCTGACAAAACACACAAAAAAAAACCACAATTTGCAAATCATTGGAACACTTCACCACTTCAAACGACTTGAATAACTAAATTGTATCAGAGTGGAGAGAGAAAGAGAAGATGTGGGAGTGGGATGTCCCTTTATACAATTAGTGGCTCTGAACTACCACTGTTAGCACCCTTGTTTTGGTGTTTCTTCTTGTACAAGGAGTCAAAGGGCTGAAATCTGACAATTAGTGTGTATGCAATCATGTGGCATTAATATGCAAATACTATGTGTTCTAATGAAGGGGTAAAGGTTGCTTGTATATGCATGGCGGGCCGAGAGCAACAGAATAGTAGGGCACCCAAAAATCAACGCCACCCCCTTCCCTTGTTTTTAAAGGTGATCCAGAAAAGGCAAGAAATTATAGTAGTTTTAGGATGTCAACATGTTATAATGAAAAGTTGCACAAAAGGCGGAGGTGGGGATAGCCTTTTGTGTTAAAAATTTGCAAAGCAAATGCTTTTATTATAAATTCAATTTTATAGTGAGACAATTTATTTTTAGAAAGTTAAGATATTTTAAAGACAGAATCAACAAATTAGAGCGAGAAAATTTGCAACATAAAGAGAGAAGAGAATCTAGAGAGAGAAAATCAATGTGCGTTATAATAGATTATGGCTTTGACGAAGAGACTTGCATGGACCATCTTTCTAGAGAGAGAGAGAGAGAGAGAGAGAGAGAGAGAGTTTATGACTGCCAAGCAAACTCGTTGATCAATTGCGTTTATAACCTCTACACAAAAACCCTAATCCTAAACCCGTCGCATACTACCCTCTAAAATCAAAGCAATCGTCCTCAGATACAGAATATTGAAAGAAAGAGAAAGAAATAAAAGAATGTCCATGCATCTTAACGTTTTCATAATGTTTCATCAAATAAAATACCGTTTGTGATCATTCATTCATGCATACATGTGCAGTGATGGTAGTATGCATAAAAGGGATATGCTAGCTACAGAAGAAAATTTGTTATATGCATGATATCATAGATGATGCATTCAAAAGGACACTGGATCGCATGTTACCATATACATGTGATAGTGATGTGTGTGAACACACTAGGACCGCCGGGGCATTTTTTTCCTCTTTAGGAGGTTTTTCCCCTCGTGCATTGTATATACGCCCATCACTCTAGGGCTATCTATCTTTCCATTGCATACTAAGTAACACACTCTCTATTGTGTGCCTTGAGCTTCCTTCGTCTTCTCCAAGCTGTGTGCGTTTCTCTGCAACCCTAATTTCAACAATTGGTATCAGAGCAGGTTGCGTCCTCCTGGGCTTAGTCGCCAGCTGCTCCAGCACACGCCTGCTCACTTTCTCCGATTTCAGTGAGCTTTGGCAAGCACTCACAGGTCAACAAAAATTTCGCGTAGGCTCGTAGAGCAGAATCTGCTCAGATTTTTGATTCGGGCTCATTTCGGCCTCCGTTTCCACTACAGGCAGTATTGCACAGGCTATTTCGTCATTTTGTGCAAAATTTCTGTCAGTGCCATTTTCTGCATAATAGGTGCCTTACAGTCTTCTACGGTTTGTGCTATATAGCACGTGTTGTTCCCGCACCGTTTCTCCTATTTTCAGGCAGTTTTCACATCAGGGGCAGCATTTACCATGGCTGACAACAACACAGATGTGTTCAAGATGTTTGCTGAGGACAGGTTGGATGGGGACAATTACCCTATGTGGGCTTATATGATGCAACATGTTCTTGTGTCAAAGGGCGTCTGGAATATTATGCAGGGCATTGATGTACGTCCTGGTTTTGAGGATGTAGGCGATGTTGAGGATGTTGCAGGTCTTGCTGCAAGGATTGCTGCTATTAGAGTTGTTTTGGCCTACGGCAGAACAAGCTCGTTGGGATGTAAAGGATGCGCAGGCTCATGCATTGATTGCGTTGTTTGTGAAGCGCACCATTGTTCCTCACATCCGTTCAGCAAAATCAGCAAAACAAGCTTGGAATATTTTGGCTGGTCTTTATGCAAGTCGCAATGAGGCTAAAATTGCTTTGCTGCGTAAAGAGCTGGAGTTGAAGATTATGCATGAGGAAGATGATATGGACACTTTCCTTGCTAGTGTCAAGGATATCAATGAGCAACTTATTTCTGCAGGTGAAGTCATTTCAGACAGTTCCCTTGTGCAGACTGTTCTTGACGCCTTACCAGATTGTTACCAGACTTTTGCTAGTACTTGGAGACTTATGACCCAAGGAAATCCAGAAGTTGTCAAGTTTGATGCATTATGCACATTGCTAATGCAAGAGTCACTTTCCAGAAAAAACAGGACTAGACAGCGTGCAATTGAACAGGCTTTTATTGCTTCTCAAAGAAAGGGTGGTAACAGCAATGCAGCCACTTCTTATGGTTCCACTGCAAGTGGCAAAACTTATGTTCCTAATGCTTCTGCTGGCAGTACTTCGTCTGGCAATTTTGGTGATAAGGGCAAAAAGAAGATGCGTTGCCATTATTGTAAAGCTAATGATCACTTGATCAAGTCGTGTCCCAAGTTGAAGGCCAAAGAGGCTAAGAAGAAAGAGGGTGGTTCCACTGCAAATGCTGGTTCCACTACAAATGCAGCCATTGTTGAATCTTCTGTGAAACGAGATTGTGTTGCTGATGTTGATGCAAAATGGGCTTTTAGCGCAAAGTGCACTTACAATCCTGCTGTCCATGATGCATGCTTGTCAGTTGCTGCAGATTCACATGTGTGGTATTTCGACAGTGGTGCTACAAAGCACATCACCTCACATCATGAATTGTTTACCTCTCTCGAGTCTGTCCCTCATGGGAATTCAGTCACTTGTGCCAACAATGCCTTTTATCCGGTTCAGGGAGTTGGAAAGATTGTGCTTACTGCTGCAAATGGCAGTTCCTTCAAACTTGTTGATGCACTTTATGTACCTGGGATCAAGAAGAATCTTTTGTCTGTATCCGCACTTGCTAGACTTGGACTTGTAGTCAAATTTGTGGATGACAGATGTACAGTTCATGATCTCAGTTTTGGTGATAAAATTGTTGCATCTGGCTTTTGTGCCGTGGGCTGTATAAGCTCACTTTGTATGACAAGTGTGGACAAAATTTTGCAAATGTTGTTGCAAATTCAAGTGCTATTTCAGATGCAAAACTTTGGCATGCACGTTTTGGTCATCTGGAATTTTGCCAGTTTGTTGCGTTTGCAGAATCTGATATGGTTGCTTCTTTGCCGCCTCTTGAAGCACCTGTCAAACATGTTTGTGAAGGCTGGTTCAGTTCGGGCCACATGCAGGTTGAAGGTTGTGCATAGTGATGTTTGTGGGCCATGCAAACTCCGTCTTTGGGCAATTACCTGTACTTCGTGACTTTCATTGATGATTACTCCAGGCATGCATGGGTATTTCCGCTTAAAGCGAAGTCCAAAGTTTTTATGTGCTTCAAACAATTTCTGGCTATGGCTGAAAATGTCTCGAAATGTACTATGGGCACCCTCCGTTCCGATCGAGGGGGGGAGTATATGTCTCATGAATTTAATGCATTTCTGGCTAGTTGTGGGATAAAACACAAATGTACAGTGCCTTATACACCTCAGCAAAATGATGTTGCTGAGAGGAAAACAGGTCACTGATAGAAATGGCACGATGTATGGTCAAAAGTCAAGCTTTGCCGCATCCTTTTTGGCTTGAGGCCATCATGTGTGCCACTTATGTACTAAACAGGTGTCCTACGAAAGCTTTGCAGTCTATTACTCCATATGAAGCATGGCATGATAGAAAGCCTTCTATTGAGCACATGCGTGTTTTCGGCTGTTTGGCATATACTTTGGTGCCACAAACACAACGCAGAAAATTGGATGATAAGGCTATCAAATGTATTTTTGTCGGTTATGGTGCTGAAAGCAAAGGTTACAGGTTGTATCATCCGCAAACAAAACGTATTTTGGTTTCACGGGATGTAGTGTTTGCGGAAGATTCTGTTCAGCCCTTGCTGTCATGTACTAGAGACAGTAATGTAAGCTCACAGGACATTTATGACACTTTGTTGCCTCTTTTCAATGGTGGAAATACGAATGTAAGTTCCAATGAGGCAAACGTACAGCCTATGGGGGTTTCTGAAAATGTTACAGATCAGCCTATTACTGATGCATATGTACATGATGTACTTGATGAGGAAAGGGCTGAAAATGAGCAAGCTAGAGGTATGCCAAAATGGCTGGTGCACACTTTGCGTGATAGTAAATTGGATGCACTTTGTCTAGTCGTACTCGTTCAGGCTCTCGCCCTGCATCTTATGCATCAGATTGTTATGATGTGGCTGTGTAGCTTACATGATGTTGAGGAGCCTCTGTCTTTTGATGAAGCACATAATTCAAAAAATTGGATGGCTACCATGCAATCACAATATGATGCACTTATAGAAAATGACACATAGACTTTATGTGATTTGCCTCTTGGCAAAAAGGCCATTGGTACGAAGTGGGTTTACAAGTTGAAACGCAAGCCGGATGGTGAGATCGATTGCCATAAGGCTTGACTTGTTGCAAAGGGTTATGCACAGCAAAAAGGCATAGATTATGAAGAGACTTTTGCTCCCACTTGTCATATGACTACTGTGCGTTTTCTATGTGCATTGGTAGCTCATTTTGGCTGGGATGTACATCAATTAGATAGAGAGAGAGAGAGAGAGAGAGAGAGAGAGAGAGAGAGAGAGAGAGAGAGAGAGAGAGAGAGAGATTGTTACTGCTTTCTTGAATGGTGACATATTTGAGGAAGTTTATGTAACGCAGCCTCACGGTTTTGTCATAAAAGGAAAAGAGGACAAAGTGTGCAGATGTAAGAAGGCTTTGTATGGGTTGAAGCAATCTCCTCGTGCTTGATATGAGAAAGCTGACACTCATTTGGTTAAACGAGGCTTTCGTAACAGTCCAACAGAAAGCACATTGTATGTAAAACGTGAAGATGATGTATTTCTCATTGTGGTTCTTTATGTCGATGATTTGCTGATCACTGGACCAAATGAGAGACATATTGCTGAATTTCAGGCTGATTTGAATGCTACTTTCAAGATGAAAGATTTGGGGCTGTTGTATCCTTACTTGGGTATACAGTTTAAGCAGTGTGATGGTGGTATTGCCTTGTGTCAGAAAAGTTACATAGAGACATTGCTATGTAAGTTTGGACTTGAGCATTGCAAACCTATTGCCACTCCCATGGAAACAGGTTTGAAGTTGAGTCTACATGATGCTGGTGATCCTGCTGATGTCACTCTTTATCAAACTGCTGTTGGCTGCCTCATTTATGTATGCAACACGAGGCCGGATATTCAGTTTACAGTCTCACAGGTCAGCAGATTTATGCATAGCCCAGGGTCTAAGCATTGGCACGTTGTCAAGAGGATTTTCCGCTACCTTAGTGGCACTTTACATCTTGGCTTGTTTTATCCCAAGGGGGGATCATTGCCGCCAGACTTACGTGCTTTTTCGGACTCAGATTGGGCTGGTTGTTTTGACACGCGAGTGTCCACAAGTGGTTTTTGTTTTATGCTTGGCAGTTTATGTATATCATGGTTGAGCAAGAAACCTACTGTGGCCACTTCGAGTTGTGAGGCTGAGTACAGGGCAGTCTTCATAGCTACGGTTGAGTGTGTATGGCTCAGACGCCTTATGGCTGATTTGGGTGTTGGACAGGAAACTGCCAACACTATCTACAATGACAGTCAAAGCGCATTGGCAGTTGCGAGGAACCTAGTTTTTCATGCTCGCACAAAGCACATTGAGGTGCATTACCACTATGTCAGGGAGAGGCTCTCAGCAGGAGAGATCAACTTGGCTTATGTGCCAGCACAGGACAACCTTGCAGATCTTTTCACAAAGGCATTGTCTCGTGAGAAGCTTGAAGCGTTCCGCAAAGCTTTGGGCTTACTCCCCTTTGTGGACTGATCATGTCCTTAGGGCATGGCACTTCCCTTTACTCATGTGCCAGCTCTCGTTCACCACATCACTCCAGGGGGGATTTGTTACATTATACATGCGGTAGTGATGTGTGTGAGCACACTAGGACCGCCGGGGCATTTTTTCCCTCTTTAGGAGGTTTTCCCCCCCTTGCATTGTATATACCCCATCACTCTAAGGCTATCTATCTTTCCATTGCATACTAAGTAACACACTCTCTATTCTGTGCCTGGAGCTTCCTTCATCTTCTCCAAGCTGTGTGCGTTTCTCTGCAACCCTAATTCCAACATTGCACACCCATAATCATAATCAACTCTCATATGAAGGTTGATTGCTCTTTGTCTCTTTTGATGGGCATAGATGTTTTTGTGTGGGCTCCATATTGTGAAGAAGAGATTTCTCTTTGTTTTGTATATACAGATATTGGTGAATAATGATCAATAACTTTTGCTTTTCATGAGCTCTATTGGTCCTTGGATTTGGTTGCAGTGTTGTTTTGTATGTTTTTTGAAGAGTCTATGGTACAAATTGTCTCCGTACAAGAGAGTATGATTGCTATTTCCTCATGGGATGCAATCAAGAAATATGAACCACCATGAAGGTGCGAAGTGTCATATAATGTGTCCTAGATCCATACTAAAAAATATTGATAAATGTGTCCATAGCCAAAGGAGAAAATATTTGTGCCACCTTTAAGGATTCTGCTGATGTATCCCACTCACTGCAGAGAGTATGCATCAACTCCAATCAGATAGCATTCAAGGTAGTAGCTATAGGGAAAGGCTGTGAGCCCAGAAGATGAGTATCTCAAACCTTCTACATAATCAATAACACAATGGAGCAAATCAAAGTAAAGACTATATCCCACTAATGTAGATCAAAGTAATGCATGGTGGATGTAAGCATATCATGAGTGACTCATTGGTCGTCCAAGGTTGTTAGCATGAAAACTGGATCATAGGAAAACTCTAAAAATTCGCAATATCGTTAGAAGTGGCGCTAGTGGATGGAAGCATATTAAAAGTGACTCATCAGTAATCCAAGGATGTAACCATGAATATCAGATTGGTGGGAAAAATCTCAAAGAATATGTAACACAAAAATCGCAATAGCGTCAGAAGTTACCTATTATGAATGCCAACTCTAATAAGCACTGCTCCACAAACCAATGGTAAATATGGACGTATCTAAAAACAATAGCATAGGGACTTCTCCTTGTGTCATGTCGAGTCATGGCCAGCACAAGCAACCCAAGTGCCACCAAGGTGTCATGCATGTGCAATCATCCACATGAAATAACATAACCGACGGCTGACTATGAGGCTCCGAATAATTGTTACTGAAAAGCTAGAGTCTTGCTGCCAAGACCAATGCCGCAACTGGCACAGACAGTGCAAACACTGCACTCAAAGAAGAGCGACTCCCAATCAGTCTGTGGAGACACTAGGATCCAATATCAAGTATGCCAAGCGGACTCCATCCCAGATCTATAATCTTCAAGGTGCTACCTTCTGAGAGGGAAAAACAGGATCAACAGAACACCACTTGCCAAAGGAACCCACTAGCTGCCATTGGAGGCTTGGATGCTTTAGAAGTAGTTACCAACCCTGAAAGGTATAAGAAGCCATGGAGTCCATGATGACCAATCTTAGCAATCAAGACAACAAGAGTCCCATAACAACCGAGAATCGAATGAAAGGAACGAGCCCACCATCCCGGCCTGTCCTCTCATCACAGTATGAGGACATACAGAATATCATCCTCTCTCTCTCTCTCTCTCTCTCTCTCTCTCTCTCTCTCTCTCTCTCTCAGCCCGTTCAATCCCAACCTTCCCAAATCAGTAGTGGTAGTTACTAATCATCACAAACTCTCCACCTGGGTTATCGTCCCGAGGTCAGGCAGGCCATGGTTGAGTGCTGGGATTCTCGGGTTGTCGAGTATAAAGTGCCAAGAGAATAAAGTAGAGAACAAAGAGAACAAAGTGCTTTGTTCTTCTCTCTCTATTAGTTTGAAAAGCGCACTGTAATTATTTAAGCACACTTTGCAGCACCAACACCACCACCCTTCATGGCCATGCCTGCTAGAGTCACAAATTAGACTCTCACAATTGATTTATGGCTACCTCCCTATTTCATTGCACTCTTACATGGTGTTTCTTCTGTGCCCTGTCCTCCATAACAGGGGCCTGCTGCACCCTTCTCACGTCCACAGAAGAGCAGCGCATCCTGCTCACCTTCAAGAGCCAATTGCTCGATGAAGCCAACCTGCTGAGCAACTGGGTGCTTAGCAGCAGCAATGAAAGCAATGGTGCTTGCTCATGGACAGGAGTCTTGTGCACTGACGGCGGTGACCACGACACCAAAAATGTATATGGCCTCAACTTCTCACACTTCGAGTTGCAATGGCAGCCTGGCATTGCATCCCAGGATATAGCTTTCTTGGCTCTCTGCCGTCTTCCCTGCTTCACAGTCTTGGACCTCACTGACAATTATTTCTCCAGCAACTTCCCTGCAACCCTCCACAAATGCACTGGCATCCACACTCTGTCCCTTTCCTACAACCTGTTTCAGGGTAACCTGCCCACTTTCATAGACAGGCTGGGTGCCCTTCAACATCTCGACCTCTCCCGCAATTACTTTTCAGGCTCCATCCCAGCATCCTTCGGACGTCTGCCGAGCCTACAAAATCTCAAGCTTCATCAGAATCGCTTAAATGAGACCATTCCTCCATTCCTGGGCAATCTCAGCAACTTGCAGACCTTGTATCTTGCCTATAATCCACTTTCCAACATGGCAAACATCCCACCAGAGCTGGGGAACCTTACAGAGCTTGTGGACCTCTGGCTTGCCGTTTGCAATCTGCATGGCATGATCCCTGCCTCACTCAGTAACCTCTTTAAGCTGTTAAACCTGGACTTATCCCAAAATATGCTAGGAGGAGAACTGCATCCGAGCCTTATGAATCTCAAGAGCCTGAATCAACTTGAGCTCTACCGTAATCAGCTTGAAGGTCCCATTCCTACAAACATAGGCAATCTCACTGAATTAACCAACATTGACATATCCAGAAATTTGCTAACAGGCCACCTTCCTGCCTCCATCTCCTCGCTCCTCTACCTTCAGAGTCTCCACATCTCTCACAACTATCTCACAGGCCCCTTCCCCTCCGGCCTTGCATTCATTACCAGTCTGATAGAGGTATTTGCCTTCAACAACAATCTCAGTGGAGCCCTCCCTCCAAACTTGGGTACAGCGTCTAAGCTGGAAAAGCTGATTGTGTATTCTAACAGCTTAACAAAATCTCTGCCACCTGCTTTGTGTGACCAAGGAGCTTTGCAAGAAGTGCAACTCAGCAATAACAGGTTCAGTGGAGGTATCCCGTCAACATTCGCAAAATGCCCCACTCTTCAGCGTGTGCTGCTTGACAACAATCAGCTATCTGGCTCCGTGCCTCCTGGTCTTTGGGGCTCTCCTGCTCTGTTTCTTCTGCAGCTAAATGACAACTCCCTCATTGGTGGTATCGGCTCCGAGATTTGCAATGCTGAGAACTTGTCCATTCTAAGACTTGATAGCAACAGTTTCTCTGGCAGCCTACCCACAGAGCTCTTCAATTTAAGGAACCTTACTTATCTCTCACTCTTCCACAACCACTTTTCAGGCACCATCCCACCAGAGATTGGCAGGTTAAAGCAGCTCTCTAACCTTTACATCCAATCGAATGCATTTTCAGGTGCAATCCCCCAGGCACTTGCTTTATGTACCCAACTACATGTCCTACAGCTCGCTGATAATCAGTTCTTTGGTGTGATTCCACGCTCCCTTGGAAACCTCTCTACCATGACCACTCTTAACTTGTCTCACAACAATCTCAGTGGACCCATCCCAGCTGAGCTCTCGGCACTAACCCTAACAAACTTTGACCTCTCCTACAACCACCTATCAGGCCCTATTCCATTGGCCTTTTCCAACACAGCTTTTGACAAGAGCTTTGCAGGAAACATGGATCTTTGTGGGCATTTCAAACTCTGCCATAGCAATAGAAAAAAGCCCACATCAAAACGTATCATGATGGCCTTAGCATCTTCCATATTTGCGGTGGCTTTCATATTCCTGATTGGATGCAGCTTGAAGATGTACGGCATATACAGACTCCATAGAAGGCAGATGTTCGACTGCTCAGCCACAAACACTTGGAAGATCCTCACCTTCCACAAGGTGCAATTTGATGAAGACCTTGACATTGTGAGATGTCTAGATTATACCAATCCAATACTTGGCAGTGGCGGTGCTGCCACAGTTTACAAGGCTGTGCTGAGCAACGGCCAGGCAGTTGCCGTAAAGAAGCTTAACAAGGTAACCAACCATGGGGGAGGCAGTGACAACAAGGAATTTGATTCCGAAGTAGCAACACTCGGAAAGATCCGGCACAAACACATTGTAAAGCTACTTTTCTGCTGCTACAATAAAGACACCAAACTCTTAGTATATGAGTACATGCCCAATGGTAGCCTAGGTGACTTAATGCACCGCAGCACTCTTCTGCATGGCTCAAAGAGCAAACCATTAGCTTTGGACTGGCCCAGCAGATATAGAATAGCACTGGGTGCAGCTGAGGGTTTGGCATACCTTCATCATGATTGTTCTCCCCCCATTGTTCATCGGGATATTAAGTCCAGCAACATTCTCTTGGACGCCCATCTCAACGCATACATAGCCGACTTTGGGATAGCCAGACTGATGGAGCGCGACTCTGCAACAAACGACGAGTGTTGCTATGCTGCCTTTACTGGACAAGTGGCAGGCACTTACGGCTACATTGCACCAGGTAAAGCGTCATATTGTGCAAGACAATGTCAAAACTTCATATTGTATATAAGAAGCATCCCATGTGTAAGGCTGAAATGTGCGAGATGTCATGCAGAGCATGCATACACCCCCAAAGCGACAGAGAAGAGCGACACCTACAGCTTCGGAGTGGTGCTGTTGGAGATGGTGACGGGGAAAAGGGCGGTGGCGCGGGAGGTGTTTGGAGAGGGCATGGACATTGTGCGGTGGGTAAAGGCACGGCTTGCAGATGGAGAGGCCTGGGAGGTACTCGACGAAGAGCTTGCCGTATGCTGGCAAGAGGGAATGCTGAGGCTTCTGCGTGTGGCCCTGCTATGCACGCGCTCTGTGCCTGCGAGCCGCCCCTCCATGCGCACGGTGGTGGTCATGCTGCTAGAAGCACAGCCTATTATTAACAACAAATAGATATCTCTAATAATGTTGTAGGCTTGGTAGGAGTTGCTATAGAATATTACCGATAATGCACAGTTAAACCAAAATTGTGTTATAATTTATTATTTAGGCATGAAAATGAAGACACTAGGTGCTACCGATTTCAAAATAAAAGATTAACGAGAATCTTCTGAAGATGTCTTCACTCGAATTCTAGGAAGAGACTCGGAACCAAAAAAAGTCTCTCTCTCTCTCTCTCTCTGTCTTGCTAAAGATCTTCTTCCTGCAGATATTGCGTGTTGTTGTCTCTTCTTCTTGCAAATATGGCATGTAAGGCAGCCCTTGAAATCTCTACTCCTGCAATGCGTGAGACACATGCACATGAGGGACTCTCTCTCTCTCTCTCTCTCTCTCTCTCTCTCTCTCTCTCTCTCTCATACAAGGCATTGATTCAAAAGAAGAGAAGAAGATGGGAATTAAAGCAACAACTTTTTCAAATTTGTGTCAATCAACTGTGCTGAACCAAAAAGAGACGGTAAACGTGAGAAGGACATGATCGACTGCTACACCAATAGGCCTGGGCCCGACTATAAAATCCTGAATAGAGGATAGATAACTAGGTCAAACCAAAACATAATCCACTATGCTAGCCCCATGTCTGTGAGGAAAATTGTAATGGAAATGGCCTACTAGAACTTTGAGAATAGCGGAATTAATAGAGCTAGAGTGAGCATTTTTATGAGAGTCCTACTTTGAGAACATAGAGGGTGAACCTAATTAGCGGTAGCAACATAACCATTATACTTAATTAACTTGGCATGAACAATACTTTTGCAAGAGAGATAATTAGAGAACATAGACAACATTTGAGGCCCGGATTTCTGTGGAGCCAATCCCCCCTCCAATAAGATTTTGTATTATAGATTCTCTCATAAAGAGAGACTCGGTACAATACAATCTTTGTGTTCCTTGTGACCTAGGTGATGCAATGAAGATGGAAAGCTTCATGCATCACGAGCATAACATAAACTTTGTAAAAGCATTAACCATCCCCGGCCTCAGTCCCAAGGCCTCAAACACCTTCGAAGGTGGAGAGAGCAAGTGGGGAATGAGGGTAGGGAAGAGGAAGAAGAAGTAACATACGAGAAAGAGATAGTTCCTCACTTATCATCACTCTTCTTGCATAGCATAACATAATAGCATAATGACGATGAAGAAGAAGTTGGCAAGCTTAAGCATTGAAGCATGGCTCTTGGTTGGATTTGCCAAGAGTGTTGGTGTAGGCTCTCAAATTCTCAACAAGCTTGGAGAAGGAGATGGAGCTCTTGCACTTTGCCAAGCAAGAATGAGCATGTGAGTATGTGTGAGAGAGAGTATACCCCCTAAGCACACCCCCAGCTTGCTTTGGTCGACCCCCCTTGTAGCTCATGCTGGAAGTTGATTGGACCCCTACAAGTCTAGCCAATCACATGCATAATGTATATCAAGCAACCATGCTAGCCTTGGGACAACTATCCCCCTTTCCCCTTTGAGAGCGAGGACTTGATAAATGCATACACAATTAAGTTACTTAGCTAAAAGATTATTGGACCCCTTTAGAGGCCAACCGATAGGCTTTAGGCACCTTATGAGGGCAACATGGAGAGGAACTTAACATGTGTCCTTGTTGCTTCTTTAGACTAGGATTTCCTTGTGTGAGGGTGTGTGTGTTCTCTCTCTTGCCCCTACAATTAGGGCTACCCCCCCATGAGTAGGGATTGTGGTTGACTTTGGGAACACCTTAAGCCCCTCAAGCACCTTAGTCATGGAGCACCTTAAGCAGCAAGCATGACAAGCACCTCAAGCACCTTAGTTAGCAAGCATGACAAGCACCTCAAGCACCTTAGTTAGCAAGCACAATAAGCACATCAAGCTTGGGTCACGCTCCCACCTCAAGCACAACCCTAGCTTGCCTAAGGTCTAAGGACTTTTAACACTAACCTTTGGAGGTCTTTAATGAAGCAAACCCTAAGGTCTTTCAGACCATCTCTCATTTAGACCCCTTTAACCTTGCCCCGTGTTGAGATAGATCCATAAGCACATGTTTATATTCTAACCCTTGTTACCGTTTATTCTCCCATACTAAATGATTAGTTTAATATGAGAAAATCATTTGGTTAGATTTTATGACAAAAACAAGTGAACCCACTCGATGCTAGAAATCTTTGTAGACCATTCAAAATGACTAGTCCGCATGCAGTCCCCATGTCTATAAAATATCCCCCATAACCCGTGTTCTCCTCATCTTGCGAACACCTGGCCTGTAATGGAATTGGCCTATTTAACTTGAGAGTAGCGGAAATTAATGAGAGTACTTTTGAGAAATGACTTTGTGAGCATAGCGGGTGAACATCATTGAAGATAGAAACATAATCATAGCAATTAGTTAACTTGGTATGAACAATACTTTTGCAAGAGAGAGAATTTAGAGAACATGACAACAGATGAGGACTGGATTTATGTGGAGCCGGTCCCCCCTCCAATAGGCATTTGTATTACGATTTCTCCCATTAAGAGAGACTTGTTACAATACAGTCTTTCTGTTCCTGCTTCATGCATCAACAACATAACATAAACTTGAAGAAAGCTTTAACTATCCCAAGCCTCAGTCCCAAGACCTCAAACACCTTCGAAGGTCGAGAGAGCTAGCAGGGAATGAGGGTAGGGAAGAGGAAGAAGAAACATTTCATAGGAGAAAGAATTAGTTCCTCACTTATCATAACTCTTCTTGCTAGCATACCTAATAGCATGGTAATAAAGAAGAAGGAGATGACAAGCTTAAGCATTGAAGCATGGCTCTTGGTTGGATTTGCACTCCATAGCCAAGAGTGTTGGTGTAGGCTCTCAACCTCTACTTGCTTGGACAAGGAGAGGGAGCTCTTGCACTTTGCATATCACACAATGGGAGTGTTTGTGAGTGTGTGTGGGTGATTATACCCCCTAAGCAACCCCCTAGCTTGCTTGGGTCGACCCCCCCTCCCCCCCCCCCCCCCCCCCCCCCCCCCCCCCCCCCCCCCCCTTGTAGCTCATGCTTGAAGCTCATTGGATCCCTCCAGGCCTAGCCAATCACAAGTAGCATGGGTAGCTTTGAGACAAGTGTCCCCCTTTCCCCTTTGAGAGAGAGGACTTGATAAATGCAAAATAAATTAATTAAATCTCCTAAATTATCATTGGATCCCGTGGGTGGCCAACCAATAGGCTTCAGGCACACCATGAGGGCAACATGAGGAGGAACTTAACAAGTGTCCCTCCTGCTTTCTTTGTACCATGCATGCCTAGTGTGGGTGTCTCTCTCATCCACCCTCATGTAGGGCTCGCCCCCTTCTTGTAGGGATTAAATATTTGACTTTTTGACACCTCAAGCCCCTCACGCATAGGCCCAACTCCCACCACAGGCTTGGCCCTTAAGCACTTTAAGCTTGGGCTGGGTTCCACCTCAAGTACAACCCTAGCATCTCAAGCATATCAAGCACCTCAAGCATCTCAATCATCAAGCACCTCAAGCACCTTAGTTATCAAGCATGACAAGCAGGACAAGCACCTCAAGCTGGGTCGGATTCCCGCCTCAAGCTCAGCCCTAGCTTACGTAAGGTCAAAGGACTTTTACACACATTACTGGAGGTCTTCAATGAAGCTAACCCTAAGGTCTTATGCTCCATTGGTTAGCCTTGCTCTTTGATAGACCATCTCTCATTTGGGCCCCTTTTCTATTGGCCCAATGTTGAGATAGATCTATAAGAACATCTCAATGTCTTAACCCTTGTTCCTGTTTATTCTCCCACATTAAGTGATCAGTTTTATATGAGAAAATCATTTGGGTTGGTTAGATATTAGTTTTTATGACATTACCTCTCTCTTGAAATCATAGTCGTCCTCGACTATGAGGTAAAGAGACAAAGCCTTAATCATTAGTCAATTTTACTTAGCGGGTAGAGGATCCCTTTTTACCCTACGACATCTTTCCAAGATGGATGACTAATCCATTTGGTGCTTGGGAGACATAGTTGCCGCAAGCAGGTCTGCTCTTTGGTCCATTTCATTCTCCCAAAGTAGAGTGAAAAATTCTACTTGGTATTTGAGAGACGACGTCATCGCAAACATGATTTTAAGCATGTATACTAGTTAAATTTGTGCACAATAAAAAAGAGGACTAGTCTTATAAGACAAAAACATCAGTCAAATTAAAGAAATTTGTACATTTGCTTACTCTAATGTAGCATTGTAAGCATTGATAAGCTTCATACTATCCTTAAGCTGTATTCCTTGCATCCATCTGACATCTTCAAAAGGATAATTTTTGAACTTAATAAGATACCGTCGGATAATCTTACCATGTTGTAGTACCTTGTCTTCATGCCGAAGGATAGCTTCGGGTTGTAGCACCTCTTCTTGGTCTTCAACTTTAGGAGGGTCTTCAATAATTGGTTCACTTGGTGGCTCTCCTTTGTAGGGCTTAAGTAGGCTTACATGAAAGGCATTGTGTATGAGCCAATGGTTGGGCAACTTGAGTTGATAAGCGATCTTATTGATGGGCTTCAAGATTTGGAAAGGACCATAGTATCTTTTTTCTAGTTTAGCATAATAATTTTGATGGCCCGTAGGATTTTTTCCCATTGTTTGCCTTAATCGATCCTTAGGAAACTTGAGTAAGACCCAATCATTTTCTTTGAACATTAAGGCCCTTCCGAGCTTATCTAACAACAGCTTTTTGCCTTTGTTGAGAGATGGATATAGCCTCCTTAATCGTTCGAAAAGATTCTTGTAGGTCACGGCTATACTCATCAACGGCGAAGATCTTTCCATGTACTTTGAGTAGCAAGGACTTTTAGGTCTTCCCTCAATGATCTCAAAAGGTGCTTTTCCCGTAGAAGTATGTACAGTATTATTGTAGGCATGCTCTACAAGAGGTAAGTACTTTTCCCATTGTGAGCGTTGATCTACTTCTATAACATAAGTCTTTAGTAGATCGAGTATCGTAAGGTTGGCTATTTCACTTTGGCCATCCGTTTGTGGGTGATAGGCTGAAGAGAAATTCAATCTTGTTCCTAGAATTTCAAAGAGACCTTTCTAGAAATTACTAGTCATTCTAGGATCTCTGTCCGACACAATGGATGTGGGTAATCCATGGTGTTTGAAAATTTGTGATATGAAGAGAGTTTCCAATTGATGTGACTTAATACTCTCTTTGATAGGAATAAAATGTGCTTGCTTGCTAAACCTGTCGACTATTGTCCATATTCCCGTATTCCCATGGATAGACTTGGGTAATCCAAAGATGAAATCCATGGATATACTCTCCCATGGTGAATTTGGGATAGGCAATGGCTGGAGTAATCTAGGTTGCTTTCCTCAATCATATTTGGTCTTTTGGCATACTACACATTTTGAAACATACTCTTGTATGTCCACTTTTATGGTAGGCCAATAGAAATACGTCTCTAGTCCTCGAAGAGTAGGTTGAATACCTCTATGCCCCGCATATAGAGGAGCATGGGTTTCATACATAACTTTCTCACGAAGGGAATGTGTGACACATCGCCTATTTCCGTGGAGAAGTTAACCATCCTACAAGTTGAATGGTTCCTCTTTCTTCCCCAAAGCAAGGGCTGACATTATGTCTCTATAGTCAGGGTTAGTACCATACTCTACTATCATAGAAGATAGATCATTGTGAGTAGCTATAGACATCGCATTAAGTTTTGGTCGTCCGTGAAAGTGCATCGGCCACTTGATTGTGCTTACCAGAAATGTGAGAAATATGAAAATTAAATTGTGAAAGAAAATTTGCCCATCTGATTTGTTTGTTGGAAAGCTTGGTTTGCGTCATGAAATACTTGAGACTTTGGTGATCGGTTCGTAGAATGAATGGTGTCCCTAATAAGTAGTGCTTCCATGTGTCTAGGGCATGTAGAACAAGTAAAAGCTCTTTCTCATAAATGGCCAAGACTTGTTCGTCAGTATTGAGCCTTCGGCTCTCATATGCTATGGCATGCCCTTCTTGAAGCAAAACTGCTCCAAGGCAATCACCACAAACATCACATTGGACCTCAAATGGCTTTGAGAGATCTGGAAGTACGAGGACTGGTTGGGAAGTAAGCTTCTCTTTGAGCTTATCAAAAGCATTTTGCTCCTTAGCAGTCCATACATAACGTTCTTCTTAGTTAAGTCGTGTAGTGGTCGTGCTACTTGAGAGAATTTTTCTATGAAGCGTCTATAGTATGCACACATACCAATAAAGCTTCTTAGCTCATGTAGATTCCTTGGGTTAGGCCATCCTTTTATTACGTCTAACTTTGATGGATCCATACAGATACCATCTTGAGAGATAATATGACCTAAGTATTGAATCTCTTGAAGGAGAAATTCACTTTTCTTTTGGTTGAGAAAAAGCTTATTCTCCCTCAATGCTTGAAAAATCACTTGGAGATGTTTCTTATGTTCCTCCAAAGACTTGGAGTAGATGATGATATCATCAAAGAATACTTCATTGAATTTACGATAAGGTCTAAAAATTTTGTCCGTTAGACGATTGAACAGAGCTACTGCATTAGTCAAGCCAAAAGGCATGACTAGATATTCAGAAAGGCCAAACGTTGTGCGAAACGCGGTCTTTAGGATATCTTCATCCACTATCCTTATTTGATGATAGCCACTCTTAAGGTCAATCCTACTAAAGTAGGTAGAGCCTTGTAGCTGATCTTCTACCCGAGGCACAGGAACTCTGTTTTTGATAATGATATGGTTTAGTGTAACATTTAAGGGCCTAAAAACTTGTGTGTAGCGGAAATTAGCATGAACATAGTGGGCATTTCATTAGAATAGATTCCTAATGAGAAATTACAAGAGTGCTTAGGTGGAGAGAGCAACAAAAAGCATAACAACTAGTTAGATAGCATGAACAATACTTTCAAAAGAGAGAGAAATTAAGCTATTGACAACAGTTGAGGATTGGATTTTCATGGATCCGGTCCCCCCTCCAAAAGGCTTTGTATTATGGTTTCTCCCATCAAGAGAGACATTGTACAATACAATTCTTTGTGTTCCTTCAAGACTAGCTAGTGCAATGAAGATGAAAGCTTCATGCACTAAGCAAAACACTTAGCAAACACAACATCAATTATCCCCGGTCTCAAACCCAAGACCTCACACACCTTCGAAGATGGTGAGAGCTAGCAGGGTATGAGAGTAGATTGAGAGGAAGAAGGAGTATTCTTACGAGAAAGATGTACATCTCCTCACATAATCACTCATATTAGCATAGCTTAGCTTAGTAATTAGCATGGTAGAGGAGATGAGCATGCATTGAAGCTTGGCTCTTGGTTGGATTTGCATCACAAAGCCAAGAGTTGTTGGTGTAGGCCTCCCTTCTCACAAGCTTGGAGTAGGTGGTAAGCTTTCCATTAAAGCTTGAGAAGGAGAGAGAGTCTTCTTTACTTCACACATGAGATTGTGTGAGTGTGTGTGGGATAATGCCTTGCAAAAATCAGCCCCCTCTCTCTCTTGGGCGACCCCTCTTGCTATTTGCTCTTGCTATTCTCTCATTGGACCTCCCTAGGGTTAGCTAATGACAATTAAGCAGCATAAGTGATAGCCTTCTGACATGTGTCCCCCTTTCCCCTTTTGTGAGAGCTTTAGGTAATTTAATAATTCAACTAAACTCTCATTGGACCCCTTTGCCTCCTGGCCAATAGGAATCAGGTAAGCCATTGGGCTGCTGAATGCTCATTGGACCCCTTGGGAGACTGTCCAATAGTCTTCTAGAGGACTTAATTCTCATTGGTTCTTTTATTAAGTGTTTTTAAATTAATTAAACTAGATTTACTCTAGCCTAATTCTCATTGGTCCACCTCCAAGGCCATCCAATAGGAATTGGGTACACCTTGTGGGCATCTGGCCTAGGGAGCTGACATGTGTCCCTCATTCCCTTTGTGTAAAGGGAGCTTGTGTGTGTGTGTGTGTGGCTTTCTCTCTCATCCCCTACAAGCTAGGCTCGCCCCCTCCTATGTAGGGATGTGTAAAGACTTTTTTGGACACACACAAAGCATCCAATTCCCCTATGGTTGACCTTTGGACACAACCTTTGAATTTTGGAACCTTATCATTTTGGAAGTCTTAATGGGTTGAACCTTAGGGTCTTTTTAGCCCATTGTTGCACATGGCTCTTTTGCAGATGGGCCCCCCTTTGGATCCCTATTTTCCCTCCTTTGGATCCCTACTGTGGCCGGTCTGCTAGCTTAACCAATATTCTAGCTTTTTCTCCCCTGGCACTTCCCCATATTAAATTATCAGTTTAACATGAGAAAATCATTTAGGAGAATTAGATATTGATTATTATGACATTACCTCTCTCTTGAAATCATAGTCGTCCTCGACTATGGTGTAGAGAAGATAAAGCATATTCATGAGTCCTTTACTTAGCGGGTAGAGGATCCCTATGTTACCCTACGACATCATTCCACAATGGATGACTAGTCCATTTGGCGCTTGAGAGCCTGAGGCTGCCGCAAACACATCTGCACATTAGTCCTATCAATCTTCTATAGTAGAGTGACAAGCTCTACTTGGTGTTTGGGAGATGTCGTCTCCGCAAACTTGATCTAAGCATGCATACTACTTCATTTTTTTGTGCACAATAAAGAAAAAGAGAGTCTTATAAGACAAAAACTTTGTTCATTTTTAACATTTTGTACATTTGCTTACTCTTGGGAAGCATTGTAAGCATTGACAAGGTTTAGATTATCCTTTAAGTGTATGCCTTGCATCCATCTAGCATCTTCAAAAGGATAATTCTTAAACTTAATAAGATATCGTCGGATAGTCTTACCGCCTCTTAGTACCTTGTCTTTATGTCGGAGAATGGACTCGGGCTGCATCACCTCCTCTTGGTTGTCGGTCTCCGGTGGGTCTTCAATAGTTGGTTCTTGTGGTGGCTCTCCTTTGTAAGGCTTTAATAGGCTCACATGGAAAGCATTGTGTATGAGCCAATGATTGGGCAACTTGAGTTGATAGGCCATCTCATTGATTGGCCTAAGAATCTGGAAGGGACCATAGTACCTTTTTGCTAGTTTAGCATAGTACTTTTGGTGTCCCGTAGGATTCTTGCCCGTCGTGTGCCTTAATCGAGCCTTGGGAAACTTTAATAAGACCCAATCATTTTCTTTAAAGGCTTGGGCTCTTCTGTGCTTGTCAGCAGTAGCCTTTTTCCTTTGTTGTGAGATAGAGATAACATCCTTAATCTTTTGAAAATATTCTTGTAGGTATCGGCTATACTCATCTGCAACAAAGATCTTCCCATGTACCTTAAGTAGCAAGGAACTTTTTGATCTTCCCTCAATTACCTCGAAAGGTGCTTTTCCCGTGGAAGTATGTACAATGTTATTGTAAGCATACTCCACTAAGGGTAAGTACTTCTCCCATTGGGATCTTTGATCTACTTCCGTTACATAGGCTTTTAGTAGATCGAGAATTGTTAGGTTAGCTATTTCACTTTGGCCATCCGTTTGTGGATGATAGGCCGAAGAGAAGTTTAGCCTTGTCCCTAAATTCTCAAAGAGACCCTTTCAGAAATTACTGGTCATTCTAGGATCTCTATTCGACACTATGGACATTGGCAAGCCATGGTACTTGAAAATTTGTGAAATGAAGAGGGTTGCCATTTGATGGGCTTTGATAGTCTTTTTGACAGGTATAAAATGAGCTTGTTTACTGAACCTGTCTACTATCGTCCATATTCCCGTATTCCCATGGCTAGACTTAGGCAATCCAAAGATAAAATCCATGGATATGCTCTCCCATGGTGAATTAGGGATTGGCAAAGGTTGAAGCAATCCAAGTTGCTTCCCTCTATCAAATTTTGTCTTTTGGCATACCACACATTTAGAAACATATTCTTGTATGTTCACTTTCATGGTAGGCCAATAGAAATATGTTTCAATTCCCTTTAAGGTAGACTGAATCCCTCTATGCCCCGCATACGGTGGAGCATGAGATTCATACATTACTTTCTCACGTAGTGAGTTAGTAACACATAGCGTTCTCCTTAGCAGACCATGTATACCTAACGCTTTTCTTTGTTAGGTCATGTAATGGTCCCGCAATTTGTGAGAACTTTTCTATGAAGCGTCTATAGTATGCACACATACCTATAAAGCTTCTTAGTTCATGAAGATTCCTTGGTTTACGCCATCCTTTTATTACCTCTAACTTTGATGGATCCATTTGGATGCCATGTTGAGAGATAATGTGACCTAAATACTGAATCTCTTGCAAGAAAAATTCACTTTTCTTTCGATTAACATAAAGTTTATTCTCTCTTAAAACTTGAAATATTACCTGGAGGTGTTGCTTGTGTTCGTCTAATGAATTAGAGTAGATGATAATATCATCAAAGAACACTCCAGTAAAGGTTCGATGAGGCCTGAACAGCTTCTCCATCAAGCGATTGAATGTGGCTGGTGCATTGGTCAAGCCAAAAGGCATGACAATGTATTCATAAAGGCCAAATGTGGTGCGAAATGCGGTCTTTACAATGTCTTGATCAACTATCCTTATTTGATGATAGCCACTTTTTAGGTCAATCCTACTGAAGTAGGTCGATCCTTGTAGCTTATCAAATAGATCTTCTACCCGTGGAACGGGAAACCTATTCTTGATAGTGATCCTATTTAGTGCTCTATAGTCGACACACATACGATATGTGCTGTCTTTCTTTTGCACTAATTGCACAGGTGAGCAAAATGGAGATGAGCCAGGCCTAACCATGCCTTTCTCAACTAACTCATGCACTTGCCGCATAATCTCCTCTTGTTGAGCTTGAGAAACTCCATAAGGAGGTTTGTTAGGCGGTGAACTTCTTGGAAGAAGTTCAATTGCATGGTCATCATTACCTCGTTTAGGAGGTAGCTCACAAGGGATGTCATCAATAAAAACATCTTTGGCATCGGTGGCCAAAAACTGCTTCATAATGGAAGCTCTTAAAGCTTTCCATGTTCGCGGAGCTTCACCGTTGGCTCGTAGGCTAGACCACCATTGTCTGGCGGACTTTTGAAAGTGCATAGCTACATGGCGTAGCTTAGAGGACTTCGTGAAGCCCTCATCTCCAAACGCCGCATCAAACTGTTGGATAAAGGCCAAGACTTTGTCCGTAGCACCAAAGGTGCCATCATAGGTAAGGAAAGAGATGCTCTTCCCTCCCTCTTTGAACTTCTTCAGCTTGGACGACCTCTTCCATGCGGCATAGGATTTCCTATGGCCTCTTCTTTTTGATGGTTGCACCATCACTTTCTTTAGAAGGTGAAGAACTTGAAGAAGGTGGAGAAGAGGGTGACCTCTTTCTTGCCTTTTTCTTGTCTTGATCTTCGTCGTCTTCACCATCACTTTCATAAGAGGAAGAGGATGAAGAAGATGTAGAAGAGGGTGTCCTCTTTCTCGCCTTTGTTTTCTCTTGCTTTTTATCATCCCTCTTTGAATTATGGTGTGGAGAAGGGTGCGATGGTCTTCTCCGCTTTGGTGGTGATGGAGAGTGTTTAGCCCGCCGTCTTCGTGGAGCCATCTCCACCGAGGTGGCGGGAGCCCACTTCTTTCTCGTTCCTTTGGTGGAGGCTCTTGAGTTCTCCTTTGGGAAGGAGATGCATCATCAAGAAGTAAATTCTTGAGCCCTTCGTATGGATTCTCTTCTTCTTCCCGAATCGGAGAGAGACCTCTTTTGGAAGTCTCACAAGGAGGCTTCCTAGGTGTTTTCTCGTCATGGTGGTGAGCTTGGAGAATCCCGTGAGCACGGAGTTGTCGTTGCACTTCACTTTGGAGAGATGGATTGCCCATGGCTTGTTGAAGCCTAGAAACAAGATAGTTAACAAGCATCGGAGCATCATTAGTAGCTTGCTCATTAACAAAATCAAAGTTACCAACATTAATTTCACTCTCTTTACTATTGTCAGTCATTCTAACAACTTTTAGGTGTAAACTTTTTAGGTGTACTTTGGCACTTCAAGCCCTAGTTGCTACTCCTCTTTACCCCTTTAGAAAAAGCACTCAAGCTACTATACCCATGGCTCGAATACCACTAATTACAAGGAAGAGAGAGTTGTTCAACACCAAAACAGCACCGGCTCCTGTTAAGCTTCTAATAGCTCAATAGTGGTTAAGCCGTAGGCAAGCCCCGTAGGACTCCACTATTAAGACCATAGCTCTCGACGGTGATGCCCCGTTAACTGCACGAAGGCAGGCGCACTGTAAGGCTGAAAAATCCCTATTCTACTTACTCACAGGCAATTAATAATACCAACCATTTATAGCTAGCTTGAGGACCTCCCTTTTTGAGCAAGAAAAGAGAAACCTTTGATGGGGGCTTTTCACAAGCCAAGCTCCCATACCCCTCTTCTCTCGTCCCCACCCCATGAAAACCCCCTCTTAGGGAGGGAGTGATAAAAAGCATTGGAAAAAAGTAAGAAAAAAAATAAAGTATGATTATGTAAATATATAAGAAAGGTAAAATAGGCCACCTCATGCCTGTGGGGTAGCCCATCCCCACCTTGCCTCCTTTTTCTTCATTGTTGCCCCGCCGTGTGTCCCTTTTCCTCTCCTCCACTCAAAAGGTCAACCCCCTCTCTCTTCCCCTTGTCCTTTCTCCTTTCTCTCTACCCTCAAGCTACCCCACCTCTCACCAATAATGCATTATAACTCACCAATAATGCACCCTAACTCACATGCAGCTTACCCTATCTTCCAAAATAGTATACCCCACCCCCTCTTTCTCTCTCCTATCATATCCCATGACCCAAATACCCCCCCCTCTCTCTAAAGGGCGCCATGTCTCTTGTCTTGTAGCTAAATAACCTCCCCCACACTCACACACACTCAGTTTCACTGAAAAAGGTGCCCACAGACCCATCCCCACCCGATGGTTACCTGATTTTTCTTGTGTTCACACACATCTGCACACAGATTCACCTCTGAACACACTCCCCTCTCTCCCCTCTTGTAATTACTTTATTCTCCATGTCACCTCTCACTTTTTTTCATCAACCCATCTCTCTCTCTTAGTCTCTCTCTCATGAGACTGCTGTTCTGGCACATATACACACAGCCAGACAAGTGGGGCCCACAGTCACATGGCCTATGTAGATAATGATTTCTTCATTTCTAAATTCTAGAATTTCTCCCCCCTCCTCCCCTACATTAAGAGGGGTCACCATCACAGTAAGGACACAACATCACCAAAGAACACACTATGCACTGTGTGTGCCTAGTGCACACACACACACCCACACCATCACCATCACCATCACCGCAATCACCATGCTTGTCTTGAGCATGACCTCTACACCTTTGGCTATGGAAGATGAAGGGCAACTAAATGAAGGATGATGACCATAATCCTCGTGCGAGTCTTCGCCATCAACTCCCACCTATCCGCCATGTGCTCTACCACTCTCTCCCTTCTCATTCCCCTACCCTATGCTCCCCATTTCATCGCCTAATTCTCTAAATAAAGCTTGAGGTTTTGTGAGTATGTTTTCTTGCAATGTTTTGCCCATGTGAGGTGTGCGGAATCGCCACCTAGTCTTGTGTTTTGGAGAGCTTGTGTATGTGTGAAGGGTGTGCGGATTTGCCATCCTTTTGTGGTGCCTAAGTACTAAGCCGCTATACCCCCTCCCTCACTCTCTCTCTCTCTCTCTCTCTCTCACTTGATCTCATTCCCTTTCCTCTTCATCATTACTCCCAAGCATCCATCTCTCTTGGATGAAAACTTTGTTATGGTGGTGTGTTGTTTGCGTCCTAGCCGCTGAAGCTAGGTGGTGCCCCCTGTTTGCTTTACCATGACATGCTCGAGGCGCGCCATTCGGTTCCCGGTGTTTTAGAGGCCGTCAGGGGTTCGGGGTTCGCTTTGCTCCCGTCACCTTGTGCTCTGATACCAATGTAACATTTAATGGCCTAAAAACTTGTGTGTAGCGGAAATTAGCATGAACATAGTAGGCATTTCATTAGAATAGATTCCTAATGAGAAATTACAAGAGTGCTTGGGTGGAGAGAGCAACAAAAAGCATAACACCTAGTTAGATAGCATGAACAATACTTTCAAAAGAAAGAGAAATTAAGCTATTGACAACAGTTGAGGACCGGATTTGCATGGAGCTAGTCCCCCCTCCAAAAGGCTTTGTATTATGGTTTCTCCCATCAAGAGAGACATTGTACAATACAATTCTTTGTGTTCCTTCAAGACTAGCTAGTGCAATGAAGATGAAAGCTTCATGCACTAAGCAAAACACTTAGCAAACACAACATCAATTATCCCCGGTCTCAAACCCAAGACCTCACACACCTTCGAAGATGGTGAGAGCTAGCAGGGTATGAGAGTAGATTGAGAGGAAGAAGGAGTATTCTTACGAGAAAGATGTACATCTCCTCACATAATCACTCATATTAGCATAGCTTAGCTTAGTAATTAGCATGGTAGAGGAGATGAGCATGCATTGAAGCTTGGCTCTTGGTTGGATTTGCATCACAAAGCCAAGAGTTGTTGGTGTAGGCCTCCCTTCTCACAAGCTTGGAGTAGGTGGTAAGCTTTCCATTAAAGCTTGAGAAGGAGAGAGAGTCTTCTTTACTTCACACATGAGATTGTGTGAGTGTGTGTGGGATAATGCCTTGCAAAAATCAGCCCCCTCTCTCTCTCTTGGGCGACCCCTCTTGCTATTTGCTCTTGCTATTCTCTCATTGGACCTCCCTAGGGTTAGCTAATGACAATTAAGCAGCATAAGTGATAGCCTTCTGACATGTGTCCCCCTTTCCCCTTTTGTGAGAGCTTTAGGTAATTTAATAATTCAACTAAACTCTCATTGGACCCCTTTGCCTCCTGGCCAATAGGAATCAGGTAAGCCATTGGGCTGCTGAATGCTCATTGGACCCCTTGGGAGATTGTCCAATAGTCTTCTAGAGGACTTAATTCTCATTGGTTCTTTTATTAAGTGTTTTAAATTAATTAAACTAGATTTACTCTAGCCTAATTCTCATTGGTCCACCTCCAAGGCCATCCAATAGGAATTGGGTACACCTTGTGGGCATCTGGGCTAGGGAGTTGACATGTGTCCCTCATTCCCTTTGTGTAAAGGGAGCTTGTGTGTGTGTGTGTGGCTTTCTCTCTCATCCCCTACAAGCTAGGCTCGCCCCCTCCTATGTAGGGATGTGTAAAGACTTTTTTGGACACACACAAAGCATCCAATTCCCCTATGGTTGACCTTTGGACACAACCTTTGAATTTTGGAACCTTAGCATTTTGGAAGTCTTAATGGGCTGAACCTTAGGGTCTTTTTATCCCATTGTTGCACATGGATTTTTTGCAAATGCCCCCCACTTTGGATCCCTACTGTGGCCGGTCTGCTAGCTTAACCAATATTCTAGCCTTTTCTCCCCTGGCACTTCCCCATATTAAATGATCAGTTTAACATGAGAAAATCATTTAGGAGAATTAGATATTGATTATTATGACAATTTAGTCCTCGATAGTCCACACACATATGATATGTACCATCTTTCTTTTGCACTAAAAGGACTGGCGAACAAAAGGGAGAGGAACTAGGCCTCACCATCCCTTTGTCTACCAATTCCTGTACTTGCCTCATGATCTCCTCTTGTTGAGCTTGTGAGACTCGATCAGAAGCCTTGTTAGGCAATGTGATGGTCATCATCCCCTTGTTTTGGAGGTAAGTCCATAGCGATATCATCGATGAACACATCTTGGAATCCTTTTAGAAAATTAAACAAGTCTAACTCTTCTTGATTCTTATTATTTACATTTGATGAAACATTAGGATCTTTTAGAGGCTCTTTGACAAAAATCATGTACGCAATAATTGAGCTCTTTATTGACTTATCAAAAGCAAGAGGATTTACAAGCGGAATAGTGCGACCACGCTCACTAGCATCTATATACATGTTCTTTCCCATGTGGTGAAGTAGATTCTCCTTTCAAGGAGCTTCAGATTGGCAGCCATGCGATCAAACCATGGCGCCCCTAGGATAGCATCCTCATGTTGGAGATGAGAGATGAAGAAGTCTTCTTTGTCAACATAGCTTTGGACATGAAGCCTCAACTTCCCAATCAAGGGAGTAACGGAGGCTTGCTGTCCCTTGAAAGCTGCGTCAGCCATTATCATATCTCCCATCTCAAAATCTTGAATGCCCAACTTGGTGGCCAACTCCATTGATATGAAGTTGTGAGTAGAGCCAGGGTCAAACAAGATGAAGGCATCATGCTCTCTTACCTTTCCCCAAGCATAGGAAAGTGATGATCCTTTGCAATGAGCATCCTCTTTTGGGGCTTCGATGGTGGAAGCCCTAGGAGTCTCATTGCGAGTATTCTTCTTGGGACAAGAACGATAACCATGTCCTTGCTTCCCACACTTGAAACACTTATGGTCCTTGCGAAAAGCTTCAAGCTCTTTAGGAGAGAGTTTGTTTTTGCCTTTGTAAACTCCCTGCTCCTTGGACCGATTATTGTTGTTGTTGGTAGTGCCTTGGGAAGAATTTTGAACATTGGTTTACCCCTTTGCATCATTTTTGTCTTTGTTTTCCATGGGCTTAACATTCCGTCTAGCCCCTTGATGGAAATTGATGCGTGAAGCAACCATGGTGTGATGGATTACTTCACTAATAGTATCACGCCGTTGAAAGTTGATGTATTCGGCCATCTCTTTAGGTAATCCCGCACAAAATTGTTGCCTTTGCTCGACAAAGTCTATCTTGTGAAAGACAATAGCCTTGAGATGTAAATCCCAAAACTTGTCTACATACTTGTCGATAGACTCATGAGAAAGAAGCTTTAAGCTACGCCATTGAGTAAGCACTTTGTCCTTTGCATCGCTTGCAAGGAATTGCTTCATGATGGAAACTCGTAGAGTTTTCCATGTCTTTGGGGCTTCGCCGTTGCCACGAAGGCTAGCCCACCATTGACGAGATGATTTTTGGAAGTGCATAGCTACATGGCGTACCTTGGAGGACTCTGTGAAGCTCTCGTCTCCAAAGGCCGCATCAAATTGCTGAATGAAGGCCAACACTTGTCGGTAGCACCAAAGTTGCCATCATAGGTGAGAAAAGAGATACTCTTTCCTCCCTCCTTGAACTTCTTTAGCTTTTGTGACCTTCGTCATGCAGGAAACGATTTGCAATGTCCTCCCCTCTTGTATTCTCTAGAAGAATAGCCATAGCTTTCATCGAAAGAGAAGGAAGGTGAAGAAGAAGGAGAAGAGGGTGACCTCTTCCTAGCCCTTTTCTTCCTTTGTTTCCTCTCTTCCCTTTTGGAGTGACGAGGAGAAGAACTATGTGTTGATCTTTTCTTCTTGGGAGGAGTGGGCGATCGTCTAGACCGCCATTTTCGTGGAGCCACATCTTCAGAGGAACTTAAACTTTCATTACTTTCTTGCTCTTTGGATTCCTCCTCTCGAATGGGAGAGAATCTTCTTTTGGGGGTCTCTTCAAGATGCCTCCTAAGCTCTCTCTCCTCTTGGAGAGGAAGGGAAATACCACAAGCACGAAGTTGTTGAGTAACTTTAGCTTGCAAAGCAGGTTTGCCCATAGCTTGCTGCAACCTAGTGACGCGATAATTCACAAACATGGGAGCATCATCACTAGCACCATTGTTAAATTAGGGTTGCAGAGAAACACACACAGCTTGGAGAAGACGAAGGAAGCTCAAGGCACACAATAGAGAGTGTATTACTTAGTTTACAATGGAAAGATAGATAGCCCTAGAGTGATGGGCGTATATACAATGCTCGAGGGAAAAAACCTCCTAAAGAGGGAAAAAATGCCCCGGCGGTCCTAGTGTGTTCACACACATCACTACCACATGTATATGGTAACACATCCTCCCTGGAGTGATGCGGTGAGAACGAGAGCTGGCACATGAGTAAAGGGAAGTGCCATGCCCTAAGGACATGATCAGTCCACAAAGGGGAGTAAGCCCAAAGATTTGCAGAAAGCTTCAAGCTTCTCACGAGACAATGCCTTTGTGAAAAGATCTGCAAGGTTGTTCTGTGTTGGCACATAAGCCAAGCTGATCTCTCCTGCTGAGAGCCTCTCCCTGACATAGTGGTAATGCACCTCAATGTGCTTTGTGCGAGCATGAAAAACTGGGTTCCTCGCAACTGCCAATGCGCTCTGACTGTCAGTGTAGATAATGTTGGGAGTGTCTTGTCCAACACCCAAATCAGCCATAAGGCGTGTGAGCCATACACACTCAACCGTAGCTGTGAAGACTGCCCTGTACTCAGCCTCACAACTCGAAGTGGCCACAGTAGGTTGCTTCTTGCTCAACCATGATATACATGAACTGCCAAGCATGAAACAAAAACCACTTGTGGACACTCTCGTGTCAAAACAACCAGCCCAATCTGAGTCCGAAAAAGCATGTAAGTCTGGCGGCAATGATCCCCCCTTGGGATAAAACAAGCCAAGATGTAAAGTGCCCCTAAGGTAGCGGAAAATCCTCTTGACAGCCTGCCAATGCTTAGACCTTGGGCTATGCATAAATCTGCTGACCTGTGAGACTGCAAACTGAATATCCAGCCTCGTGTTGCATACATAAACGAGGCAGCCAACAACAGTTTGATAAAGAGTGACATCAGCAGGATCGCCAGCATCATGTAGACTCAACTTCAAACCTGTTTCCATGGGAGTGGCAATAGGCTTGCAATCCTCAAGTCCAAATTTACATAGCAATGTCTCTATGTAACTTTTCTGACACAAGGCAATACCACCATCACACTGCTTACACTGTATACCCAAGTAATGATACAACATCCCCAAATCTTTCATCATGAAAGTAGCATTCAAATAAGCCTTAAATTCAGCAATATGTCTCTCATTTGGTCCAGTGATCAGCAAATCATCAACCTAAAGAACCAGAATGAGAAGTACATTACCCTCACGCTTTACATACAATGTGCTTTCTGTTGGACTGTTACGAAAGCCTTGTTCGACCAAATGAGTGTCAGCTTCCTCATACCAAGCACGAGGAGATTTCTTCAACCCATACAAAGCCTTGTTACATTTGCACACTTTGTCCTCTTGTTCTTTTATGACAAAACCACAAGGCTGCGTTACATAAACTTCCTCAAATATGTCACCATTCAAGAAAGCAGTAACAATGTCTGATTGATGTACATCCCAACCAAAATGATCTGCCAATGCACATAGAAAACGTATAGTAGTCATACGACAAGTGGGAGCAAAAGTCTCTTGATAATCTATGCCTTTTTGCTGTGCATAACCCTTTGCAACAAGTCGAGCCTTATGGCGATCAATCTCACCATCCGGCTTGCGTTTCAACTTGTAAACCCACTTCATACCAATGGCCATTTTTCCAGGAGGCAAATCACATAAAGTCCATGTGTCATTTTCTATGAGTGCATCATATTCTGATTGCATGGCAGCCATCCAATTTTCTGAATTCTGTGCTTCATCAAAAGACAGAGACTCCTCAACATCATGTAAGCTAGACACAACCAAAGCATAAAAATCTGATGCATAAGATGCATGGTGAGAGCCTGAACAAGTACGACTAGACAAAGGGGCATCCAATTTACTGTCACGCAAAGTGTGCACCATCCAATTTGTCATACCTCTAGCCTGCTCCTTTTCAGCCGTTTCCTCATCAAGTACATCATGTACATCTGCATCAGTAATAGGCTGATCTAGAACATTTTCAGAAACCCCCATAGGCTGTACATTTGCCTCATTGGAACTTACATTCGTATTTCCACCACTGAAAAGAGGCAACAAAGTGTCATAAATGTCTTGTGAGCTTACATTACTGTCTCTAGTACATGATAGCAAGGGCTGAACAGAATCTTCCACAAACACTACATCTCGAGAAACCAGAATACGTTTTGTTTGCGGATGATACAACCTGTAACCATTTCTTTCAGCACTATAACCAAGAAAAATACATTTGACAGCCTTATCATCCAATTTTCTGCACTGCACTTGTGGTAGCAAAGCATATGCCAAACAGCCAAAAACACACATGTGCTCAATAGAAGGCTTTTTATCATGCCATGCTTCATATGGATTAATAGACTGCAAAGCTTTTGTAGGACACCTGTTTAGTACATAAGTGGCACACATGATGGCCTCATGCCGAAAGGAATGCGGCAAAGCTTGACTTTTGACCATACATCGTGCCATTTCCGTAAGTGACCTGTTTTTCCTCTCAGCAACACCATTTTGCTGAGGTGTATAAGGCACTGTACATTGGTGTTTTATTCCACGACTAGCCAAAAATGCATGAAATTCATGAGACATATACTCCCCCCCTCGATCGGAATGGAGGGTGCCCATAGTACATTTCGAGACATTTTCAGCCATAGCCTGAAATTTTTTGAAGCACATAAAAAGTTCAGACTTTGCTTTAAGCGGAAATACCCATGCATGCCTGGAGTAATCATCAATGAAAGTCATGAAGTACAGGTAATTGCCCAAGGACGGAGTTTGCATGGGCCCACAAACATCACTATGCACAAGCTGCAACCTGCATGTGGCCCGAACTGAACCATCCTTTGGAAACTTAGAATGCTGCATCTTACCCAAAATACAGCCTTCACAAACATGTTTGACAGGTGCTTCAAGAGGTGGCAAAGAAGCAACCATATCAGATTTTTGCAAATGCACCAAACTGACAAAATTCAGATGACCAAAACGTGCATGCCAAATTTTTGCATCTGAAATAGCCCTTGAATCTGCAACTACATTTGCAAAATTTTGTCCACACTTGTCATACAAAGTGAGCTTATATAGCCCACGACACAAAAGGCCAGATGCAAGAATTTCATCACCAAAACTGCAGCAACTGACAAGCATGCATCATGGACAGCAGGATTGTAAGTGCACGCTGCACTAAAAGCCCATTTTGCATCAACATCAGCATTACAGTCTCTTTTTACAGAAGACTCAACAATGGCTGCATTTGTAGTGGAACCAGCATTTGCAGTGGAACCACCCTCTTTCTTCTTAGCCTCTTTTGCCTTCAACTTAGGACACTGCTTGATCAAGTTATCATTAGCTTTACAATAATGGCACCGCATCTTCTTTTTGCCCTTATCACCAAAATTGCCAGACGAAGCGCTTCCAGCAGAAGTATCAGGAACAATATTTTTGCCGCTCGCAGCAGAACCATAAGAAGTGGCTGCATTGCTGTTACCACCCTTTTTTTGAGAAGCAATAAAAGCCTGTTCAACTGCACGCTACCTAGTCCTGTTTATTTTGGAAAGTGACTCTTGCAACAGTAATGTGCATAATGCATCAAACTTGACAAATTCAGGATTTCCTTGGGTCATAAGTCTCCAAGTACTAGCAAAAGTCTGGTAAGAATCTGGTAAGGCATCAAGAACAGTCTGCACAAGGGAACTGTCTAAAATGACTTCTCCTGCAGAAATAAGTTGCTCATTGATATCTTTGACACTAGCAAGGAAAGTGTCCATATCATCTTCCTCATGCATAATCTTTGACTCTAGCTCTTTCCGCAACAAAGCAATTTTAGCCTCATTGCGGCTTGCATAAAGACCTGCTAGAATATCCCAAGCCTGTTTTGCAAATTTTGCTGAACGAATGTGAGGAACAATGGTGCGCTTCACAGACAACGCAATCAATGCATGAGCCTGTGCATCCTTAACATCCCAACGAACTTGTTCTGCCGTAGGGAAAACAACTCTAACAGCTGCAATCCTTGCAGCAAGACCTGCAACATCCTCAACATCACCTACATCCTCAGTACCAGGACGTACATCAATGCCGTGCACAACGTTCCAGATGCCCTTTGACACAAGAACATGTTGCATCATATAAGCCCACATAGGGTAATTGCCCCCATCCAACCTGTCCTCAGCAGCAAACATCTTGAACACATCTGTGTTGTTGTTGTCAGCCATGGTAAATGTTGCACCTAATGTGAAAACTGCCCGAAAATAGGAGAAACGGAGCGGGAACAACACGTGCTATATAGCAGATACCGCAGAAGACTATAAGGCCCATGTTATGCAGAAAACGGCACCGATAGAAATTCTGCACAAAATGATGAAATAGCCTGTGTAGTACTGCCTGTAGTGGAATCGGAGGCCGAAATGAGCCCGAATAAAAAATCTGAGCAGACTAAGCTCTTCGAGCCCTCCCGAAGTATTTGTCGACATGCAAACGCTCGCCAAAGCTCACTGAAGTCAGAGAAAGTGAGCAGGCGTATACTGGAGCAGTTGGCGACTAAGCCTGGGAGGAAGCAACCTGCTCTGATACCAATTGTTGGAATTAGGGTTGCAGAGAAATAGACACAGCTTGGAGAAGACGAAGGAAGCTCAAGGCACACAATAGAGAGTGTATTACTTAGTGTGCAATGGAATGATAGATAGCCCTAGAGTGATGGGCGTATATACAATGCTTGGGGGAAAAAACCTCCTAAAGAGGGAAAAAATGCCCCGGCGGTCCTAGTGTGTTCACACACTAGGACACACATTACTACCACATGTATATGGTAACAACCTTCATGTGAAAAATCAAAGCGATGAATGTTCATTCTACTGTCTTGATTATTGTCAGCCATGTTAACAAAATTTATGTATGTACTTAGTGTATGCTTTGGCAATTCAAAACCTTAGCTGCCACTCCTCTTAGCCTTTGACAATCTGCTCTTAAGTATAGCTCCTTTCGGACTTCTTATGGCTCAATAATGGTAAAGCCGTAGGCAAGTTTAAAAAGTCTCCATTATTAAGTCCAAAGCTCCCGAGGTGTGCACCATATCCCACATAGTGGGCTCAACAAAACCAATAAAAGATCCCAGTTCCACTTACCCTAATATAATTAACAACATCAATTATTTATAGGCTACTTTAAGGAGCTCTCTTCTTAAGCCATTAGGAGAAACTTGGACTCAATTTTGGGCCCTGTAAGAAACGCCAACTCATCATAGAGAGAGGTAATTATGAAAAATGCAAAAGTTTTCTTTTGGAATTCTATTTCTCATAGTATATACGTAAAAATCTGCTCAATCACTTAAATGTATGCTCATACAAAATGCTTTTCGAGAGCCCAACTTAAGTGTACACAAAAATCCATGTCTATGAATCTTAATAAATGATGTGATGTGAGATGCGAGAAAACACATAAGAGCTATTTTCAAAATACGAAAATAATACCACGGATGCATATGGAATGTCCAAAAACCTTAGGATAGCTCTTTAAAAACGCTGAAATCTGACGTCTCTAGCTCAAGATATAGCATTTTTAAGCCTAGGGCCTCATGAGGTCTCAAGGGCCTCTATTCGCTTGGTACCAAGCGAATAAGTACCAAGCGAATAGAGGCCCTTGAGACCTCATGAGGCCCTAGGCTTAAAAATGCTATATCTTGAGCTAGAGACGTCAGATTTAAGCGTTTTAAAGAGCTATCCTAAGGTTTTTGGACATTCTGGATACATTCGTGGGCCTAAAAAATGCTATATCTTAATCCTAAGGCCTCATGAGGTAAAAACCAAGCGAATAGAGGTCCCAGAGACCCCTCAAGGGCCTCTATTCAATTGTTTCTGATGCCTTCATAATCTTAAATAGTACCTATCAATCACTATCAAGTACGATCTGTTCGAATTTAAATTGCGCGTACTTCATAAAAAGGTGATTGATGCTTATGCGAGATGCACAAGTACAAGTACTTCACTTTATAGGATAGCAACATCGGGTCATAAAAAGGCGTTCGGCGCTTGTACAAGATGTCATTATCAAGCGCCTTACTTTTCTAATGATAGTGACAATTTCACCAAAATGGTTTTCATGGACATTTTCAAAATGAGAAAAATGGTTTTTTCTACGTAACGTTAGCCTTCTTCCTATTGGCTAAGGAGCATTCTCTCACTAGAGCTAAAAGGCCCGAAAATGAGTCCATTTCTTTCCTGATGAAGAAAAGAGAAACCATATGCTCTGATACCAATGTAATGGAATTGGCCTATTTAACTTGAGAGTAGCGGAAATTAATGAGAGTACTTTTGAGAAATGAATTTGTGGGTATAGCGAGTGAACATAATTGAAGATGGCACCATAATCATAGCAATTAGTTAACTTGGCATGAACAATACTCTTGCAAGAGAGAGAATTTAGAGAACATGACAACAGTTGAGGACCGGACTTATGTGGAGTCGGTCCCCCCTTCAATAGGCATTTGTATTATGATTTCTCCCATTAAGAGAGACTTGTTACAATACAATCTTTGTGCTCCTTGTGACCTAGGTGATGCACTGAAGATGGAAAGCTTCATGCATCACAAGAATAACATAAACTTGAAGAAAGATTTAACTATCCCAAGCCGTAGTCCCAAGACATCAAACACCTTCGAAGGTGGAGAGAGCTAGCAGGGAATGAGGGTAGGGAAGAGGAAGAAGAAACATTTCATAGGAGAAAGAATTAGTTCCTCACTTATCATAACTCTTCTTGCTAGCATACATAATATCATTGTAATGAAGAAGAAGGAGATGGCAAGCTTAAGCATTGAAGCATGGCTCTTGGTTGGATTTGCACTCCATAGCCAAGAGTGTTGGTGTAGGCTCTCAACCTCTACTTGCTTGGAGAAGGAGAGGGAGATCTTGCACTTTGCATAGCAAACAATGAGAGTGTTTGTGTGTGTGTGGGTGAGTATACCCCCTAAGCAACCCCATAGCTTGCTTGAGTCGACCTCCCCTTGTAGCTCATGCTTGAAGCTCATTGGACCCCTCAGGCCTAGCCAATCACAAGAAGGAGGCATTACAAGCAACAAGGGTAGCCTTGGGACAAGTGTCCCCCTTTCCCCTTTGAGAGAGAGGACTTGATAAATGCAAAATCAATTAATTAAATCTCCTAAATTATCATTGGACCCCTTGGGTGGCCAACCGATAGGCTTCAGGCACACCATGAGGGCAACATGAGGAGGAACTTGACAAGTGTTCCTTCTGCTTTCTTTGTACCATGCATGCTTAGTGTGAGTGTGTGGGTGTTCTCTCTCATCCCCCTCATGTAGGGATCTCCTACTCCTTGTAGGGATTGAATATTTGACTTTTTGACACCTCAAGCCCGTCATGCATAGGCCCAATTCCCACCACAAGCTTGGCCCATAAGCACTTTAAGCATGGGCTGGGTTCTCACCTCAAGTACAACCCTAGCATCTCAAGCATGTCAAGCATCTCAATCATCAAGCACCTCAAGCACCTCAATCATCAAGCACCTCAAGCACCTTAGTCATCAAGCATGACAAGCAAGACAAGCACCTCGAGCTGGGTCGAGTTCCCGCCTGAAGCTCAGCCCTAGCTTACGTAAGTTCAAAGGACTTTTACACACATTATTGGAGGTCTTCAATGAAGCTAACCCTAAGGTCTTATGCTCCATTGGTTAGCCTTTCTCTTTGATAGACCATCTCTGATTTGGGCCCCTTTTCTATTGGCCCCGTGTTGAGATAGATCTATAAGCACATCTCAATATCTTAACCCTTGTTCCCGTTTATTCTCCCACATTAAGTGATCAATTTAATATGAGAAAATCATTTGGGTTGGTTAGATATTAGTTTTTATGACATTATCTCTCTCTTGAAATCATAGGCGTCCTCGACTATGAGGTAGAAGAGACAAAGCCTTAGTCATTAGCCAATTTTACTTAGTGGGTAGAGGATCCCTTTTTACCCTACGACATCTCTCCAAGATGGATGACTAATCCATTTGGTGCTTGGGAGACATAGCTGCCGCAAGCATGTCTGCTCTTTGGTCCATTTCATTCTGCCAAAGTAGAGTGAAAAATTCTACTTGGTGTTTGAGAGACGTCGTCATCACAAAAATGATTCTAAGCATGTATACTAGTTAAATTTGTGCACAATCAAAAAGAGGACTAGTCTTATAAGACAAAAACATCAGTCAATAAAAGAAATTTGTACATTTGCTTACTCTAATGTAGCATTGTAAGTATTGACAAGGTTCATACAATCCTTAACCTGTATTCATTGAATCCATCTAGCATCTTCAAAAGAAAGATTTTTGAACTTAATAAGATACCGTCGGATAATCTTACCATGTCGTAGTACCTTGTCTTCATGCCGAAGGATAGCCTCAGGTTGTAGCACCTCTTCTTGGTCTTCAAGTTCGGGAGAGTCTTCAATAATTGGTTCACTTGGTGGCTCTCCTTTGTAGGGCTTATGTAGGCTTACATGAAAGGCATTGTGTATGAGCCAATGGTTGGGCAACTTGAGTTGATAAGCCGTCTCATTGATGGGCTTCAAGATTTGGAAAGGACCATAGTATCTTTTTTCTAGTTTAGCATAATACTTTTGATGGCCCGTAGGATTTTGGCCTGTTGTTTGCCTTAATCGAGCCTTAGGAAACTTGAGTAAGACTCAATCATTTTCTTTGAACATTAAGGCCCTTCTGTGCTTATCAGCAACAACTTTTTGCCTTTGTTGAGAGATGGATATAGCCTCCTTAATCTTTTGAAAAGATTCATGTACGCACGGCTATACTCATCAACGGCGAAGATCTTCCCACGTACTTTGAGTAGCAAGGGACTTTTAGGTCTTCCCTCAATGATCTCAAAAGGTGTTGTTCTCGTAGAAGTATGTACAGTATTATTGTAGGCATACTCTACAAGAGGTAAGTACTTTTTCCATTGTGAGCGTTGATCTACTTCTGTAACATAAGTCTTTAATAGATTGAGTATCGTAAGATTAGCTATCTCACTTTGGCCATCCGTTTGTGGGTGATATGGCCGAAGAGAAATTCAATCTTGTTCCTAGATTTTCAAAGAGACCTTTCCAGAAATTACTGGTCATTTTAAGATCTCTGTCTGACACAATGGATGTGGGTAATCCATGGTGTTTGAAAATCTGTGATATGAAGAGAGTTGCCATTTGATGTGCCTTAATAGTCTTTTTGACATGAATAAAATGTGCTTGCTTGCTAAACTTGTCGACTATTGTCCATATTCCCGTATTGCCATGGATAGACTTGGGTAATCCAAAGATGAAATCCATGGATATTCCATGGTGAATTTGGGATAGGCAATGGCTGGAGTAATCAAGGTTGCTTCCCTCTATCATATTTGGTCTTTTGGCATACTACACATTTTAAAACATACTCTTGTATGCCCACTTTCATGGTAGGCCAATAGAAATACGTCTCTACTCCTTGGAGAGTAGGTTGAACACCTCTATGCCCCGCATATGGAGGAGCATGGGATTCATACATAACTTTCTCATGAAGGGAATGTGTAACACATAGCCTATTGCCATGGAGAGAGAGAGAGAGAGAGAGAGAGAGAGAGAGAGAGAGAGAGAGAGAGAAAGAGAGAGAACACGCACACTCCCAAACCCTTCCTCTTCCCTTGGTAGCATACCATCCTTCCCTTTCCGTCACCCCCTCATGTTCTCTCCTTGCCCTCTCTCCTCCTCTTCACTGTGAGAATGCCTAGAGCTTCCATATGTTGTGCTTTTTTGTCTACCAAAAGCACCATCAAGCCGAACTTGTCTCTCAAACAACCCCTGACTACTAATCACATCATGGATTCTCCCCCATGCCAACGTCTTGTGAGCACTTACCATGTAACTACTCTCTTTGCATGTCATTGCGCGCCCGCGAGAGAGAGAGAGAGAGATAGATAGATAGATAGTTCTATTATCGTCCTGGGAGGTCAAATATGACCTATGGGACCAAATGAACATGTCACGTGGTGTGAGTGTAGTTCATAAGTGACTCTCGATGCTCAAAAATGGCTGAAATGAGCGTCGCAATAGAGAGTCGACATCGTGGTTGGGAGAGGAAGGTATGTAGGGAGAGATCATGGCTGAATATATGGGGAAAAGAGGACCTAATGTGGTCAAAAGCTGAGCACTCAAGTAGTGTGTGGTACTCACTCTCTCGCACTTGACGAGGACATAAGGTGCAAAGTCGATGACACTCCTCGTCAGTGCCCCAACGTCCTGTCTCGCAGTGTAGAGAATGGGAGCTAAGACGAATGGAGGCAATGGTGCGGATCGCACTCAACGGGATGGGCTCAAGGATGTAGGAATGGGTTCGGTTACCTCGTTCCGAGAAGAAGAGAGATTTGTAGTTTGGGGCAACGTGTGTGGTGTAATGGCTGAAGCGAGAACCTCCGGATTTCTCCCAAGCCGTGATACATTGCCGTTGTAAGAAGGCCTCATTAACTTGGGAGTCGATCGACGCATCCTTGACCAAGTGACATGCATCCCATCTTCCAAACCATTTCTTGATATCAAGCATCCACCCCGAACTTAGTATTTTGCTCTTGCATGTCTTTTGAACCATTTGACTTCTTCATATGCGATTCTAGGAAGTCGATGCAAAGGGCTACGTTGTGTCTTACGCATGTACTCCACAACCCTTTGCATGCCCAAGACCTCAATGGGAAGCTATCCGGACTCAAGAAGTAAGAGCATGTAGGGTTGTTTGTGTCTTGACTTGGAGAAAGTTGGTGAGAAAACGCTTTTGGACATTCTCAAACTCTTTCCAAGTAGACTTCCCGATGCTTCCACCCCACACCTCCACTCCATAAAGAAGCACCGGTGTCACCAATGTGTCAAAGAGGTACCTTTTGAGAGCCCAACACTTGATCTCTCCTGCATTGCACATGTTCTCAAATGCATAATAGGCCATCTTTCCGGCTTCCAAGCGACGCATTGCACAATCCTTCCATTTATGATTGGATGGAACCTCAAGGCCAAGATACTTGAAGTGATCTACCACTTCAAGTTTCTCATTGTTATATACAATGCATGGATTTTCATCATTGAGGGTCTTTACAAGCATAACCTTGGTTTTGGATCCATTCACGATCAACCCGCTATGTAGGCAAAAGCGTTCCGAGACACTCATAAGCTTTTGTGCATCTTCTAAGGTATGTGCCAAGAGCACTACATCATCGGCATAAAGCAAAAGCATGATCACCGCATTTCCAATCTTAACCTCTTCTATGCCTTCTTGCTGCATAAAGTCAAGAACCATGCATTCCAATTCATCAATGAGTAGCCCAAAGAGGGTTGGGGAAAGTGGGCATCCTTGTTTGACACCAATAGTGCTTGCAAAAAATTCTGAAATTCCATCTCCCATACGTAATTGACATATCACTTTTTGGTAGATGCGAAAGATTGCATGCATAAATTCTCTCGGCACTTGAAGGCTTTGCATACGTCTTCAAAGATTTCCTCGCGGTACCATGTCAAAAGCTTTCTTGAAATCCACAAAGCAACAATACAACTTTTTTCCTTTCAATCGAGACGCTTCCATAAGAACTCGAAGAGTGACAAGGTGATCAATAGTGCTATGATGCTTTCGAAAACCTGCTTGGCCAAGTGCACGTTTGCCATTCTTTTCAGCCCATTCACTTATCTTCATCTCCATGATACATCCAAATAACTTTGCCATTAAAGAACCAACCATTATAGTGCAATAGTTGTTCACATTGTTTACATCTCCTCCTTTGTGCAAAGGTTTGATCCAATTTGCACTCCAATCATGAGGCATGCCATACTGAAGTGCAAGGTTAAACATATCGCATATCCAATATCGTGTTTTCTTGCTTGTCCATTTAATCATTTTAGCCTTGACACCTTGAAGGTCACCTGCCTTGCGAGTAGCAAGTTTCTCAAGCGCACGGCATAATCTTCAATGGTAAATAAGGGAGACATAAACGGAAGGAAGCTACAACACTCCATCTTATCAACATTGGGTTGCTCATAGAGATTCTTACAATGCATATACATATCCTCAAGAGTCAAGTCACCAAAGCTCTCAACGTGCTTGCCTTTTAGATTTTGCCAAAACTTGCCACATGCATGTGCTTTCTCTTGTGCTAAAAGAAGTTGTTTTTTGACTTCCCACCTTCTCCTCTTCTTTTGAACAAGTGCTTTGTATGTGTGTGAACATTCCAAGTAAACTTCCTTGTCTTTGATTGCATCCAATCTTAGCAAGTGTTTTCGGGCTTGACTACATTCCATGTCAAACCATTTCTTCTTGGTGCTACCCTTCTTAGACCTTTTGCAAGACATGTGTTTCACCGAAAAGCATTCCTTCGCACAAGAGAAAATTACTTCTTTGAAAACTTTCCACTTGCATTCTAATGTTGGGCTCTCTTGATGCTCTATCATGCTTAACATTTGGTCCACCATATCAGCATATATAAGTGCTCCTTTGAAGTCTAAACGTAGGTACAAATGATTCACATCATGATTGGAGGCTACATGCTCGGGCCGTTTACCACACTTGAGGTCAATACATAACATCCTATGATCCGATTCCGGATTCCATTCACCAAGTGTAAAGCTTTGTATGCATTCTAGAGTGGCTTCCGAGAACAACATATAGTCAATCACGCTAGCATCGTTGTGCTTTCTACATGTAAAGTCATTGGTGCGTTGCCATAGAGATACACCATTTGCAATGAGCATTTCGATACTATTGCACATATGTAGAAGTGACTTTCCATAGTGATCCACTTCTTTTGCATCATTAGAACTTCGATTATACATGTATGAGTCATCCATTCTTCTTGAGACATGCGGAATGTCTACTTGTTGTGTGTCGTGTTGTAGCATATTTGTGCGAGCATTCATGTCTCCAAAAACAATGACTTCACCTTGATCCTTGTAATGAGCAATGTCTTCCTCTAGTTCAACAAAGGGTTGATCTCTATCCATATTCAAGCAAGCATAAAAGTTGGAGTCATAGTGAGGAATGTAGCAACCGGCCACAAACATGACTTGACCATTTGGTGGGCTGATTTTCAGCCATAAGTAGCGTTTATACTTATCTTCTTTGACAATGGAAACATCTTTCAAACCCTTTTTGGTCATACATGCTATGCCTCCTTGGCCTCTTTGTTGCTTTGCATTTTTGGCCCACATCAAAGAATGCACATCGTATTTGTCAAATCCAAGAATTCGTTGCGCATCATGCTCCCATGTTTCGACAAGAAGTATCACATCGGAGTCATTGGTAAGCTCATCAATGCCAATTCCCGCATTCCATGGATACCCGTTACAATTCCAAAAGCTTATTCGCAAGCGTGAGTTGGTCTCATAGATCATGTGTCCCTATTTGTTGGGTGGACTTGCATCCTCCTTAAGTGGATTTTCTTCTTGAGGTGATACCTTAACCTTCTTGCTTCTTTCCTCATATGATTTGCGATGTACATTTTGTTGTATAATAGTGCGATCCTCATATACATTACAACCTGTTCCTTTGAGGTAGATCCAACCATTGTCAAGGATGATCTTTCTCTTTACCTCATCAGCCATGGTACATACAATAAGTCTTTCTCCCGAGCGAGGGACTCCTTGTTTTCCAACTCGATGTGCACCATAAGCCATGATTCCTGACATGCCAAAGTGTGTAGCAAAAAACTCTTCAATAGCAACTGCAAGAGATTGGGGTGTTTCCATGCTTTCCTCCTTGATTCCACGAATGACGATGTTCTTTGAGCATTTTTGTCGTTCGTGCAATTCTTGAGTGTCCACATTCTCTACATTCTTTGCTTGGACAACGGCTTGCGTGATAGGAGATGTAGAAACCACATTATCCTTACATATATCAGCCCATGATTTGGATGCATTTCTCATCTCACATACATCATGTCGTATTGTATCTATTGTTTCCTCTTTCAATACATGATCACTCTCAACTTTGCTCAAGCGCTCTTTCAATACATTCATGTCAACAAGAGAGCGTTTACATTCTTGAACTTCATTCTCAAGATGCATCAAGCGTGTTGTTTGCATTTCAAGAACCTTCTTGAGGTGCTCATTCTCCACAACGAGAACTCTTAAAGTACCATTCTCCATTGCAAGTGCGCGTAACTCTTCACCTTGTTTGTTGACGGTTTCTTGTAACGAGATCAAGTAAGCCATGATCATTGCTTCCGTTGTTGTAGATGATGTGGTTGGATTAGCATCCAAATTCCTTGGAGATTTTGCATCATTCTCTATGGCGAGTGTGGCTTTTCCACCCTTGCGAGTTTTGTCTGACATTGCCTTCAAGTCGGCAACAAAAACGCAAAGTTTTGACAGTTTTTTCAGTTCTGAGATGCTGTTATAGCAAAGCCTTCCATTACACATAAAAATTCTGTCTTTACATCAATGCGTAGAGGGCTTCGTGCTCTTCGATTGAGAGAGAGAGAGAGAGAGAGAGAGAGAGAGAGAGAGAGATTTAATTATTGTCCTCGAAGGTCAAATATGACCTATGGAACCAAAGTTACATGTGATATACTATGTGTATGGCTGATGAGTGAATCTCGATGCTCCAAAATTGTGGTGATGAGAGTCATAATGGAGAGCCCACACTGTGGTTGGGAGAGGAAAGTGTGTAGGTCTAAGTCATGGCTGAAAATGTGAGAGAAGAAAGTTTGGATGTGACCAAAATCTGAGCACTCTTGTAGTGTGTGGTACTCAGACTCTCAAACTTGCAGTGAGCATAATGTGCACAGTCGATTTGACTCTTCTCCATTGCCCCAATGCCTTGTCTCGCATCGAAGGGAATGGCAGCTAAGTCGAATGGTTGCGATAGTGCATATCGCCGACAAGGGGATAGACTGAAGCATATAAGTGTGAGTACTGTTTTCTCTTTCATCAGCGAAGAACATGGTTTTGTAGTTGGGGGCAATATGGATGGTGTAATATAAGAAGCGTGACCCACCAAATTTATCTCAAGCCGTAATACATTGACATTGTAGAAAAAGCTTCATTCACTTGGGAGTCGATTGAAGCATCATTTAGCAAGTGTAATGCCATACTCGATACACTTTCACGTCAGAGATTGATTCTGTCTACATAGATGGCATATACATATGCTTAGCTAATGAGGAGCTGGGACTTCCATTAGAGGAGCTTACACAAATACTGACAGAGACACTGCATGATGCTGCAGCAGAGGCATACCCACATAGTTAGCCTGAGCACAAATGCCGTTCTAGGAGCATGCCTCAGAACAATTGGTATGATGAGGAGTGTAGAGAAACGAGAGCCACACTTCAGAGAGAGGTGTCTTCGGGAGTCATTACTCATAGACAATCACATATTTCCTTTCAACAACTTGTGTGACGGAAGAAAAGGGCTTATCTCGCTCAGCTAGAGAAGGAGTTGTATAAGCTATTTTTGAGCCAGGACTCATGTGAGGCATGGAGATTCTTTCATGAGCACTCCCCTCCATCGGCAATCACATCAACTGATACTTGGGGTGAGCATGCAACATCTCTTTACACAGTTCCAGGACAGTCGCCTCTACTAGACCCCCCTGATTCCATGTCCAAAGATATGCATTTTCTTTATCGCTGAGATGGTGAAGAAAGCTATTGACAAGATGAGGACTAGGAGAGCATATGATCATGATGGATTGGTAGCGGAGCACTTTACACATGCCCAAGATATTCTTGCAGAACTTCTAGCACTGATGTTCAATCGAGCCATGTGTGAGGGTTTTCCTGATACTTGGAGTATGTCAACTGTTGTGCCTATTTTCAAGGCAGGAGATCCAATGATTCCTGGGAATTATTGCACCATTACGATTGGGCACACATTGGCCATTTATATGCTTCTATCTTGAGCAGCAATTGAGTAGATGGGTAGAGGGAGTAGGCATACGAGCATCAAGACGGCAGGCAGGTTTCAGAAGAGGTTTTTCCACTTTTGATCACATATTGACAGTCAGAGCTATTATTGAGGAGGACATATCACATGGTAGGAGGATTTACTACACCTTTGTGGACTTCTGCAAAGCATTTGACACCTCCCTAGAGCTCGACTAATGCACATGGTTACAGGAGATGGGTGTACCCATCCACAGAGCTAATTTGGGTGATCATGGCCCTAGATAGGACAATTGTGGGTCAGGTCCGCACTCCCATGGGGGTGTCTAAACTTTTCCACTCCACTATTGGGGTGAAGTAGGGTTGTCCACTCTCCCTTACTTTATTTGGTATTTATGTGCATGAGGTTTTAGAATACATTGGGAGGAGAGGCGACAGAGGAGCACAATTAGCAAGAACCTGGATCTCATTGCTACTATATGCAGATGATATTGTGCTGATCTCAGATTCACCAAAGGGAGTGCAGTGACATTTGGATACATTGCACACATTTGCTAATGATAGCGGCTTATCAATGAACCTTGGCAAGACCAAGGTTATGGTGTTCAACACCACACCAGAATGGGTCAGGCGATTTGTACCTACCTTTGCATAAGGTCAGAAGATGGTGGAGTATATAGATGCATACACTTACCTTGGTGTGGTCTTTAGTGGCCCGGTGTTTTCTTTGAGGAGAGTGGCAGAGACTAGGATAACGAGAGCGTATGTGGCTTTAGGGAAGATGAAGAGTATGTGTTCAAAGGTTCAGTTCCAGGAACCTCGAACGAAACTATGGATTTTTGATACTTTGGTCACATCATCTATGCTTTATGGGGTGCAGATTTGGGGGGCATCAGTGGACCGCCATAGGCGGGCTGGAAATACTGATGGATGGAAGTGCATAGAGAGGCCTTTGGTATATATGATTTCTCGGATGATTAGGGCCCAAGCCCTCTATACCACACGATATTATCCGTGCATAGCTCGCTGCTCCACCACTGGTCATCAAGACACTCACCAGATCCGTTTCTTTCATGCACAATATCAAGGATCTTCTCAAAGACAGATGTGCCCATCTAGCTTTGAAGTCTTCTCAACAGCTTGCCTCACAGGAAGATACCTCTTGTTGTTGGTATGCAGAGATGACAGCTTGGTTCAAGCTACTTGTCTCTCACACACGGACCGAGATCACTCAGCTCATCAAACAAGACTTGATTCAGTTAGACACTAGGAGGACATGGATAGAGCCTATGCGTTTGCTTAGCACGAGGATAGATTTCTACAAAGAGCATCTCCTTGAGCTTACAAAGGATGGTTTTGTGATCAGAACCACCTACATGGACACTCATCTATCCCATGGATGATGATGTGCTATTGGACAGATGCACACATCGTCACATCAGCTAGAGATTAAGACTCGTAGATTTAGAAGAGTACTAGCACTGCCCATTCTACTATGAGATACGAGGCCGTTTGCACTGCCTATTCAAAGAGGGTTTTGGACCAGTGGCGGCCAAAGTTATGAGATACCAAGATCAGAGATGCCTTGGGCTATTTTTATTAGTGCTGTGCAGACATAGAGAGAGCCTCTTGAGGAGAACATACAGTAGGAGACACTCACAGAGGGAGATCACTGATTTTTTCAGACTACATGTGTGACATTCCGATGAGCAGGCATCATAGCAGACTTCAAAGTCCACCTATACTAGAGATACACTAACTGACAGGGCCACTAAGCTATGGAATCCGGACGCCCACGATTGCGAGGGTCATCGAGACATCGATCGAAGTTGCACCAGAGGGTCCGAAATATTATCGCACAACATGGAAGATGCCCATTAAGATTACTCACTGAGGGGGGCATTGATGAGCTCTGTCAAAGACCGATGTTGAATACCATAGGATAGGATATTGATTCTAGCATCTCAGCCTTTCATTTCATCCCATTCCATTGTGCCATTTCACTTTAGCTCAGTTCAGTTTCAAATTTTCAGTTTTTAGTCTTTTACACAGACATTGTATCAGATTCACCAGTTCGACTAGGAAAAGAGAGAGTGTCCACTGCATGGCATGGAGCCACCCCTGCCTTGCCTCGCTTTTGCATGTGAGGGTCTCGTTGCCAGTCCACACACACACACACACACACACACACACACACACACACACACAAAGAGAGAGAGAGAGAGGCGTCTTGCCACTCACCAACCTGGGTCGAATCCACCCTCGACAGCTGTTAGCACTTGCATCGGACCACTTGCAAGGGATACCGCCTATGCTCACATCCTCTAACCACCTTTATTACCTTCCTTTTCTCTCTTTATACCCTCTCTCGTCCAGGTGGAAAGAGAAAAATAGAGGGATATGGTGACATGTTCGCCCACTGGATGTTCCCACACTCTGTCAATTGCATTGTCCCGCCCCATCTGCATAGCACTCCCACCCCCTCATCACGCTCACAGAGACAAGACAAGGGGTTCAGACTTTAGAGATATGCCCTCAGTTGCTTTGCACACATGCTCCCTCTGCCTTCGCTAGTTCGCCTATTCTAGTTCGTGTCGCACCATCTGGTCCTATATGCCTTGTAGCATGGTTGCTCCGGCTCCATAAGCCACAGAGGAAATGCAGGGACATTAAAAAAAGAAGTCTCTATCTCCTTCCTGGCTCTTGGTGCAGACCTGCTGTAGCTCTTGCCTCGGTTCTTGTCTTCCCCCAATCACGCACGTGGCCCTCCCTCTCATCCCTTGCCTGCTCCCTCTTGCATCGCTGGCTTTCGTTGCTCTTCCAGATGTCACGAGCTCCCTTTGCCTACTTTCTACTCTTGAATCAGCAAAGGTGTATCATCTAAGATACCCCAACAAAGCTAGAAAAATACATTTTCCCTAGCCAATGAAAATAAGGGCAAACTTGAAATTCTCCCGATTTAAAGTCAAAATTTGAAGCTTTTGCTGATAATTACACTAAAACTTGTGTAAATTTTTTGGTTTTGTGAAAGACAAGCTCAAAATCTAACTGGGATTTTTGGTTAAAACACAATGGATCCAAGTTGCACTTCATGCGAGAAGGCTTGCATTGAAGAAAAAAGGGTTTACGTGCTCCGACAGTTGCAGTTGTAGCTACAGGTGGCTGAGCACTAAATCGGATCACTATCAAAAATAGATTTCCCATACCACAGGTAGAAGATCTGTTTGATAAGCTACAAGGCTCTACCTACTTCAGTAGGATTGACTTTAAAAGTGGCTATCATCAAATAAGGATAGTGAATAAAGATATTGTAAAGACCGATTTTTGCACAACATTTGGTCTTTATGAATATCTTGTCATGCCTTTTGGCTTGACAAATGCTCCAACGACATTCAACCGCCTAATAGAGAAAGAGGAACCATTCATCTTGCAGGATGGTTATCTTCTCCATGGCCACATGCTATATGTTACTCACTCCCTTCGTGATAAAGTGATGTATGAATCCCATGCTCCTCCCTATGTGGAGCATAGAGGGATTCAACCTACTCTTCTAGGAGTAGAGACATATTTTTATTGGCCCACCATGAAAGTGGACATACAAGAGTATGTTTCAAAATGTGTGATATGCCAAAAGACAAAATATGATAGCGGGAAGCAACCTGGATTACTCCAGCCATTTTCAATCCCTTATTCACCATAGGAGAGTAAATCCATGGATTTTATTTTTGGATTACCCAAGTCTATCCATGGGAATATGGGAATATGGACAATAGTAAACAGGTTTAACAAAGCAAGCACATTTTATTCCTGTCAAAAAGACTATCAAGGCACACCAAATGGCAACCCTCTTCATATCACACATTTTCAAACACCATGGATTGCCAATATCCATCGTGTTAGATAGAGATTCTAGAATGACCAATAAATTTTTGGAAAGGTCTCTTTGAAAATCTAAGTACAAGGTTGAATTTCTCTTCGACCTATCACCCACAAACGAATGGCCAAAATGAGATAGCCAACCTTATGATTCTCGATCTACTAAAGACCTATGTTACAAAAGTAGATCAACGCTCACAATGGGAGGAGTATCTACCACTTGTAGAGTATGTGTACAATAATACTGTCCATACTACTACAGGAAAGACACATTTTGAGATCATTGAATGAAGACCTAAAAGTCCCTTGCTACTTAAGGTACATGGGAAGATCTTCACTACCGATGAGCATAGCCAAGACCTACAAAAAATGTTTCCAAAAGATTAAGGAGGCTATATCCATCTCTCAACAAAGGGCAACAGCTGCTGCTAATAAGCAAAGAAGGGCCTTAACGTTCAAGAAAATGATTGGTTCTTACTCAACTTTTCCAAGGCTCGATTGAGGCAAACTACGGGCAAAAATCCTATGGGCCATCAAAAGTATTATACTAAATTAGCGAAGATACTATGGTCCCTTTCAAATCTTGAAGCCAATCAATGAGATGGCGTATCAACTCAAGTTGCCCAGCCATTGGCCCATACACAATGCTTTTCATGTGACCCTACTCAAGCCTTACAAAGGAGAGCACCAACAGAATCAATTATTGACGACCCCCCCTAGAGATCGAAGATCGAAAAGAGGTGCTACAACCCGAAGCTATCCTTTGACATGAGGACAAGGTACTACGCCATCGTAAGATTATTCGACAATATTCTTTTAAGTTAAAAAATTATCCTTTCGATATGCCAGATGGATGCAAGGACTACAACTTAAGGATAGTATGAACCTTGTCAATGCTTACAATGTACATTTGAGTAAGCAAATGTAAATGTTTCTTTTAAATGATCAATGTTTTTGTCTTATGACTAGATCTCTATGTTTATTGTGCACAAATTTAAGTAGTCTGCATGCTTAGAATCATGTTTGTGTTGACAACGTATCTCAAACACCATGTAGAATTTGTCACTCTAATTTGGAACTATGATATGGACTAAAGAGCATACATGCTTGCGGCAGCTAAGTCTCCCAAGCAAAAATGGATTAGTCCATTTTGGAATGATGTCATAGGGTAAAAATTGGATCCTCTACCTGCTAAGAAACATGGACTAATGACTAAGAATTTATCTTCTCTACCTCATAGTCGAGGACGACTATGGTTTCAAGGGAGAGGTAATGTCATAAAATCTAATATCTAGATTTATCCAAATGATTTTCTCATGTTAAACTGGTCATTTAATATGGGAAGGTAAAAGGGAAGCAAGAGCTAGAACACAGATATGTGTTTTTAGACCAAGCTCAACACGGGGCCAAAAGTTACATCTTGGCAAGGGCTCAAAAGGAGATGGTCTACTGAAGAACAATGTGTTAATAATGGAGCTTAAAAGGGATTAGGGATAGCTCCATGAAAGACCTCCACAGGTTAGTGTTACAAGTCCTTAGACCTAGGACCTTTAGGCAAGCTCAGCTTGTGCTTGAGGTGTTCAAGTCAAAGATGAGCCCTAATTAGGGGCATGAGAGAGACCCCCCCCCCCCCCCCCCCCCCCCCCCCCCCCCCCACCCCCACACACACACACACAGAGACACTCAAGGCAATCCCAAGACTCAAGAGGCACGAAGGCCACATGTCAGGTCACTAGCAATATTGCCCTCATAAGGCGCCTGAACCCTATTGGATGACCTATAGGAAGGTCCAACGAGAATATAGATTCAATTAAAAATCAAGATCTTTCTCTTAAAAATGGAAAAGGAGGATATTTGTCCAAATGCTACGATTTAAAAAGTTAAGGTCTTTCTCTTTAAAAGTGAAAAAGGATAACATTTGTCCACATGCTACAATTTAAAAAGTTGTCTAAAATGACTGTGTGTGTGTGTGTGTGTGTGAGTGTGTGTGTGTGTGTGAGAGAGAGAGAGAGAGAGAGATGCATGAAGAGAGAGTGAAGGCAGATGGCTCTCAATTAAAAGTCCAAGAGAGTGGGCGTTAAAGGGCCTAGAATTGTGGCTCATAAAATTGTGTGCATGTCTAAAACCTAAAGAGTTGTGAGTAAAACAAAAAGAGGTGTGGAGGGGCCAAAAGACACAAGTGTAGCCATGTGGCCCCTGTAGTTCAGCCCTCCCTTGTAGAAAAAACACACACACACACAAAGACTAAAAAAGTTATGTTCTTCATTCTCTCTTCCATCTAGGAAATTGGCTCATAACACTAGCCAAATATTCCAAATATTCCCCCCTCTCCATTCTTCATAGTAGGACTTAATCTTCATGTTGTGAAGCTATCATGAAGGCCTTGGGCATTGGTTCTAGTATGTGCAAAATAGTGCGCACCCTAGGGTAGGAGTATGTGAAGTGAAGAGATCAATCAAGAAAGATTGCCCACTTTCCCCATTGTTGTTTGCGATTGGCTCACATCTACTAGTGCTTGCTCTCAAAGACGATTCTACAAAAGGGGAAATTCAATACTTCCATACAACAAACAATTTCTTCCAAAATTTCCAATTTTTTTGTGGATGATTCTATGCCCTTCATAAAAGACAACTCCCACATGCTAAGGGTACAACTAGACACTGGTCTCCTTGGGGCCCTATTGTGGAATACTTGGGCCTTGATGACCATTGGATTGAACTAGATAGGAGTCTCAATAATAAGGGATTTGTCACCTTGGATTCTTTTTGGGACGACCAAAAATGGGATTGTCAATGCTTGAAGAAACTTAAGCTATGCTGCAATCTCGCACTCCAAGAGGAGATACTCATCGAAAGCCTTATTGGGATAATCTCACATAACCCTTGCTCCCTGCTCCACACCGCTCTATTGGAAAGCTTGGAACTGGTATGGAAAAAGACTGTTTTGCTCTCCCAAAACTAGATTGATTTATGAAAAGATTTGCTATTCAAAGACTTGGATTGAGCACCTAAACATGATATGGTCTAAAAAGTGGGATGCAAGCAAATGGTCTCAAGTAGTGGGAAACATATGGAAAGCCAAATGCAAAGAGAGAGACAAAGTCTTCCTATGGAAGGTTCTCTTAATATCCATGCCAACCAACAGAGATAAAGCAAAAGCAAGAGGTCTAGCCAAAGGTACTTGTGTCAGATGCAAGCACCCAAATGAAACCCTCATTCACCTATTCTAGTGATGTCCAAAAATAAAAAACGTCACTGGCACTATCTACTGGTGGGTGTTCATCCATCTGGAAAGTCCATGCAACCTTGCTTGGGGCTCTAGGCACATTGCCAATGTGGATCTATCGACTGACATATGCATAGTAAGAGTGACGGTACTGAGGGTAATATGGCTGTCCAGAAATGCTTTACTTTTTCAAAGGAAGTGTGAGCCTCTAGACACAAATTCTAGTATGGAGTCATGCTAGTGGAATCTCTTGTGTAGAAGGAATAAAAATGCAAGCCTGACAAGGAAGAGTGGTCGAGGAGGTGCATCCCTTATGATGCATTTTTTTATGGAAGTTCCCTGTGCAAGGGATGTTGGGGTTATTTGTAACCTTTTGAGATTAATGCAATTCAAGCTCAACTGAGCACTTTAAAAAAAATGGTTTATGGTGATTGGTGTGTCTTGCTGGTAGGCCCAAGTGTAGGTTGTTGCTACTGTATGGTTGGGTGTGGTATACGTTCCTGGCCATTTGCCATCAACATGGAAGAATTACATGAACATGCGGGTGGGCAGCTCTGCTTCCTGGCATGTCATGTCTGCAAAGGTGGTAGCATCTTCCTTTTTTGTGAACACTTCTGTCCCCACTTCCTTCTTTCCTTTCATAATTGCTCCTTTGTCTGATAGCTTCAGGGCTTCTGAAATAAGCTTGGAGGTGATCTTAACTTGGACATTATCATTGTCGAGTGTAGATCCCCCCCCCCGCCCCCCCCCTCTCCTCCTCTGTGATGATGATATAGAGCTAATGGCTCCCTAGATGTCAACTCCGCAAAGGGGAAAATGGAAATAGTTGAGCAAGTTTGTCTTTTCCAAGGCTTCTTCAATGGGCTGCTTGCTTGCCAAGTTGTAGGCCTCTTGAGGGATCATGGGCATGGTGACTACATTATATTTAGTGCCTCTATATGTTGCTTCATAGACCGCTACTCCTTCAAGATCAAGCCTTTTCATCTCTATGTAAGTAGAGGTCTCTTTGAGAGATTCTTTGAGCAAAGTGAATGGTGGAATTTGCTTAAGATTCTTCCTATGACTCATTCTCTTCTTGCCCCTTTTAGCTTCAGGCTTCATCACTCTTGTGGACAATTGTTGTAGTTGAAAGATTGATTAGAGACTGAAGTGATGTATTCTCATTTTTCATGTAGCTGACTAGCTGATTAATGTTCTAGTTGTTCAAAATTCATGTATAGATGATGCAAAATCCCAACAATTAAAAAAAATCAATTTTCATACAAGGTAGTTAAAAAATCACATTTTTGGCTTAGACCTATGCCCCGGTGATTATTAAAGTGCTGACTACGTGGACTTGATGTTCACTACTTTCATTGGCCCCAAATTTCATTTGGTGTGATTTGGATAAGAGTTTTAGTCGCAGTCAAGGTTTTAGTCATTCGCTTCCAGTGTTTGGCTCTATGGTTGATGTAGATGTGTTTTTTTTTCCATTTTGGCTTCATAGGGATGTTCTATATTCTCCTTTAATCCTGTACCCAAGATTTCTTTGCCTCTGCACTTGTTGACAACACTCTGTCGAAAAAAATCATGATTTTTTCCTCTTTTTCCACTTTAGATCTCTGTGTGCCACTAGTCTTGTGGGTACTAATTATTCCTTCCTTTGCATACTAATTTTGACTCTCTGGTCATGCATTAGGTCAATTTCAGACACTTGGCTCACTCTTTAGCTTGCACGTAGGGCTCTACACTATCCCACTAAGTGCAATAGTTTTGAAATGGATTTTGATCAGCTAGGATATGACCATATAATTTTAAATTCCACTTTTTGGTCGTAGCTTGACTCTATCTTGCCAAAATCACGATTTTATTACCACTTTTTGCATTATGCTTTTGAGCCATGTGAAATTCATGCCCCACCTTATACCTTGTATTTGTTAGCTAGCTGATGAAAATGGCTTTTATTTGGAGTTGCTTCCATTTGTTAGGCTTAGGGAAGAGTGGTCAGAAGCATCTCAAGTCTCCCCAATTTAGGTGATCTCCTTCCATAGTGGATGTTACCCCATCATGTCCGGTCCATTCAAGTTCTTTGTCAATTCATAATGTGGGGATCAAAAACTCTATAAGTAATATGGCATTAAGTCCAAACACCATGTTATAAGGTGTGGTTCCCAATATCATCTTATATGCAACTCTATAAGCACAAATAGCAGAGTGCAACTTTTGATCCCAATCCGACCTATTGTCGCTGACAATTTTAGTGAGCACTGTGCACAAGACTTTGTTGGTTCTTTTAAACTAAACATTAGCTTCTTGCGGGTGATAAGGAGTTGATTTTGGATGTATAACCATGAATTCATTAAGAAAATATTCAGTGACTATATTAACAAAATGATCAGTTCCTCGATCACTAACAATTTCTATCGACAAGATATATCGTGTAAATACATTTTCATACAAGAATTGTGTTGTGGTGCACATGTCATTTCTTTGTGTAGCTTTATCTTTGACCCACTTAGTCAAGTAGTTTGTCACTCTACAACAATATATTTTGCATGAATTCTATAAGCCGGCGATGTTATGGGGCCCACAAAATCTAGACCCCATTTGGCGAACACGTGTGCTCCTATCATGGGTCATCAGCATTTTTTCCTTTTTGATTGGAACTTGTGTACTTTGACACTCATCACACCATTTCACAAATGCTTTAGCATCCATGAATAGCATATGCCACCATATTTTGTCAAACATTATAACCTTAGCTATTTTATCTGCTGAAAAATGACCTCTCGCTTGCCCACCGTGTGGCTCCTGCAAGATTGATATGTACTCACTTTTTGGTTCACAAAGCCTTGAGCTGATTATCTTTGCAACACTTATACAGCTGGTTGCCAATCCATATGTATGACTATGATTCAATTTCAATTTCCTTTATCCTTGTTTTAGACAAGCTCTCAGGGAAAGGAACCAGGTCTAAACAATCCACAATATACTTATTCTAATGTGGTGCTACACTTACGTGGTACAATGTAGCGTACTCTTGTGGTTTGCTGTTTGTACATGAGATGAAATTCTAAAAACACATTGTTAGCGTGCAAAGGACAAGGAAAATGAGTGCCTCTGTAGCCTTGCACGAGTCACACCGTCGGAAGAAAGACTATTACATTGCCAAAACCACATGTGATAATCACCTGTAAAGATTTATGAAGAACCCTTCAAGCATGAAACACACTTGGAATTAGGATAAAACAAGCACATCATGAAGTAGCTCGTCTTGTGGAGATGTTCGTAGAGTACCCATAGGCAAAAAACAGATGAAAGATGAGAGGGTTATGGCCACTCGAATTTGGGGGTGTACTCTCTCTTGCTAAAAAATGAGCTCTCTGGAAAGTGTGCAGGTGTTGTAGCTATAATAATGTGGGCTTTTCTTATCTTTTATCCCCAAAGATTTCTTCTCTCTTAGTCGACAAGGATTTCTTTCAAGGTTTCATTTTATTGGTCCTTTTTTGGGCTCAATTTGTGTGTAAAATGGGCAGCCGGTGACTTTTTGGCCAAGGGAAGGGGTGGGGGCAAGTGACCAGAGGACCAAAATGAGGGCCAGGTGCATGGGCAACCGAGTGGGAATCCAAAATGGCCTCCCTTCTCCCCCAAAAGTCCATGAGCCCCCATAGCCAAGCTTTGAGAGATCTCCTCTCACCTTTGATACACCCTTAACGGGCACCCCATCCTCCCCTTATACCCCCCACTTTCCCCTTTCCTCTTCTCATGTGGGATAATCCCATTGCCACATGTCCCATTCCTCCCACTCTTCCCCAAGTCCCTTTTTTCCCCACAGAAAATTCCCAGCTTGACCCCTTCTTAGGACCAACTTCCACGGAGCATAGTGCACCGCTCTGGGCATCAAATGCGATGCCATAAAGCATGAATCGGAGCCCATTACTTTGGCTATTTCCAAAAATTTAAATTCTTAACATTTCTAATTTTAGATCATCAAGTTGGCCCAGTTGCCTTTGTCGCATGTATCTGCAACCACTTTCTAAGTCGAGACCGCCCACTTCGGACGCACATAACTCATGATGTACAAGTCCGATTCACAAGCTATAAAGCACGACTGAAAATACTTATTGAAAACCGTGTTTTGGAGACTCAAATAACCCAAAACACTAGTACACAAGCCCAACACAACCAAACCTTTGTACATGAATTTTACATGGTCACTCCCAAGACTTGCAGGACTATGTACACATATATACATGAGGCTAGTTAGCAAGCTTTTTGACACAATCTACTGACTTTATGCTCATCGAAAAAATGCCCGACATAGCTTGACAACCCCCCCTAGCCTGCTTGATCATTCATGACACGCAGAGGTTTCTAGGGTGAACGACTGCTGTAGCTCATTCCCAGAAACCTCATTTAGATTCTCAAATGTCTTCACATTGTCTTCTTTCATTGATAGCATCTCATCTGTCACAATTTTCATCAAACCTGCCAGGTATTTCTTCAATCTATAACCATTAACATAGTATTTATGTTGTGCACCACCCAAATCTGCCAATTGATATGTCCCATTGTCAAACTTGTTCACAACAGTAAAAGGACTTTCCCACTTAATTTGAAACTTTTTCTGGAAGATAGTGTCCAACTTACTGTTGTATCGCAACACAAGATCACCCTTTTCAATTTCCTTATCTTTCACACACTCATTAGCCTTTATCTGAGCTTTCTTTGACACTTCTTCATAGTAGCTCAAAGCCAAAACTCTGTCCAATTGCAAACATTGTAAGTCCAACAATCTTTTCTGCCATGTATCTCTTTGCTCTTCATTTTCAATGACAACAATTTGAGTGTAGGAATCTCCACTTCAATTGGCAATAATGCTTCCTTGCCATAGACCAAGTAGTAAGGAGAAAACCCTGTGCTTGTTTTGATAACAGTTCTATAGGCCCATAATGCACAAGGCAACTCTAAATCCCATAGCATTTCTATAGGCCCACAATGCATAAGGCAATATGAATCCCAAGTTTTCCCATGTGTCTGGGTCATCTTTGTCAAAATTTTCACCAACACTCCATTGAAACTCTCATTGAGACCATTACATTGTGGATAATAAGGAGAACTGTACCTGTGCTGTATATCGAGCTTTTCACATAGGAAATCTGTGGGACGGGTGTCTAACTTCACTCCTATCTTATTGCAGACATAGCGAGAACTACAAATATAATTGTCAATCCATGGGATGAAGCTGACTTGACTAGTGGATAGAGGCTACAAGAGGTTGTCAATCTCTTGGAAAACAACAAACAACTCGCATCTAACTCAAGCTACACTAAAATGATAGAAATCACCAAAAGCTAGTCACTAATCGGCAAACAAATCATAACCGTTACACCATCAAACCACATCCAAACGTTACAAAAACTTCTAGGACATGTTTATAAGACCTAAGCACACATGCTTATGGTCTCAAATCTCATTTCCGATCAAGTGCAAAAATCATGATTGTTAAAAGCAGTGAGTTTTTTAACCTAGTTGTTTTTGACCCAGATTGCATCTAAATGCTTAACAATGATGCCCCAATACCCCACCTATACTTATTTTATGATTTTAAAGCTTAAATTCTTACTTATGATGAAATTAGGCCGCGGGTCAGTGACGCCAAAAGCTACGGATTACCATGAAATGCTTACGTCAATGAGTAGAGCTTCGACAACCGGGAAGGGAGCAGGAAGCGCGAGAAGGAGAGAAGTGAGTGCTGTTAGCTCACGCTGTGTTTCTATTATCCAAAACTTATAAAATAATTACAAAAATTGGCTTTTATACCTTAGCCAAGGGTTTTGTGGTCAAAAGTAATAATCTGGGAGCTCTAACTCAAGATAGGTTGATACAATCTGGAAGTTTGTAGCCTATGCTCATCAATTACACTGTTTATTCAAAAAGTAGGAGTTACAATCCTGATTCATCAAAATAATAAGTGTTTTTACAATAAAAACTTCAAAAAATATTATCCAAGTTAGCTTGCTGCTAACATTCCCCCCTCCTCGACTGTGTCGTCCCTTGACACAACTTCAATGGACTGAAGTAGTCTTAGGGTTGATGGTGGGCGAGGCGATCCTTAAGCGCATGTAGGGATTTTTCATATCCGATTCTTCATTCTTTGTCTGGGACTTGCAAAAATTTCACGGTGACTCTATATTTAAGTTCAATGGCTGAATAACCAACAAATCTTGATGTAAAGTTACTTATCACCGGCCCAAATATTTTTGTTTGCCATGTGAAGAAACCAGTATAGAATGCCTCTTCAAATGCCAACATATTGTTAGATGGCAGAAACATGCATCTGGCGTAAAAGCCATAAAGTACTTCTTCTGAAGGCTGTCCACTTAAATCATAAGAAAGACCTTTATTGCCTTTGAGAAAAGACATTCATGGTTCTCCTGCTTGCTCAAGCTCGTGATAAGTTTGAATGCAGGTGAGCAACATTCTGCAAATCTTATAAAGCATTGCACATGAGAGGTCAAGGAGGATCTTGAAGAATGTCATGGTGCCCATTAGGGTTTTCACCATGTATTCTTCTATTGCTGATCCCTACTTTGGAGCTGGTAGTCGTGGGTAATTCAACCATGTTGGCCTCTTTTTCTTCAGTGCATCGTACGCCTGCCATGTCCTTACTCTTGGTACATGACAGAATGTAGGGTCTCTCTGTAGGGCGGCAGGTGATCTTGTGAACAGAATTAGATATCTAGAGTTTTTGTTTAACCACTTCTTTCTCCACTTGGGATGGATATCCTCTGAGCCCTTTGCCTGCATATCCTTGTATAGTCTTTCCTTAACCTGTAGTAGCTCCACTTTGATCAATGGGTATGGAAGTGATTGCTGATGCCACTGAGCATTGATTTGGTTGGGAGTGAGTTGAGTTACATTTACTGAATGGAGGAATCTTAACTCCCAATCCATTGCTGGTTTCCATTCAGCATCTATTTCTTGGACAATCTTCTCTTTCAGTGCATCTTCCTCAGCTTTAGAAAGCTGGACCATGGGCACTTGCTCGGCTTCAGTGAGTGGTACCTGAAAATCCGACTCTCCAACTAGTCCTTTTGACGGCTGTGTTTCCATCTCAGCTCTGAGGGTATATTGGTGGTTGGTTGTTCAGAGATTCCTGCTTCATCTTGAGTTTCTGGTTGTCACTCTCTTGGTAGCGGATTGACTCTTTTTAATTATGCTATCTCTTTGAGCAATTCCTGTTCTCTTTGGACCCACATCAATGCAAGGTATCTTCTTTGAGATTGTTTTGGCTTAAGCTCTAACTCAAGGTCCTTGTTACTCTTTCTAAAGTCTTATAGAATTCATCTATTTACTTGATTGAGGGACCAACAGGGTTTTCTCTTATCTGTCTCAAAAATGTTGCATGATCATTGATCCATTGCTCAGAGTATTGCAAAGAAGCATTAGCTACATCGAGTTGCACTTGGATCTTTTGTACTGACAAAGTAGTGGTTAGAAGTTCATTGGTTACTTCTGTTAGTTGTTGATCTTTGCTTTTGCATGCATTGGATAATTTAGTCAGAAGCTCTCCTTGCTCTTCCATCTCTTTCTGCTGCTTCTCCTTTGCAACCTGGTGTTGTTCTGCTTCATTTTTTAGCTCTTTGATCTGCCTTTGAAGATCTGCAATGATGTTCCCTATCATCTAGCTTTCCTTGTAGAGCATCAATGACTAGTTCAAGCTCCTTAGCCTTAGCACTGCGGCTAAGTGCTGCTGTTCGCATCTTATCTGTCATCAGTTGCATTTGCTTGGCATATTCATTGACTTGCATGATGACTTCGTCATTTGTTTCCCAATCTTCAGGCTCTACCTGGGGTTGTTTAGAGGTTTGGGCCATTTCAGTTTGTGGGTCTTTGGTTGGTGTTGTGGCTTTAGCTTGTGGCTGTGGAGGGGGTTCTACTTTTCCTCCTTGAGGCATTGTGGATGCCTCAGCTGCTTCTGCTCCTTGAGGCTTCGTGGATGCATTGGCTGATTTTGGTTGCATTGTTATAGAAGGTCCAACTTTAGTCTTCTCTTTTCCCTTTGGCTGTTCAAAACTGGCCTTTGTCTGTTTTTCAGGCTCATTTCCATTTGCTTCCTCGCCTTCATTGGATTCAGCAGTTGGTGAAGGGGTTTGGACTTGGCATGGGATGGTCTGCTTGCTCCGTAGTGGGTGAAGTGGGTCTTGGAGACATCTCCTTGTGGTCATGATGTAGACTTATTTAACACTTTAATATAAGCCTATGAGTCAAGTTTCATTGAGTTTGAACAAAATTTTTCCAAATTACACTCAACTTCTCGACAATCAGTACAGATTTCAATTTTTATCAAGGTTTTGGTTAATTTGGTGATCCAAATTCCATGGGCCTTTACAAAAGATGTTTGTACACATACATAGAGTCTCTGGTATCAACCTTGGTCACTTTTGAGCTGAAAGTAAATAATCGCGATTATTTACTTTTGGCTTAAAATGAGTACTTTTTTCAACTTTTTCAGTGGATAGTCTTTTTATGAGCTATTTTAAGCCTCTAAGTCAAGTCAAAACTTAATTTGGCCTAAAATTTCAAGAAAAAGTAAATAATTTGAGTTTTTACAAACTTTTGAAATTTTACCTCAAATGAGTCCTTGAGCTTACCCACTGGTTCATACAACTTTTAAAGCATTATCTCCAGCCGGATTCAACGGTTGATATCCTTTTGGTTCTATAAATTCACATAAACAACTCACAATGGATTCTTTTGGAAATAGCAATGTTCTGAGATCCCACCTCCGATTTTACTTAGACTACTCCTAGGTTCTACTGCAATGGGGTTATGGAAAGTGTTCACAAACACTTGTTTTCTTGTTTTTAATAGTTTTTTGAGCCTTGATCTTAAGACTTGTCTCATCCATCAATCATTCTCAAAATCCTAATCTAATCCTACAATCCTACAATCCTACAATCCTAAAAGGACTTAGCAAGCACAACCTACTTCCAAGCTACCTCTACACAACAAAAGACGACAATTGTTGGAGGCTCGCCATAGCATAGGCAATCTCCCACAAAATCTATCAATCCGGAGAGAGAGAGCATGACCCGGCTAGGGCTTGGAGGCATCACACAAAGAATGTGCGAGAGCATCATCGGATGCAAAGATTGAGAGGATTCAAGAGCGTGCATCCTCCAATGCAAATAGAAATCATCCCAAACAACTAATGCTAATCGCACATCAAGCATCAATTCAAGCAATCATCTACACACATCAAGCAATGAACTGAAACACACTAATCTTGGAGTCTCTCAAGCACAACTCTAATTACATGCATTGACGATTAAGCACACAAGATCGCATTCAAGTCGGCCACCCCAACCATGCCAATCATGGTGTCCAAATCAAGTCACACATAATCAAATTAAGCTCAAGGCTTCTTAAACCTACACACACACAAGGACACCATTAGAGGACAACTCTAATCCCTCAATCACGAGTACGCCCACTCCGCTTAATCGAGAGAGTTAGATAAGGACTCTACTAATCGGAGTAGCTTAGCATAAGTAAGAGTTAGATTAGGGAAGATCAACACTTCAAAACAATGAAGGAAAGTAGATAAACATGATTGACAACATAATGAAGACTAGATTAATTAAGAGAGGATTACATTAATTACATGTGATTAGCACTAGCCTTCTAAGCATGGGCATTATGCTTAAAGGCTAGGCCATCAAGAGCTAGCTACTCTAGAGAGAGAGTTCTCAAAAGGACCACTCAAGAATGACCTCTTATTAAGCATAGGGCTCTTTTATAGCTTTGGGCCTCAAACCCTTCAACTATGGGAAAAAGTGAGCTCTCTAGCTTAGACTCATACAACTTTGGAACTCCTAAATGAGCCCAAGCCCTATACAATGAAAAGTAAATATTGTGCACTATGGCACATCCACAACTTGGTGCATAATTGGTGTAGCCGTTAGCCGCTGCTAACACTCCCCCCTTCCTAATTTGGCGCACGTCCTCGTGTGCCGGTGAAGCAAGACACGGTGACATGGTAGAAAGCAAGTCCATGGAAGAAATTTTGAGCTGCAAAACATACGAACAAGTAATTAGCATCAAAGGCCACCAAGAATGAATAAAACATGAAGCATAAATGAACAATCATGCAAAGTGATTTTTTGCTTCTAAAAGATGGGTTAATCATAGTCAAAAACTAGACAACATAAAGCAAAAAAATACTCAAACTTTTATGCATGAAACACAAGCAATCAATTATGACCCTAGGCTAATGGAAGTTCATAAACCTACTAGCCTAAAAACTATGTGAACAATCTTAATAAATCATTCAAGTCTATTATGTCTATGGGCTATAAAAAAATCTCCTAATCTATTAGTACATTGTCAAAGTTTTTTGAAGCTCATGGAAGTTTTGATTTAGTCATTCATTGAAAAATTAAAGCACAATCACAAGGCTACCACCCCAAGGCAAGTCTAGGTACGACTCTCAGCTTCTTGAACCCTCAAGAAGGTGTTCCAAAAGCCTACTAGCTTACCAAGGCGATGGCTAACCCCTATCAGCCTAGGGCATCGGTTTAGGGCATTGACCAAGCGAGCCAAGGTGATTCCCCTCGCCTACCAAGTGCCAATAAGGCGCTAGGCCTCACATAGACACAACATAACATATAATTTTTTTTTCATGTGCCTTAGTAGCATTTTTGCTACTTTTTTGGACACTTCTTTGCTTCATGGTTCATTTTTTAAGCACATTTTTATTGCTTCCTTTATGAGATACTAGTGGCAATTGGACTAAAAAAGACTAAAGCCTAATCATAGCCCTAGGTCATGACAAAAATGAGTGGAGTATTACGACTATCACTAAGAATCTAGGACTAGCAAGAAATGAACCTACATTAACCTAAGGTCAAGGCCAATTACTTATGATTAACACACATAAAACCTATTTTTTTGATGAGTTTAATTTTCACAAAGCAAAGTGTTGAAACTTTAAAATGCCTAGTCTTTCTAACATGAAAATACCATAGCTTAGAAGTAAAATTTCACTTAAACCAAGCAATAGAATGGAGAGATGAACAAGGAGCAAAATCATGGAAGGATTACACCTATTCATGCTCTTTGTACATCCTTGAGCAAGCATCCCCTTTGTGTAGAGAAGTCTCTTGATCCTTTTTATTTGCAAAAGAAGCCTTTTGAAGCTAAGTGTAAACACAAGCTACAAAAGCCAATTATTGAAAGCCATAGGCACACAAAACATTAATGAAAACCTAAAGCTAGGGTCTTGTATATCCGAATTTGCCGGGAAAAAACCCAAGGGAAAAAAGTGCCTTTGGTTATGCACATACTGCACATAATGCTCTTTGACAGCAAATTTATGCATACATAACAACCATGAAAGATAAAATGAGCTTCTACATAAGCAAATAGTGCAATTTTTATCATCTCTCATGCATGATTCAAAGTTTACTATTTTGTAGCTCAATGAAATATGGAAAAAACAAGCCAAGAGCTGAAAATAATGCAACTTTTGGATGAAATGAAGTGGCTCTTGATAGCCAAATTTTACAATTTAAAGCTTTTCAAAAAGTTGGCTAACAACTAGCTCATATGAAATTTTACATTTTTTTAGTGCAATCTATGAGCTAGAGATCACTGCAACTTGATGAAATGAAAATGAATGGCTCTCACTAGCGAAATTTTGCAATTGAAAGCTTCAAAAAAGTTGGGTAAATACTAGCTCAAAATGGATATATTTAACTTTTGACCAAGCTATGAGCTAGCATATATATAACTTTTTTTTTTTCAAATTGGAATGGCTCTAACTAGCCATATTTTGCAATATATTGCAATGATGACCCCTTGTTGGATCATTTGGAAAGCACACTCTTGCCCACAACCCTTAAAAATTAGCTCAAATCGTTAGTGATCTTAAGCATTTGAACATCCAATACAAGCACTAAAAGCATGCTCAATCACAAGCCCCAAAATGCTATCTTTTGTCCATCATGATTTTTCATTCAATTCAAGCACTAAGCAATGTTAAGTCCAAATTTTAATGCACACTCTCCATCAAAGATCAATTTACTGTCAATGTACGTAGCTCAAGATGGAGCCCACATGCAAAGAAGAAGAAATTTTCATTTTGGCAATGAGCCTTTGCAAGCTAGCCAAGCACTAGACGAATGCATGGGCCAAATAATCACAATGAACGCAATTAATACCCACATTCTTACTTTCATATGGCATTTATAGCAATGAAAAAGAGAGTGTAAGTAAAATGCTAGCTCCCTCGGTTGGCTAATTGATTCTCGATTACCATAGATCAATAGCCCTTCAAAAAATGTCAAGAATCATCACAAGCCCCACAATTTAGTGCAACATTTGCAAATGACTTCAATGAAAATATGTTCGTGCTCTCTTCTAGTATCCTTTCACATATGAAGCAAGAAGAGAGAGAGAGAAAGGGAGAGAGAATTATATTGATCTAAATCCTCATAAATTCATTTAAAGTTGCAATTTTCTTCAGTCCTAAAAAGAGACCTATCAAACACAAGCACTGATCAATCACCATTTTAACAATGAGAACTCTAACCACCATTTTTTTGTTAGTTTCCTAGTCCCCTAATTACTCGCCTTCTGATTTCTTGATTGGCTCAACAGGGCCTCTGTTGTTTCAAGAATTTTTGGGTCACATTGGGTGGGAACTCTCTCTCTCTCTTAAAAAATATAAATTAACGTCAAATAATTTCTATTATGCTCATGGACAAGTCGGTTTCAGTGAGCTGAGAAATAGAGTGGTCGATGAACCTGACGAATGATAAGGTGTGGGTTTGGAGTGCGTCAACAAGCAGGTTTAATCACGAGGGTGTGTGATCCTGAGGCTGTTAGGTGCCAGGCTATCGATGTCAGCTATGTACATGTGTGAAGGGGTGTAAAAGAGCCGGTACAGGTCTCACGGGGAATGCTAAATTGCTCTTTTTTTTGCATGGTCAGCGGCAACAAACTCAGCAAGTGGTTGGTGTGTGTTAAAGCCAAGTCATCGTTATCTACTGCAGCGGCCGCATGTTGGTGGGCAAGTCACGTCATGTAGGAGTCGAGGGCCCTGGATGTAGTGAACTCTATTTTGTGGGGCAAGGGCAGCAACCTGCAGAGCTGATGAGGGCTTCATGCAGCATGCTAAATTTGCAGGCAAGTTGCAAGCAGCTGAGGGCCTCGACGGCACTGTGTGTGTGTGTGTGTGTTCGTGTTGTGATTGATTGTTCATGGAAAGCGGCTTGCAGCAAGGGGTGAATAATCAATGAGTGAGTAGTAGCTGCGACCCTGCAAGGAAAAACTCCAACTCAGAAGGGACTTGGGATTGCAATATGGGTGAAGCACTGTAGATTGTGTGTGATGGTGTGTAACCGCTGGTTGTGGACAGCACTAGGAGGACCATGGACAACAGGTCATCCCACTGTGGTGAGGTGGACAAATACATAACCTCACAGGGGTATGTCTGTCATGAGCACAAGCTATCCACTTCCCACGGTAAGCTCAAAACACCCAAAAGTGAGGCATCTCTCATATTAGCAAATGATGGGATTTCTGCAAATGGGGCCTTTTGATGCATTAGCGGTAGAAGTAGTTGGCAAAAATAAAGTGGCTGAGACTATGGGAGTGCACACCAGCTGAAAATGAGCGCAAGAAGACCTTGAAAAAAGTCTCCAAAAGTGGATATGGAAGCTCACAGCCTCAACGAGCATGGTGCAAGGTCACTGATTATTTTGACTGCATATGTGAGTTATTACAGCTTGGAAGAAGTCAATCAAGGTGTGTTTTTGAATATTGCATGTGCAAGGTTGGCCAGGTTTGGTGAGTTGCATTGATGGTGAATACATGCTGCCTCGTTCTATAGCTGAATCCTCATACTCTGAGAGTAACCCCTACGAGTGGCACTGTCTGTGTGTGTATGTTTCATTTTTGCTAGCGCCAAAATTGTGTGTGTGTGTGTGTGGCGACGGATGAAGACAAAAGGTAAGCTGGCATCAAATGAGGGAGGCGAGCTGCAAACCTGTATGTGGTAGGGCAGCACGTGGGTGTGTGTGTGTATTTCTATGCAGTGGGTCTTGGCGGGACCATATCGACATCGAGCCAGTGGGGTTCATGGGTGCGTTGTTTTTCAGCAGCGGTGCAGGATTTGAAGGGTAAAGGCCTCGCAGGTTGGTGGAGCCTGGAGCACTACAAGCCAAGCAATTGGGGTCAATAAAAGTGTAGCGACAAGGCATCGCGCCTGTCCAGTGTCGAGGCTTGGCGGGGCCTGATTTGGCGCTCGAGAGGGTGTGAGTGAGAGGTACAATCCAAGTGCGTCAAGACAAATGGCGAGGTTGGTGACAAAGAGAAGAGAGAGTCTCCTTTTTCTTTTTTACTAAGAAATGCTCTATTGTTTTTTTGCTTAAGGGAAGTTCTCATGGCACAAAGGTACATGAGCAAATCTTCGATTTCAATGCTGCTCTTTTAAGCTATCACCCTCTTAGCCGTTAAATGTGTTGCATTTTCAATTGAAACAGAGACTGCACCTCACAGCACAAAATCAAGCACAATATCAACCAACCGCTCAATTATTGTAGCCTTTTCGTTTTTCTTTTTGAATTGATTCTATGCACACTTGTTGATCTCAAATCCATCAATTGAAAAGGCCTACACAACAATCCAATCTTCATTGGCTATTTTCAACCCAATGATTAATCATTGCAAAATCATTGCTCATATTTAACATCAAAATCATTCAAACCCCATTTAGATTTGTCATTTACGGTTTGTATGGCTACGAATGCTTGATTATGGCACTTACAAATGCACTATGCAATGAAAATTTTTGTCATATCCAATCGAATTGTCATACATGACAATGGTAAACATAAAATCATTTTCAATTGTGTATCAATCGAATCATCAATTATACACATAGAACACCAACCATTTTAGGTCTTTTCATCATCACAATTGCCAACCAAGGCCAATCATTCATCTTCAATTTAGACTTTGAATGCCATTGAGTAGGCACACACACCCAAATTTAGACCAAAAATTTGTGCAAAAATTTCATTAAACAGTCATTGCATTTCATAAATTGCACACTTGATCACACAGACATGAGTATATACATGCTAAATAAACTCAATTTTAATCAAAAATTGATCAAGTTTTTAACTCAATTTAGCATTGCACACACACAAAAATTAGGTGCACAAATCCAATTTTTTGCTCAATTAGCAACGAAATTAGGCCAATGCCTAATGTTTGCACACACATTTCTTGCAAAATCATCAATCTACAAGCATTTAGGTGTTCAATTTGATTACAATTTCATTCCAATTTCATCAAATTAGGCATAAATTCCATCAATTAGGCACACACACCTAATTTTAGCAATGATTTAGCAACTCAATGGGATCAACTTAATCAATCAAAAATTGAACGGAGTAGGTCAATCCACTTACAATTGATTGCTTGCTTGCTTAGTCCTTGCTCCTCGCATAGACACTCCATTGCACACACATGTGTGCAACTCCGATTCGGTCCAAAATTGATCAAAAAATTGACCAAAATCAACACTCAATCACATGATTAGGCATAGATTAGAGCAATTAAGAGTGATGATCCTCCTCAATTAAGGGGATTTAACATACATTCCAAATCAAAATTAGTGGTTAGGTTAGCACAATTAGCATGAAATTAGCATGGAATTAGTACAATTAGCACGAAATTAGCATGAATGGGATGCAAAATTAGTGAAGGTTAGTGAAAAATTAGCAAAATCAAAAGAGAATTTAGGGGTTTTTGGGGTGAAATGACTCTATACACATCTAATTTAAACCTAATTACACTACACACAAATCAAATCCTACCTAATTACAAGAAATTGGTAATCAAATTACTCTTATCTTTTGCAACCTCAACTCCACTAGCGTAGGCAACCCGTCCCCGGCAGCGGCGCCAATGTTGGAGGCTCGCCATAGCATAAGCAATCTCCCACAAAATCTATCAATCCGGAGAGAGAGAGCATGACCCGTTGGACGCATCACACAAAGAATGTGCGAGAGCGTCATCGGATGCAAAGATTGAGAGGATTCAAGAGCATGCATCCTCCAATGCAAATAGAAATCATCCCAAACAACTAATGCTAATCGCACATCAAGCATCAATTCAAGAAATCATCTACACACATCAAGCAACGAAGTGAAACACACTAATCTTGGAGTCTCTCAAGCACAACTCTAATTACATGCATTGACGATTAAGCACACAAGATCGCATTCAAGTCGGCCACCCCAACCATGCCAATCATGGTGTACAAATCAAGTCACACATAATCAAATTAAGCTCAAAGCTTCTTAAACCTACACACACACACAAGCACACCATTAGAGGACAAATCTAATCCCTCAATCACGAGTACGCCCACTCCGCTTAATCAAGAGAGTTAGATAAGGACTCCACTAATCGGAGTAGCTTAGCATAAGTAAGAGTTAGATTAGAGAAGATCAACACTTCAAAACAATGAAGGAAAGTAGATAAACATGATTGACAACATAATGAAGACTAGATTAATTAAGAGAGGATTACACTAATTACATGTGATTAGCACTAGCCTTCTAAGCATGGACATTAAGCTCAAAGGCTAGGCCATCAAGAGCTACTCTAGAGATCAAAGAGTTCTCAAAAGGACCACTCAAGAATGACCTCTCATTAAGCATAGGGCTCTTTTATAGCTTTGGGCCTCAAACCCTTCAACTATGGGATAAAGTGAGCTCTCTATCCTAGACTCATACAACTTTGGAACTCCTAAATGAGCCCAAGCCCTATACAATGAAAAGTAAATATTGTGCACTATGGCACATCCACAGCTTGGTGCATAATTGGTGTAGCCGTTAGCCGCTGCTAACAACAATCTTAAGCTACGTGGTTTTAAAAAGAAAGTTTTGACTCTAGGTGATCCTAGAGGAAGTTAAACAATAATTACACAAGACACGCGTTTTTCCCTAGTTTAGGTCTCTTCGATCCCTAGTAGCGGTGCCAAATGTGGGACGGGTGTATAACCTCACTCCTATCTTATTGTAGACATAGTGAGAACCACGAATATAATTGTCAATCCATGGGAGGAACCTGAATCAACTAGTGCATAGATGCTACAAGAGGTTGCCAATCTCTCAGAAAGCAACAAATAACTCGCATCTAACTGAAGCTACACTCAAATGATAGAAATCACCAAAAGCTAGTCGCTAATCGGCAAACAAATCATAACCATTACAACATAACGACATCCAAACGTTACAAAACTTCTAGGACATGTTTATAAAATCTAAGCACACATGTTTATGATCTCAAATCTCACTGTAGGTCAAGTGCAAAAATTGCAATTATTAACAACAATGACTTTTTGACCTAGTCGTTTTTGACCCAGAATGCATCTAAATGCTTAGCAATGATGCCCCAAATACCCCACCTATACTTATTTTATAATTTTAAAGCTTAAATTTCTACTTATGATGAAATTAGGCTGCGGGTCGGCGATCCCAAAAGCTACGTATTACCATGAAATGCTTACGTCAATGCGTAGAGCTCTTACTTGTGGTTGCAACGCAACAGATGGTACTGCAATGTGACAACCGGGAAGGGAGTAGGAAGCGCGAGAAGGAGAGAAGTGAGTGCCGTTAGCTCACATTGTGTTTCTATTATCCAAAACTTATAATTTACTTACAAAAATTGGCTTTTATACCTTAGCCAAGGTTTTTCTGGTCAAAACTAATAATCTGGGAGCTCTAACTAAAGATAGGTTAATACAATCTGGAAGCTTGTAGCCCCGACTCATCAATTACATTGTTTATCCGAAAAGTAGGAGTTACAACATTCCCGATTCATTAAAATAATAAGTGTTTTCACAATAAAAGCTCAAAAAAATGTTATCTGCATTAGCTTGCTGCTAACAAAATCAAACAACTCTCCTCTAAATCCCGATCTTCTATCAGAAATTAGTTCTAGTGGCACAACAAACTTGTAACATGTATGCTCATATAAAAACTTTCCCATTTCCAATCTTATGCAACATGATCTTCATAGCAAAATGGCCTCCACAAGATCCCTCATGATTTTGTTCCAAAATCTTGTAGATTTTCTCTTTCCAGGGCACACGACGCAATACTAAATCATTTCCTTTCATGTAATGCACATCATTAAGCGTTTTGTATTTTCTGGCTTTTCTTATAAAATCATACTTTTTAAAGGAAGGTAGACCTTCAGGTAAAGCACCTGTCAACAAAAAATCCACCTCCTTTTAACACTTCCCTTCCATGATATAAAGGGGCATTTGCCTTCAGCACAAACACACAAGTGATCATTTCTTGGGCAGCATCATGAGCTTCTTCATTTTGAGACCTTTCAATATGATGCAAACTCCATCCTTCAAACATTTTGAGTAACAATTTCATTTTGAAGCATAAATTTTTCAGTTTAGGATTCTTATTCTTCCATACTCCCAATACTTGCTTCACAACCAACAAGGCATCTCCTTTAATTTGTAGGCGTCTAATTCCCAACTGTAAACAGATGTGCAAGCCACTTTCAAGAGCCATGTATTCTGCTTCATTGTTAATTTTTGCATCAAGTTTTAGCCCTTGTTTCCTTACAAGTTTTCCTTGTGCATTTAAATGACAATGCCGCCCGAAGAAACATCATGACTTCTTCAATAAGAGCCATTAAAATATAACAGTGAAGCATCAGATTTGGCAAGAGTCTTGACTTCCTTCTTTAGCACCACCTCTTCCTTAACCAAAACATGAGTTTCTTTATAAGTGAGTAAATCTGCCAGGGTAGCCTGAGTACTCTCTTCTACCAAAAAGATGAACTGAAACTTTTGAAGTTCAATAACCCATTTCATTGCTATTTTTGATATATTCAAATTATTAACATCTGAGGAAGCAATGAATAACTAGTCACCGTGAGAAAAGTGAACGACTTTTGCAATAAGTAATGTATGAATCATTTGCAAGCATAACCCATACTGGTCATCACCAATTCAATTTCAGAGTAATCTCTTTCATGATGAGACTTTATTTTGCTAGTAATGAACATGCTTCATATACTGAGATTCCTTCCCCCTTTGCAATAACATGGCCCCATTGGCATCATCTCCCATTGGTGGGTTAACATAAAACTACTTTTCTCAGTCAGGAGCTTGCATAATGGGTAGTGTACTCAAAACTTCTTTGACTCTATCAAAAACATTTTCACAGTCACGTGTCCACTCCAAGGGATCATTCTTAACCGCTTGCTACAATGGATAAATAATTGTGATGCCAAAGGTATGAATTGACATAGATATTTAACCTTCTGTATGAAAGTGGCTAATTGTCTTGTATCCTTTGGAGATGATGGTAATAACAAAGCTTCCACTTTCTTTGGATCCGCTTCTATCCCATTTTCTGAAATCACATGTCCAAGAAGCTTCACCGTTTGCTGTGCCAAATGACACTTCTTAGGGTTCAACTGACCCCCGCATTCATCATACCTTGCAAACGTCATTTCAAGCTTTTGAACCTGCTCTTTTCTTGAACTGTATACACAAAAATAATCTATGAATCCTTTGAAAAACTTCCCAAGGAACGGGGTAAGGACCCAATCCACTTTTCTTTCAAAAGCTCCAGGCCCATTTGTTAACCCAAAAGGAACCCAAAATTAACTTCGGATTCATCATTTTCACTCACATCTTCTAGTGCCAAAGGTTGCTTGGTAGTCATATCAAACACCTTCTTTTCACCCTTCTTGCCATACACACAGATTGTGCCCTTGCCTCAATCTTGCACAACATCAATGGCTCTCAACCACGGTCATCCCAAAATGAGAGGAAAATCTCCCAAGCTAGCTGGCATAACATGAAATTTTACTATAACCTTCACGTTAAAGACTTCAACTTCTAAATTCTTAATCAGCCCAAAACCCAGGGCTCCCAGGCTAGCTGGCATAGCATGAAATTTTACTATAACCTTCACGTTAAAGACTTCAACTTCTAAATTCTTAATTTTCTAGTTGAATCCTAAACCCAGGGCTTCCACATGTAATGAGACCCAGTCTCTCAACACATGACTATGTGATCACACAAACTTGAGCACCTCCATCAATGTAGGCCTCTCCCATGCCCACACCTTTGTGCCAAGCGTTCACCACAAGACAAATGTTGGGTAACTCTCCCACAACCAACACTCTGACTTGTCCATGCTTTTGCTCTTTCTCTTGATTCACTAATGACTTCCACTGCCTCTTAAGTTTTGGCACCATATTCATCAACTGTCCAAAAGTACAATTTACTTTCCTCCCAATCAGGTATTCCTTTAAATTGTAAGCCGTTTGGCCTTCTCCCAAAAGGTAAATCTGCTACTTCAAACCGTCTATGAGGTCTTCTCTTCCTCTTCACTTTTGCATCTTCACCCTCTTTCTCTTTCCCTTTCTTCTTATTGGGACCTAGAGTGGCATAGCCTTCCCTCTCTCTTTTGCCTACGGACATCATATCTGCTTCTTTCTTTTCAACCCGCACAATACCCACATGACCACAAGAGGTTGTGGCCTGATTTTTATATTCAGTACCTTGATCTCCCCGTATATCCAATGCATAATCATTAGCCCTGTTAGGAATTTACTGAGGAAGAGGAAACATATCACCTCCCATCCTTGTTGGCTTTGGACAATAATTGCTGATATGATCAAGTTCACCACAATCATAAAAGGTAGGGGTGAACCTCCTTTGCGGCTCAAAGACACCTTGTCCACGACCTGCATTAGCATTAGGCCGAGCTTCACACGGCTAGGCTATTCTTCTACCACGACCATGACCACGACCACCTCCAAGAACACTGAGCCGCAATTCTTGCATCATGGTCATCATGTCTTGCATATTTCGTTGGTACTGTTTAATGTTCCCAACCCTTTGAGTAGGTTGGCTCCAGTCTTTGCCTGATTTCCCTCATTTTGGTCACCATTACTTTGCACATGGACTGCTTTCCCATACTCATTGAGTCGTGCATTCTTTCTCCCTGGCAATAGTGACTGCTTCCTTCAAGGTAGCAGGCCTGTTCAGCTAAACTTTGAACTTCAGAATTTCCTTTAAGTTTGCCACAAAACAGTCCTTCTTTAACATGAATGGAGGGATTTCATTTCCCTAAGCTCGGGCCCATTTATCCCATAAACGGGTAAAGTGCATGAAAAAATCATCAACACTTTGATTAACCTTCTAAGTGTACCCCAAAATTTCATGCCAAACTTCATCAAGTACTTCAATGCTCCTGTATTATGCCGAAAAAGGCTGTTTCACACAATTGTAGTCCAAAACCACCCCTAAATTTGTGCCTGCACCAACTCTTCATAATTTTGTAACCAAACTTTTGCCTCATCCTGTAAACTGTATTGTAGCAACCGCAACAATATAGCTTGATCTAGTATATTTCCTAGTAAGCAATTGACTTCCAATTTTTTAATAGCATTTTCATCAGGCAACCCATGAAGCTGTGAAAACTTGTCCGCCATGTTCGATTGCCACAAAAAGACTTGCATGTGATGTTGAAAGTTTAAGGGATGTCGATGGATCGCTCCAGTACCTAATCCACCTCACACTGGGTAACCCGACCCCCAGTGCTTGGCTTCACAAAACCTTATGACCCTCCAAAGGCTAGAATCCAATTACACAACTGCCTCAAGTGCTGTCCACAATTTTCACATACATAGGTAGTTGCCCATAAGGACCCACATCCCCTTTACATTCTCTGCCTACAGAATAGACATATTTTACAACAATTGGAGCACAGGAGCACTTTCTCCTCAGTGGGGGCACCAAAACAATGTTAGTGTGCAAAGAACAAGGAAAACAAGTGCCTCTATAGCCTTGCACGAGTCACATCGTCGGAAGGAAGAACTATTGCACTATCAAAACCACCCGTGATAAGCACCTGTAAATATTTATGAAGAACCCTTCAAGAATAAAATACACTTGGAATTTGGAGAAACCAAGGACATCATGACGTAGCTCGTCTGGTGGAGATGTCCATAAAGTACCCATAGGCAAAAAGTACCCATAGGCAAAAAACAGATGAAAGATGAGAGAGTGATGGCCATTTGAAATTGGGGGTGTACTCTCTCTTGCTAAAAAATGAGCTCTCTGGAAAGTGTGGAGGTGTTGCAACTATAATAATGGGGGGTTTTCTTATCTTTTATCCCCAAAGATTTCTTTTCTCTCCTCAACCGTCGGCAAGGCTTTCTTGCAAGGTTTCATTTTATTGGTCCTTTTTTGAGCTTAATTTGGGTATAAAATGGGGAGTCGGTGACTTTTTGACCAAGGGAAGGGGTGGGGGCAAGTGTCCAGAGGACCAAAATGAGGGCCAGGCGCCTAGATAACTGAGTGGGATTTCAAAATGGCCTCCCATCTCCCCCAAATGTCCCACGAGCCTCCATAGCCAAGCTTTGAGAGAGCTCCTCTCATCTTTGATACACCCTTAATGGGCACCCCATCCTCCCCTTATACCCCCCACTTCCCCCTTTCCTCTTCTCATGTGGGATAATACCATTGCCACATGGCCCATTCCTCCCACTCTTCCCCAAGTCCCTTCTCTCTCGACATAAAATTTCCAGCTTGACCCCTTCTCAGGACTAACTTCCCCGGAGCATAGTGCACGGCTCCGAGCATCAAATGCGACGCCGTAAAGCACGGCTCATAGCCCATTACTTCGGCTATCTCCAAAAATTAAAATTCTCAAAATTTGTAATTTTAGATCATCATGTTGGACCAGTTTCCTTTGTCACATTTATTTGCAACCACTTTCTAATTCGAGAACGCCCACTTCAGACTCACACAACTCATGATGTACAAGTCTGATTCACAAGCTATAAAGCACGGTTGAAAATACTTATTAAAAATCATGTTTTGGGGACTCGAACAACCCAAAACACTAGTATACAAGCCCGGCACAACCAAACCTTTGTACATGAATTGCACATGGTCACTCCCAAGACTTGCAGGACTATGTATACATATATACATGAGGCTAGTTAGCAAGATTTTTGGCACAATCTACTGGCTTTATGTGCATCCAAAAAATGCATGACAACTTGTGCATCAAATTTCATATTAGGCCAAAAAAATCTGTTCTCAATAAATTTTGATATGTTTCAATTTTACCATGATGGATGAAGTCCATGGTGACATATGCTGCTTTTAGATATAGGGAATGTCAAAGGCTTCAATACACATCCTCAACACGCTATCCAAAACCCTTTGATGTAATCAAATGCTAAGAAATTGGAAAGGGTTTCTTAGCTCAATTAAGCATCGATCAACTATTTTCTTTTGGTCTATCAACAATTGTTCAATTGACAAAAGTGGAATTATGCTCTCACTCCATCTTGGTATCATTTCTAGGTTAAAGAGATACGCATCTCTCAAATCATCCCAAACTCTATTTGGGTCCTCTGCATTTAATAATCTTGATAGGTGATTAGCCCGTTGATGAGTTGTTCCTTTTTTAACCACAACTGTAAAGTCAATTTCAAGTAAGATGATTAACCATCTCACTATTCAGCATGTGTTTCATGGTTTGTTGACCATTTATAACAATGCTTGATGATCAACAAAGAAAATGAATCAGTTGGCTAGTAGGTAATGTTGAAATTTCTTTGCACCATACATCATACCTAATCCTTCCTTTCTATGGTTCTCTAGTTTTGTTCGGTGTTGTAAAGTTGACAACTAGCATAAAAAGTTAGAAAATCCATAGTTTCTTCACCAGGTTATACTAGGACACATCCAATGGCAAACACGGATGCATCTACATGAACATGAAATATTTTACTCCAATCTGGTGCCTTGAGTATTGACACTGATACAAAAGCCTGTTTCAACTTTTGAAAATCAAAGTCATCTATCTAGTCGAAGGTTACGATCAAACCGTAGAGAGCTTAGCAATAATAGCGTACATGTAGATAAATGTCATAAAATCTAATATCTAACCAACCCAAATAATTTTCTCATATTAAATTGATCATTTAATGTGGGAGAATAGACGGAAATAAGGGTTATAATATAGACATGTGCTTACAGGTCTATCTCAACATGGGGCCAATGGTAAAGGGGTCCAAATGAGAGATGATCTGTCATAGAGAAAGGTTAGCCAATGGAGCTTAAAGACCTTAGGGTTAGCTTCATTAAAGACTTCCAATCGTTAGTGTTAAAAGTCCTTTGACATTAGGCAAGCTAGGTCTCTAATTGAGGTGGGAACCCAGCCCAAGCTTGAGGTGCTTGATGATTGAGATGCTTCTCATGCTTGAGATGCTAGGGTTGTACTTCAGGTGGGAATCCTCGGCCCACGCTTGAGGGGATTAAGGGCCGAGCTTATGGTGAGAACCGGGCCCAAGGTTGAGGGTTTTATTTGGAGAAACACAAGCAACATCTCCAAGTGATTTTCAAGCATTGAGGGAGAGCAAGCTTTTTGTCAATCAAAAGAAAATCGTATTTTTCCTCTAAGAGATTCAATACTTAGGTCATATAATCTCTCAAGATGGTATTCGTATGGATCCATCAAATTTGGAGGTAATAAAAGCATGGACTAATCCAAGGAATTCTACATGAGCTAAGAAGGTTTATTGGTATGTGTGCATAGAAGCTTCATAGCAAAATTCTCTCAAATAGCAGGACCATTACATGACTTAACAAAGAAGAACATTAAGTATTCATGGACTACTAAGGAGCAAAATGCTTTTGACAAGCTCAAAGAGAAGCTTACCTCCCAACCATTCCTCATGCTTCCGGATCTCTCAAAGCCATTTGAGGTCCAATGTGATGCTTGTGGTTATTACCTTGGAGCAGTCTTGCTTCAAGAAGGGCATGCCATAGCATATAAGAGCCAAAGGCTCAATACAAATGAACGGGTCTTAGGCATTTATGACAAAGAGAGTTTAGATGTTCTACATGCCCTAGACACATGGAAGCACTATCTATTGGGGACTCCATTTATTCTACAAATCGGACACCAAATCAAGTAATTCATGACGCAAACGAAGCTTTCCAACAAAAAAATGAGGTGGGAAGATTTTATTTCGCAATTTTATTTTCATATTGATCACATTGCTGGTAAGCACAATCAAGTGGCCGATGCACTTTCACGATGACCAAAAGTTAATGCGGTGTCTATAGCAACTTACAATGTTCTATCTTCTATGATAGATGAGTATGCTACTGACCCCGACTTTAAAGACATAATGTCAGCCCTTGCTTTGGGGAAGAAAGAGGAACTATTCACCTTGCAAGATGGTTATCTTCTCCATGGCAATAGGCTATGTGTTACCCACTCCTTTCGTGAGGAGTTCATGTATGAATCACATGCTCCTCCCTATGCGGGGCATAGAGGCATTCAACCTACTCTTTGAGGAGTAGAGACATATTTATATTGGCCTACAATGAAAGTGGACATACAAGAGTATGTTTCAAAATGTGTGGTATGCCAAAAGACTAAGTATGATAGAGGGAAGAAACCTGGATTACTCCAGCCATTGCCAATCCCTTATTCACCATGGGAGAGTATATCCATGGATTATAGAATACGGGAATATGGACAATAGTCAACAAGTTTAGCAAGCAAGCACACTTTATTCCTGTAAAAAATACTATGAAGGCACACCAAATGGCAACTCTCTTCATATCCTAGATTTTCAAACACCATGGATTGCCAACATCCATCATGTCAGATAGAGATCCTATAATGACCAGTAATTTTTGGAAAGGTCTCTTTGAAAATCTAGGTACAAGATTGAATTTCTCTTTGGCCTATCACCCACAAACGGATGGACAAAGAGAGATAGCCAATCTTACTATTCTTGATCTACTAAATACCTATGTTACAAAAGTAGATCAACTCTCACAATGGGAAAAGTACATACCTCTTGTAGAATATGCGTACAATAATACTATCCATACTTCTACGGAAAAAGCACCTTTTGAAATCATCGAGGGAAGAACTAAAAGTCCCTTACTACTTAAAGTACATAGGAAGATCTTCGCTGTCGATGAGTATAGCCATGACCTACAAGAATATTTTCAAAAGATTAAGGAGGCTATATCCATCTCTCAACAAAGACAAAAAGCTGTTGCTGACAATAACAGAAGGGCCTTAACGTTCAAAGAAAATGATTGGGTCTTACTTAAGTTTCCCAAGGCTCGATTGAGGCAAACGACGGGCAAAAATCCTACGTGCCATCAAAAGTATTATACTAAACTAGCAAAAAGATACTATGGTCATTTTCAAATTTTGAAGCCAATTAATGAGATGGCTTATCAACTCAAGTTTCCCAACCATTGGCTCATACACAATGCTTTTCATGTGAGCCTACTTAAGCCCTAGAAAGTAGAGCCACCAAGTGAACCAATTATCGAAGACCGCCCGTCCCGAAATCCAAGACCAAGAAGAGGTGATACAACGCAAAGATATCCTTCGACAGCATGAAGACAAGGTACTATGACATGGTAAGATTATCCGATGGTATCTTATTAAGTTCAAAAATTATCCTTTTGATGATGCTAGATGGATGCAAGGAATACACCTTAAGGATAGTATGAACCTTGTCAATGCTTACAATGCTACATTAGAGTGAGAAAATGTACGTGTTTCTTTTAAATGATCAATGTTTTTGTCTTATAAGACTATTTCTCTTTTTATTGTGCACAAATTTAAATAGTATGCATGCTTTCAATCATGTTTTTGTGATGATGACGTCTCTCAAACACCAAATAGAATTTGTCACTCTACTTGGGAGAATGAAAGAGACTAAAGAGTAGACATGCTTGCGGCAGCTATGTCTGCCAAGCACCAAATGGATTATTCATCCATCTTGGAATGATGTCTTAAAATCTAATATCTAACCAACCCAAATGATTTTCTCACATTAAACTGAGCATTTAATGTGGGAGAATAGACAGAAACAAAAGCTAGAATATAGACATGTGCTTATGGATCTATCTCAACACGAGGCCGATGGGGTGAAGGGGTCCAAATGAGAGATGATCTGTCAAAGAGCAAGGCTAGCCAATGGAGCTTAAAGAACTTAGGGCTAGATTCATTAAAGACCTCCAATGGTTAGTGTTAAAATTCCTTTGACCTTAGGAGCCAAAGCGCTATCCATCTTGCGAAGAACTCAGCCTTTCATTCAAGGACAAAGCACATTGAGGTGAGATATCACTTTATACGCACTCTTTTGGAAGAGGGACAACTAAAGCTAGGAAAGGTGTATACAAGTGAAAATCCTGCAGACATGTTTACAAAGGTGGTCAACAAGGAGAAGTTGAGCTTTTGCTCATCTTCAATCAGCATTCAAGGATAAGAAGCCAGGATGGAAAGCAGTCACATGTTTGGTTTGGAGATCAGTCTCCAAGTGGGAGATTGTTAAGTATGGAGCCTGATTTACCCTTGTAATTTTTTGTGGTAAAAGCGCACATTTGTAAGGCCCCCATTATGAGGAGAAGCCATCTTGTGTGAAGGTAAATCACTCACCGAAAACCAAAATTTTCACAGTCAAAAACCAGGGGCAACTTCAAGGGACTTTTTTTCCGCCCCCGAGACTTTTTTCCCCTCGCCGGAATATTCCTTTTCGCCGGAATATTATGGCCGGATGGCGGCCGGAAAGTGGTCGAAAAACAACCGTTGGTTTGCCGGTGGCCGGTAGTCAATGGCCGGTGGCCGAACTCAAAAGCGGACTTGTCTTCTCAAGGGCGGCCACACATGGGCGGATTGGAGGGTCCGATTTGGACTTATTCACACAAGGGCGGCTACACATGGCTGCCTCTCATAAGAGAGGGCAACCCTTTTGGCCTATAAAAGGAAGCCATTTCTACACACATTTCATAGTGTGAAGTTGATGCAACAAGGTGAGTGTGAGGTGGTGAGAGTGAAGCAAGGCAGGAGCTCCATTAAGGGTATAATCCCTTTGTAAACTACTTCTTGTTTTGAAGTACTAAAGCCATTGAGTGGCTGCTTTCCCATGGACGTAGCCCACATTGGGTGAACCACGTATATCGTGTGTACTCTCTCTCTCTCTCTCTACTCTATAATCTTGTGTATGTAAATTTGTCTCTCTCCATCAAGTAATCTACTCAATTATCTATTTAGCTACGTCTTATTTCCTAACAGAGGCCTTGGGACTGAGGCTGGGAATAGTTAATTCTTTTTACAAAGTCTATGTTGCTCATGATACATGAAGCTTTCCATATTTATTGCATCACCTAGGTCATAAGGAACACAAAGATTGTATTGTACCAAGTCTCTCTTTATGGGAGAATCTATAATATAAAATCCTATTGGAGGGGGGACCGCCATCTCTACATAAATTCGGTCCTCAACTATTGTCAAGTTCTCTAAACTCTCTCTCTTGAAAAAGTATTGTTCGTGCCCTATGTTGGAATTAGGGTTGCAGAGAAACACACACAGCTTGGAGAAGACGAAGGAAGCTCAAGGCACACAATAGAGAGTGTATTCCTTAGTGTGCAATGGAAAGATAGATAGCCCTAGAGTGATGGGCGTATATACAATGCACGGGGGAAAAAACCTCCTAAAGAGGGAAAAAATGCCCCGGCGGTCCTAGTGTGTTCACACACATCACTACCACATGTATATGGTAACAAATCCCCCCTGGAGTGATGCGGTGAACGAGAGCTGGCACATGAGTAAAGGGAAGTGCCATGCCCTGAGGACAGGATCAGTCCACAAAGGGGAGTAAGCCCAAAGCTTTGCGGAAAGCTTCAAGCTTCTCACGAGACAATGCCTTTGTGAAAAGATCTGCAAGGTTGTCCTGTGTTGGCACATAAGCCAAGCTGATCTCTCCTGCTGAGAGCCTCTCCCTGACATAGTGGTAATGCACCTCAATGTGCTTTGTGCGAGCATGAAAAACTGGGTTCCTCGCAACTGCCAATGCGCTCTGACTGTCAGTGTAGATAGTGTTGGCAGTGTCCTGTCCAACACCCAAGTCAGCCATAAGGCGTCTGAGCCATACACACTCAACCGTAGCTGTGAAGACTGCCCTGTACTCAGCCTCACAACTGGAAGTGGCCACAGTAGGTTGCTTCTTGCTCAACCATGATATACATGAACTGCCAAGCATGAAACAAAAACCACTTGTGGACACTCGCGTGTCAAAACAACCAGCCCAATCTGAGTCCGAAAAAGCATGTAAGTCTGGCGGCAATGATCCCCCCTTGGGATAAAACAAGCCAAGATGTAAAGTGCCACTAAGGTAGCGGAAAATCCTCTTGACAGCCTGCCAATGCTTAGACCCTGGGCTATGCATAAATCTGCTGACCTGCGAGACTGCAAACTGAATATCTGGCCTCGTGTTGCATACATAAATGAGGCAGCCAACAGCAGTTTGGTAAAGAGTGACATCAGCAGGATCGCCAGCATCATGTAGACTCAACTTCAAACCTGTTTCCATGGGAGTGGCAATAGGTTTGCAATCCTCAAGTCCAAACTTACATAGCAATGTCTCTATGTAACTTTTCTGACACAAGGCAATACCACCATCACACTGCTTAAACTGTATACCCAAGTAATGATGCAACAGCCCCAAATCTTTCATCTTGAAAGTAGCATTCAAATCAGCCTTAAATTCAGCAATATGTCTCTCATTTGGTCCAGTGATCAGCAAATCATCAACATAAAGAACCACAATGAGAAATACATCATCCTCACGCTTTACATACAATGTGCTTTCTGTTGGACTGTTACGAAAGCCTCGTTTAACCAAATGAGTGTCAGCTTTCTCATACCAAGCACGAGGAGATTGCTTCAACCCATACAAAGCCTTCTTACATTTGCACACTTTGTCCTCTTGTCCTTTTATGACAAAACCGCGAGGCTGCGTTACATAAACTTCCTCAAATATGTCACCATTCAAGAAAGCAGTAACAATGTCTGATTGATGTACATCCCAACCAAAATGAGCTGCCAATGCACATAGAAAACGCACAGTAGTCATACGACAAGTGGGAGCAAAAGTCTCTTCATAATCTATGCCTTTTTGTTGTGCATAACCCTTTGCAACAAGTCGAGCCTTATGGCGATCGATCTCACCATCCGGCTTGCGTTTCAACTTGTAAACCCACTTCGTACCAATGGCCTTTTTGCCAGGAGGCAATTCACATAAAGTCCATGTGTCATTCTCTATAAGTGCATCATATTCTGATTTCATGGCAGCAATCCAATTTTCTGAATTCTGTGCTTCATCAAAAGACAGAGGCTCCTCAACATCATGTAAACTAGACATAGCCAAAGCATAACAATCTGATGCATAAGATGCATGGCGAGAGCCTGAACGAGTACGACTAGATAAAGGTGCATCCAATTTACTGTCACGCAAAGTGTGCACCAGCCATTTTGGCATACCTCTAGCCTGCTCATTTTCAGCCCTTTCCTCATCAAGTACATCATGTACATCTGCATCAGTAATAGGCTGTTCTAAAACATTTTCAGAAACCCCCATAGGCTGTACATTTGCCTCATTGGAACTTACATTCGTATTTCCACCACTGAAAAGAGGCAACAAAGTGTCATAAATGTCCTGTGAGCTTACATTACTGTCTCTAGTACATGACAGCAAGGGTTGAACAGAATCTTCCACAAACACTACATCCCGTGAAACCAAAATACGTTTTGTTTGCGGGTGATACAACCTGTAACCTTTGCTTTCAGCACTATAACCAACAAAAATACATTTGACAGCCTTATCATCCAATTTTCTGCGCTGCACTTGTGGCACCAAAGCATATGCCAAACAGCCAAAAACACGCATGTGCTCAATAGAAGGTTTTCTATCATGCCATGCTTCATATGGAGTAATAGACTGCAAAGCTTTCGTAGGACACCTGTTAAGTACATAAGTGGCACACATGATGGCCTCAAGCCAAAAAGAATGCGGTAAAGCTTGACTTTTGACCATACATCGTGCCATTTCCGTTAGTGACCTGTTTTTCCTCTCAGCAACACCATTTTGCTGAGGTGTATAAGGCACTGTACATTGGTGTTTTATCCCACGACTAGCCAGAAATGCATTAAATTCATGAGACATATACTCCCCCCCTCGATCGGAACGGAGGGTGCCCATAGTACATTTTGAGACATTTTCAGCCATAGCCAAAAATTGTTTGAAGCACATAAAAACTTCGGACTTTGCTTTAAGCGGAAATACCCATGCATGCCTGGAGTAATCATCAATGAAAGTCACGAAGTACAGGTAATTGCCCAAGGACGGAGTGTGCATGGGCCCACAAACATCACTATGCACAAGCTGCAACCTGCATGTGGCCCTAACTGAACCATCCTTTGGAAACTTAGAACGCTGCATTTTACCTAGAATACAGCCTTCACAAACATGTTTGATAGGTGCTTCAAGAGGCGGCAAAGAAGCAACCATATCAGATTTCTGCAAACGCAGCAAACTGGCAAAATTCAGATGACCAAAACGTGCATGCCAAAGTTTTGCATCTGAAATAGCCCTTGAATCTGCAACAGCATTTGCAAAATTTTGTCCACACTTGTCATACAAAGTGAGCTTATACAGCCCACGGCACAAAAGCCCAGATGCAACAATTTCATCACCAAAACTGAGATCATGAACTGTACATCTGTCATCCACAAATTTGACTACAAGTCCAAGTCTAGCAAGTGCGGATACAGACAATAGATTCTTCTTGATCCCAGGTACATAAAGTGCATCAACAAGTGTGAAGGAACTGCCATTAGCAGCAGTGAGCACAATCTTTCCAACTCCCTGAACTGGATAAGAGGCGTTGTTGGCACAAGTGACTGAATTCCCATGAGGGACAGACTCGAGAGAGGTAAACAATTCACGATGTGAGGTAATGTGCTTTGTAGCACCACTGTCGAAATACCACACATGTGAATCTGCAGCAACTGACAAGCATGCATCATGGACAACAGGATTGTAAGTGCACTCTGCGCTAAAAGCCCATTCTGCATCAACATCAGCATCAAAATCTCCTTTCACAGAAGACTCAACAATGGCTGCATTTGTAGTGGAACCAGCATTTGCAGTGGAACCACCCTCTTTCTTCTTAGCCTCTTTGGCCTTCAACTTAGGACACGACTTGATCAAGTGATCATTGGCTTTACAATAATGGCAACGCATCTTCTTTTTGCCCTTATCACCAGAATTTCCAGACGAAGTGCTGCCAGCAGAAGCATTAGGAACAGAATTTTTGCCACTCGCAGCAGAACCATAAGAAGTGGCTGCATTACTGTTACCACCCTTTCTTTGAGAAGCAATAAAAGCCTGTTCAACTGCACGCTGCCTAGTCCTGTTTTTTCTAGAAAGTGACTCTTGCAACAGCAATGTGCATAATGCATCAAACTTGACAACTTCAGGATTTCCTTGGGTCATCAGTCTCCAAGTACTAGCAAAAGTCTGGTAGGAATCTGGTAAGGCATCAAGAACAGTCTGCACAAGGGAACTGTCAGAAATGACTTCACCTGCAGAAATGAGTTGCTCATTGATATCCTTGACACTAGCAAGGAAAGTGTCCATATCATCCTCCTCATGCATAATCTTCGACTCTAGCTCTTTACGCAGCAAAGCAATTTTAGCCTCATTGCGGCTTGCATAAAGACCTGCTAGAATATCCCAAGCCTGTTTTGCAGATTTTGCTGAACGGATGTGAGGAATAATGGTGCGCTTCACAGACAACGCAATCAATGCATGAGCCTGCGCATCCTTAACATCCCAACGAGCTTGTTCTGCTGTAGGCAAAACAACTCTAACAGCTGCAATCCTTGCAGCAAGACCTGCAACATCCTCAATATCGCCTACATCTTCAGAACCAGGACGTACATCAATGCCCTGCACAATGTTCCAGACACCTTTTGACACAAGAACGTGTTGCATCATATAAGCCCACATAGGGTAGTTGTCCCCATCCAACCTGTCCTCAGCAGCAAACATCTTGAACACATCTGTGTTGTTGTTGTCAGCCATGGTAAATGCTGCACCTGATGTGAAAACTGCCCGAAAATAGGAGAAATGGAGCGGGAACAACTTGTGCTATATAGCACAAACCGTAGAAGACTATAAGGCACCTGTTATGCAGAAAACGGCACTGACAGAAAATCTGCACAAAATGACGAAATAGCCTGTGCAGTACTGCCCGTAGTGGAAACGGAGGCCGAAATGAGCCCAAATCAAAATTCTGAGCAGACCGAGCTCTTCGAGCACTCCCAAAATATTTGTCGACCTGCGAACGCTTGCCAAAGCTCACTGAAATCGGAGAAAGTGAGCAGGCGTGTGCTGGAGCAGCTGGCGACTAAGCCCGGGAGGACGTGACCTGCTCTGATACCAATTGTTGGAATTAGGGTTGCAGAGAAACACACACAGCTTGGAGAAGACGAAGGAAGCTCAAGGCACACAATAGAGAGTGTATTCCTTAGTGTGCAATGGAAAGATAGATAGCCCTAGAGTGATGGGCGTATATACAATGCACGGGGGAAAAAACCTCCTAAAGAGGGAAAAAATGCCCCGGCGGTCCTAGTGTGTTCACACACATCACTACCACATGTATATGGTAACACCCTATGATTATGTTGCTACCATCAATTAAGTTCACCTTCTATGTTCTCAAAGTAGTCTCACAAAAAATGCTCTCTTTAATTCTCCTAATTCCACTATTCTCAAAGTTCATAGGCCATTTCCATTACATTGGTATTAGAGCTATTGGTTTCTCTTTTCTTGCTTAAGAAGAGAGGTCCTTAAGTTTCCCATGAAAGGTTGGGTCTGTTTATTGCAATAGGGTAAGTAGGATAGGGATCTATTATCTTGGTTAAGAAGGACTTAGTTCAAGGTACACCATTCGGAACTATAGTCTTAATAACAGAAGGTGCATTTGTCAATCCAAATGGCATTACTCAATAAGAAGACTGCCCTATTCAATTGCAAAATCTATTTTGTGCTAATCTTTTGGTTTAATCGACAATTGGTTATAACATAAAAATCCATCCAAAACCTATATGCTTGTTTTTATGCTACTCTTTCCAAGACATGATCAATGATGGTTAGAGGATAACTGTTGCAAATAGTAGCTGCGTTCATTTTTTTGAGGTTGACACACACTCTTAACTTACCATTCTTCTTAGGTACAACCACAATAGGGGATACCCAATCTGTGTGCTTTGCTTGTAAATAAACCCTGCTTTGTTTTTTGCTTAAGAGTATAGAAAAACACATGATCCCCTGGTGCAAAGTCCTTGGATTTCACATGTTTGTCATGGAACTCCTTCATGCGTCGTTTTTGGGTGTAAATTGCAGCTACAACCTTTAGTCGCATCCAACTTTTCTAGTTCATCCAAATGATCAGACAATTCAAGAACCCGATCCAAATAGTCCACAATATACTTAATTCAATGTGGCAATACATTTGTGTGGTATAGTGTAGCATACTCCTATGGTTTTCTATTTGTACATGAGCTGCAATTCTTAACACACATGTGTGGATCAAATTTCATACTAGGCCAAAAAAATTCCATTAACAAATTTTGATATGTTTTGATTTTACCATAATGGATGAAGTCCATGGTGACATGTGTTTCTTTTAGATACAGGGAAATGTCAGAGGCTTCAATGCACAACCACAACACGCTATCCAAGCTCCTATGATATAACCGGCTGCTAAGTTTGGAAAGGGTTGCTTTGCTCAATTAAGCATCAATAAGCTATTTTCTTTTGGTCTATCTAGAATTGTCCGATTGATATACGTGGAATTATGCTCTCACTCCATCTTGATATCATTTCCAAGTTAAAGATATGCATTTGGCAAATCATCCTCAACTTTGTATGGGTTCTCTCCATTTAGTACTCTCAACACGTGATCAACCTGTTGATGAGTTGTCCCTTTTTTAACCACAACTATAAAGTCAAATTCAAGCAAGATGAGAAACCATCTCACTATTCAACATGTGTTGCAGATTGTAGACCAAATATAACAATGCTTGATGATCAACAAAAAAATTGGACTGGTTGGCTAGTACATAATGCTGAAATTTCTTCATAGCATACACCATATTTTATCCTTCCCTTTTTGTGGTTTTGTAGTTTTTTTGTTAAGTTGATGAATGGCATATCAGATCAAAAAATCGATAGTTCCTTCACGAGGTTGTGCTAGAACACATCCAATGGCAAACACAAATGCATCTACATGAACATGGAATATTTTGCTTTAATATGGTGCGTTGAGGATTGGTGCTGATACCAAAGAGAGTTTCAACTTCTAAAATGACTTCTCACAGTCTTCTATCCAGTCAAAGGTTACAATCAAACCCTAGAGAGGCTTAGCAATAATAGTATATATGTAGATGAACTTTCTATAGTATCCACAATGCCCCATGAATAATTGAACCTCTTTCACTATTTTTGAACGTGGCATACTCACAATCACTTTAATCTTGTTCATGTTTGTGGATATTCTGTTTGCTGATACAATATGCCCCAAGATCTTGCCTTGTCTAACAATCAAAACACATTTTTTTGGATTTAGGAAAATCCGATAGGAATGACCTTTCCCAAAGACTTTCTTTAGATTCTCTATATGGTATTCATGTAGCATTGAGTGCACACATAAAGCATCATTATAAACTTTTGACAAGATACACAAGTATTTTCTGAAAGCATGAGCCATAAGTCTTTGGAAGGTGGCAGGTGTGTTTGTCAACCCAAATGGCATTACTCAGTAAGAAAAAATGCCCCGCAAAAGCTGTTTTGTGTCAATTTCTTGGTTTAATTGACAACTGATTATAACCTCAAAATAACTCCAAAAAGCTATATGTTTGTTTTTTTGCTACTCTTTCCAAGACATAATCAGTGATGGGTAGGGGATAATTATCACAGGTTGACACACACTCTTCACTTACTATTCTTCTTAAGTACCACCACATTAGGGGATACACAATCCGTGTACTCAATTTTATAAATAAAATTTGCTTCTTTGAGTCAATTTCATCTTTGATTTTCTTGGCAAATGTTTTGTTGTAAGTGTAAGGGCGTTGTCTGCTTGGCTTAGCATCATTCTTTAGGGGAATTTTATATTGATAGATGGCAAGATCAACCCCTTTCAAGTCCTTATAAGGCCAAGCAAACACATCCTTAAACTCTTTGAGCATCTGAATCAACAACTTCTATTCATCTAGTGCCAAATCCATAGTGATGTAGGCAGCTTTAAGCTCCTCTCTTGATTTTGCTAGATCTATTTTTTTGTATCCTCAAGTCCATCGTAAGATTTCCTTGGTTCAGCTTTCTCCCTCATGATTGTTCAATGATGATTTTGCGGTCTTGAATAGTGTACTTTTTGTAATGCGAGGGTACACTTACTCCGTCTTTTTAAGATTCTTCCCCATTTTGTTGTCGCTTTCCATTTCTATTGTCCATACCTCTTTCAATGTTTGTTTCAATTCATTGTCTTTCTTTTTCCATTCAACCTAGGTCCATTTAGGTTTAGGAACATTGTCCCTTGCCTTTGATACATCTTTTGGATGTTTTGTTGATTGTACTTTTTTCTATTTTAGTTTGTTTGTCTGAGAAGATGTTGTCGCCTTTCTAGTTACCTTGTCCTTTATACAACCATGAGCTCCCACTAGTTTCAATATGAGTGCTTTCCCTTGATATGTGGCATTGGATTGTTTCTCACCCCTGTGGTGGCACGTTTATTCCTATAACGTTCTTGTCTCTTGAGTTCTGGTTTGGAAAATCAAATAATTTTCCCATTTTTGTTATGGGATCACTTACATGAGCTTCTGAGTTCTCATTATTTGCACTAAGCTCCCCGTATCCTTGGGTTTTGAAGGTGTCATGAAAACATTCATCACTTGATTCCATGTTTTGCTCCAAGGCAAGGCTTGTATCAATTCCTTTGGTAAGGTCTCTAATTGAAATCTCCTCCTGGATACGCAAACACTATACTTCATTGTTGAGTTTTTGTCCATCACCGATTTCTATGGTATGTTTGCGATTTCTTCTTGGGTTTACTCTAATCATGCATATGGGAACTAAGTCTAGGACATCCTCCTTGTCACAAAACTTGGTGGGCGTGATTTCATTCACACACACATCTAAGGTGGCCAAGATTTGAGTCCATTCTAAAGGCTCCATTCTCTCTTTAGGAAAAGGCTCAGGATAGAATCCGGATCTTCAAATGTTCTCGCTTTTTTATTTTTTTCCTTGTTGACAGAATTTCCACAATCACAAGATCCACACATCCACGTATGAGCTTTAGAGTTCAACCATGTAGGTACTTGAGACTCTGTAGCAGTTGTAGAGTCAAAGTCTTCTACGGGTATTCTTTTCATGTCTTTGTAGCTGTGGTTACTTAGGTTGATGCATGTTGTGGTCTCCATGTTGCATAAGTAGATATAATCATAGGCCCAATCTTGGACCATCTTTAATTCATGAATGGCCTTCCTAGAATAACATCATAGTTTCACTACCAAAATCTACTATGTGGAACATATGTTTGTTTTCAATCCATAAGAGGTCATCACTTGTTTTAGAATTTTGATAGGCTTTGCAATATAGCCTTTGTCTACCTGCAGTTTATCCCTAGTTTTTCTAAGGGCTGATTTTTCCCATTTCTCCCAAGTCAACTTTGTTGCTATGGCTATCCCTGCTCCACTATCCAAGATAGCAATGTTTTCTACTCCCAGATGCTCGATGGGTAGTGTGATATTTCCTTCTTCTTCCTCGTAGTAATCCCCTACCTATTTATGGGAATTGGTTTTACATTCTTTGTGGGTTGATTCCACTTTTCTATTTCAAGATCTGAAGTTTCCATTGGTTTTTTCATGCCCATTTTCTTAAGACGTTTCTCGGCATCTTTCTACATGTGTGGTTTGAATTTAAAAAGTTTCACCACTGTTAGAGTGCATCCCACTGATGTGGACAAAAGCTCTTGCAATCCATGAGAATCTATGATTGGTTGTCAGGTCTCTAGTTGTGATGGTAGGACCATAACATTGGATTTTCCTTCATAAGGACCTAAGTAAGAAGGTAATTCTTTAAAGGTGTCCTCTTGCCTATCCTCTGATTTCTTCGTACCTTGATCCCCCTACATTAACTGAATGTTGACATCAATCATGCCCTTGTCAAGATCAACTTTGACAATAGGTGTTGTTCTTTTGTTTCGATTCTCATCTCTTGCTTTCCTAACCATCTTGTAGAGTTATTAGGACCAATTATCTTTGACCTCTAGCACATTAGGTGGTATGTGGTAGGCCAAGTTATCCATAGTCTTCTCTACTATTTGATTTTTGAAGTCCTTTTGGCCTATATTTGCTTGTTCCTTTTCTAGATAGTGTTCCAACTCTATTTCTTCAAGTCGTTCATCTACTATTTCCTTTTTGTTTTTCTTTTTGACCAAAATTTGAAAGTCTTCTCTTTGCTCCCTTATTTCTTTTGTTTTGTCATGGTCTTTCAAGTCCACAGATGGTTGGATAACTATTCTCTCTTGGATGGGCATCACAAATGGAGGCTCCATAAGAGTTTGAGCAGTCTCAACAATCAACTTTTTGCACATCTCTCATTGTAGCTTTTCCCATTCCACACTAGGATAAGTCAAACATCTATGTTCCATTGTCTTTCTATTATCTAGTCTTGATTTTGTAAGCCTTTAGAATTGCTTCCAATGTCTCAAACTTGTTGACAATCGGCACACCAAACCTCCAGAACTCACCCCCTTTTGGTATGGTTTCTTTTGGTTTCAATTCCGTTTCATGTATTTCCTCGAGTAAGACACTACACTTAGATTTCAATGATTGTTGTGTTTGCTCTCAAGATTGGGACAACTTAGTCGTAACAGCCTATAGCTTCTTATGGTATTGGGCTATCACTCTATTTTGTGTGGTTTTTCTAACTAATTTTGCACTAATAGATTTGTGAGAGTCACTTCCCTCCTTCTCAGTTTTTGTTTTTGTTTTTCTTGCACTCTCGTCATCACCTTCAATGGTATTTTTGTATTTGAATCTAGTCCACTCGAAGACGGTAAAACTTCCAAAATGTTCATCGTCACCTTTCTTTTTTTCTTTGGGTTTTGAGGGAGTCGGGGTATGAGTTCTCAATTCCGCATCCTACACAATATCCTCTCTCACTCTTCTTACCATGAGGATTGATGACTAAACATTTGGTTGATCCTCTAGATAATCCCTAGCCAATGATCACCACTGCACCGAAAACAAGGTCCTGAACGTCTCTGTTGTTTAGGTTGATGTGCATATGGTCTCTAAGGATATGAATTTGTCTGGATTCACCTTGATAATCTATGAACATTAGAGTCCTCTGCCACGAGACAAAACATTCCTGGTCATATGTTTCCATGACCCTTGGTGGATAAGAATCACTATGATGGTAATTTCCATGGTGTTCTCCCTCGTGATACATCTACATTGTCACCAAAGAGCTCTCTTTAGGATATTGATCTGGATATACATATCTCACTACTGCTTGATTATCTCCCGGTAGTGGGGATTGATGGCCTAACATCGGTCCTAGTCTTTCTACTCCCAGTTGCAAGCTCACTGGTCCAGAGGTGTATCTCAATGGTGGCAGTATTGGTCTATTGGGTTGATGCTAAGGGTTTGCTGGCATATTTTGATGACATGGGAGGTTAGGTGGATGAGTCCTTTCCCTAATTTGTCCATGATTATAATAGCATTCCTCATAGGCGTGATTCATCCACTTATTTTCAATAGAACACCACTTTAGGATATGGCTGTGGCAACATAGGGCATTGTGGTGCTGGATGATCTCCTCCACATGTTAAGTATCGCCTCAAGGGTGGTATTCTCTGGTTTGGAATTCCCAAATTTGGCCCCATTCTTCTTGCAAGCTCTTCCACAAGCTCTTCGGTGTTCATTGATGTTTTTTGGTGTTGTGTTGTTTTTGTAGTGCTTGGTCTACTGGCTACTAATTTTTGATCCTGCATCCGCATCCCTTAACACTTCTCTATATATCTGGTAGTTGTCCACTAAGTAGACGGCTTCCTTCATAACCTTGTCTAGAGTCAGACACTTTTTTTCACTTGTAAATCCTTCTTGAGGTGTTTGTTCTTGAGCCCTCCTATGAACAATACTACCTAATGATCATCTTGAGATTTCTCACGTGGTGGACACCTCTTGATGTATTGCTTGAATCGCAAAGAGGCTTCCCAAACTTTCTCTCCCTCCTTTTGTTTAAAGGAATGAATCTGCAACACAGTATTGTGCTAGATTCCCCTCATGGAAAATTCCTACACAAAATCCTAAAGCAACGCGTCTATATTCCCGTAGTCTTCCTTATTCAAAGGTTAGAACCAAGTGAGGGTGGTGCCTTCAAAGGTCAATCCAAATCCTTTAAACTGAATGTGGAAATTTGTGATGTATGGTGCAACCAAAGTTGGTTTGTGCAGGGAAGTGATCTATGCCAAGAAAAGAGTGCTATAGGTGCAAGACAAAGTGCATAAGTGAATGTGGAAGACATGGGCAAGCAGGTGCCAGTGGAGGTGTATGCTTGATGCGTCTTTTTAGGCAAAAAAGGCTCCAAAATGATCATGTTGGCATTACATGTCAAGGTACCTGAAGTGTTGAGTTAGTGCTCTAGATTGTGGATTTTGATGTTCTATAGAATCCGGTCTAAACGGTTCCTCAAACGGAGCCCTGGTGTGAAAGATAATGCAATTTGAAGTTAGAAGGTTTTGCAGATTCTCAACGGATAGCAAAGTTGGGGACAAGTGGCCTAGGTGGATGTCAACAAATAGATGTGTAAAGATCAAGGTATGGGCCATGCTGTGTTCTTAGATTGTGAATCAGAGTTATGGCTTGCAAGTTATGGCCATTAGAAGATTTGTCAGGGGCCAGTTATGGGCCAGGTTGACTGCTTTGGAGGTTGAGCCATCAGCCATTTTTGGGCCTTGGTACGGTTCTAGAGGGAGGTATGCATTACGGGACGTCGACAAGAATTGACAACTAGTCAATCGAGTGCCTGGATTGGGATATATAACTTGTCAAAGTATGGTCTAGTTGTCGGCAATGCAATGCTATATGGTTTTTAGTCTTTTGGTTGCATTGGTTGGCAGGACCGTCAAAGGGGGCCAAGGCAAGGGAGTTTGGAGTCAAGAGCTTGATCTTTTGGCATGAGTTTGTGGCTCGGTTGTCTGACCGGTTAACATCAAATGGAAAGTGTGAAAAGATGAGATAGAAAGGCATTTTTCCTTGGCATTTTTGAGGAAGTTGGAGGCCCTCAAGGGGGTGTGTCACCTCCTACTTCCACATGGAATAGACAATGAACTCACATGCACCCGTGCCGACTGAGAAGCTAGGGTATATATCTAGCCTCGTGGAATTTCTTGTAGTATCGATGAGAGAGAGGGAGTACCTGCTCGTGGTGTGGCTATGGTGGCTCACTTGTGGGTGCTACGCAGGCACCGTGGTTGTTTTGGCAAGCCGGCGGCAACGGCGTTGGCCAACTTCACTTTTGGGTGGCAATTCGCACATGTGGTGATGTGGCAGGCCCATAAGAAGGCCGTTACCACGCCCATAAGGTCCCCTCGTTTTTGAAGTGAAGACAAAGCCCTCCACCCCCCCACCACTAGCAAAATCACTAGTGCACCCCCTCTTTAAGAGAGCAGCTAGAGAGTAGATGAAAGAGGGTAGCCACCTTGCAAAGTTGCTAAAAAAGAGCTCTAGATGGACGAATGGAGTTGTAGATGCCAAAATTGAAGAAGGACCCCCTATATAAGCCATTTTTAATGATTTTTTTCGTAGTAGGCTTCTAGCCAAGGCCTTGAGCAGGTGAGTCTGCAGAGATCCATAGAGTGAAAGTGTGTGAGTTCTTGGGTTGGCTTCTTGTGTAGAGGTGTGTGCCTGCAAAGCCCCAAGCGTGGTTTTTCTTGCCCGGCAACCATGTGGGTGCGCCGTTTGATGTAAAAGAGTTGTAAATGGTGTTTGAGTAGTGGTGAAGCCTCAATTGTGTTTCTCTCGCATTGTTTCCCCTGCCCCTCATTCTCTACTTCTTTTGCTTGTGTGTGCGGTGTCGATACGGATTTGTGTGCCCCCCGGGCCCCTTCTTGTGTGCAAAATGGAAGTGAGAGTGCGGTTTCTTGTGTGCGGTAGCGGTTTGTGACTCAAAGTGAGCAATGAATGTGTGGTTAGTTGAGTGTGTGCATGTTTATGCATCGGTGTGTGTGCAGGCGGTGGTCTGCCAAGTGTGTCGAGAGTTTTGAAGGTAAAATCTAGTGGATTGGGGTGTTGTGTACACCTGGGGCTATAGAGAGGCAATCTTTTTGTGTGCCGGGTGTGTTCCCCCATTCCCCCTCTCCATCTTATGGTGCCCCCACTGGGGAGTTTTTTGATGCTCTTAGTTGATGTCAAAGCAGTGATTTTTGTGGTGCCAAAGGTGCGGCCTTTGAAGAGCAGGTGCTGCTAGATGAGATGGCATGAACATGTTTTCTAATTTTTACTAGGGTTGAGAATGCGGAAAACTTGCTTCAAGACTATGGATTGTTCGTGCTGGAAAGCGGTTTATCGAGAGAAGAAAGTTCACTGAATTCTCGCTCGTGGTTTGTGGTAAAGCTAGGCTATGGTTTGATCGCCTGCGTGATGAAGAAAAGATGGATTGTGAAGCCCTAGAGGCGTCTTTTTGAAGCAAATTTGTAGCGGATGTGCAACTGGACGAAGTGAAGAGAAGACTTGACAGTTTGAAGCAGAGCTTGTGAATGGATTTTCAAGCGTTCATATGGGAGTTTGAAGTCCTTTAGGGACAACTAATCAAGGTAACTGCTACAAAGAATGCTGGTTTTTTAAAGTTGAGTAAATTCATGAGTTTTCTGAATGAGGAAATGTGAGACAAAGTTGAAATAGATGGCCCGGTGTCATATGAAGAGGCGGTAGCTCTAGCAAAAGGGCGGACCAAATAGATTCTAAAGAAGCGCGAAGCTAGATGGGGTTTTCCAAGTGCGGTGGTCCAAAGGCGAGTTGATGTGGTGGTAGCCGGAGCCACAGGTAGAGCAAAGGGAAGTGCATGCACAATAAGAACCAAGGGTTCTTTGGCTACAAAGAGACAAGGTGGTTCCTATACCAAGGATGCCGACTAGAGTGGCTCCAATTGTGGAGGATGTGCGGGTGGTTCCAAAGCGGGCAAAGGATGTGCTGCCAAGTTTGAGTGTGGCTATAGGATCTCCATTGAAGTGTGATAAAGGTCAAAGAGTGCATTTTGTAGACAAGATTAAAGCGGTGAATCTAAAGGAGATTCCAAAGCTCAAGACAAAAGAAGAGACTGAGCCGAGTGATAGTATCTTTATGGATGGCGACATGAGGTCGGTCATGCAAGGTATGATGATTTCGATCTCTTGCATGTGAGTGGAGAGACAATGAATGTATGTGAGGAGCAGGATGAAGTGCAAGCCGAGATGCATGATGGAGACCAAGTGGAGTAGTCTAGGCCAACGTGTGTTGATATGCAGGTGAAGGTGAAGTGTGGCACCATGCTAATGACCATGATGATGAAAGTGGCGGTGGAATGTGCCATAGTAGTGCAATAGCAGGTGCATGATCTTGCCAAAAGAGATGGGCAGCCTTGCCTATCCTGGTGGAGCAGGATACAGTAGTGGAAGAGTAGGTGCTTGAAGAGCAGGTAGGTGAAGCCAACAAGCAGGTGGTGGTAATTGACCTTGAAGGGCTCGAAGATGAAGAAGAGCTCAATGATGCTAGAATTGAGTGCATGGCAGGTGAGAAGGCGAGTGTGGAGACAAAGAAAGAGGAGCTGTTAGTGCAGAAAGTGCACTCTATGACAGGTGATGCGGATTTCATGGCAGTGTCCAAGGTTTCAAAGGAGGTTTGCGAGTGGTGGTTGAAGGGTATGATGATAAATGCAGCTGTGGAGTGGGCTGTTGAGCATGTACATGGGTTATTAGAGGAGGATGTCGCTTTATATGGATGGGAGGGTGGGTCAGGCATGTTTGATGCGCGTGATGGTGCAGGTATGTATTTGGATGCCAAGCACAATGGTGCTCTATTTGATGTTCTTTGAGATGTTTTGTTGCAATTGAGCAGTATGCCAATGAGTGCATGGAGTGAAAGAGGTATGATGTTGGTAGTTTGAGTGTGTGGTTGGTTATGTGCCTTGGTGCGGCACTATGAAAAGCTATTACAGGTGGATGGAGGTGATCAATGGAAGGTGTTTGACCCAGGTGGATGATGACAAGTAAAGTAGGGGGTTGGGAAACCCGTGTGAGTAAAGGTGGCGGGTAGAAGGTGACAATTTTTGTACATATGCTAGGTGTTTTTGTGGTGTACAAAGAGTTTGTTTGGGTGTGAAGTTTTTTAGGTGTAATAAGCATGTGTGCAACTAGGGGGTGGGCAATGATGGTGCAACCAAATTTGGTTTGGGCAGGTAAGTGCTCTATGCCAAGCAAAGGGTGCTAGCAGGTGCAGGACAAAGTGTAGAAGTCATTGTGGAAGACATGGGCAAGCAGGTGCTAGTGGAGGTGTAGGCATGATGCGGCTTTTTAGGCCAAAAAGGCTCCAAAATGGTTCAGTTGGGACGACAAGACAAGGTTATTGAAGTGCTAAGTCAGTGATCTAGATTGTGGAGTTTGATGTGCTTTAAAAGCTGGTCCAAAGAGATCCTCAAATGGATCCTTGGTGTGAAAGATAGTGCAGCTTGAAGTTAGAAGGTTTTGCAAATTCTCAATGTGGACAACGAAGCTGGGGACATGTGGCTCGGGTAGATGTCAGCAGATAGATGTATAAAGCTCAATTATGGGCCATGCCACTCTTCTTGGATTGCGAATTGGAGCTATGGATTGCAAGTTATGGCCATTAGAAGATTTGTTGGGGGCCAATTATGGGCCAGGTTGACCGCTTTGGAGGTGAGAGGCGGAATCGCAAAATAGACCCGGTGGCCTCTACACCAGGACTATGCACAATAGTCTCATCATGGGAGGTACACAATAGGGGGACCACCTAGCTTGGAATGTGGCTAGGATGCATGGTAGGGGGGTTAGCACATAGCACACTGAAGATGTGAGAGAAGGAGAGAGAGAGGGAGAGGAAGAGATCATTAGAGTTTCATTAGTATAAGCTTCATAAATATTATACAACCATTCACAAGGGAAATTTCATATAATCAACATCTCACAAACTCATGTGTGCATGGTAACTCAAACCTCTTGGCCATTAAGAAACCAAAACAAATAACTATAGCCAATACTATGCGTAGAGGTGCATACACAAGGATGTACATATGAGAGCATGAGTGCTAGAGCTTGATTGTGAATGTGTCAAAGCTTGATTGTGTGTCAAAGCTTTCTGTCCGTGTGTAGGTATGCCTTTACAAAAGAGGAGGCCTCCTTTTATAGGTGAAGAGAGTGATTAGGGAAGAGATTATGAGCAAGAGGGTTATTACAAAGTAAATTCAATTAGGGGCCTTTTCCCAATGAGAGAGCTCCGCGTGTCCTGCTTATTGACCAATTTCCTCCTAATGGCCTTCATCATGGCGAGCTTTGTCTCCATGCCTCCTTCCATAGCTTGACTCTTGAGTCCAAGAGCTTCCTTATATTATTTGAGAGAATCTTGATAAAATAAGAGAAAATCAAGCAATAAGAGAGAAACCTATAAGAAATTATGCGTGTGTCGTTGGATAACCATGACTTCTTCCCATGTGAACAGATAGGCTCCACCATTTTGGCTATATCTCCCAAACCATAGCTTCAAAAATTATAAAAAAATAGGAGCAAAAAGATAAGCTCAATGCGTACAATTTTTTATTAAAAACATTTTTTTATTTTGGAATTAAAAAAATAGAGAAAAATTCCACAAAACTATGTGTCCGTTTTTTCCCTACTAGAAGTCTTCCAGGTGGTCCCCTCTTGACTCCATGTGCAAGCCTTGTGTCCACAAGTGAATTATGATTGAATTTGATAATATTTTGTTGACTCCAACTCCATAATGCATAAAATTCTCCTCCCTCTCACTATTCTCTTATTCTTCACTTGTAGTGATGATTAGGTAGAATCAACATCCAATGAATTTTTCTTTTCATAGGTTTTGTTCCTACCTCTCCTCACTTTCGAGATCAAAATGTGTCAAAACCGTAGCTATGTACAAAATAAATACATAGATTTTTGGTGATTTTAATGGATCGGGTCCCTTCTCCTCTGCAAAGAGAGAGGTGGACCAAAAATTTGAAAAGCGGCCGTCATTAGCCGTCCCCCTGAAACTAAAGGCATTTATGCCTTTAGTTCCATAATTGAGTTGATTGAGTAGTAGATGAGCCGATAACTAGTTGCCTTTTGAACTAGCCATTTTTGGCCATTAGTGAGATCTTTGAGACATTCACCTCTTTTCAAGAAAGCAATACGTCTTGATGAGGATCCCTGGCTAGAGCATCAATGATCAACAACTCAAACTTCCTTTGAGTAAATGGGAAGCCTATGACTCCCAAACTTTTGTGCCAATATCCTCTAGGATCCCTGGTAAAGAATAGGATAGTCACCTGCAATGTCTTAACAATAAGACTTCTTATTTCATGCCAACAAGGATAGGATTTGTAACCACCATAAATGAAAGGATAAATGACTATCTTGGCTCCTTCCAAGACAAAACTTAGAATCATGATCCCCAAGATTGTACCAAGAGTCCTCCATCTACGACTTCCTTGTTGATGTGGCAAGTCCGAGTTTTCTTCAGAACCTAGCTTACCACTATAGGTGAAGCTAACAAAAGAGTCACTATCCTTTTTGGTGTTGTCAAAAAGGTCCATTTTCTTTCTAGACATTGGTAATAAGCCACCAACCTTGTAGCTCAAGACAAGCTGATACATGTTGTACCAAAGTGCATAGCATATACAAACGGTAAGTTGCAATCCATAAGTTGAGAAACACTTCATCTTGATTGTATGCATGCAAGACCGTACTCCAATCTTTCTCATGGTGGGATTCATTATCTGTGACTCTAATGAACACCCCTTGTGCTAAGGTTTCTTTAAATCTTTTCTTAAATGCATCAAACACAGTATGATCAAACATAATCTTTACATCTAGGTTGCCAAACCTAGATCTCCAATAGGTTGCCAATGCATCCACTTGCTTAAGAATCTCCTCAGGGTGAACTCCAAAATCCCACTCCTTGGTAACAACCATTTGAGTTTGGTCTGCAATTGCTTCCTTTGATTGATGTAGTGCCAAAGACTTCATGCTTACTTCCTGCAATTGTATATCCGGTGGATCCACCTTATTGTGATCAGTGAGAATGAGACCCATGATCTCAAGAGAGTTGTCACTATCATTTGTTGTGGTAGATTCCTCTTGTGATGTTGTAGTAGAATTTATAGGGAGCTCATCTGCAGTAGTCCCTAGGTCCATCCCTTGTTGATTAGTAGTCTTCATGTTGTATAGAATGTCCTTATCCTTTCTACCTTGTATCTTGAGAATTCTTGTGTCCAGATCTTGCTTGGCTCTCATGGTCTTGATCCATGGTCTTTCTAAGATTACTGGTAGCCCTCCCCCTTAGGGATCTTTGAGCCCTAGATAGAAACATCACTCACAAGATTCTATAGACTCACCAATTGTGAAATTTGAAATGCCAGTTTTATTGTTGTGGCTTAGACTTCCTCTTGATTGACTCTCCCTTGGGATTTATCTTTTCTTTCCTTTGTGAAGCTTCCTCATGTTTAGAGTGATTAAATCCCATGATTTTTACCTCTTCTACCTTGGTCTTACCTTTTGCCACTTCTTTGAGGTGTTTCTCCACCTTCATCTTGCCCTGATCTTCAAGACTGGCGAAACTCAGTACCTGGTTGCAAATTGTAGGCGGGTGTAAGGGTGGAATGAGAGGTTGTGGTGGTGGTGGTGGTGGATGTGGTTGAGCAGGTGGTTGTAGGATTTGCACGGGTGGTGCTTATTGTGGTGCCTTCTGTGGTGGTGGTCTTACCCTTAGTGGTGAAATCTGACTTTGTCTGGCTCCTCTGTTGAAATTTTGCCTCCTTGGGAGTGGATAGTAATACATTCCATGTCCATCTTCTCCACAATTGTAGTAGTAGTACTCCTGGTTTCGCCTTTTTTTTCCTCTCTGTTGCTCTAAATTGTGGTTGTGTGCATATGCCCTTGCTGCACCAAATGCACATACATATTCTCCAGCTGAGTAGTGATGTGGCTCAATAGGTCTTGCTGCTCTGCTAACGCATCTTGTGGTTGGGTTCTCTAAGCGGCTGTTGCAGTTACTGGGGTTAGTCAGACTGAGCTTGATTCCTCTGACTCATTGACTTTCTTGCTTGCATGCATAGCTTCTTGTCTTTAAGGCGTGCTACTTCCACTGCCAACTCATACATTGCAACCCTTCACCTTCTCTTTAAGCGGTGACCACATGCCATCAATGAAATGATCCTTCTTCAAGAAATTAGGTGCTCCTTCACCTTCCTCCAGTGAGGCAACCCATTGCTCCCACAAATCCACAAACTTCAATTCATAAGTTGCATACTCTAGTGGACCTCCCTACTTTAACCTCTGTCAGCTGCCATAACTTTTTTGAGGTTATGCCTCCACCAAAACTCTTCACGAATGCAACACGTAGTAAGTCCCATGCATCCTTAGTAGCTTGGGGAAAAGCATTGTACCAAGACTTGGCCTCTACTTTCATCAGTAGAGGAAAGATTTGTAGCCATGAGGCATTGTCATCCTTCTTGGAAACCACACAAGTGATGTCAAAGTTATCCAAAAAGTTGATGGTGATGTCTTCTCCCTTCTTGCCACTGAATGTGGGAAAAGAGACACTTGCCATGGTAGTAAATCAATGAGCAAACAATTACAAACTTTTTTTTTTTGGGAATGACTTAGTGATTCATAAAGGTTTATACATGGGTGGAAAACTTGAGCAGGAGCTAAGAAGAGCACAAGGCTATAATAGAATAAAGATGCTGAAATCAAAAGAGTGGTAGTAATCAAGAATGGGCAAGATGATGGGATGTGGGGACCTAAGGATTTCGCCAAGCATCTCTGCTCCGAATAGGAAACAATCTTTTGCTGGTAGAATATCTTTATATCACTGTACATGTTTACATGCATGTGTTGCAAGAAACAAAAAGGAAAGACTTCTGGCCTATTGTTATTATCCATGTTGAGTGTAGGGCAAGGCTTTGACCACTAGAGTTGCATACCTTAAGTGTTGACAAGCTGCCACCTTCACCACAGGCCTCCACCTCTTGTTAAAGTCCACATAATCATCCATTTTGGGTTCAAAAAAAACTGGACGAGAAGAGTCCATCTCAATCGGCTTTCCATTTTGCATGCGGCGGCGAAGCTTGGGTGGTTGTATTTAACTTGAACTCTCTAGGCTTAGAGAGAGCATAGGCCCACTCGCCTCCACCAAATTCTTTAGGCTTTGTGGCTTGAACTTTGTGGTTGATTTAGTTGACAACTCTTATCTAACCGTTGGAGAGAAAACACTTGTTGCTACACAAAATTTGACTAATGTGAGAGTGTTGATGCGGTTCTCAAAGGAAAAACTCACCGTTCTTTCTTCAACTCCTCTATTGGCACTCATTGACATGATGCTTTGTTTGACAACAATGATGAAATTCTGTAGCCCTCTCTCTTAATGCTCTTGATTTGCCATTATCACGAGCAACGTGAAAAGGGGAGCTTACCTCTTTGATATTAATGATGCTACAACCTAGTAGTAGCACTCCGATGAAGGCCTTGGGTGCTTCTACAGTCTCCTCCTCTTCAGCCCTCCAATTTGAAAACTCTTGTAGCCACTCATCCATGATTGATGGCATGCATATCTACTCTTTGTTGATTGAAGGTCTTTGCAAATCCCTCCTTAGTGGGGGCACCAAATGAGAGGCGAAAGGACAAAACAGACCCGGTGGCCTCTACACCAAGACTATGCACAATAGCCTCATCATGGGAGGTACACAATAGGGGAACCACCTAGCTTGGTTTGAGGCTAGGACGCATGGTAGGGGGGTTGGCACATAGCACAAGGAAGATGTGAGATAAGGAGAGAGAGAGAGAGGGAGAGGAAAAGATCATTAGAGCTTCATTAGTATAGGCTTCATAAATAATACAACCATTCATGAGGGGAATTGCACATAATCAACATCTCACAAACTCATGTGTGCATGGTAACTCAAACCTCTTGGCCATTAAGAAACCAAAACAAATAACCATAGCCAATACTATGTGTAGAGGTGCATACACAAGGATGTACATAAGAGAGCGTGAGTGCTAGAGCTTGATCGTGTGTGTGTCAAAGCTTGATTGTGTATCAAAGCTTTTAGTCCGTGTGTAGGTATGCGTTTACAAAAGAGGAGGCCTCCTTTTATAGGCCAAGAGATTGATTAGGGAAGATATTATGAGCAAGAGGGGTTATTACAAAGTAAACTCAATTAGGGGCCTTTCCCCAATGAGAGAGCTCCATGTGTCTTGCTTATTGACCAATTTCCTCCTAATGGCCTTCATCATGGCGAGCTTTGTCTCCATGCCTCCTTCCATAGCTCGAGTCTAAGAGCTTCCTTATAATATTTGAGAGAATCTTGATAAAATTAGAGAAAAGCAAGCAATAATGGAGAGAAACCTATAAGAAATTATGTGTGTGTTGCTGGATAACCATGACTTCTTCCCATGTGAGCAGATAGGCTCCACCATTTTAGCCATATCTCCCAAACCGTAGCTTCAAGAATTATAAAACAAATAGGAGCAGAAAGATTAGCTCAACGCGTGCATCTTTTCTATAATTATTTTTTCCAATTTGAAATGGAAAAAATAGAGAAAAATCCCACAAAACTATGTGTCAATATTTTCCCTTCCAAAAGTCTTCCAGGTGGTCCCCTCTTGACTCCTTGTGCAAGCCTTGTGTCCACAAGTGAATTATGATTGAATTTGATAATATTTTGTTGACTCCAACTCCATAAGGCATAAGGTTCTCCTCCCTTTCAATATTGACTCTTATTCTTCACATGTAACGTCAGTTAAGTAGCATCACCATCTAGTGAATTTTTCTTTTCATAGGGTTTGTTCCTACCTCTCCTTATTTTTGAGATCCAAATGTGTCAAAACCGTAGCTATGTACAACTTAAATACATAGATTTTTTGTGATTTTAATGCCTCCTCCATGAAGCCTTGCCAAAAAAAGAGAGAGGCCAAGCAAAAACTTGAAAAACGGCCCTCAGAGGTTGTGCCATCATGCATTTCTTGGGCCTCAGTACGGTTCTAGAGGGAGGTATGCGGTATGTGAAGTCAACAAGGATTGACAATCTCGTCAATCGAGTGCATGGATTGGGAGATATGACTTGTCAAAGTATTGTCCAACTGTCGGCAATGCAATGCCATATGGTTTTTAAGTCTTTTGGTTACATCAATTGGCGGCCCATCAAAGCCAAAAGGGGGCAAAGGCAAGGGAGTTCAGAGTCGAGCGTGTGATCTTTCAGCATGAGTTTGCGGCTTGGTCACCTGATTGATTGAAATCAAATGGCAAGTGTCCAAAGATGGGATAGAAAGGCTTTTTTTCCTTGGCAATTTTGAGGAAGTTGGAGGCCCTCACCTCCTACCACCATGTGGCATAGACAATGAGCCCACATGCGCCCCTGTCGGCTGAGAAGATAGGGTATATATCTAACCTTGTGGCCTTGCTTGTAGTATTGATGACAGAGAGAGAGGGAAGTACCTCCTTGTAGTGTGGCTATGGTGGCTCATTTGTAAGCACTACGCAAGCGCCGTGGTGGTGGAGGTGGTTGTTTTGGCAAGCTTGCGGCAACTATGTTGGACAACTTCCCCATCGGGTTGCCTTTTGCACAATTGGTGGCGTGACATGCCCGTAAGGCGACCGTTCTCACGCTTGTAAGGGGCCCCCATTTTTGAAGTGAAGAAAAAGCCCTCCACCCCCCCTCCATTAGCGACATTGATAGTGCACCCCCTCTTCAAGAGAGCAGCTAGAGAGCAGATGAAAGAGGGTAGCTGTCTTACAAAGTTGATAAAAAATAGTGCCAGATGGCCCATTGGAGTTGCAAATGCCAAAATTGAAGAAGGAACCCCTATATAAGCCATTTTTTAGTCATTTTTAATGATTTTTGCCATAGTAGGCTTCTGGCCAAGGCCTTGAGCCGATGAGTATGCAAAGAACCACAGAGTGAAAGTGTGTTGAGTTCTTGGGTGGGCTTCTTGTGCAGAGGTGTGTGCCTGCAAAGCCCCAAGTGTGGTTTTTCTTGCCTAGCGACCATGTGGGTGTGCCGTTTGATGTAAAAGAGTTGTAAATGATGCTTGAGCAGTGGTGAAGCCTCCATTGTGTTTCTCTCACGTTGTTTCCCTGCCCCTCTTTCTCTACTTCTTCTGCTTGTGTGTGCGGTGGTGCGGATGTGTGTGGCCCTCGGGCCACTTCTTGTGTGTAGAATGGAAGTGAGAGTGCAGTTTATCATGTGCGGTAGTGGTGTGTGGCTCAAAGCGAGAAGTGAAATGAGTGGTTAGATGAGTGTGTGTATGTTTATGCGTCAGCGGCATGCCAGTGTGTGTTGAGAGTTTTGAATGGAAACTCTAGTGGATTGGGGTGTTGTGTATGCCATGGGCTATAGAGAGGCAGTCTTTTTGTGTGCCGGGTGGTTCCCCCATTCCCCCTCTCTAATGTATTCAACTCTCAGTACCTATTTGAATGATGCTGAGTGCACATGAGGATCCTCTGATCCATTGTATTTTTGAAGCCATGCACTTCGCAACTTGGGACGGATGCATGAGCCTTGGCTCATTGACATACCTCATCATTCTAGGAGCTCCTGCAAAAGCTTCCTCATAAGGGGGAGAATTAGGGAAAATATGAACCCCAAAAGGGCCCTTTACGGTCAAAGATGATTTTGGAATATACTCTCTACACCAATGAAAATGGGCTTCTGGCCACAGTCCCACTAGTTTTTGCATTTTTTGAATGGCCACAACTTGAACATTTTAACTTCAAATTTGTTGAATAATATTGCATTTGGATCGCATTGTTGAGCTCTTTCCATAGATATGTTACATGATATAGTTTTGAGGTACGTAGATATGGGCTATCCATGCCCCCCCTTTTATGTCCTATTGTACTAAAATCTGATTGGTTGCTCTTACAGGCCCTTTTGGGGTTCACATTTTTCCTAATGGTTGTCATTCTAGGTGTGGATCTAGGTTCCTCCCTAGTATGTGCATCTGGCCTTGCCCTCTCAATGTGGTGTGATTTGGATGAACCTATAATAGTGGTATGGCCACCTCTGATAGGATCTATTTTTGACAAGCTACCTCTTCTCATCCATGGATTTGGAATCTCTGTTTCTATCCTGCAAACACTCTATACGTGGGTGGAATTTGGGTGACTCGATCCATGAAACTCACCTCTTTCTCAATTGGATTTTTAAGATAAGTTTGATAAATATGACATAGAATGGTTCTCCCCAATAGGAAAGCTTTTCCATGTCTGCCATATATGCATACCTATACTCATGTCCCTTGTTGTCTACCAAAATAAGCTGTTTCCTCGTGTCAAGCTAGTGAGACATACATGTAGTCTGCTTGATGTTAGTGATTTCCTCGGGCTCACATCCTCCCTGATGTAATAGTTACCCCTTCCTTGGTTGCTAACTTGTATAAACCCACTCAATGATCATCTATCGGCCTTCACTCTAGCTCTTTCATCGACACAAATATGGCTCTTGGGTCATTCTTTAAAGGAGGTCTCTCAATTCCCTCATAAACTTTATCCTTGGTTCCAATCATCCCCATAGCATCAACAAGGTCAGGGTTATCAGCCCTAAGATAGGCAAACCCTCTCTCTTTGATACATCGGTCTTTGTAGTCAATAGCCTCAACTAGTTCACAGAACTCAGGGTTTCCCAAGTCCTCTTGAACCTTGGGGGGTTCACCGTTCAGTACCTCTCTATATAATGTGTGCTCGTGTGGTATTTAAAAAACCCCTCTTTTAACATGTTTAAATGAATAAAATGACCCTTTATTTTAGGAAATTTTTCCAAAATTGAATATAAGACCCCCTTATTTTAATGTATCTCGGTTAAATTGCCTAAAGTTTTTGCATTTTCAAACCCCTCCTTTTGAACTCACGTTATACATCAATATGATTACATAGTGCACCCCCCGAGTCTTGAACATAACACTTATGATGATTGTCTACATAGATTCTGGCTTCCTTACAATTAGTGTAGTAGTAGTGCACTTGTTTTGTGAGGGGAAGTTCAAGATTTTGTGATGTTCCTTCTCAAGTTTCTCACTATGGTAACTCATTTCAGGTGCTTTCTCTGCCATAAGCACGAAAGCTTTTGAAATGTCCTCCTCTTGCACTGTTGCTAAGGATCTTACATTCAATTGGTTAACACTCTCTTTATGTGGATCCCCTACTCACTTGGTCTTTCGGTAATTTGACACCTAACAGATACCAAGATCCTAATCTCAAAAACATGAACAATCTAATAATTTTCAACTCTGAACTATTACCTGGAAGCGTTTATAGTCTGTGAGGTTCCTTGAGTATACCAAATTCTCTCTTGCAACAATCATCCTTCCTGTACAAGGCTCATTAAAAACTTGAATATGAAAGTAGTTAAAGTCAAACAAAAAATTCCCACACAAAATTGATCAATTAGAGAGTCTCGTGCACAGCTTCAATGATCTTTAGACCTAGTAATGCCCTAGAGGTCTCACTACATAAGGTGTAACCAGAGTTAACTGAAAGTATTTTATCTAATCACTATGTGAGAAAAATCACATTTTCTTCTTGCCTATAGTCTTTTGAGGTGCTTTTCCCTTCTATAGGAGATCCCGGCATGGTGGATGCCAACAAGGGCATGCCACAATGAGCTTAGGGGGTAGTGTGCATAGATAGAGAGAGAGAGAGAGAGAGAGAGAGAGAGAGAGAGAGAGAGAGAGAGAGAGAGAGAGAGAGAGAGAGAGAGAGAGAGAGAGAGAGAGAGAGAGAGAGATGAGAGCAGGATTTGACACAATAAAAGGAAAAACACGCTATTGTATTCTTTGTAAAAGTGCCTTTACATATATAGAAGCCTTGCCATGCAAACCCAACTAAAACTTGACTTTCCTCTGCATGCCTTAAGGCTTGTTCCCATGGGTAGACAATCGACTAGGGCTTGAAACCTAACAACCCCCCCCCTAAAGCCCACCCCCCCTCAAACCCACCCCCCCCCAAGCCCAAACTAGATACATCACTCTCATGATATCTCAAGTTTTTGGTGTACTCGTCAACCGTGAGTTTTAGGTTCTCTCACAACCAAGGGTTTGGGTGTACCCATAACCTGGTGCTACTATTAGGCTACCAACAAATAGGAGTTTTTGGTTGACTTCCAAAATTTGGGTTTAAGGTGTACCCAATAACCTCACGAGAAGTGGGACAAAAATAGGACTTGAAAATAAAATTGGTATTTTTGGGAGGTCTTACCACTTTGTATGTGTGGCAATGTCTGACACGTACAAACTTTTATCATGGCAGTATCTGACATCTAATGAGAGAAAACAAGGCTTTTAGCAGAAAATATATGATTATTGTGTTGAAAAAAGACAAACCATATTTTGTACTCATTGTAGAGAAACGTCAAAAACATCACCACTGACTTTCTTTTTTTTGCTTTGATTTTGGAGGCGCTCTTTTTCTTGTCTTGGCATCACTATCCAAATTATGATAGTTGATGGACCCATTCTTTACAAATGTATCAACTACCTTCAAAAGGTCGTTCATGCGGCTGTAGAAAAGCTTTAATATGTTGTGAGAGCTTATGGATTTCCCACTGTCAATGGATGACATTAAGCTCATCCAAAAATTGCCAATTTGCAGTGGCATTTTAAAAATCTTGGGAAAAATCTTCCCTTGTTGCAACTGTTTATTAGAAGTCCTTGAGATGATCATCTTTGTTGCCAATTCCTTGTTGTACTATCGTCAACAAACTCTGCAATTATGATGGTGTTTTACAATGATACAAAAGACGTTCATGTGGCCAGTGCTTTGAGGGAGCATTTTGAGAAGTTGTAGATGGAGAGACTGCCTTTTTCTTGTTGCCTTAGCATTTCAGAGTTCATGCCAAGACTGCTTGTCTTGTTTTGCTCATCTGTGAGCATTTTGGAATGCTTGGGACCACCACTATGTAGAGTGTTTTGAGATGCTCCAATGGGCTCTCCTTGCTTTGTGCAACTACAATGTTTCAAAAAGCACGCTCTTCTCTTGACCCGCCTAAGCTCTACTAGAGCCACCAATAGCACCCTCAACGGACAACATTTTGAGAGGCTATCGCCAGTTCCTTATTGAATCTCTGCCCAACCTAGGCTTTGATACCACTTGTAGGAGATCTCAGCTAGGGTGGATGCCAACGAGGGCAAGTCATGGCAATCTTAAGGGGAAGCATGCAAAAACGATGATGAGAGAGAGAGAGAGAGAGAGAGAGAGAGAGAGAGAGAGAGAGAGAGAGAGAGAGAGAGAGAGAGAGAGAGAGAGAGAGAGAGAGAGAGAGAGAGAGAGAGAGAGAGAGAGAGAGAGAGAGAGAGAGAGAGAGAGAGAGAGAGAGAGAGAGAGAGAGAGAGAGAGAGATGAAAGCAGGAGTCAACATAGTAAAAGGAAAAACACGCTATTGTATTGTTTGTAAAAGTACCTTTACATATATAGAAGCCTTGTCGTGCAAACTTAATTAAAATTGGACTTTGCTATGCATGCCTTAAGGCTTGCTCCTACGGGTAGATGACCGACTAGGGCTTGAAACCTAACACCTTCCAGCAGCTGTCTAAAGGACTTTGTTCCCAGTCAAGACAACTAGTATTGGCAATAAATTCAAGTTTTTGATTCTTTGATGGTCTCAAGAGTCCCTTGATCTCCTCTTGGCCTGGTTTTGGGAGTGGAGTTTAGCCTATTCTCATGCTCAAGAGAGTAACTCTAGATTTGGCTATGCAAGTGTGCTACTTATCTTGAGGAATTCCTCTAAAGAAAATATGTCCTCCTCAATCTAACTGTGGTTAGGATCAGGTGCAAAAATTGCAATTTTTGCACCCCCAAGTAGAATAATGCACGTTTCCCAATTCTAACATTATGGGTGTCTTGCACTACTTAAGAGAAGTCCATGGTATCAAAATTATCCAAAAGAATCCTCCCTAGTAGAAGTTGATACAAAAATTGCAATTTTTGCACTGACTCCTGCTTTTGGCCATTTTTTGACAAGTCCCAAGTGCTCTACCCTTCTTAAAGAGTGCTTTTGCCAATTTTCACAAAAATAGGGTAGATGAAATGGTCTCAAAGTCCTATTTCAACATTTTTTTGGCAAGGTTTTTACCCTAGACTCACTTTTTGATGTTCAGTTTATACCAAACTTCACACACTAGCTTCAACACATTAGTCAAAGATACCGATGAGGTATCATGCTCATTCCTATCCTTTGGCTTCCTATAAGAGAAAATTGCGGTTTTGTCTCACAGATACTAGTTTATAGTTTTTTTGTGAATGTTGGTGATGGTTGTGCATTCACACACTATTTTTCACACACATCAAGCCCAAAAACTTTCACTTCCTTGATTGCACTATCATTCTTCAACCTCTTTCTACCTTTGGCAACATAATCTCTTCAATGATATGTAAATCCAACGAGACACAGAGATTACTTGTCAAACTTGCTTACTTGCTCTACTCCTAAACAATTAAAAAAAACCAAAAATGGATTCAAAGTGCTTAATCTACAGTCTCTAACTGAACTCCAATATTTTTTCCATTTTCTTGCATTTTTTTTTGCCTAGTGCAAGCTTTACCACTCTACCTGCTGATGAAGCCCTGCACTAAGCTCCAATCATATCTCAAACATTGATCCTAAATTGTCCATACTTTTGTAGCAAGAAACTCACCAAAAATCATCTACAAAATAATGACCACAGAAGCCCTGGTCTCCTGTTCTAATCTATCTAACCTAAGAGTTTAACTAAGGTCTCTATATTAGACTCTATTGTGTTCACTCTAGTCTAGGTACCCGTTCCCCATCAACAACACCAATGTTTGGAAGTCCAAGTAGGTCAACGCCTATCACATCTTTGAAAGAGATGGACCCAAGACAAAATGTCAATTCTGGGAAGCAAAGGACTCAACTACGGCATGGAGGCATGCCAAGAGGTTTTCAGGCTCTTGTTTGAACACCTTGGGGGGTTCAATGTTTAGTACCCCCTATATAACGTGCGTTCATGGGGTATTAAAAAAACCCCTCTTTTAACATGTTTGAATGAATAACATGACCCCTTATTGTAGGATTTTTTTCCAAATTTGAATGTAAAAACCCTTTATTTTAATGTATCTTTGTTAAATTGCCTAAAAATTTTGCATTTTAAAACCCCTCATTTCGAACTTACATTATACATTAACATGATCACATAGTGCACCCCCCAAGTTGAACACACATATTCCACTAAGACGCTCAAAGTGTACTCAATCCACCAAAATATTTGATCCTCTTCTCCAAATCTCTCACCAAACTACATGCAAATCCTTGAACAAATCATCTCCAATTGACTCTAAACTTCAAAGGCAACATACTGTGCCTATGTGGGACAAGACTAGGTCATCAAGCTCACAATAAGACTCATTTTAAAACCCCTCCTTTCGAACTTACATTATACATTAACATGATCACATAGTGCACCCCCCAAGTTGAACACACATATTCCACTAAGACGCTCAAAGTGTACTCAATCCACCAAAATATTTGATCCTCTTCTCCAAATCTCTCACCAAACTACATGCAAATCCTTGAACAAATCATCTCCAATTGACTCTAAACTTCAAAGGCAACATACTGTGCCTATGTGGGACAAGACTAGGTCATCAAGCTCACAATAAGACTCATTTTAAAACCCATCCTTTCGAACTTACATTATACATTAACATGATCACATAGTGCACCCCCCAAGTTGAACACACATATTCCACTAAGACGCTCAAAGTGTACTCAATCCACCAAAATATTTGATCCTCTTCTCCAAATCTCTCACCAAACTACATGCAAATCCTTGAACAAATCATCTCCAATTGACTCTAAACTTCAAAGGAAACATACTGTGCTTATGTGGGACAAGACTAGGTCATCAAACTCGCAATAAGACTCATGAAAAAATTGCAATTTTCTTTTGAAAACTAGGATGGGTGCATATTGTGCAAGACTTTTTAGAGAAAATGTAGGAGTTGTGGTTAAGTGTTATGGATAGAGGGAAGCCTTGAGGAGAAAGAGGTAGGGCTACTTGAGGAGAAAGAGGTAGGTCTAGGCCTTTACCACATCGATGTTACAAGTGTAGAGAAGAGGGGCATTATGCTCCTAATTTTTCACATCCACAAAGAGAAAAAGGAGATATGTATCCCTTTGTGGAAGAGAAAGAGGGCAAGGGCCACCAAATGGTCCAAGAGAGCATCTAATTGAAAATCAATTGCCTCCACCTCCACCAAGTAATGAAGAGGGTCCATGTGTTAACATTATTAGGATTGATAGGAGATGTTGGAAAATAAGGGAGCTCATGGAGAAAAACAAACAAAGATTGCATGTGATACCAATAGCCAAAAGGGGAAACAGAAGGTAGACGTCGGCCAGGAAGAAGGAGAGAAGCAAAAGAAGAAGACACTGTAAGATCAAGCAAGAAGACTTCTAGCTTGGATGAGGTCATTAGAAATACAATTGGTAAGTGGTATCAAAAGTCAAAGAGCAAAAATCATTTTTGGTTAGTTGTTGGAATTAAAGCCTAGGTTTAGAAGACATTGGACCACCAATGTTAGTACTAGGCTTCTGCAAGCCAAAGAGGCATTGCATGCACTACTAAGAATGATTTTAAGGGTCAAAAATCCCATTTATGTGCTTCCACTTATTGATTCTTTGATTGAAGAAGATGTAGGTCCAAGTATACATTGAAGGTGTAGCTCATATATGTGTCATGACAAAGTTTTCCATGAGGGATGTAGGTGTAAGTTGGTTGCTGTGTCAAATGTGTGCATGAGGATGAAAAGCCATGGTAAGGTGATATGCTTGGACATAACTCAAGATGTGAAGGCAAAGGTTATGGGAATTGAGTGACTCATCAAATTTTTTGTGATGGAACTTGGGGAGGCCATCGCGCATTTCCATGGGAGCTAAGTAGGATTGGGAAAGTGGCATGTTTATATTTCCCAATAAATAGAACAAAAAATAGTAGTGTTCCATTTAAAGACCATAGAGAGACACTTTCATCCCATGGCAAATAGAGACAATGAGGATTTTATGATGAGCTATGAGACAGAGATCACATATAATGAAATCTACACAGATATGGAGGAAGAACAGAGTGACAATGTTTTTTTGAAGATTGATGCAAACTTGTTCAAAGTTTCCATAGATGCATCCAGCATAGGAAACGTTATTCCATTTCATGCTCGTGGTGTAGATGCAATAGAGGTGGTTGGTATGTTCGGAGAAGACTTGATTGATTAGGAAAAGAAGAGCTACGTGCAACTATGTGCATCTTATCCCAAGCTATTTACAATGGAGTACATGAATCTATGAGGAGAAAAGAGGGTAGAACAAAGGATTCTACTCAAGGAAAGATGAAAATTGAAAGAACTAAAGCTATGAAGATCAAGATAGACACAATATGAGGATGAATGGCAAGAGATAAACAAGTTTCTTGAAGCAAGTTTTATTAAGGAGAAAAGAGTGTAGGACAAAGGATTTTACTCAAGGAAGGATGAAAATCAAAAGAACTAAAACTACAAAGATAAAGATAGATCCAATAGGAGGATTTATGGCAAGAGATAAACAAGTTTCTTGAAGAAAGTTTTATTTATCTAGTGTATGAGTTAGAGTGGGTTTCACTGGATTCTCATAGTATTTCTAAAACTGGCAGAGCTCTAGAAAATCTGTTGAAGGGTACTTTTATTACTCTAGTGTGCTTTGCTTACTGTAGGATGCCCTTATGCTAGTTTCTAGTAGTAAATGAATCGAGTATTTGGTTTTTACTTGGGAAATTTTATCTGGGCGTTTATGGATGATATTGGATGCTACAATTCCAAGTTGGAGAAGTTGTTAAAAATTAAATCTTTGTTTTCAAATGTGGATGAAGAAGATGGCTAGTTGAATCTCCAAAAAATTGTAAGTTGGCACAGCCTTGGGTTCATTTGCTAGGACATGTGGTTCCACAAAATGGTATAGTGGCCAAACTTGAAAAGGCAAAGGCTCTTCTGTTGATGGAACCCCATCAAATGAAAATTTTGGCTTCATTTGTGCATAAAGTACATTATTTGTCAAGGTTTTTATGGATATATTGTCAGTATGTGTATTCTCTTCAAAAGATGGGATACTAGGTTTATGGGTTTTAATCGACTAAATATGCATAGGAAGATTTTAATAGGGTTAGGGAGATCCTTTATCAATTGCCTACTTTTTGTCCTCCAAATAGGGAAGATAATTTTTATGTTGCTATGACTATGGGTATTTTTCCATAGGAGATGTTCTGTTGTGGAAGGTGGGCATGTGCTATAAGCCCAACTATTTTAATAGTTAGGATTATAGGTCTTGGGGAAATAGCCTAAAGGTTGAATAATGGGTGATTACTTTAGTGTTTGCATGCAGAACTTCGAGGCTTACCTAATTGAACAATGGGTGATGACTTTAGCGTTTGGATGCAGAACGTTCAAGGTTTGCCTAGTTGTTTGCAAGTCTTATGTGCTGACCTCTAATAATATTTTACCTTATGTGGTTCTACATTTGAAGCCAAGGAAGAGTATCATGAAGTGGGTGTTAAAGTTGTAGGAGTCCGATAAACTTGAACTCAAATTTGATAATAATAGCAAGTTTATCTTGGTGGATATTCAGGTGAACAAGAGTGAAAATTTCTCTATGTATCTAAAGGGTAGTACAAGAAGCAAAAGGTAAATACATAGATATAGAAGGATCCTTTGGGTTGTGGTTCAATGGTGCATATAGGGGATTGGTGTAGAAAGCCAATGGAGGGGTTGTCATTTAGGACCCTTGAGGTAAAAATGTATTTTCTAAATCTTATGATCTTGAGAATGTTCAGAACAATAATTAGGGTACCTAGCACTTCACTTAGGATTAAAGTAGTGCATAGAGTTCAAAATTTCCAAGCTCATAGTGAAAGGTGGTGCTCTCTTGGTTATAAAGCAACTTGTGGGACAATGGAAGGTAGTTACAGATTCTCTCAAGTATTGGTTTTACTCAATTGAAAGTCTTTTGAAGTTTTCAAAAGGATTCGATTTCCACATGTTAGGAGATAGAAAAACCAAATGGTACATCAACTTGTAAGTAACTACCTGTAGATGCAAATAGCATGTTTCTTTGTGGCATCAATCATGCATGCATGCAAGTAGCATGTTTCTTTGTGGCATCAATCATGCATGCGAAAAGAGAGACTTTGAAAGAGGTTGATGATTTTTTGAGTACAAGTCAGTGTTTGGTGAGGTAGTGATGAGGCCAAGGTTTAGCAAAAGTAGCTTCAAAATCTCTATGGGTTTTTTTGTTGGAGAGTGTATAGGGTAGTGAGTGGTAGTGGGAAATATACAAGGGCTTTCAAAGTGGATTGGTAGGCCACACGAGGTAGTGGATGGTGAACATTCAATCGGGCAACCATGTAGCAAGGGCACCCTAGGAAATCTTGCAAGGTGAAGCAAGCCAACTTCTTTGAAGATGAGGGGTAGCCACATGGGTAGTAATCCATTGGAAATTAGGCCATGTGACTCCAAAAGGGGAGGGAAGCCAAGGGTCCCACCAAATGTCTCCCTAGATACATTGAAGTTTCGTTTTTTCCTTTAGGCCACACACACAAATAGACTCAACCAAAATTTTAGTGTTTTTGTCTTCAAGGCCACACTCTAGAATCTACACACTCAATGTGATCTCTCTCTCTCTCTCTATCTATTTCTCTCTCTGTCTCTCTCTCTCTCACACTCACACACACACACACACACACACACACACACACACACACACACACACACACACACACACACACACACACACACACACACACACACACACACACACACACACACTTAAGCAAGAAATTAATAGAGAAGTCAAGCATAAAACATGGAATTTAATCAAAAGTGTTGGCACTCAATGCTCAAGCCAAAGAAGGATGAATTAGTGCGTTCATGGAAACCTCTATGCACACACATACATTCCAATTCTCAATAAACACTCTCAAGAAAAATTAATTTAGGGCAAAAAAGTTAAAAAAACATAAAGTGATGCATGCACAATCAAGAAAATTTGACGAGTCAAAAAATAACGCACACAACCTAATACTCAATCTAATTACCGCTAATCATTGGCAAGGGTAGTGGCCGTATAGACATGCCCAAAGACCAATGCTAGAGATAATTATTACTGAGTAGTTGTTAGCCTAAAGAGTTATGATTTAACTTAGTGCTTAGAGAGAGAGATCACTAAGTCTAGCATAGGGATCTAACCAATGTAATTATTACGAGATACTAATTATATGTTATCTTTGATACCACATGTAACTGCTATGGTGGGTGAGCCAATGTGATATTTATTAGTATACCATATCCAATAGATAGTTAGAGAGAGAGGGTCCAAATTTAAAAATATAATGATACTTGTTAGCGGGTGCCGCGACGGACGTCTGTAACATAGCTTTTTGGTACTAACATAATGTCAATATGCAAGGAAGTGACACAGGTTGGAGCGCAGAGACTCAATGAGATTGTCACTCTCACTAAAGTGAACCTAAAGGACTATACGTATGTCTACAATAGCAAACCAACCACTTCCTAGTCCGAAAATCAGTCTATGTCCAATCTCACCGCTCTAGGTCATCACGCCTTTTTAGCATCCAAACAAATTCAAAAATGCAACAAAACTTAAGGAGAGGTGTTGAAATACCTAAGGGCATATTCCTAACAAGTTCTATAGTCATATGGGAAGGTATATAAATCACGATCCATCACAAAAAATGTATAGAAAACTGAAACAGAACTACATGGAAAGGTTCCCTTCAAGCTTAGAAACACTCTTCCAAGGTCAAAACATCAAAAAATAACCATTTAAGACTTCAAATCAATGCACTTATCTCACAAACAAGATGTTGAAAACTTCAATAGAATTGAGAATGATTACAGTTAGATTAAAGAGCAAGAGACAACCTGAACACAATTTGCTATTCTGAATTGAATTCTGATTACCAGACAAGGAGAAAGATCGATTACAATTTGCACTAGCAAAGAATCTCTCAGTCGATAATTCCCAAGATAATGATAATGTGTCTTACAAAACTAAGGGTTTTGACTTAAAAACTTGGGGTCCTTTCCCACGGCCATTTGGCCACTTACATGGTTTGTAGGCTCAGAGAGACTAAGAGGGAATCATTGGCTATATTACAATTTGAGAATCATCATTAGCAGAATTAAAATGATTGAGTACAACAAAGTTTGGTGTATATCCGCCTTTTAAGTGACATTCTACTGTATCCACCAAACATTCCCCCCTTCCTATTCATTGCTTGTCCTCGTGCAATATGTTTTTGACTATCTCCCTTAATAGTTAATCAGCCTCTTTTCCAGCGTCCCTGTGAGAGTGGCCTGCATTTTTTTTCTGTGGCCTTGATCTATCTTTGTTGCCAGCTCTCTGAAAGGATTATTGCTAAGAGTGTTCTGATAAGCAATAAGCTGAGCTAGTAATCCTTTGGTCATGGGATTACATATGGAGGAGTCGACCTCAAAGAATCTTGTCATGATTGCCTCCTCAAAGGTTTGCATGTAGTGAGAGGGCAAGAACATGACTCTTGCATACAATCCCATGATGATGTTTTTGCTGGGAATCTTTGTTTCCATATTCTAGCACAACCCTCTTGTGCCCTCCACAAAGACCTACCAAGGATGCTCCACTGCTTCTATATCATTGAATGTTGTTATGCAGGTGATTAGCATCTTTGCAATTTTGACAAGCATTTGGCATGCAAGATCTGGTATTTCTTTCATCATGTTGATGACTTTTCTGAGTGTGTGAATCATATTTTTTATTATGGGAAGATGTTATTGCTTGTCTTGGTTATGATCGGGTAGTTTAAAACTGCTGGTCTTTTGCTTTGCCATGAATAAAAGCTTTCCCTAGATCGCTGTCTGTTGATGGGACAATAAGTTGGGTCGATTCCAAGATGCTGTGGAGCATTTCTTTAATAGGTTTAATTTGTTGGGCACTGCTCAAACCACTTCCTCACCAGATTGGTTGATTGTCGATGATTGTCTGGATCTGTATGGCAGTGTGACAGGAACATCCCTATAATCTCCTTTTTGGTTGGGCTCAAGGGCAGGTAGCATTTTTCTTTTTCATAAAAGAGCCTCTTTCCTCATTAGTGGTAGTATGATCATCTCATGCCCAAGATTTTTTACCACTTCTTTGGGAGTGATCATGAGAAGGGCCGCTGACTCCAATACTTTGAGCTCATATTGTAGATATTCCTTGTGTGAAGGGTCTTTGATTTCTGAGATCCACCGCTGAATTTCATCTTTTGCAGTATCCAAGATGGACGTCATAGCTGGATCTTTAGATTCATGCATTTCCATTTTTGTGCTTGTACCTGGCATATCTACATGGTGAGATTCAAAAGTGAATTGTTTTGGTCCTTCTGTTTGCTCGATTTCCACAGGGACTGTTTGTACTAGCTTCATCTGGGTTGCCCTTTTAGCATTCAAATCTTTCTTTGGCTCTGCCAATTGCTTTCTCAGATTTTTGATTTCCTCATCTTTAGCTTTTTGCAAAGCTCTATGCCACGCTGTCATAATTTGCTTGTCGTACTTCTATTGAGAAAGGGCATCCTTTAGATCCTGGACCTCTTTTGTCAGCGAGGTCGGTTTAGCAGTTATGCTTGTAGAACTTGGAATCTCCTACAAGGCTAAAAGCTGGGTCAGAGTCTTGCTGACCACTACATAAAATTCTTGTAGCTTCTCATTCTTTTACCTCTCTTTGACTAGCTCTTCCTCTAGTCTTTGTTGCTCAACTTGCAAAGTTGTGTTGGATTCATTAAATTGCTGAACTTCTTTGTAGTAGTATGCAACATTTTCCTGTTCTCTTTGTAATTCTGATTGGAGTTGCAGTTGGACTTTTTGCAACTTCTCAATTTTGTTTTGCAGCTTCAGTGTGCTTTTGGATGCTTTCGTAGCATCTTTCCTTGTGTCTTCCAGCTCTACTTCACGAAGGTTGTAGAGAGCTCTTTGGATTTGAAACTAGAGCTTGATTTGGTCTAAATGTGCATCAATGTCAAAGGACCTGATCATTTGTGCTCCTTACTCTACTACAACTTGCAAACAAGGTGACCTTGGTTGTTTTTGACTTCTTTGGCCCTGGTCAAAAGTTCCCTCGTCATTCTTAGTTTTTTCTTCTGTTATCAGTACTTCATGGGCATTCAAAATTGTAGTGATTTCTGGTAGTGCTGTCTCTTTTTATTGAATTGCCTGCTTTGGTGATAGCACTTTGTCTCTCGTTTGTTCTAGAAGGTCCATGGCATCTTCTCTCCTTTCTGATTCAGCCTTTTCCTCTTTTGGTCATGGGAAGTTATCTTCTTGATTATCAAGGTTTTCCTGATCACCTTCCTCTTCCTGGTATTGTGCTTTCTCCCCTACCTTGGTAGATTCGTTGGATGATTTGAGATCATCGGTACATGGGTGTTTTGCATCCTCCCTTTCCATTTGCTCCATTTTACGCTTAAGCTCATTTTGAATCCGATGCTGCATTTTGTTGGCAATGTTCATATTTTCCTCTGCTTCCTTTCTTTTGCGTTGTTTTATTCTTTCCAAAGTGTCAGACTTTCTGTGTTGTAGAGGCACATCCTCCTGATCTTCTCTTTCATCATCTGCTTTCATTCCTAGACTTCTCTTTTCTTCGTGCTTTTGTTGGCAGATTGTTTCCCTTTGTGCTTGTGTTTCTTCCATTTTCCTTCTGGATTGTGTGATGGGGATTGCCTCTGCTGTCTGAGTTTGCAGTCTTATGTGTCTTAGTGCAAACTCACTTTCGTGTTCCTCATCTGAAGAATGATATTCTGAAGGAGTTTCTCTGTCCTTTGACCTAGATTGCTCGCTGATTGGTGCATCTGATTCTATCTTCTCACTGTGAGTGTCATGTCTCCTAGAGCTTTGCCTCATTTGTTTGATCTCTGGTTGTGGCCTCGTTCATGGTCCTGCTACTGGCTTTACAAATCTTTTAGATTTGTGGATCAAATCCATCATGCTTCAGTAGGTGGTAGTTCATCCATCATTCCTAATGCCTGGTAAGCACTCCGAGTCAGCATTGGTCCCACATTCATATAAGACTTGCTCTTTTGGCTACCCTTGATATTTGCTTCCATCATATTGTCAAGGAGGTAGTTGCCAAAATTGCAGTTGACTACCCTTCTTTCTGCCAATCCCATTGCCATCACCATTGCCATGTGCAAAAGTGGTTCAGTGCAGCATGGTGGATTCTGTACTTTGAAATGTTGCAAGATTAGTCTTAGCGACAATTCTGTCTCTGAGTAGATCAAGTCTTGATATGTCAACTTGTGTCCTCTTTGCTTCAAAAATGCTTTGTCATTATCTATTTCTTTGGTCTTCTGCAATAAATTGTGTGTTCCTTGTTGTAGGTGGAGAGCTTTGTTGATCAATGATTTTAACCTTTAATGTAGTTCTGTCTTTGTGGATGAGGGTGGCTTCCCCATTGTACTGAATAAAGCTGATAAGTTCATGGTCTCTTGTGAAGTCCATTCCCCATGGAGGTAGTCATAAAAAATTTTCTAGTTGTAGACATATGGCCCCTTCAAGCACTTCTGGCCTTTGGTGTAGTGTCCACAATTCCCTTGGAAAAAGGGTGGCCTTTACTATTACTCCATCTGCTGCTTGAAACTTCCCGATGAATATGTTTGCAAGGATTGTTTCTAACTCCTGTTTAGTGATATGCGCTTTCTCATTTGAGGAGATATCCATGATGTGCTTTTCTTTGAGGCATCCTGAGGCTAGTTTCAGATTGAAAATAGGGTTTAGCAAATGACCAAAAAGCTATCGAAAAGTTAAAAAAATGCAAACTTTGACCATAAACTGAAAAATGATCCCAACTTTGTCAAAACTACCCCAAATTTGACCATATTTCACTAGTGCATCTAAGATTACTATAGTCACAAAGGCATGAGGTCACATATGAAATCTGGTAATGAGGTACAAGGATCGTGATCCATGTTGGGACACATTTTGAAGATCTGGTGATACCAGCTGGTAGGGCTCATCAAGATGATGCCTTCGTCCAAAATTTTTGAGATTTGGATCATTGGTTTGGTACTTATGTCAATTCTTGGTAATTATCTTCAGACTTAGAGAAACTGGGCATTTTGGTTTGGATTTTGGGATCCAAATGAATTGACACTTCATGGATAGACTTTGTTTGGTGTTCTGATCCAAATGATGTAATTTTTTCTCTTATTGGGTAAAAAGGTACATGATTGTGATCCATGTTGGGAAGGATATTGGGGTAGCCTTTTGCACACATGTTCCTGTAGGTCTTCCTAGCACACTAGTGAAAAATTTTCAAATTTGGACTTGTTTTTCCCGTGTTTACTCAATTTTCCAGTTTATGGTCATGTTTTCCCCCTCTTGACCATATTGATTTTTTGGAACCACTTTTGGGCAGTGCCTTTGATTGACATCTGATAATGCATTGACTCTAGATGATTTGTGCCTAAAAACCACTATTTTGCCTATCTCCCCTCCAAATTTCATTAGTTTTTGAACTCATCCAAAGGGGGAAATTGATCCTGGCAATTTGAAAGACTTTGTAAGTACTGTTTTGCTTTTCTTTTCCCCTAATTAGACCTTTAGTGTTGCCTCTCCCTGATCCTTGTCTCTCACCCACTTCCGGACTCCCTTTTGTTTTAGGCTGCTTTGGAATAAAGCCTTGGGATGTTTCGATTGCTGCTTTGGCTAGTGGGTTAGCTTCATGTTCCTCTCCTAACCCTATTCCATAAAAAAAAATGACCATTTTACCCTTGATTACTTCAAAACGACCCTTTGTAGACTGAAAGTACCAAAATCATTAGGTTTTAATGATTTTAAGACCCCTTTTGTGAGTATTTTGCCTGATCAATTATCCTTTTGCATCCTCCAGTTAGTGATCAACTTTTGCCTTGATTTTGTCATCAAAATACATGGATTGCGATCCATGTTGGGAAGAATATTTCAATTCCAATTGGTGGGGTTTGTTCCTAGGCTTATGGGGAACTCATTGTGCAAGCTGCACTGATTTAAGGGTTTGGGGAACATGGATCATGATCCATGTTCCAACCCCTTTTGCAACTGTTTTTGCATGGGTTGATTTTGCCAGTTATCACGTGTCTATAGAAGAAAAGATTTTGGTTTTGGGCAAGGTTTGAACTCCCCCATTGGCTATGGAAACTTGTAGAATTTTTTACTTTAATTTGATCTAATCTACTGTTTTGGTAATGTTGGTGCAGTGTGGAGCATAAACAAGTGTTTTTGTAGGGTTAATGATCATACATGTCAAATCTGGTGGAGTAAGAGCTACTGAGGTGGTTGCAATAGGCAAAAACACAACAAGTATCTCTAGGCTTCTCTAGCTCTCTCTCTCTCTCTCTCTCTCTCTCTCTCTCTCTCTCTCTCTCTCTCTCTCTCTCTCTCTCTCTCTCTCTCTCTTTGTGAATGCAAATGAGCTTATTTTGCCCCATTTGGACTATATGTTCCCTACCTACTCGGAATGCCCCATTCATACTTACCTCCGTTGATTATATTCTATTGTTCATATCACCTACGGTTTGAACCATTCTTCATTTTGATATTCAATCGACAAATGGCCTTTAATCTGCATTTTTGCTCCTTCAGAAGTTGGCTCAAAATCCGTCCTATGCCAAACCTTTTCATATTTGTCATGTTTGAATCCCTTGCTTTGAAGTTTCGGCATTTGCTCTTAGAAGTCAATTCTGACTTTCCTAGTTTGACTTATCAATTTTTGTTGATTATTTGTCCTTTTAGTTTTTTAGTGCTAAAAAATAAAAGAAAATTACCCACAATTATTATTAATTAACCAAAATTATTGTAATCACTCATACATACATATTCTTGACTGACATTTAGATGGTGTCAATATGGCTCATAATTATGCCCGCTAAGAGTTAAAAAGCTCTGAAAAATAATTAAACAAAACTAAAGAAAAAAATAAAAATAATATATTCAAAATGATGATGAGTATCTTGTTGCTTCCTCCCCCCTCCTATAGTGAGTCATCCCCGACGAACATTTGCTAAAGTGCATGGGAACGAAGTAAGTGTCTATGCATAGCCGTATATTGTGGCACTATGATGCGCATGGAAAATATGCATGGGGTAACAAAGTGCTATGCAAGATATGGGATCTGAACCATAATTTCAGGGGCTTTCGATGATGAGGTTAGTTTGAAGCTGCGTGGTCCGAACAAAAGAAGTTGTAGAAGACGTGCTTGTTCTTTGGCAATGGCACCTAGAAGTTTTGTCCAATGAGCGAGCCAGTTTTTGTTTCCATTTCCAAATGAAATTTTTTGGTTGTCGATGGTGTGATTGTATAGATTGTGTTTGCTTGACAAAAGTTGTAGCTTTGGGTGGTTTGTTGGGGTTAGGGTTTGATTGATGCTGCGTAGGTTGACTTTCAATACAATGTCATTTTGGTATCCATAATTTTTGTGGATGGGTTTGCATAATGGGCTTTTTCACCCAAATTTTCTTGATCACCTTCCAAGACCTTCAGGGTATTGGGGTAGGGTTTGATTCAAGAGGTTTCCATATGTAATTTGATTGTACAAATGGTGTGGCAAAAGATCTGTCATCTAGCATGAGTTGTACGGTATTATCCTGCCAATTTGGTGTGGCTTTATAAGTGCACATCCACGACATTCCCAGAATAACTGCTTCATTAAGGTATGTATCCGCAACCACATGAAATTCATGAGGATAAATTGTTCCATCAACAATTATTGATAAATTGATATGTCCCAAGCTGTTCATTGTTCCTGTGTTGGCCACCTTGAATCCAATAGTAGTTGGCAATAAAGATTCCTTTGTCCATTTTATGAAGGTGGAGTAGTTGACAACATTTGCTCTTGCCCCAGTGTCCACTAATGCAAACTCGGTGGTACCATCATTAAGTTGTAACAAAATTCGTAGATCGATGCCACCTAACCATGTAGGATCTGCTTGTATGTAAGCAATTGGAGGAGAACTAATGCAATTGTTCTGTTCGCCATTCCTCTAAAGGTTTGCTAGCTCCTTCTGCTTTAATATTCTGATCTTGGCCTCTTCCTTAGCCTGTTCCTGAATATCATGGGCTCAACTTCTTCTCTGATCTGCTGCATGAATTGTTTGAAGTTATTTTGGTATTAGTGGCAAAAGATATTTCCTTAACCTGCAACCACTCATCCAATTAGGCATATCCTCACCGGCCAATGTTGCAAGCTTGATGGCACCACTTTGTGATATATCATGTATTACAAAAGGCCCCATCCCCCACTTTTTGAGTTTTTTGGAGTGTTAGTTTAGGGTATATACCAAAACGTAATCCCCTTTTTGAAACTCCTTGCTAATCGCATGTTGATCATGGAAAGCTTTCATTTGTCATTTTTGAGCATATGTACCTACTACCGCTCTCATTTTGGTTTCATCTAATCGCTCCAAGATGTCTAGTCTTTTTGATAGCTTGTGTCTCATCCATACTAACCGTGTTGCGACTCGTAACGTGCTAATTAAGAATTCCATGGGTAGAATTGCATCAATCCCAAACACAAGGTTAAAAGGAGTGGTCCCTATGGAAGTCTTAAACGCTACCCTATAAGCCCATAGTGTGGAGTGTATCTTTTGGTCCGAGTCAGTTCTTGAGTCACTCACTATTTTGGTGAGCACCGTGCATAAGATTTTATTGGTACTCTTGGCTTGGCCGTTAGATTGTGGGTGGTAGGGTGCTATTTGCAATGGATCACCATGAATTTGTCAAGTAAGCTTTTGATGGCGTTGTTCACAAAGTGTGCTCCTCTATCACTCACTATTTTAATGGGTAGACCGTATCTGGTAAAGATATGTTCCAAAAGGAACTAAGCCGTAGTCTGTGCATCGTTCTTCTATGTTGCTTTTGCTTCCACCCATCTGGTCAAATAATCTTTCGTTACTATGATGTATTGTGTGTGTTTCTTGTATGAAGGAGGTATGATGGGGCCAATAAAATCTATGCCCCATTTGGAAAAATCACGTACTCCCATCATCGGCCGTAATGGCATTTCATCTCTTCATAGAGGGGCTTTTGTGCATTGGCATTCATCACACATTTTAACATATGCCTCCGCGTCTCTGAATAATGTTGGCCACCATATTCCTACATGAAGTACTAGCCTTACAGTTTTATCAGTAGAAAAATATCCCCCTGGCTCGCCCGAGTGTGCTTGTTCTAGGATAGAGAAGTATTTGCTTTCAATAGCACACAATCGTAATTGATCGTCCCTTCCCCGCCTGTACAATTGGCTTGCAATTAGCAAATAGTTATTTGCTTCTTCCTCTACAGTTATCATTCATGATTTATCCCATCCCTTCTGGGAACGTCTTGGTTTTTAAGTACTTGATTATGTTAGTACTTCATTTGGGCGCTTGTTTTACTCAAAATAGCATGGCATGTTCTATAGGCGGTTGCTTTTTACAAGTTTCACATGATTTTACGTAATTGTGGACACTATTTTCCATGTTTTGCCAATAGACCCCAAGTCTTCATAGTCTTTGATATATTTGTGTTTTTTCATTGTGAAACCCAGTGTGTTGTATATGAGCGTGTTTGAGGTAGTATTCATTCTCATCTGGCTGTACACATAGTCTCATAATCCGTTCGTACCCTTCTTTCTTAAAGAGTCATCCGGCCAAAAGCTGGAGATTTCTCGTTTGATGTATGATTGATGATTGTCTTTCTACCTGTAATGATCCTATGGTGAGTAGAGGGATGACCGCTTCACTCCACCTTGGAACCATTTCAATGTTAAACAAGTACGAATCTAGAAGATCCACAATGACCCATCAATGCCTATATTACCCACAATGACCCATAAATGCCTATATACCCACAATGACCCATAAATCAACACCTTCAAATGCTTCCCCATGGAACAGTCTCGAAAGATGATCTACTCGTGTGTGCGTAATCCCCTTTTTTACGCGACTATTATGAAATCAAATTGAAGCAATATGATAAACCAGCAAACAATCCTTCCAGTGTTGCAAGGTTTGTTTACTTGATATAACAGTGCTTGGTGATCTACAAAGAAAACAAACTTATTTGCAAGAAGGTAATGTATAATTTTTTTGACCGCATATATCATTCCTAAACCTTCTCTCTCTATAGTGGTATGATTTTTCTCTGCATTGTTTAGCTGCCTACTAGAGTAGCAAATGGGAAAAGCCATTTTCTTCTCTCCTGGCTGGGCTAATATGCACCCTATGGCATAGGCTGATGCGTCTACATGAACATGGAAGATCTTATTCCAATTAGGGGCCTCCAAAATTGAGCAAAAATTAATCTCTGCTTCAATCAGTGAAAAGCCTTTTCACATTCTTTCGTCCACTCAAACTTAGAAGTTAGCAATGAGGGCATACTGAGGCTTAGCTATTGCCGCTTACATGTATATAAAGCGCCTATATTACCCACAATGACCCATAAATGCCTGCACTTCCTTCATTTTTGTTGGTCTCGACAATGCACCAATTATTTGTATCTTATCCTGATCAGTGGAAATTCCTTTTTTGGACACAATGTGTCCCAAGATTTTACCTTGTCTTACCATGAAGACACATTTTTTAGGGTTTAAGCAGATGCGATAAGTTATGCACTTTTCGAAGACTTTATTAGGTGTGTTATGTGCTCACTTCTCAACTGGGAATGAACACAAAGATCATCCATATATATCTCTAAAAATTGTTTGAGATATTCCTTGACTGCGTGACTCATTAGTCTTTTGAAAGGTGGTAGGGGGCATTGGTTAGGCCGAAAGGCATTACTTTGTATGCAAATACACCCCACTCTGTTGCAAAGGATGTCTTATGTTGATCTTTTGGTTTTATGGTCAATCAACTGGTTGTAGCCTGAGAATCCATCTAAAAAACTGTAGGCCTCCTTCCCAACTACTCTCTCAATAACATGGTCTATTATTGGTAGTGGATAGTTGCCCCTGATGGTGACAACATTTACCTATTTGAGGTTCACACATACCCATAATTTACCATTATTTTTGGGTACTACCACAATTGGTGACACCCAATCAGTGTGTTCAATCTCATAGATAAACTCCGCATCCCTTAGTTTGTCTATCTCCTCCTTAATTTTTTTTGCAAAAGTCTCATTGTACGCATAAGGATGTTGCCTGCGTGGTCTGGCATCACTTTTAAGGGGTATCATTTGTTGGCAGATTTTTGGATCTATTCCCTTTAGGTATTTGTATGACCAAGCAAACACATCTTTATATTCTCTGAGTGTTGCTATCAATAGACGCTCTTCTTCTTTTGTGAGGTTCGTGGCAATGTATGCAGGTTTAGGTTCCTCGCCTGGTTCTGCTAAATTTATACATTTGGCTTTTTCATGTCCATCATATGAGGTTCCAGGCTCTTCCTGGTCTTGTTTGGGTTTTTGTACTACAATTTTTCTGTCTTGAATAGTATACCTTTTGTAGTGGGAAGGTGCATCAAACTTATCATTCTTTGATTCATCATTGGTTTCCAACTCGGTTGTCCAAACTTCTTTCAAAGTTCGTTTCAATTCATTGTATTTGTGTTTGCGCTCAGTTTTGGATAATTTTGTTGACTTCTTCAAGACACTTTCAGTTTGTAGTTTTTGTTTGTTCTTCTTCTCCAAGTTTTTTTTGGTTGAGTTGGGTTTCATGGACCTCTTTGATATCTAATCTTTAAGGAAATCAATTGCTTCAACCAACCTTAAATACTACTTTTTGTCTATTACAAGAGGTACATAATTTTGTCTTATTTTGTTTGTTTATGCGTCTATTCAAATATCTACACTGTCTTCAAGGATTTTGGTTTGGAAAATCATAGTAGACCACCTGTCGATCCTTACTTTTGATGTCCTCGTCTGAGATGCTAGAAAGCTCTTCGTCTGTGTTGTCTTCCAAAGGCTTGTCCATGGACTCTTGGAATGTTATCCTCATTAGTGTGATCAATGTCCCTTACAAAGATCTCATCCACTATGCATCGGCAACCTGTAACTCTCTCCCTGTTAGGGACGTCAGATCCGGATTTTGGACTTAGGTTGATACCCATCATATGGAATGGAATGATGTCATATCCTTACTCATCACAAAATTTAGTTAGGGTCACTTCATTCTCACACACATTGAGAGTGGCCAGTATTTGCTGCCATCCAAAAGGTTCGAACATCTCTTTCGGAAAAGGCTCCAGTACATATGCTTCGTCTTGTACGGGCCTATTATGAATACAATCCTCTTTTTTCAAACTACCGCCCTCAAAAGCTCTAGCCGTCCAATTTTGAGCTTTTTTTTGCAGCCAAGCATGTATTCCTCCTTCCTGGTCAGTTTTCGAGTTTAATTCTTCTCCCGGGGTTCGTTCCACATCTCTATAACTATGGTATGTTACACTGATCTTCGTAGTGACATCCTTGTGTCTTAGGTAGATATAGTCATAGCCCCAATCTCGTACCATTTTGAGTTGACGCATAAAAAATCTGCCCAATATGATATCAAAATTGCTTCTCATCGAAATTCATAATAGTGAATGTGTGTTCAAATGTGATTTTGCAAGAGGTTACTATGATTTGCTCCAAAATGCCAATAGGTCTCTCCAGGTACCCATCCGCTGATTGAAGTTTCATTCTTGTTTTCCTTAAAGCAAGCTTTCCCCATTTTTCCCACATTGCTTTGGTGGCTATGGTAATTCCCGCTCCACTATCCAATATAGCAATAGATTTTACTCCTTTGTACTCCACATGCAAGGTAGTGTTACCTTCTTCTCCTTCGCAATAGTCTCCCACCTTATTCACAGGTACTGGCTCATGTTTAGTATGTTTTGAGGTCTGGTTATTCAATGCTTTTGAAGAAACAATTGGTGATTGAATTCCCATTCCTATTTTCTCCAAGCTTTTTCCAGCCTCCTCCCAAAGGTGAGGTCTTACATGCAGTAACTTAGATAGAGTTAGTGTACAACGGATAGGAGTCGACATCGGCTTCATGAAGAGTTTTAGTATCCATCATCTTAGGACCAGATATCCATTGAGAAGGCACTTTCCTTACTTCTGATCTGGTTTCATGGTTGCCTATGAATGAGGGTAATGTTTTCAACGACTGAGGTTTGTTGTCTTCTGACATTTTTGTACCTGCATCACCATATAATGATTTGATATCATTTGGGTAAAGTTCATGTTTGAGGTGGATCTCAGTGAGATAGGAGCTGACTGAAGTGTTGTGCTTCCATCTTTCCTGTTTTTGATATCCTTCCACAAATCCTGGGGCCATAGTTCTTTCACTTCAGGAGTTGGCATGGGTGCGTGTGAATACACCCCCGTCTATTGTATCGGTTCCATTCTTGTATCTTAAGGCGTTTCATCTATCGAATCCTTTTGGTCTCCGTCTTTGATCCCTCGCTTATTTAACTCTTGGATTTTTTTTTTGTGGATTCTCGATCCTTGGAGCAGTCAAAACAGGTGGTTACATAAGAGCTTGAGCTGCTTGGATGAGGTCCTTGCACATCTTTAACCTCTCTTTTTCATACCCTGGGTGAGGATACATTAGCCATCTGTGCTCTCGGGTTTTGTTGGGCTTTAACCTAGCTTCATAAGCTTTCAAAATTGCATCCAGAGGTTCAAAGACCTTGTCTACCAAGACAAATCCTCCCGACTGTACTACTGATGGTTTTGCTACATCACCTTTTTTCTTAAGGTCTCTTTCCATTCTCAACCGTTTCTCTGTTTGCAAACAATTTGTTTTCCTTGGGTTTAATGGTTGGAACCAGGTCAAGGCCATTCTTGGTAGGGTCAATCCAAATCCTTCATATTGATTATGGAAATTGGTTACCTGTTCAACTCTCAACACTTGTTTGAAGATTGATACATGAGAATACACATCTCCCGATTCAATACATGACTTGTGTCCTAATTCGCACAATTGAGCACAATCGACCGTTCATTCAAACTGCTCATTTTTTTGCTAACTATTGTGATTGGTCTGTGTATATCACTTCAATCTAAGCTAAGTGAGTCATCAAATGAGATTTTCAAATTCTATCCTTGCAAAGAGCTAAAGGACTAGTTTGCAACCTATAAACTGAGTTATCATGTATTAATTTGGATTCGATTGAACCCAAACTTGACCAGTGGCCTTGTATTATATTGTTTTAACACTGTACAAGCTCAAAAGTCAAAAATCTTGTCTCTAGGTCTCACTAGTAAATAATCATTACGATTAATTACTTTTCTTAGTTTTTACTATTTTTATGCTTATTTTGCCAAGTAATCACCTTGTTGTGGTCTCTGGATAGGTTTAGTTGAGTTTGAACAAGATTTGTCCAAGTTATCAATTGTTTAGTGTCCGCAGACTTTAATTCCAAGAATCTGGCTTAAATCTCAATTTTGTGATCCAAATTTCACCATATTTGATTTGTGGAGTCTACTTGATATGCTTGACCTTGTGGTATACTCAATTGTGCAAATTTTTTTAATTCTGAAGCAGATGTAAATAATCACGATTATTTACTTCTGGTAAATTTTTGTAACTTTTTGCCAAAATGTTGATACTAGCTAGTAAAGCAACTCAACTTAAGCTCCCTAGCCAAGTTTCACCAAGTTTGGATAATTACTACTCAATTTGTCAACGGTTTTGTCTCTACAGACTGACTTTTCAAATTTGGGCACAATTTTCACTTAAGAGATCCAAATCTTACCAAATTTGATATGAGTGCTCAATATAACATGATAAAACTGGTGGTATACTTGGTTGGTCAAAAAAATTGAAAAATAGGGCAAAAGTAAATAATCGTGAGATTATCTACTTCTGGCAAATTTTTGCATCTTTTTTATCATTTGAGCATATACACATGTTTAACACTTCAATCTAAGCCTCTGAGTCAAGTTTCACTGAATTTGAACAAGATTTACCAAGTCAAACTCAATTTCTTGACAATCAGTATGTTAAGTATGGAGCCTGATTTACCCTTGTAATTTTCTGTGGTAAAAGCACACATTTGTAAGGCCCCCATTATGAGGAGAAGTCATTGTGCGTGAAGGAAAATCACTCAACGAAAACCAAAATTTTCACGGCCAAGAATCAGGGGCAACTTTAGGGGCCTCGAGGGAGGAAGCCCTCGAGATTTTTTTCCTCGCCGGAATATTCCTTTTCGCCGGAATATTATGGCCGGACGGCGGCCGAAAAGTGGTCGGAAAACAATCGTCGGTTGGCCGGTGGTCGGAATTCAATGGCCGGTGGCCGAATTCAAAAGCGGACTTGTCTTCTCAAGGGCGGCCACACATGGGTGGATTGGAGGGTCCGATTTGGACTTATCTACACAAGGGTGGCTACACATGGCTGCCTCTCATGAGAGAGGGCAGCCCTTTTGGCCTATAAAAGGAGGCCATTTCTACACACATTTCAGAGTGTGAATTTGATGCAACAAGGTGAGTGTGAGGAGGTGAGAGTGAAGAAAGGCGGGAGCTCCATTAAGGGTATAATCCCTTTGTAAACTACTTCTTATTTTGAAGTACTAAAGCCATTGAGTGGCTGCTTTCCCGTGGACGTAGCCCACATTGGGTGAACCACGTGTATCATGTGTACTCTCTCTCTCTACTCTATAATCTCGTGTATGTAAATTTGTCTCTCTCCATTAAGTAATCTACTCAATTATCTATTTAGCTACGTCTTATTTCCTAACAACTAGTATCAGAGCAAGGTTTGCTCGTAGCTAAATTATCTCAAGGAAAGGATTCCTTGAATTGAGTGTGAGTTATGGCGGAGGAAGGGAAGCTCAAGATTGAGAAGTTCAACGGCAAAAACTACCAACATTGGAAGATGCAGATTGAAGACTATCTCTACCAGAAGGACCTCTATTTGCCACTAGGCGGTCTTGCAAAGAAGCCCGCAACAATGACAGATGAAGCATGGATTGTCCTTGATCGAAAGGCACTGGGAACAATCCGGTTAAGCTTGGCGTCAATGGTGGCCTTCAATGTTTTGGAGATGAAGACCACGGAGGACTTGATGAAGTCACTTGACAACTTCTACGAGAAACCATCGACATCCAATAAGGTATTTCTTATGAAGCACTTTTTCAATCTAAAGATGGCAAAGAATGGTTCAGCTGCAGAACACCTAAATGACTTTAACACAAACATAAGTCAACTTCGATCGATGAAAATCAATTTCGATGACAAAGTGCGAGCTCTCCTTATACTATCATCTCTACCGGATAGTTGGGACAGCCTTGTGATGGCTGTAAGTAATTTTATCTCTGGCACAAATACTCTTAAGTTTGATGATGTTGTGGGTGTTCTCCTAAGCGAGGAAATGCGAAGGAGAAACACAGGAGAATCATCAAGTGCTGCACTATCAGTGGAAACAAGAGGAAGGCCTAAGGAGAGGTTCAAAAACCAAAAGGGTCGTGATCGCTCAAGACGGAGCAAATCACGCACAAAGTCAGTTCTTGAATGTTGGAACTGTGGCAAGAAGGGCCACGTCAAGAAGGATTGCTGGTCCAAGAAGAAGAAGGAGACTCAGTCTCAAGACAACAAGCCAACATCGGAGGCCAATGTGGTAGGTAAAGTAGAGCAAGATGCTCTAATTCTCTCATTAGACAATGTGTCTAATTCCTGGATGGTAGATTCTGAGGCTTCATTCCATGTGACACCACACAAGCAACATTTCCAAGACTACACCAAAGGTAATTTTGGGTATGTATACTTGGGAGATAATGAAGCTTGTGAGATTGTCGGCAAAGATACAATTTCTGTCAAAACTGCTAACGAAAATGAATGGAAGCTTAAAGATGTTAGGCATGTTCCTTCTCTTTGGAAAAATTTGATCTCTACAGGATAATTGGACGATGAAGGTCACAACATTGCATTCGGAAACAAACGGTGGAAGATCTCAAAGGGATCTTTGGTGGTTGCCAAGGGAGAAAAAGTTGGTACACTTTACTTGTGTATTGTTAGCACGCAACCTTCAGCTTGTGCAGCAACTACAGAAGTTGACAACGCGGTGTGGCACTACCGGCTTGGGCCTATGAGTGCCAAAGGAATGCAAATCCTTTGGGCATATGAGTGCCAAAGGAATGCAAATCCTTCAAACAAAGAAGCTTCTACCAGGTTTGAAAGAAGTGGACTTAGAGTTCTGTGAAGATTGTGTTTATGGTAAACAAAAGAGGGTAAAATTTCAAAAATCAGGAAATGAAAGAAAAAATAAAAAACTTGAGTTGGTTCATTCTGATGTTTGGGGTCCTACAAGTACACCATCACTTGGTGGCTCATTGTACTATGTAACATTCATAGACGATGCGACTAGAAAAACATGGGTTTATGTCATGAAGTATAAATCTGATGTATTTTCCATATTTCAAAGGTGGAAAGCCTTTGTGGAGAATGAAACAGGTACCAAGGTTAAATGCCTCAGGTCCGACAATGGAGGCGAATATTGCAGCCAAGCTTTTGAAAGCTTTTGTGCTAGCAATGGCATTCGGATACAAAGGACAACCCCAAGGACACCTCAACAAAATGGAATTTCAGAAAGGATGAACAGGACAATCATGGAGCGAGCACGAAGCATGCGGCTACATGCAGACCTACCGCTTGAGCTTTGGGCGGAAGCTGTAAGTACGTCTGTGTACTTAATCAATCGGTCACCCTCAACGGCATTGGATGGGGGAGTTCCAGAAGAGGCATGGAGAGGTAAACCGGTGAATTATGCATTTCTCAAAGTGTTTGGGTGTGAGGCTTTCATGCACATTGATAGAAGCCTAAGATCAAAGCTAGATGCAAAGTCCAAAAAGTGTTTCTTCATTGGCTATGGAGAAGGGGACTTTGGGTATTGCCTATGGAATCCTGAAGATGGTAAAATCTTAAGGATTAGGGATGTAATTTTTAACGAACAAAATATGTACAAAGATTACTTGGAAAGAAATCAAACAAAAGAAACAGGTGATGAGTACATGGAGCTTGAGGACGGTGAAGACTCAAGGACTGCAAACAGTGACAATGTGCAACAACGTCAACCAAATGAGGAGCCTCAACCTATTCCCCGAAGATCTACAAGAGCAAGTAGACCTCCAGAAAGGTTTGTTCCTTCCTTCAACCATCTCTTGATCTCAGATTCTGGAGAGCCGGAATCATACGAAGAAGCTATGCAACATGAATCCAAAGAAGAATGGACGAAGAGCATGCAAGTGGAGATGGACTCACTACATTGCAACCAAACATGGGAATTGGTTGAGTTGCCTAAAGGTAAGCAGACACTTCAAAACAAATGGGTGTACAAGGTGAAGGAAGAAGAAGGTGGGAAGAAAAGGTACAAGTTTAGGCTTGTGGAAAAGGGTTTTCTCAAAAGAAAGGTATTGAATTCAATGAAATATTTTCTCCTGTTGTAAAAATGAACTCAATTAGGCTTGTCTTAAGCCTTGTGGCTGCTCATGATCTAAATCTTGAGAAAATGAATGTAAATATGGCATTCCCTCATGGTGACTTAGAGGAGGAAATCTACATGCTTCAACCAAAGGGGTATGAAGTAAAAGGTAAGGAGAAAATGGTTTGCAGATTAAAGAAGAGCTTGTATGGTTTAAAGCAAACATCAAGACAATGGTACTTGAAGTTTGATCGATGGATGTTGGATCATGGATTCACAAGATGCAACTCGGATCACTGCGCCTACACGAAGAATTTGGGAGATGGGAAATTCATCATCCTAATGTTGTATGTTGATGACATGTTGATTGCAAGTGCTAACATGCAGGACATCAAAGACCTAAAAGAGGAGCTATCTAAATCTTTTTCAATGAAAGATTTAGGTGCTGCAAAGAGGATACTTGGTATGAAAATATCAAGGGACAGGACGAAGAAGACAATAAAGCTATCTCAAGAAGATTACATCAAGAAGGTACTAGAAAGGTTTGCAATGCAAAATGCAAAACCAGTTTCTACACCTTTGGCTGGTCACTTTAAACTAACCAAGGATATGTGTCCCAAGACACAAGAGGAGATAGCCTATATGTCTAAAGTTCCATATGCTGCAGTGGTAGGTTCTCTAATGTATGCTATGGTCTAGACAAGGCCAGACATTGCACATGCAGTGGGAGTTGTGAGTAGGTTCATGGACAACCCAGGTAAAGAGCATTGGAAAGCTATGAAGTGGATACTTAGGTATCTAAAAGGGACAACAACAAATGCTTTGTATTTTGGAGGAACTGATATTTTTCTAGAAGGGTATGCTGATGCAGATATGGCAGGTGACAAAGATACTCGAAGGAGCACTACTGGCTATGTCTTCACGGTTGGAGGCACATTAGTAAGCTGGGCTTCAAAGCTGCAGAAAGTGGTCTCACTTTCTACCATGGAAGCAGAGTATGTAGCAATGACGGAGGCAAGCAAAGAAATTCTGTGGCTTCACAGATTATTAGAAGAGCTTGGATTCAAACAAGACAATTGTGTCTTGTACAATGATAGCCAAAGTGCTATCCATCTTGCGAAGAACTCAGCCTTTCATTCAAGGACAAAGCACATTGAGGTGAGATATCACTTCATACGCACTCTTTTGGAAGAGGGACAGCTAAAGCTAGGAAAGGTGTATACAAGTGAAAATCCTGCAGACATGTTTACAAAGGTGGTCAACAAGGAGAAGTTGAGCTTTTGCTCATCTTCAATCGGCATTCAAGGATAAGAAGCCAGGATGGAAAGCAGTCACAGGTTTGGTTTGGAGATCAGTCTCCAAGTGGGAGATTGTTAAGTATGGAGCCTGATTTACCCTTGTAATTTTCTGTGGTAAAAGCGCACATTTGTAAGGCCCCCATTATGAGGAGAAGTCATCGTGCGTGAAGGAAAATCACTCAACGGAAACCAAAATTTTTACGGCCAAGAATCAGGGGCAACTTTAGGGGCCTCGGGGGCGGAAGAGCCTGAGATTTTTTTTCCTCTCCGGAATATTCCTTTTCGCCAGAATATTATGGCCGGACGGCGGCCGAAAAGTGGTCGGAAAACAACTGTCGGTTGGCCGGTGGTCGGAATTCAATGGCCGGTGCCGGTGGCCGAGTTCAATGGCCGGTGGCCGAATTCAAAAGCGGACTTGTCTTCTCAAGGGCGGCCACACATGGGCGGATTGGAGGGTCTGATTTGAACTTATCTACACAAGGGCGGCTACACATGGCTGCCTCTCATGAGAGAGGACAGCCCTTTTGGCCTATAAAAGGAGGCCATTTCTACACACATTTCAGAGTGTGAAGTTGATGCAACAAGGTGAGTGTGAGGTGGTGAGAGTGAAGCAAGGCGGGATCTCCATTAAGGGTATAATCCCTTTGTAAACTACTTCTTGTTTTGAAGTACTAAAGCCATTGAGTGGATGCTTTCCCGTGGACGTAGCCCACATTGGGTGAACCACGTATATCGTGTGTACTCTCTCTCTCTCTCTCTCTCTCTCTCTCTCTACTCTATAATCCCGTGTATGTAAATTTGTCTCTCTCCATTAAGTAATCTACTCAATTATCTATTTAGCTACGTCTTATTTCCTAACACAGTACATATTTTAGTTTTTATCAAGTTTTTGGTTTATTTTGTGATCCAAACTCTATGAGCCTTTACAAAAGATGTTTGCAATCATGCATAAAGTCTTTGGTATCAACCTTAGTCAATTTTGAGTTGAAAGTAGATAATCACGATTATTTACTTTTGACCTAAAATGAAAACTTTTTGCAAATTTTTCAATGGACAGTCGTTTTATGACTTGTTTTAAGCCTATGAGTCAAATCAAAACTTAATTTTGTCAAAAATCTCATGGAAAAGTAAATAATATGAGTTTTTGCAAACTCTTAAAAATTTACCACAATTGCATCCTTAAGCTTACCCACTGGTTCATACAATTTTTAGAGCATAATATCCAGCCGGATTCAATGGGTGACAGCTATTTCAAGCCATAGACCTGAATTTCTACAACTTCACATAAACAACTCACAATTGATTCTTTTGGAGTGAACAATGCTTTGAGATCCCACCTCGGATTCTACTTACCCTACTTCTAGGTTCTACTGCAACTAGGTTATGAAAAGTGTCCACAAACATGTTGGGGTATAAAGCCCAATGTGGTCGCTCAGGTAAGTGGGCGGGCCGCTAGGTATGTACACATATTCTTTTGTAAAAACCTAATAAGAACTCACTATGCTCTACACATTACAATAGAGCGAGTTCACCATATCGTCGTGCTCTTCTTCTCGCATTCTCTCTCGCGTCGCACTTCCACTCGTACTCCTTCAACTGGTATCAGAGCTCAGATCGAGGCTCGAGGCAGCATTTGCAGGTAGCCACAGTCACCTACTCAGATTGGAGTGAGATTCGACAGGCGAAGACACGGCCCAAAATCCTGAGGATAAGCCCAAAGGGCTTGGTGTTCTCAAAATTTCATTCTGAGGTCATCTCGGCCACCGTTCGGCTTCGACAAAGTTCTGCGCAGGCCATTTTTGACTACGTGGTCTCGGCGGGTGCAGATCCAACTCTGCAAATTTGGGGTCTCGGCCTACGACTGCAGGTGTTGAGGATATCGGCACTCTCAAAGTGTTGATTTGTGGCTGTCTACACATCGAAGGACGGCTCACAGTTCTTGGAGGCATGTCACATAGGACACGGGCGCATCTACACACAGACTGTAGGTGACATCCACTAGTTCATCAGGTAGCTTGTGTTTGATGCTTGATATTCCAGATTTAATCCTGACATTGCAGGTACTTCCACATGGGATGTATTGTCAGAGATGATGTATGTCTGTTGAGGGTTTGCTGGCTGTGAGTCACGCAGCAAACAACCGCCGCAACGATTACAGCATATAGTGGGAAATTTGTGGATGTATGACTTTGTGGGAAGTTTATGTATTGTCAGATTTACTTCAGCCTTTGTTGAGGGTCGAGTGAGGTTTTATTGAGATGGGGGATTCTCGAATGTTGAGATCCTTTCGGTGATACAGGTCTTGGAGCGATCCCTCGAGCACCCTTAGATAGGCAGATAGGATGTATTGACTGTGAGTTAGATAGTTGGGATTGCATCTTTGCTTTACTGCCGCTGAGGCATTGTCGCAGTCTATGCTTACAGGACAGTGAGAGACAGTACAGGTGTAGGACAGGTTTACCCGCAGTTTACAGTGTTAGAGGGACAGCGTTTTTGAGCTATTTTTGGTCTGTTTTTTGAGTACACCAGAGCCATTTTACAAAGGAGACTCTGCCGAAATTTCTGCAGAATCTGAAGCTTTCTTGGTTCATTTGACATGTTGATATTGGTTCAGAGGTCAGTTTACAGGGGAAACTCTGCAGAATTTTTCCCAGGAAAGTAAACTACTGCGAAGCGTACCTATGTGGCTAGATCACAGGACACTGCTCTTTACAATATCAAGAAGCTGGATGGAACCAATTTCCCATTGAGGAAGAAGCAGATTTGGCACGTGTTGGTACAAAAGAAGCAGATAAAACCTATAAAGCTCAAACGGATAAAACCAGAAGATATGGACGAAGATGAATGGAGCGAAATGGATGAATTGGCACTTTCTACCATTATGCTGACTTTGGCAGAAAGCGTTTACTTCAATGCAGTAGACGAGATGTCGGATTATGAAGCATGGACAAATTTGAGTGATCTTTATGAGAAGCAGAGTGCAGCTTCACAGGTATACTGGATTAAGAAGCTTGTTGACTTGAAGATGAAAGAAGGGACACCTATGTCCAATCATCTGAATGAATTCAACACCATCTACAGTCAGCAGTTGTCAGCTCAAGGTGTCAAGTTTGATGAACTTGTTAGAGCTATGTTTCTGTTGATCACATTGCCGGAAAGTTGGGACACTTTTCACACAGCTTTGAGTAATTCTGCACCTCCAGATGGTTTGACCATAGCAGGTGTAGAAGGCAGTCTGCTTACTAAAGAAACCAATAGAAAGACAATGGACAAAGGCAAAGGAACAACCTTAGTTGTCAGGGGAAGGACCAAAGAAAAGTACAAAGGTGGAAAGAGGAATCAGTCTCGTAGCAAGTCCCGCAATGCTAAAGGCAAGAGTGACATAGAATGCTACCATTGTGGCAAGAAGGGTCACATGAAAAGAGACTGCAGAGAATGGAAAGCAGAAAAAGGCAAAGAGAAAGATGAAGACCATGGTGAGAAGAACAAGTCCTTAGTGAAGATTCAAGAAATAAATGTGACAAACACTGTTGTAGAGGATGACAATCTAGTGTCAGGAGACATCTACTTCTTGAAGAATACAATGGACTCAGCTCTTCTTACAACATTTGATGGAAATGCATCGAGTGACTGGATTATAGACTCAGGGGCATCACTTCATGTGTCACCAAACAAGGAGTGGTTTACCTCTTATGTGACCAGTAAAGATCATGTTTGGCTAGGCAATGGGCAGACATGTGAGATCTTAGGTGTTGGAGATGTTCAATTGAAGTTTCAGAATGGCTCTTCTTTCACGCTGAAGAATGTGAGACATGTTCCCGCAATTACAAAAAGCTTGATCAGCACAGGTTTACTTGATGATGCTGGCTACATCACTACTTTTGGACAGAACATGTGGAAGATATCCAAGGGTTCTATGACAGTAGCACATGGAGTAAAGTCTGGAGGACTTTACATGATTTATGTATCAAATGTCTCTAAAAATGTAATCAATGTAACCGAGCAGCCGAACGTTTCTTTGTGGCATAGCCGGTTAGGACATATGTCCAAGAAGGGAATGGAAATCTTGTCTCGTTTTGGTTATTTCCCTGGCTTTTCATTTAATGATTTTGAATTCTGTGAACATTGTCTGTATGGTAAGCAAACACAGCAGCCACATAAGCATAGAAGCAGTAGAAGAGATACACAGTTGGCACTTGTTCATAGTGATTTGTGTGGACCTATGCCTAACCTATCTCTAGGGGGAGCTTCTTACTTTATGACATTTATAGATGATTACTCGAGGAAAGTATGGGTTTACTTTCTCAAGCACAAGGATGAAGCGTTTAGTGTTTTCAAAACGTTTGTGACACTTGTGGAGAATCAGAGTGGCAAGAAGCTTAAATGCTTACGCACTGACAATGGTGGAGAGTATGTTTCAAAGGCCTTTCAGGACTTTTGTGAGTCAAAAGGTATAAAACGTGAACTTACTGCTCCTTACAATCCTCCTCAAAATGGTGTTGCTGAGAGGATGAATAGGACCGTACAAGAGAAGGTCAGAAGTATGTTGTCTAATGCACAGCTGCCAAATGGGTTTTGGGTTGAAGCTATATCAACACCTGTTCATCTTATAAATAGATCTCCTAGAAGGTTTTGCAGAAGGATTCCGTGCCAGAGATGGTATGGTCATGCAAAATGCCCTCATACAAGCATCTCAGAGTCTTTGGTTGTGAGGCATATACTCACGTTCCAAAGGAATTTAGAAACAAACTTGAGCCAAAGAGTAGAAATTGCATTTTTCTAGGCTATGGTGAGATGGGGTACAGACTTTGGGATCCCGAATCCAGAAAGGTTATCCGCAGCAATGATGTTCACTTTAATGAATCCAAATATCATTCTAAACCAGAGAGGGTTGAGGAGATTAGAAGAGTTGTCTTCCAAGAAGATGGACCTGCACGTGCAAGAGAAAATGTCAGGGCTCAAGAGGAGCAAGGATAGGATAGAGTGGAACCACAGGTTGTGGCTGAGCCTGAGCCACCTATTGTGCGTAGATCTGGACGTGTCACGCGACCTCGTGATAGGTTTGTTCCATCTATGAACTATGTCATGTTGATTGATTGCAATGAGCCTTCATGTTACAAGGAAGCAGTGCAAATGAAGGACTCCGGGAATTGGCAATCGGCCATGCAGTCAGAGATGACAGCTCTGCATAAAAACAAGACATGGAAGCTAGTTAAATTACCACAGGGCAAAGAGGCTCTACCTTGTAAATGGGTTTACAGGTATAAGATCACCGCTCATGATAGTCAGCCAAAGTACAAAGCAAGGCTTGTTGCCAAGGGCTTTAAGCAAGAACAAGGCATTGACTTTGATGAAGTCTTCTCTCCGGTGGTCAAGATGACTACATTGAGATGCTTTCTTGCATTGGTTGTCATATTAGATTTGGTGTTGCACCAAATGGATGTCAAGACAACGTTCTTGCATGGTGATTTAGATGTGGAAATTTACATGCAGCAGCCAGAAGGGTTTGTTGAGAAAGGCAAGGAAGATTGGGTATGCCAGTTGTTAAAGAGTCTTTATGGCTTAAAACAATCACCGAGGGCATGGTACCATAAATTCCACAAGTTTATGCTTTCTCAAGGATACAAACGTAGTGAGTTCGATCACTGTCTATATACAAAGAAGGCTAAGGATGGTAGTTGGTTGATCCTTATTTTGTATGTGGATGACATGTTGATTGCTGGCAAGCACTTGGAAGAAATTTCAGCTTTGAAGTCAAAGATGGCAAAATCGTTTGACATGAAAGACATGGGTGAGGCAAGTCATATACTTGGTATGCGCATTGAGAGAGACAGATCAAAGAAGTTGATTTGGTTATCTCAAACAAAGTATATTGACAAGGTTTTGCAACGTTTCAATATGGAGAAGGGAAAGGCATTGAGTGTTCCATTGCCACCATATGTGAAACTTAGCAAACAAGATTGTCCTGTGTCTGAGGAAGAACAGGCTGAAATGGATAAGATTCCATATGCGTCTGCAGTGGGTAGTTTGATGTATGCAATGATTGCTACTCGCCCAGACATTGCATTTGCAGTGGGAGTAGTAAGTCGATACATGTCAAACCCATGCAAGAAACATTGGGAGGCAGTGAAAGGAATATTGAGATACCTGAAAGCTACAAAGAGTATGCGTATATGCTATGGGAGTCAGGAGCTAAGTGTAAAGGGTTTTACAGACTCAGATTATGCAGGTGACTTAGACAACCGAAGGTCTACGTCAGGGTATGTCTTTACATTGGATGGTGGAGCAGTATCATGGCGTTCTAGATTACAAGATTGTGTTACTCAGTCTACTACAGAGGCTGAATTTGTTGCAGCATCAGAGGCATGCAAAGAATCAATTTGGCTTAATCGACTAGTAACAGATTTGGGAATCAAAGAAGAGACGCCCGTGTTATATTGTGATAGTCAGAGTGCTATACAATTGGCTCGAAATCTAGTTTATCACTCAAAGACAAAGCATGTGGATGTGAAGTATCATTTCATCAGGGAAATGCTCGAGGATAAGCAAATTCAGCTTGTCAAAGTTTACACCACAGAAAATCCTGTTGATCTACTTACAAAAGGACTTCCCTCAGAGAGCTTTGCGCAGTTTCGCAAGCAGTTAGGTGTAGGGTAGTACATCACTTCTCTACATCTCTTGTATATTAGCTTGTATAGTAGCTTCTCTCACACTTAAAGTACCACATTGGACTTTAAGTGGGAGGTTGTTGGGGTATAAAGCTCAATGTGGTCGCCCAGGTAAGTGGGTGGGCCGCCAGGTATGTACACATATTCTTTTGTAAAAACCTAATAAGAACTCTATGCTCTACACATTACAGTAGAGCGAGTTCACCATATCGTCGTGCTCTTCTTCTCGCACTCTCTCTCGTGTCACACTTCCGCTCGTACTCCTTCAAAACACTTGTTATTTTAGTCTTGATCTTAAGACTTGTCTCGTTGATCAATCATTCTTAAAATCCTAATATAATCCTACAATCCTACAAAGTACTTAGCAAGTACAATCTACTCCCAAGCTACCTCTACACAGCAAAAGACGACACTCTTAAGCTATGCGGTTTTTAAGAGAAAGTTTAACTCTAGGTGAACCTAGAGGAAGTTAATAGACAACTACAAAAGATACTCTTATTTTTCCTAGTTTAGGTCTATTCGTCCGCGACAGCAGTGCCAAATGTGGGATGGGTTTCTAACCTCACTCCTATCTTATTGCATACATAGCGAGAACCACAAACATAATTGTCAATCCATGGGATGAAGCTGACTCAACTAGTGCATATAGGCTACAAGAGGGTGTCAATCTCTTGAAAAGGAATAGACAACTCGCGTCTAACACAAGCTACACTCAAATGACCTAAGTCATCAAAAGCTAGTTGCTAAAATGGTAAACAAAACATGACCGTTATAGCATCAAACGACATCCAAATGTTACGAAACTTCTAGGACATGTATATAAGACCTAAGCACACATGCTTATGGTCTCAAATCTCACTTTAGATTAAGTGTAAAAATCGTAATTATTAACAACAATGAGTTTTTGACATAGTCATTTTTGACCTAGAATGCATCTAAATGCTTAGCAATGATGCCCCAATACCGCACCTATGCTTACTTTGTGATTTCCTAACTTAAATTCCTACTTATGATGAAATTAGGCCGTGGGTCGGTGACGCCAAAAGCTATGGATTACCATGATATGTTTACGTCAATGTGTAAAGATCTTACCTGCGGTTGCAATGCAACAAACGGCACTGCAATGTGACAACCGGGAAGGGAGTAGGAAGTGCGAGAAGCAAAGAAGTGACCACCGTTAGCTCAAGTTGTGTTTCTATTATCCAAAACTTGATTAAAACTTTACAAAGTTGGCTTTAGCCAAGGTCTAAAATGTGTAATGTTTGGCGCCCAAGACCTTTGAGGCTCCACAACTTACTGTATATGAAACCTAGGTACACTAATTGACCTATTCTTTATATCTTGGAACTCTTATTGAGCCCGTAACATGTTTCAATTATCGCAACTGTATATGAAACCTAGGTACACTAATTGACCTATTCTTTATATCTTGGAAATCTTATTGAGCCCGTAACATGTTACAATTATCGCAATGGCTAAATAGATCGGGAAATTACAATACATGGCCATTTTGGAATAATGTGAAAAGTGTGTAACTCAATCTTCATCACTTCTTCATATTCATCATCAATTTGTTTTCATAAGGCTTTGATCTTTAGCAGCTCCTGTTAATTGACGTCGGCTCAGTTAACAGTTTTGCACATAAATGGTGTATCCTTGGCTTTTAAAGGTATTGTAACATATATAGTTTATGACAATAAGAGAGATGTTGGGATATAAATTTCAAGGCAGATTCATATACATATGAAAGAGGATAGGGATGTTGTGTGAAACCTGGGCTATAAAGAGATTACTGTGAGTGTTTTTGAGTGTTTAACTCTTCCCCCTTTGCAATAACTTGTTTGACCCTATCAAATGGTATGGGGAGGTTATCTTTAAAGGCACAATGTTTAGACACTTGTGTGCCCCACTTGGGGTGGATGCCCCAGAAAAGTAAAGGAGGGACGCTCTCAAATGCAAGGATCTCAAAGGGCAGATAAGGGTAAGGATTAGACTGAAGCTAGTGATGGGAGACAATGGAGTCACATATTAGTATACTGAAAATTGGAGAAGAAGCATGAGATGATCACAGAAAGCTTCAATTAAGAGATCAAAATTTGAATTTGAAGGAAAAATTCAAACATGGGGACCATGACTCACATCATCACCAAACTAGACACAATGAGCGCTACATCATCACCAAACTAGACACAATGAGCGTTCAACTGATATGAAGATCTTGTTTTCAATCTTAAAGGGTGGAAAAAAGGATGGTTTTGATTTTCACATTCAGGCATTTGAGTAGTATGTTGAACTGAAGGACACTGACAAAGATGAGTAGGGGAAATAATTCCCAAAAACCTTGAAGGATGTAGCTTGTAAGTGGTATGACCTTTACCCATCTTGTAAGCTTAGGACATATAGCAAGTTGATCAAAACCTTTTTCCCAAAATATACTGATGATATAGGTGATGAGGACATCCTATGTGAGCTTCAAAAAATAAAACAAGGGAGGCTTTCAATGAGGAGCTACATAAGAAGACCAAGGAATTGACTAGACAATTGAATGCGTGCCTAGTTCCCTAGTGGTTTCAAAAGTCAAAAACATAGGGAACAGGAGGTTCTAATGTCGTGACAAAGACATTCAAAGATTTTTCCTTTAAGAGAACACTAAAGCTAGAGCAAAAACCAAAGAAAGAAAGGGGTCACAATTTCAGATGGGACTCTAGTGACAATGCAACATCAATTGAGGAGTTGGAGTCTAGTTCCAACTTTAGCTCATTTGATAAAAAATGACTCAGATGATCAAGTCAAAGGGAAGAAGAAAGGGTCTTCGAGGAGAAATATTGAGGCATTGTCAAAGCAAATCATGAAAATGTCCAAGACCAAACCTTTAGTTGGCAAACTAGAGATCTGGTGCTCAAAGTGTGTCAATGCAAGGATCACAAGTCTGATGAATATTCTTGGAGTACATATTGCAAGGTATTTCTCCATGTTTGAAATAATTTCAAGATAGGGATACACCACTTTAAGAAGGGAAAAGATCTGCCTATGATTATTCTCAAGGGTCATATTGCAAGGTATGCAGTACCAATATTGGGCCTAGAAGAGGGAGATATTAGGGCAATAATGACTGAGGGCAAGATAGAACTAATTTCAAATAAGGAAACTTATTTGAAATTAACTAGTTTCCAATGTCGTATGGTGGAGATTTTTAGTGAATTCCTACATAAGTTTTTGGCTATTTTTGTGGATGATTTCATAGTCTTTTCAATAGAGGAAATGAATCTACTTTTTTTGGAAATGGTGTTTGAGAAATGCAAGGAAGAGAGGAAAGTTTTGAACCCAATTAAGTTTGTTTTCATGGTCTAGAAGGGTCAACTTTTGGGACATATTGTGTCTACAGATGGCATTAAGATGGTGGTAGACAAATTTAAGTGTGTGCAGTAAGCCTGAGTAACAACGAATGTGTCTAAAATTACTTCATTCTTGGGATATATACATTTTTACCATCAATTCATTCATATTTTTTCAACAAAAGTTCTCCCATTGTATGAATTGATCTGAAAATGAGAGAAATTCATTTCGAACCAATTGTGTGAGGCAAGTTTTTAGTGCTTGAAGAAGGTGATTAGCAAGAAGCCTTCATCAACTACACTTGGGAGGTAATTTTTCATGTGCATGTGGATGGATCTGGAATGGCGATAGGAGCAATATTGGCCCAGTAGCCTGATGGGAAGATAGATTAACCAGTCTTCTTTGCTAGTCACCACTTTAGTTTAGCTGATCCAGGATACTCAATGACCAAAAGGGAAGAACTTGGAATTGTTTTAGTGCAAAAGAATTTAGACTCTACTCACTAGGGAAGCTCTTTTACTTTTATGTAGATCATGAGACTCTGATTAACAAAGTGATAATTCAGGAAAGACTAATTAGATGGATGATGCTCTTGATGGAGTTTGGGTTCAAGATATTTCATAAGATGGGTAAGACTCACTATGGTATATATTTTCTATCAAGAAGTACAGAAGGAATCTCAACAACATTGATGAGGGACGACCTCGAGACGACACATTAGATGCTGCATTGTTTCAAAATATAGTCATGGATAGGCCAGATCTAGAATGGCAAGGTGTGTATGATTTCCTACACTAAGGGGGCTTGCCAAAGGACTGCTCCCATAGCAATAAAAAGGCACTAATAATCAAGAGTCTAAAGCTCACCATCACTGGAGGAGCATTATACAGACTGGGCATTGATGGGGTGCTTTGACATTATGTGCCTATGCAAGAAAGGATGTAGGTTGTAATGGAGGCTCACTGTGGGAGTGAAGGAGCTCAAATACAATGCCTTATGAAGTAGGGACTAGACTTCATGGGTCCATTCAAGAAAGTTACACTAAGAAGGAAGAAAAGATACATTGAGATGGCTGCTTGTTATTTCAGCAAGTGGGTGGAGGTAAAGGAATTAAACATTGCACCCACCTTGCACATAGAGCTAGTTTTTGAACTAAAAAAGTGGAAAGCAGTATGCAGATGCACATGAGACTTCCACATCAATCCAAGAGGTCTATATATCATATCACATCACCACATCAATCCAATCATGATGCAAAATATCCCCACCACTTTGATCAAGCATATGTCACAACCTCACATGTATGCAAAAAACAACGTTTACCTATTTGTGGACTCGTACATGGCATGAAAAAGAAGGTGTTTGACATGAAACCAATGCATCAAGCTCAACTCCATAACATAGACTAACACCTTGTCCCATCACTTCACCCATATGAGACTCATGCGACTAGTTGTGACACAAAAAGGAAGTCACTTTATTCATAATTTCCATATCATTTGAGTTAACTAACCATATATCCAAGTTTCATTTTATGGACATCAAAAACTTGAATTCAACTCAAAAAAACAAATTATAAAACATATATGAACCGCTCATCAAACTCGTGACTCCATATGGTACTCTCCCTTTGTAGCATCCCTACATGTATAGGTAATCCTGTACAAGGGATGGTTGTTAACTTGCACTCATGAAGTGATATTGGTGATATAGATACACTTATCATCAATTTTAATCAAGGTTTTGATTTGGTTGAGTGAGTTTGGTTATTTGATATATATATATATATATATATTGGTTCTTCAAGGAGCTTGGGGTCCAAAATATTGGCTTAGTGTAGTGGGCAGCAAGCTGTATTTTGACCATAACTCTTTGCTCCTGTAAAATTTTCAGGTAATACACAGGAGAGAAAATGTTCAAAATGATGTGTTCAATATTTGATGCAAAGGGTTTGACCTGATTCATAGCGGTTTGGAAGATACGACCACAACAATATCTACGTGATGTCAAACAAAAAGCGCTTTTATACACCTACGTGATCATAAACACACCATATGCATAAATCAACATAGTAAACATGATGAGAAAAGCATAGACCATCCTTTTACACAACCAACCAACCCATACATGCCTATGTATACAAAAAACCAACCACTGAGAGTGTAGTCTCTTAGAAACAAAGTAGAGAGAGAAAGAGATAATGGCTATGGAGTTTAGAGCTTCTTACCATGATTAAGAAGTGATTACCAGTGGTCAAGAGGCTTCTTCATTTGATACAAGAGAGAAACAATGAGAGCTACATAGAGGCTTCTGCCATGAAGTTGATGGAGAACAATGTACACCGTGAAAGAATAAGAGAGTATAGTAAGCAAGTAGAGAGAGAGAGAGTGTGTGTGTGTGTCCTCCTCCTCCTTCTTCTTCTTCTTCCCATGAACAAGAGAGAAGCTCTTGTGGAGATGGTGATGGAGAACTTGCACCACTCCATATAATACCTATGTATAGTCTCACAGTATTGTGTGCAACCATCGGCATTGAAAATTGAGCACTCTTGTCCTCTTTATAGAGTCTTCACTAGGTCGGAGAGTGCCCCAAGCTAGTAGCTAGCACCCTCCCTTTCAAGGATTAGTTGCAGATTTTGGGAGTCTTTCTAAAAACAAGGCGCTACTTTTAGAAGTCAACTCTCACATCTTCCCTTCGATTTTTACTCCAAATTGATTAATTAAAATGGTATTTTGTCAACTGATGTGACCGTGACTGGAACTAGGCTGTAGCATGATACTCTGACATAATTATGAGATTCTTGCATTGCCCCAATGTATTTATGGTGCCGCTTTTTATGAAAATAATTCCTTAAAAATCCCATTTATCCCGTCTCTTCACCTATGGTAGTTCTCCACCCATGCTGTGACTAAACATATTATTTTTAGATTTAGATCATTTAAAAAGCACATTGCTTTTTGAAAACATCAAAAAGCATAAAAAGATAAAAATAACATAAAAGGTAAAAAAGAAAAGAATTTCTTAAATCAAACCATGGCTTTCTCTCGTCCACCCGAACAAGGAAACGAACCATGGCTTTCTCTCGTCCACCCGAACAAGGAAACGGACTCGCTTTTCATTGAAAAGGATGAAAAGCTAAAAATAGCATGAAAAGCATGTGAAAGGAAAACTTTTACAAATTGAACCATAGCATTACGAACTTGTAGATTAAGGATCCGGCCTTGGTTTTCACAAAAAGACGTTGAAAAGCACAAAAAACAAGAAAAGGCTTCAAAAAACAAATTTTCCAAAATTGAACCAATTGACTACTTTTCATTTTAAAACCTTACAACATTGCCCAACGAACATTCTAGACCGGTTTTGACATGGTGCACATGCATTGGGTTGTCCTTGTAATGAGTGCTGGCAAGATTTTTCAAAAGATTTTATAATTGATAACCCAAAACTATCATTAAGAAAACCAGTCTTCTTTGGTTTGTTACATATCTGATCCTCAACTAAGACAATCCTTAAGAGTTCCACCTAGTTTTGATGTTCCACTATTCCCAGTATCTGTAGTGTGATGCTGAAAAAATCTAAAGGGGCATCATTTGATTCTAAATTAGCCTTGTTTTTTTGTGTGGGTGCTACGAGTTTTTTTGATTGGAATAGTATAGTCTAAATGGCACCATTGTAGACCCCTGATAATAGTGATCCAAATATATCCTTAAGTCTGACAGTGCCATTTGAGAAAAAACAATCGATCTCATATGGACCTAACCATGCTATCTTTAGATTAGGTTTCTTTGGCCTAATGTTGATTGATACAATGATACCAAAACCCTCTTCTTATTTTCTTGAACCTTTATCTTGCTATCATGCTAGTGTTTTCTTCTCTACTAGATGACTTTCTACTCTAGCATGGTCCTCTGTCTGATTTCACCCAACTTCATAAACTCATCCTGTTTGTTATTAAATGTGCATTAAAATCTATATCATGTTCAACTGCCATTCTCAGACTAGGGATTGCAAAATTTATTGGTATGATTGCTTCTATTCCATATACCATCATAAATGGGGCCATATCCATTGTTACCTTTGTGAGCTATTCTGTAAGCCCACAATGCTATCTAAAGCTTTTCATCCCGATGATGAGGCTCCTTCTAAACAATATTTGTAAGAATGGTCTTGATCGTTTTATTACTCCTTTCAACATGTTTGTTGCATCAGGGATAGTAAGGTGTGGATTTATAATGCCTGATCAAAAATATTTTAGTTAGGATTTGAATTGTTACTCTGATAATGTGAGTGCGCTAGTCTGAAACTAAATCAAATATCCAAATCTACAAACAATGTGCTCATACAAGAACCATGCCAGAGTGTTTGTGCATATGCAAGATACTAATTGATTGGACTCGTGTGTTATGTTTCTCATGATAGCATCACGTGACATCTTTTTGGACTTGGTTCTAGAATATGTGCACTTGATTGCATCGATGGTTATGCTATGAGTGGATGGATCATATATTAAGTGGCATATTTTTATGTTACCCCACATCAAGAGTTGTTTTCTTCTTATGATGCATCTTTCAAGGGCTATGTGAAGCTTGGAAATGAAAAATCTTGTGACATTGTTGGAGTTGGACATGTGCCTCTATGGTTCTACAATGTCTATTCTTTCTTCATTAAGACTTCCATAGGCTAAGGTTATAAAATTTTAATTAAAAAGTCCAAATGGTCAAAGCTGGGAAAATTGGATGGTGGTGGGAAGACTCAAAAGTCTTCCCACATTTCTATCAAGGAGGGGGAGAGCCCTAAGAGTAGGGGAGGAGAGAGAAACACACACACAGTCCAAAGCTTCCCCCAAAGGAAATACTGGACACATGGCAGACTCCTAGCCTAGTTGCCCCAAATCTTCACTCAAATCCTATTGGATGGCCATGGAGGTGGACCAATGAGAATTAGGCTAGAGTAAAATTAGTCTAATTAATTTTACAATGCTTGATAAAAGAGCCAATAGAAATTAAGCTTCCCAGAAGGCTATTGGACAGTCTACCAAGGGGTCCAATGAGCATCAAGCAGCCCAATGGCTTGCCTGATTCCTATTGGCAAAGACTAAAAGGTCCAATGAGAGTTTAATAAATTATTTAAATTACCTAAATCTCTCACAAATTGGGAAATGGGGACACATGTCACAAGGCTATCAATTATGCTTCTATTTTGTGATTGGCTAAGCTTTGCAGGAGCCAATAGGAGGCCAAGAAGAGTAATTGGCAAGAGGGGTCGACCAAGAAGAGAGAGAGGGCTGCATTTTTGTCTAACACAATGCTACACACACACAAACAACTCATGTGTGCAAGAAGAACTCCATCTCCTTCTCCAAGCATTGAGAAGTAGAGGCCTACACCAACAACTCTTGGCTATGGAATGCAAATCCAACCAAGACCCAAGCTTCAATGGCATGCTCATCTCCTCTACCATGCTAATTGCTAAGCTAAGCTATGCTATTAGAGTGATTATGTGAGGAGAATACTTCTTTCTTGTAAGATACATCTTCTTCCTCTCAATCATCCTCATTCCGTGCTAGCTCTCACCATTTTTGAAGGTTTAGACTGAGGCTATGGACACTAGGTGTGTTTTTCGAGCATAATTTGGTGCATGAAGCTTCCATCTTCATTGCACCAATGAGTTTTGTCAAGGAACACATGAATTGTATTGTACAAAAGTCTCCTTTAATGGGAGAAGCTACAACGGTCTCAGTAGGGATTCAAAGGAGGGAAAATAGGGATCCAAAGGGGGACAGTTTGCAAAAGAGCAAATGTACATCAATGGAGCTTAAAAGACCTAGGTTTATCTTCATTAAGACTTCCATAGGCTAAGGTTTCAAAATTTTAATTAAAAAGTCCAAATGGTCAAAGCTGGGAAAATTGGATGGTGGTGGGAAGACTCAAAAGTCTTCCCACATCCCTATCAAGAAGGGGGAGGGCCCTAAGAGTAGGGGAGGTGATAGAAACACACACACACACACACACACACAGAGTCCAAATCTTCCCCCAAAGGGAAGCAGACTCCTAGCCTAGTTGCCCCCAATCTTCACTCAAATCCTATTGGATGGCCATGGAGGTGGACCAATGAGAATTAGGATAGAGTAAAATTAGTCTAATTGATTTTACAATGCTTGATAAAAGAACCAATAGAAATTAAGCTTCCAGAAGACTATTGCACAGTCTACCAAGGGGCTAATGGCTTGCCTGGTTCCTATTGGCCAGAAGAATAAAAGGTCCAATGAGAGTTGAATAAATTATTTTAATTATCTAAAGATCTCACAAAATGGGAAAGGGGGACACATGTCACAAGGCTATCAATTATGCTTCTATTTTGTGATTAGCTAAGCTTTACAGGAGCCAATGGGAGGCCAAGAAGAGTAATTGGCAAGAGGGGTCGACCAAGAAGAGAGAGAGGGCTGAATTTTTGTCTAACACAATGCTACACACACACACACACACACACACAAACAACTCATGTGTGCAAGAAAAACTCCATCTCCTTCTCCAAGCATTGAGAATAGAGGCCTACACCAACTCTTGGCTATGGAATGCAAATCCAACCAAGAGCCAAGCTTAAATGGCATGCTCATCTCCTCTACCATGCTAATTACTAAGCTAAGCTATGCTATTAGAGTGATTATGTGAGGAGAATACTTCTTTCTTGTAAGATACATCTTCTTCCTCTCAATCATCCTCATTCCCTGCTAGCTCCCACCATTTTTGAAGGTGTGTGAGGTCTTGAGACTGAGGCTAGGGACACTAGCTGTGTTTTTCAAGCATAATTTGGTGCATGAAGCTTCCATCTTCATTGCACCAATGATTTTTGTCAAGGAACACAATAATTGTATTGTACAAAAGTATCCTTTGATGGGAGAATCTATATCACAAAGCCTTTATGGAGGGGGGACCGCCGGCTCCAGGTAAATCCGGTCCTCAACTGTTGTCAATTGTTCTATTTATCTCTCTTTTCAAGTATTGTCTATGCCAAGCTAGCTAGGTGTAAATTGCTATGTTTCTTTCTCAAATTAAGTACTCTCTCTATGCTCATTACGAACTTGTTCTTAATGAAATGCTCACTATTTTATCAATTTCCACTACACACAAGTTACTAGTGCATTAAATGTTACATCAAATCATTATAGTCAGGGTCTTTACATCCCCTCCTTTATGAAAAGGCTTGATCCAATTTGTACTCCAATCATAAGGCATACCATGTTGAAGTGCAAGGTTGAATATATCACACATCCACTCATGTGTAAAATCTCCCGTCCACTTAATCATTTCTGGCTTGATACCTTGAAGATCTCCTGCTTTGCAAGTGACCAATTTTTCGAGGGCACCACATACATCCTCAATAGTAAAAAAAGAGGGCATACATGGGAGTGAACTATAAAATGGCACTTTTTTAGCATTTGGTTTCTCATATAGTTGCCTACAATGTGTGTACCTATCCACAAGACTCAAGCTACCAAAACTCTCACCCCCCTTGCTTCTCAAATTTCTCCAAAATCTCCCACATGCCCGTGCCTTTTCTTGGACTTGGTTTTTTTTTTTGCTTTACTTCCCATCTTCTTCTCTTCTTTTGAACCAATTACTTGTATGCATGTAAATGACTTTGATAGTTTTCTTTGTCCATAGTTGCATCAAGCTTTATCAAGGACTTTCGAGCATCTTGACATTCTTTATCAAACCACCTTTTGCATGATCTACCTTTGTTGTTACCATGGACATGCTTTATGAAAAATCATTCTTCAGCACAAGCACATATAACTTTCTTGAAAGCTTCCCATTTAGTTTCCAATGGTGCATCATATTGAAGCTTTGTTATCCATAACATTTTCTCAACCATTTCAATGTACATAGCCATACGTAGTGATAGCTTCTCCTCCCTTTGGATGAGATTATCATGCTTAGTTGCTTCCCCACATGCAAGGTCAATACATAAGGTCGGATGGTTTGATTTTGAAGTCCATTGGCCAATAGTAAACCTCTTTATGCACTACATGATGGCTCTGGAGAGTAGCATATAGTCAATCACACTATCTCCGTTATGCACTAAAATCAATTGGTTCCACTCCACAAAGATACACCATTGACAATGAGCATACCCATGCTCTTTCATGATGGCTCTGGAGAGTAGCATATAGTCAATCACACTATCTCCATTATGCACTTAAATCCATTGGTTACAATCTACAAAGATACACCATTGACAATGAGCATACCCATGCTATGACACATGTATAAAAGTAACTTTCCACGGTGATTTGGCTCTTTCTCATCCATTGAAGTATGATCATACAAGTGAACTTTCTCTAACTCCCTTGAAATGTATGGAATATCAAATTGTTGAGCATCATGTTGCAATGTTTTTGTTCGAGCATTCGTATACCCAAAGAAAATAATTTTTCCCTTTAAAATAAGCAATGTACTCCTCTAAATCAAAAAATTAATGATCTCTATCCATGCAAGTATAAAAGGGAGAATCATGATGAAAAATGTAGCAACCGGCTACAAAAATAGGTGCTCTTTTTGGTGTCATAAATTTCAAACATACATAACGTTTGTGCTTGTCATCTTTCACAATTGATACAAAATCTTTCATTCCTTTCTTAACCATACATGCTACTCCTCCTTGCCTTCTATGTTGCTTGAGCTTCTTTGACCATATCAATGAATGTACATTGTAATCTTCCAATTGGTTAATCCTTTGTGTACCATGCTCCCAAATTTCAACAACAAGTACAACATTGGCTTTGCTTGTTAGTTCATCAATGCCAACCCTCGCATTCCGTGGGTATCCATTACAATTCTAAAATCATACTTTCAATTGTAACTCGGCCTCATTGGTCACGCATTTCTGTTTGCTTGAGGGGCTTGCCTCCTCCTTGGGCACAATGTATTCATGAGAGGTCTCTTTGTTTTTCTTATTCCTCTCGTCATATGACTTACACGTATATTTTGCTGCTTAATAGTGCGATCTTCATATACAAAACATTTTGTATCCCTCAAATATATCCAACTATCATCAGGAATAATATTTCGTTTGGTATCATTTGGAATGGTGCATACAATTGGCCATTCTCCCAAGCAAGGAGCTTCTTGCTTACCCACTCTATGTGCTCCGTAAACCATAACTCCTGACATGCCAAAGTGGGTTTTGCAAAAATCTTCAATAACAATGGCAAGAGGAGGAGGTGTCTCTAAGTTCTCTTTGGGAATTCCATGAATAATTGTGTTCTTGGAACGTCGCTCCCGTTCCTTCAACTCCTCTATATCCACATTCTCAACATTCTTTGTTTGAGCCATAGCTTGCACGAGGGAGGAATTAGGAACCATGGCTACCATATACATCAGCCCAAGACTTGTTTGTGCATAAATTTTTCATGTCGCATACATCCTGGCTCATGATGTCTAATTTCTCCTCTTTCAATACATGGTCATGCTCTACCTTGCTCATGCGCTCCTTCAAAGCATTCAAGTCCACAAGAGAGCGTCTACATTCCTTGTCTTCCTCTTCAAGTTACATCAAACATGTTGTTTGCATCTCAAGTATCCTCTTCAGATTCCCATTCTCAACCGCACGAACCCTTAGCATGCCATTCTCCATTGCAAGTGCCCATAAGTTTTCACCTTGTTTGTTTATGGTCTCTTGCAATGATACCAAGTATGCCATGATTATGGTTTCTGATATTGTTGGTTGAGTGGTTGTGTTTCTATCTCACACTTAAGATATTTTGGATCATTCTCTACAATGGTTGTGGACCGTGTTGAAGAAGAAGAACCCTTGCGAGTACTGAAAGACATTGTACGTAAAATAAGAGATTAGAGTCAACTTCCTCGAACCTATTCACTTCAACAATTCTATTGCAGAAATTCCTTCCATAATTGTAATAATTTCTATCTTTACGTCAATGCATAGAGGGCATCATGCTCTTAGATTGAAGCTATAGATCACCCAAATCGGAGTTTGGATGAAGAAGTTATGATCAAAGGAGTGAACTTCAGGTCAAAAAACGGCTACACAAGAGAGAGAGAGAGAGAGAGAGAGAGAGAGAGAGAGATGACAAATTCCTAATAAGCCTCATAGCTCCATGTGGAAAAATCTATAAATGAAACAAGACAAAGTATAACAAAAGCCCTAGGATACATATATCGTGAGTTTGTGAGGGTGGATGTAGCACATCCTTAAAATAAGAATGGGAAAAATAGCCTAAGATTGGCAAAATGCTAGTGCCAATCCTAAATTATGTGCTTGAGATCCCTTGTTAGTAGTTGTACGTGATGACATGTGTGAACAAAATCATGTAAGCAAGAGGATAAACATCCATAATGTAACCCTAGCACAGAGCAGGCTTTGACAGCCTTGGTAGCATCACTACGTTTTACATTTCTTCAATGGAGGAGACATTTTATGAGCATAAATTGCAGGACAATGAATACATCATCAAGCTAGGTGTTGGTAATACCCTAAATCGCACTCATTTTTGAGGTAGCATTGAAACAAATTTTCATGTATGTGTAGATTCTTTCATAGTACATGGGTCTACAAACAAACATGTTAGTCATATCTTGGATATACTATGCATTAGATAGTGGTAATGTAGCTATTTTTTCTTTATAGAAGAAACTTCAAAACACTACAAGTGTTGTTCAATTATGAAGAAAGGGCAAAACATTCATCTACATAAAGTTTGTGTTTTTTAAGGGAGGATTGGAAAACTCACCCCTATACTTACGTACATGGTATTTTCTCAAGTACATGTGCAAAGAATAAAATAAAGTTGCCAAATACTTTGACCAAGAAATGAAATTGTTCAAGTTACACAAGGAATTTGATGGAGTGGCAAGATACATAACAAGTTGTTAACGGATTATATAGGAAGCAACCAAAGACAAGGATTGAATACCTCATTGGTGGCAGTCACCATTAAGATAGAGAAACCCAATGTAGGAGCAACTGTAGATAAATTTTGCAACATCTAGGGAGATGTAACGTCCCCGACCATCTAAGATCGGTGATTGAGGGAGCTCAACACATCCACTCCGAATCTGCAATGTAAAGTGGAGGAACGATCAAGTGAGCTACCCTAACTCTACGTATCTTTTAGAGTGGTCACCTAAGAGGGGTTGCTTATCTGTTCCGAAATCGCATTGGCTAGAACCCTTGGTTCATAGACTACCGCATTTTTTCTCATTGAGTACGAGGCACAGCCGTCAAACAATTCCCTAAGGTTGGGACTTAATTCTACGTTAGCTTACATCATCTAATAAATCTATGCTTGTGGAAAGCACCCGACTTATCGGCTCCCCTCGTCCGATGATTGATTCTAGACCAACCCCCGCTTTCCACCCCACATGCATCGACATCTTTGCTTCCTAATTACTACCACATTGTGTAACATTTACAAGCAATTCCTTAATTAATTTTTGACACAATTTTTGTTTTAACAGCCCTATTTCAAACATCACCAAGATAGTCTTTCGTCAGACAGATCTACTGAAAACAACCTACTTATTTAACTTAACGGCGGTTGATCACGGTCAACCTGCAACAGCAGGATTTTCTCCGCACCAACGTAGCATTTGTACAAAGGTTTTCTTATCCATATTCAATTATTCAATTCAGGGCAACAACCCTCTTGTGGCACCAACCCAGCATCATGCACCATCACGACATCGCGCAACAACCTGACATGGGCACCAACCCGCATCACGCACCAGCGTGACATCAAGCTGCCATCCAATTATTTCACTCTCTATTAAAAATGCAATTCATTTCAACTTCACCCCAAAATTGACGCAAACGGCATCTTTAACAACATACAAAAAGTTCTATTTAAGTTTTTATGAACAAAGCATGTGTTTTGTTTATACAGCCAGTGTTCTTCTTACGGTTTCCTAGGCTCATCTAAGTCATGCTTATCTACTATGCATAAAATTTAAAATAAATGGTACTTAGTTTGGATTCACGACAATGTTTTGCTGCAGTGGCTGGTTTGCTTTGACTATTGGAGTATGGCTTGGGCCAGCTCCATCGTTGTTCTTCCTTGCTACTTTAGGGGCCATCGTGTAGCTCAAAAATAGAATTAATAGAAAAAAATTCTCGTACTAAGTGCAAATCTGAGGGCTAAATTCAATCAAAACATCCAAGCAATTCAATAACCTTAATTTCTAGGGTCTAGTGAATTTACTTGACCCAAAAATCAAGTGAAAAGTCGATTCTTATAGGTAATTTAACAGAAAATTTATTTATAATTTTTTTTCATTCACATAAAAATCACAAAAAATTCCAAAGATGAAAAGAGTCTTAGGAAGTTTTGTAAAAATATCTGCAAAATTCTAGGATGTATCTACTAATTTTCCCTAGTTCTACTAGGCTTAAATTGTCTATTTCTAGTGAAAAATCCGTTTATTTTAGCATAAAACTAATTTTTAAAGCTAGAAAGTCTCTTTTAAAATTAAGGAAAAACTCACAATTAATGTTTTAGATGTATTTTGTAATTTTAAAAATTATGATAATAGAGATATAAAAACTTTGATCGGATGCGTACTTAATCTTTCACTAGCTAATAATTAGCTATCAATTAGTAAAATTTATGATCTTAGCTGATTTTATAGTATCTAACTACTAATTTATGAATCTAATGACCCATGAATAATTATATACAATTTTTTTGATAATACAAACATATCTAAGTCCATGTATGCACAGATAGAGCAAGTACGAGTGCGTGCAAGCAAGATTTCTATAATTTTCAGAGATCCCTATCATTCCTAGAGACTTCATGCATGCAAAAGTTGCATGTTACATAACATGAAAGGTTACAAAAAATTCTAGAGAGAGAGAGAGAGAGAGTCTCTCTTTAAATATGTGTAAAAATTTAACTTGAAATATATCTCTAATTAATGAGTAGCTTCCCTTGTTGCATTATCTTTGCCTCTTTTGTCGCTCGTGCATCACCTCGTTCTTCCAAGTGCGTTCTCCACGCAAACTTCCTTTAGCTCCACGAGAGAGAGAGAGAGAGAGAGAGAGAGAGAGAGAGAGAGAGAGAGAGAGAGAGAGAGAGAGAGAGAGAGAGAGAGAGAGAGAGAGAGAGAGAGAGAGAGAGAGTATTCTTGAGTGAGAGAGAGTCTACGTGTGTGCGAACCGGTAGCGTTTCCTTCTTGGACCACCCGAGAATGTGTGGTAGCTTGTGAGGGGGAGGCTAGGTCTTTATATAGGGAGACATCGCTGATGAGGATTTTCCAAATGTCAGGTACAAGAGGAGGGGGTTCTCTCAGTTAACTAAATTCGAAATCAGTTACCTAGGGTCTTTTATGCATGTCTTCACACTTGTCAGGTGAGTGCATGGCCCTTTAACCCTTCAATTTTTTCATTTTAAAAAAAATGCCAGCTTAAATGTGAGCTTAAGTGCCATTCCGGCCGTGTTTTGGACACCGTCAGGTGCATTAGAAAGCTCTGTTTAGTGAATTCAGGATGCACACATTAATACACATTTTTTAGAACTTGCAACTAGACTAAAAAATTTATAGAAACGGACACGTAAATCTTAGGGTACTACTCCTTGAATTAATGAACGGGGGAACAAAACGTAGTTGAGGCAGACACATTACAGGAGATCCATGTAGTATGTTGAACCAAAGTCCAGAAATATCATGTCTCAAGTCATAGAGGATGCAAGATCAAATGAGATATAAAAACTACACCCAAGGAAGCAAGAGTCTGATAGGTGTGTGAGAACACCAAGTTTGGATGCTTTCCACACTTGAAATTTTACCAATAGGGGACTAAAAATACAAAATGTGTGCACTAAAATACGAGAGAGAGAGAGAGAGAGAGAGAGAGAGAGAGTATCTGTCCTCATTGCGGATGTCCTGAGATGCTTCTGCATTGGTTTTGGAATTTCTCAGTGGGATGTCAAAATATCCCCCTTCGATTTGCTTTTTTGGTCTTGTATTCCATGTGGATGACATTGTGCCTTTATGACTAATATTCTTGAGGGCTTGGATGATTACTTTTTGGGAGGTTCACAACATTGTAGTATTTGACTCTCGTACATTCTCTAGCCATACTTTTCCATGGCCACAAATTTGGATTAGACTTGTGGAAGACTTCACTGCTATCTATAGGGGACAATATCCTTCTTTTAGGAGGATTTTTTCAAGGTTGTAATCATTAGGGAATTTTTGAGCTCATTTTAGGGCCTTGTAAGAAACAGTTGATGTGGCACAACTTTCAAAATTGCGGACCGATAATTTTTTTGCAAATAAGATACAAATTTGTTGGAGGTTGGATATTTGAAATCTACTCTTCAAATGACAAAAGGCTATTTCAAATTACCATAACGGTAACAAAAACTAGCTAATTGAAAAAAAAAGGCATAACTTTCATAGAACTCATCCAAACTTTTTGGAGCTTAGCTCTTTAGAATCCATTTTTCAAGAGCTTTCCAATGGTAGGTCATATTATGGGGTTCTGAGCAATTTTTGGAGGGGTTTATGGGGTTGCTCTCTTTTGTGCAGCTTTTGATGATGTGGCACCCTTAAAAGGCCCGAAAATGAGCTCAAAATTTTCTAATGTACCTTAGAATGTAATATAAGATAGAGAGTTGATAGAGAGAGAGAGAGAGAGAGAGAGAGAGAGAGAGAGAGAGAGAGAGAGAGAGAGAGAGAGAGAGAGAAACGAAATGAAATGATATATTAACGTCTTTAAAAAGGCCAAAGTGACCTATGAGACAAAAGATTTTACAAATGGTGAATCTGATACAGTGTCTGTGTAAAAGACTAAAAACTGAAAATTGAAACTAAAGTGAACTAAAATGAAATGGAACAAAGTGAAATGGAATGAAATTAAGGTCGAGATGTTGAAATCAAGATCCTATCCTGTGATATCCAACATCGGTCTTTATGGGGGAGCGCATCAATGTCCTCCTTAGTGAGTACTCTGACTGGGTGTCTCCCATGTCATGCTAGAATGGTCACACCCTCTGATGCATCTTCCACCAATGTCTCGATGACCCTTGCCATCGTGGGTGTCTCAATCTCCCAAGCTCAGTGGCCCTATTAGTCAATGTACCTCTGATACAGGTGGACTCTGAAGTTTGCTGTGATGTCTGCTCATCTGAATGTCGCACATGTAGTCTGAAAAAATTAGTGATCTCCCTCTATGAGTGTCTCCTACTCCTATTGTCAAGTCTCCTCAAGAGGCTCTCCCTATGTTTACACAGCTCTAATAAAAATAGCACAAGGCATCTCTGATCTTGATATCTCATAACTTTGGCTAGTGATCCAAAATCCTCTCTGAATAGGCAGTGGAAATGGCCTCGTATCTCATAGTAGACTGGGAAGTGACATATGTGATGTAACTTTGTCTGTGGCTCTATATGGCATAGATGACAAATCCTGGACTCTGCTGGTACTCCTCTACATCTACTAGCCTCAACCTATAATAACTGATGTGATGATGTGCGCATTTGTCCAATAGCACATCATATTCCATGGGATAGATGAGTGTCCATGTAGGCAGGTCTGATCACAAAACCATCCTCTATAAGCTCAAGGAGATGCTCTCTGTAGAAATCCATCTTCGTGCCAAGCATACACATAGGCTGTATCCATGTCCTCCTAGTGTCTAACTATAATCAAATCATGTCTGATGAGCTGAGTGATCTCGGTCCATGTGAGAGACAAGGAGGGTGCATCCAAAAAAATATTGGAAAGGGGGTAATCTATCCATGTCAAAACCATGCAGCTTGCACCAAGATATCATCTGTGTATACCGACAAGAGGTGTCTCCCTGTGAGGCAAGCTATCCAGAAGACTCTAAAGCTAGATGGGCATATCTCTCTCTGGGGAGATCCCATATACTGTTCATGAAAGAAACGAATCTGGTGAGTGCCTTGATGACTAGTGGTGGAGCAGCGAGATCTGCATGAATAATCTCATGTGGTACAAAGGGCTTGGCCTTAATCATATGAGAAATCATAGAGACCAGAGGCTTCTCCATGCACTTCCATCCATCAGTACTACCAGTCCGGCTATGGCAGTCCACTGATGGCCCCCAATTCTACACTCCATAAAGCATAGCTGATGTGACCAAAGTGTCAAAAAGCCATAGTTTCATTCGAGGTTTCTGAAACTAAACCTAGGAACACATCCTCTCCATCTTCCCTAAAGTCGCATATGCTCTCGTTGGCCCAGTCTCTGCTACTCTCCTCAAAGTAAACACTGGGCCACTAAAGACCACACCAAGGTAAGTGTATGCATCTGTATACTCCACCGTCTCCTAACCATATGCAAAGGTAGTGCAAATCGCCTGACACATTGTGGTGTGGTGTTGAACACCATAACCTTGGCCTTGCCAAGGTTCACTGATAAACCAATATCACTAGCAAATGTGTGCAATGTATCCAAATGTCATTGCATTCCCTTTGGTGAACCTGAGATCAACACAATAGCATCTGCATATAATAGCAATGAGATCCAGGTCCATGCTAACTGTGCTCCTTCGTTGCCTCTCCTTTCAATGTAATCTAAAACCTCATCCACAATAGCATCTGCATATAATAGCAATGAGATCCAGGTCCATGCTAACTATGCTCCTTCGTTGCCTCTCCTTTCAATGTAATCTAAAACCTCATCCACAATAGCATCTGCATATAATAGCAATGAGATCCAGGTCCATGCTAACTGTGCTCCTTCGTTGCCTCTCCTTTCAATGTAATCTAAAACCTCATCCACAATAGCATCTGCATATAATAGCAATGAGATCCAGGTCCATGCTAACTGTGCTCCTTCGTTGCCTCTCCTTTCAATGTAATCTAAAACCTCATCCACATAAATACCAAAATAAAGTAGAGGAGAGTGGAAAACCCTGTTTCACCCCAATAGTGGAGTGAAAAAGCTCAAACACCCCCTTGAGAGTGTGGACTTGAACCACAATTATCCTGTACAGGGCCATGATCCCCCACCAAAAGCTTTGTGGGTACACCCATCTCCTATAAACTGCGCATCAATCAAGATCTAGGGACTGTATCAAATGCTTTGCGAAACTACAATAAATCCTCCTACCATGTGATCTACCCTCCTCAATAATAGCTCTGAGTGTCAATATGTGATAAAGAGTGGAAAAACCTCTCCTGGAACTTGCATGTCCTGATGCTCGTATGCCTGCTCTCTTTGCCCATCTACTTAATTGATGCTCAAGAATATATGCATATAACTTGGCCAGTGTGTGACCAATCATAATGGTGCAATAGTTCTCAGGCATCATTGGATCTACTACCTTGAAAATAGGCACAATAGTCGACATACTCCAAGTATTAGGAAACCCCTGACACATGGCTCGATTGAACATCAATGCACGAAGTTCTTCAAGCATATCTCGGGCATGTATAAAGTGCTCCGCCACCAATCCATCATGATTATATGCTCTCCTAGTCCTCATCATGTCAATAGCTTTCTTCACCATCCTAGCAGTAAAGAAAATGCATGTCTCTGGACAGGGCATTGGGGGGTCTGGTAGAGGCGGCTATCCTAGAACTGTGTAAAGAGATGGTACATACTCACCCTAAGTCTCTATGGATGTGATAGCCGGTGGAGGGGAGCGCTCATGAAAGAATCTCCATGCCTCACTTGATTCCTGGCTCAAAAATAGCTTATGAATCTCCTTCTCTAGCTGACCGAGATACGCCCTCTTCTTTCATCGCACAAGCCGACGAAAGGAAATCTGTGACTGTCTATGAGTAATGACTCCCAAAGACACCTCTCTTTGAAGTGTGGCTCTTGTTTCTCTACACTCCTCATCATACCAGCTGTTCTAGGGCATGCTCTCAGAACGACGTTTGTGCTCAGGTTGGCTATGTGGGTATGCCTCGGTGTTGGCAATGCCCTTAATCGCACTAAGTTTTGAGGTAGCGTTGAAAAAAAATTTCAGGTTTGTGTAGATTCTTTGATAGTGCATAGTTTTATAAACAAACATGTCATAGTTCTATCTTGGCTATGCTATGTGAGTGGTAATGTTGCTATTTCTCTTTATAGAAGCAACTTAACCACTACAAGTGTTGTTCAATTATAAAGGAAGGGCAGACCATTCATCTATAAAATGTTTGTGTTTTTTAAAGGAAAATTTGGAAAACTTATCCCTATACTTACGTGCATGGTATTTTCTCAAGGATATGTGCAAAAAAACTATATGTTGCCAAATACGTTGACCAAGAAATGAAATTGATCAAGTTACACAAGGAACTTGATGGAGTGGCATGCTACATAACAAGTTGTTAAAGAATTACATAGGAAGCAACCTAAGAGGAATATTGAATACCTCATTGGTGGCCGTTACCACTAAGATAGAGAAACCCAATGTAGGAGCAACTGTAGATAAATTTTGCAGCACCGAAGGACATCCATGTAGTATGTTGAACCAAAGTCCATAAATATCATGTCTCAAGTGATAGAGGAAGCAAGATCAAAAGAGATATAAAATCTACAGCCAAGGAAGCACAATCTCCATGCAATATATGGGAAGTGATTGACCTGTAAAGTAAGAGTCTGCTGATAGGTGTGTGAGAACACCAAGTTTGGATGTTTTCCACACCTGAAATTTTACCAATAGGGGACTAAAAATACCAAAAGTGTGTAGTGAAACAAGAGAGGGAAGGGAGAGAGAGAGAGAGAGAGAGAGACAATCTATCCTCTGCGTGGACATCCCGAGATGCTTTGGCATTGGTTTTGGAATTGCTCGATGGGGGATGTCAAATCTCCCCCTTAGTTTGCTTTTTGGTCTTGTATCTCACGTGGATCACATTGTGTCTTTATGCCTGATATTCTTGAGAGCTTGGATAATTACTTTTTGGAAAGTTCACAACACTATAGTATCTAATGTATGTACATTCTCTAGCCATACTCTTCCATGGCCACAAATTTGGATTAGACTTGTGGAAGAATTCACTGTTATCTATAGAGAAAAAATTACTTCTTTTAGGAGTATTTTGTCAAGCTTGTAATTACCTTGGAATACAATATAAGATAGAGAGTTGATTGATTGAGAGAGAGAGAGAGAGAGAGAGAGAGAGAGAGAGAGAGAGAGAGAGAGAGAAGGGGAACAAAGTCCTAATAAGCCTCATAGCTCCATATGGGAAACTCTATGAATGAAACAAGACAAAGTATAGAAAGAGCCCTAGGACACATATATAGTGAGTGAGTGAGGGTGGGTCTAGCACATCCTTAATATAAGAATGGACAAAATAACTCTTAAGATGGGAAAAATGATGGTGAAAATCCTAAATAATGTGCTTGAGATCCCTTGCTAGTAGGTATACACGATCACATGTGTGAACAGAAGCATGTAAGCAAGACGATAACAATCCATAATGTAACCCTAGCACAGAACAGGGTTTGACAGTCCTGGTAGCATCATTACCTTCTAAGTTTCTTCAATGGAGGAGACCTTTGATGAGCATAATTTTTTTGGACAATGAATACATCATCAAGCTAGGTGTTGGCAATACTCTTAATTGCACTCATTTTTGAGGCAGCATTGAAACAAATTTTTATGTTTTTGTAGATTCTTTCATAGTGCATATAAATTTACAAACAAACATGTCATAGTTCTAAATTGGCTATGCTATGTATTAAACATTGGTAATGTAGCTATTTCTCTTTAAAGAAGCAACTTCAACTCTACAAGTGTTGTTCGATCACAATGGAAGGGCAGAATGTTCATCTATATAAAGTCTTGGTTTTTTTTTGGGGAAAGACTAGAAAACTTACCCCTATACTTACGTACGTGATATTTTCTTAAGTACATGGGAAAAAATAAATATATGTTGTCAAATACTATGACCAAAAAATGAAACCAATCAAGTTACACAAGGAACTTGATGGAGTTGCAAGCTACAAACCAAATTGTTAAAGAATTATATAGGAAGCAACCTATGATGCGGATTGAATAGCTCATTGGCGGTAATCACCATTAACACCGACAACAACTAGAGATAAGTTTTGCAACCCCGAGGGAGATCCGTGTAGTATGCTAGAACCAAAGTCCAGAAAGATCATGTCTCAAGTCATAGAGGAAGCAAGATCAAAGGAGATGTAAAAGCTACACCCAAGGAAGCTGTTGGGGGTATAATTGTAACATAGCTCCAATGACCCAACACATAAATGTCAATCCAGAGTGATAATCTACCTGGCTAGGGCACACAAACACTCACACAATTATTGAGCTAATCATGACAGCAAGAATGGTGACTCTACGAGGTGAGCTTCTTGGCCTATGGAGGAGCTAAGCCACAAAGATTGACAATCTCCACATCCACTTTTCTTCACCTCAATCAACCCAATCACACACACTAACAATTGCAATGATGCACACATCACTAATCCCATCATGCAACATATTAATCACAAGCACACACACATAGATCTATCAAGCATCCTTGCTCCAATCAAACCTACATGCACACACAAAGAATAGAGGGCAATTACACAAGATTAGAGTGGGATTAACCACTAACTAGTTAAGATCTAGCTAATCAAAGCATCATAGACAATCAATAGAGAGTGAAAGAGGCATAGTGAAAGAGAATTAATCATTGATTAGTGTTAATAAGTCACATGATCAAGGAGAAGCTCAAGGATTCCATAGCCACACAATCATCCTACTGACTGAATCCATCTCAAAGCAAAGTGTTTGGTCCGTGAGTGTGGACCAAGTGTGGACCAAGCTGCAACACCTTAAGTGTATTGGATGACCGTAGAAAGTGCACGCATTGGTTGAAGAATACAAAGCCAATTTTTTTTGTGCCATGGGGCAATCCCACACACAATGACACTGGGCCTCAAGTGGATGGTCACAACCGACACATACCATCGAGAGGCTACTGTGCACCAATCCACTGTGGATTGTAGTAGCTCGATGTGAAACTAGCAACTAGAACATGGCGACTCTCCTCTATTGTTTTTTGTCCCACAAGCACTTCCAAAATCCTTCCAAGACCTAGAACATGAGACCCTCCTTTGATAATTGAACCACTATTGTAGGACAAGCCCCTCTCTACATTGTCAATAGGTGGCGACCTAGTCAACGAGCATTGTACTGGAAGGAGGGGGTCCCTAGTTGATTTGCTAGAGTAAAGAAATCCCGCAAAAACTAATCCCCCAGGTCCCATTGAACTTGCACCAAAGGGTAGCTTTCCCAAGCCCATAGCTGCCTATGTCTTGGATGAAAATCCGACAAGTCAAATTGAGACACAACATCCATTTTTAGGCTATGGACCTCGATTGAAGGATAAGTGCAATCCATGATTTGGGGATTTAACCAATCGAAAGGAAGATCATGAGTGGCATGAGTTTGTTAGAAGGAAGAGTTACAAGAGATCAGAAGAGAGAAACCACTTAATTTGATCAACCCAAGAGTGGTAAGTCTTAAATGTTGAAAGGACATGATTATACTAGGACACCTTTGTAGAGGGAGAGTCTTTCTTGATGTAGAAGAAAACTTTTGAATATAGCTACAACACAACGTTGTTACAAAGTCACAGACATAACCATACCAAGATGGAAATAATAAGTCATACAAGGATGGCCTCTATCAAATCCTTATAGCAGGTAAATTTGTCTGATCTAAAACGACTAGTAGGCTTACGATTACCAAAAGTTAAAACCAAATAAACATATTTTGAAGACTACCTATGAATAGTCTCTCCCTCTTCAACTTTTTTTTCTTGGGATTCTTAGTCACGGTGAGCGGAGAGAAAATGGAAACCGCAAGCAAAAAATGCACGTGTGATCTGTAGAGGAGGGGGCTCACCCCTCTCACCCCGTAAACCTAGTAAAATCTTTCTTGTATGATTCCACTATCAAAGGGGACTATGTCGTGTCATTGTTTGTTCAAACTATCTTAATCTCAATATGAGTGTCTCCAGAGCTAGGGGGTTATTCTATCCTTCATCTGTTATGTGCCCCAATTTAGAAAAATTACTATATAGATATATGATTCATTCATTAATCATAGGTCATTGCTAAATATGTAATCCCCACATAATGTGTCAACTCTAGATGGTCAAGATTCTCTTATATAAGAAGCCCTCTTGTACTTTTTTTCTATCATGAATGTCTCATTGTTCACAAGTTTGTCTCTAAATCTTCTAGGGGTCAAGTCACATCCTCGTACTCGCTGATCGAGATCCCGTTTTTAGTTATAATTAGTTGGAACAAGATGTAATGGTTGAGGATGATGTACACTCTATACTAGCAGATTGCCATCATAATGATGGGGTGTGTGTACGTGTGTGTGTGCGCGTGTGCATTCTTGTTTAATTCTATCTAAAGATAACCACAACTAAAGATGAAAAGTGTTGCAAATGACAACTGCCACTAGACGGTAAAGGGTCTGTACTAAAATCCAAATAGTTCTCAAACTTTGTACAAGAGTGATAAAAGAAAATCTCATTCAAAGGAAAATGTGTTTATCTATAGTTAAAGATCTTTAATCTTCTTTTCAACAAAAGAGAGAGAGAGAGAGAGAGAGAGATCCTCACCTGCATCTATACAAAATTGACAACTATTCATTAGTTCTTTATGCATTTTGCATGCCTCAATAGACTCTATACTTGTTATCGATATCACCCACATTTTTAAAATAACTATTCGAGTATTTGTGATTTTGAGAAAAATAACCTTTCTAAGCTCTATAAAGCATTTTTAAGTATGTGAGCTCTTTCTAGTCGATACCATCTTAGAATAAACTTGGAAACCAACTCATATCGATGTTGTCATCCAAAGAAAATCCATAGAGAAGGCTCTCCTCTATATCAAAATCCCAGACTTCTCCAATTCTCTTATTTATTTAGGGTTAGAAGATTTGAGGGTCCTAAGCTTTTCAGACAAGCACCTTCAAAATACCTTGTAAACAAGAGAGTTAGTTCTTGCCACCTCTCTCATAGGCAACAAGCATAAAGGTAGTATGATGCACATCTTTGAATGCAGTAATCCATCAGAAAATGAGCCCAAGAGAAGTGCAAAAACACACGTACAAAATGTACAAAAAGACCAAGTGAACACAAGGGGGAGCTTGCCTCTCCAGAAAATGTTGTCGGGGGATGTGTGTTCGTTACGTGAGTCGGGCAGGCGTCGGGCCTCTGGCTGTGAGAGGTGTGAAAGAGAGAGAACAAGAACAACAGATGTAACTGAATCCGGAAATCATCGTAATCATCAATTAATCGATTAACGCTTGAGTACAACTTAGTCCTTAGCCAAGGCGGGCTGTTCACAACACCGTCACTTGGATCATCTGCTTACTAGGAGTTTAAACTCCCGCTTTACAGAATTAACCGGGCCGTTAACGACACCGGGGCTTAACAATTATTTAATCAATCTCTAGTCGATGACGGTGATGGTAATTATCTCTTGTCGCTTCATCTGCTTCGAGTTCCCTTAGATTCCGCAAGCTTCACTTTTGTCAATTATTTCGCAGCTTCCTGTTCCTCAATTGCTCCGATTTCCTTAACCCTTGTTGCCTGCCTTGTGCTTTTCTTTTGCTTCTTTAATTAGGTCAATTCCTTTGTTTATGATGAGGAAGAGCCCCTTGATTTTGCTTCACAGCGCGAGAGAGAGATAGCCATATCCTCTTCAAATCTTCCCTTGCCGGCTTGCTAGCCGAGGTCTGCTTACTCTCGAGTGAGAGAGTTTCTTCTTCCTTTACTAATCGAGTAACCTTGCTTGTTTTATTAGTCAAGGATGAGAGCGAGAGAGAGAGTGAGAGAGATTTCCTATTGCTTCGAGGCTCCCTTCCCTTCTTCTTCCTTCCCTCGTAGTCTCCTTCCTTAACCTCTTTAAGCTCTTCTTTGCGTTGCTTTGTATGTTCAAGCTCGAGAGGGAGAGACGAAAGCTTGCTTTGATTAGAGATCGAGAGAGAGAAAGAATTTGCCTTCCTACTTACCCTCTCCTCCTCGCCTTGTTTCCTCGTTCAAGCTTCTTCCTCTTCACTCGTTGGCTTGCAATACCCTCATGCAAAAGAATCCAAGCTATTAATAGATTGCCCCTCCCTTAACAGTAGCGCGGTCGCTACTCACGTGGCACATAAACCGCCGCTATGACGTGGCAACTGCCGGGGACGAGCAGCATCAAATGCAACGGGATTGGGACCGGCAATCTGCGCGCTGGGGAGCTCTACCTGTTTCCCTTCTTGCTCGACATCGCCCGACGCCCCCTGTGGCCAGCGCGAGTCTCCCTCTCTCCCCTGCGCTCTGCTTGTCTTCTGTCCCCATCCCCCTTTTTCTCTTCCTCTTTTCCCACTTAAAGTCACAATGGGCGGCCTTTAATTTGTTTAAGTGGGCGGGCGGCCTTTGGTTTTGTAAGGGCACCATTTTAGGCATTCACATCGGCCAAACCTTGCCAAGCTTCTCCATTGGGCGGCCATAATCACTGTAAGGGCACAACATTTGGCATAAATGGCGACCAATGCAATGCCAAGCAGTATATCTATTGGGCGGCCATAGCCCCCTTGTTAGTTTTTAGCGGGCACCACATTTGTCATGCATATCGGCACTGCCTTGTTGGTTATATCCTGCAGTCAATGCATCCCGAGAGGTCACATTCGAACATGAAGCTCTTCAAGCACTTTTTATACTTAATGAGACGTACACCACATTTGACGTACATGTAGCTGCTATCAATGCACTGCAGGAGATAATATTTTGGACAAGATTCTCCTCGAGTCACTTACTTTGCTGCACTCCAAATCCCGAGTGAGAGCCAAAATCTCCCATATGGCACTCCGTACGAGCCGACCGGAGTGGTATGGAACCGGCCCCCGGTGAATCTTTATCGGCCAATATCTTGGCGACCGGAACTCCAATCACCAATCTGAAAAGACCGACGCGCTCCAAAAGTAGAGCACTTCAGGCCCATGCATTCATTTCATCTTTGTCACCTCAGCTGCCCAATCCGGTACGGATCTACAATCGACTTAAACTTTAAACTGCCATAACTTCTTCACCGTAGCTCCAATTGACGAGCCATAAAGACAGGTCGGTAAAGCACTTCAAGCAGTGCAGTTCTAGATCATAAACTCACATATGTGCTCACTTCAAGCATACTCCTTTTTGGCATCATTAAGGCATCAATTGGCCCTTTAAAGCCGCATCTGGCATACATCAATCATTAGACTTGGCCTGCTAACTGTAATAACTGTAATAAATGCAATAACTGTAATAAATGAGATCATGGGCAGATGTATCTTCCTTCTGTAGACACCTTCAATACCCACTGAGATTTGATACCATTGTTGCTCCGTTGAATTGTTGGGTCTTACGAGGGTCTAAACGAGGGTTCAAAGTAAGATGGCCTCCTAGCATTACCAAGAATATGTACAACGAGGGCTAAATTACAAAATGAAAGGAGGAAAGAGCCAGGCACGTGGACGTTAGTGCCATCTGGGTGCACCCTGGACCATGGTGAAGAAAGGCCTTGGGCGCTAGAGTCACATGAAAGCATCTCTCAAACTAACCCCTGAGAGTGTGAATCAGCTCCAACCAAAAATCACGAACAATCTTTGTCGATTGGAATTGGGCGAGCCTTGGAGATGCGGAAGGAGCGAGCCTGCCAAATAAACCATGTCAAACCACAGACGAGCTCCCAACACACTGTTGACCTGCAAATCAACCGCATCCGAAATCCCATTTTTCTTGTACTATTCACACGATAAGCTTAAATGTAATTAATTCTTCAGGCTCTAGATAATTTTCGGTCTTTTTAATCATTTTTTGGGAGTTTATCTAAACGTACGGTGACTGCGTACTGTGTGTGAGAGTGAGAGAGGCCTTCTTCCCTTCCCCTTGCATGCTATGACTACTACATTGTGGAAGTGACTACGCCATCGTGTTAGCAACGGCGAGAGCTACGCTTCGACGCCAAGCTTAAGCGGTTTCAGTCTCTTCGCGAAGAGCTCTTCCGTGAGCTTCCGAGTGAGTTTTCTCTCTATCCGTGTGTCCATTTTGTGATTGCTTTATGTCATTGCGTTCACGGCGAGTAGAACTACACTTTAGGACTAAACATTTCCAGATTCGACGACGTGTAAATTTTGGTCTGTCTTTATACGTGATTTCTGCACCATATGTTTACGGGTTGTGGATTAGGTTAGAAACTTCAAAGAAGTGTCCTCTAGGTGTGTAGAGTAGGATCCTTGAGTTTCGTGACGAATCGACAATGTTTGACCATGTTTCGGTGAACGGAAGTGTTGTAGGAAAGATTGCAGTTTAGTATGATTAGAGTGCTTTAGAATGATTTCCTTCGGTAGTGATTGTCTAGAGAAGGTCGAATAGTTGAGTGACAATCAACTATTTGTTTCCATGCGCCTGTGAACCAACTCCGTCCTAGGTTGAAAACTTGTTGTTGGCTTGGTTCTCATTGTATTAGCGTCTGCGAGCAGTGTTTCTACACGACAACATTGGCGCCGTTGTCGGGGAGGAGAGCCCTAAGTAGGTGACCTTTGACTAATCCTACGAGGTAAAAGCCCATTTGGTTTGCCAAATTTCCTTGTATCTTAGATAGGAACTAAGGATCAAAGAGAGGTTCGAGGGAGTGTGTGGCTCGCCTGGGTCTTTCGTGATTGACAATTAGTTAGTTTAGAATAGTTGTATCGGAGAGAAAAGGGCTTACTAGTCTGTGTGTGGCAGTGAAGCGTTTTTCTACTCATAAATGCAAAACCCCACATGATGTGTAGGAGTAGCTTTAGGTAAGGGATCTGATTTTGATCTAGAGCTATTCAACGATTACTTATTTGCTGACGTGTTTGTTTGCATTCACGATCTCTGAAAAGTTGATTTTGAGGCTAAAAATGCAATAAACAGTTCTTGTTGATATTTTTTTCATGACTGATTGCTACTGTGCATATAAGACGGCATTTGCAAGAGTTCTGTGAAGAAAACTTGAAATTCTGTGAACAGAGACTTTATATGTGTATAATGTCTCAAGGGGCATCTGGAGACCAAATTTGACAAATCTGACTGAACCAGGGTGTTAAAAAAGAGGGTTTTACCTTAAGTACACCTTGAGACTAGGGTTTTGACCAACCCTTAGTACCCAAAAGCCAAAAGACAAAGTGTCAAAAACGAGAAAAAGAGAAAAACTTGTGCAGAAAAATTGGTAAAAGTGCTTGAAACCCAGTGATTAAAGACTTGGGGATGCTTGTGTTCTTATTCTGACCAAAAGCTCAGCTAAAGTCTTTATACGCGTATAAAGACTTACTGAACAGATCTGGTTCAAATGGAGCAAATGAATATTCCCTAGTGTTCTAAGGCAGAAAAGAAGTACCTAGCCAAAATTTGATTGCTTTTGAGATTCATATGGGCTAGAAAGTGCAAAAAAGGCAAACCTGGACTAGACAACAACTTGAATTGTTCATAATTGACACCAAAAGGGGTGAAAACAGAAACTGAGAGTATCTAGGAGTTCCTTAGGGTGTAGGGAACATCCAAACAAAATTGGGTCAAATCTATGTCAGAAGTCTTTATACGCGTATAAAGACTCATCTCCTAGGATAGACACCAGATTTGGGAACTGAAATCATAGGGTTGTTCAGTATTGTAAAGGCAACTAAGGGACCAAGTTTGGTGTAATTATGCCACAGTAGTATTTATACGCGTATAAAGATTTGAGGCTAGATCTAGGCTCAAAAAGAGAAACTAATTGTTCCAAAAACATTCTATCAACCTTGAAATCCCAAATATTTTGTCAAAACAAGATTTGGACTTAAACAATGAGTCTAATTGCCAGAACAAGGGTGAAAAGTTGGGACTTACCCACCGAGTGCATAAACTTTGCATACAGTCATTGATTGAGGATTGATTGACTAGTTCTAACAGCTATGGATGGCTAATGTGAATGCTCATATTTTGATGAAGTTTCAGAGGCTAAATATTTTCTGAGAAAGCAGGAACTAGGGATTGCAACTATACAAGGGAGCAGGTCAAGAAAAAGACACAAACAACAGAACTTCTCAGATAAGAGGTTTGGTTTATTTTTAAAAAAAAAGAGAAGACTGTTTAAGAGTAAGTTTGATGAATTTGAGATCAGGAAGACACATTCCAAGAGACCAAAAAGTAGCAGGAGACCAAGCTAGCTTAGTGTCCACCGAAGAGAGTGTGACTCAGGCAAGGTTAGATCCACTAGCACCGATTATTGAGAAAGGTAGTGATACTGACACTTCGTCAGACAAATCTTTCTTCATGATGGGTAGTCAACAGCCAGGAGGTTTCACATACGACGGACCGATGCCAGGAGGAAGCACCTCCCTGAATCCTTTGAATGATTCCAAGCTCACTGTGATCTTTTTAGAGGGAACAAACTCGAGGGGAGCCCTAGTCTAGCCCTAGTCTATTCTGACTATCAAGGACGCAAGTGCATTTGTATCGAAGAGAGGCCAGCTCAAAGATTGGAGATAATCCGAGTCTATGATGATGGAGATAGATTCCGAGACGAAAAGGGGAACCACTGTCTGATAGTTAGTAACCCTGAAGATTACAACAGATATGGAGATAATGTGGCGAAAGGGAAAATGGTTTCAGAAGCTCAAGAACCTCCACCAAACATTGATCGGCCCGGAGCTATTTTTATGTATGATAAGAAAACAACCAGGGTTCCAACTTATAACGAGAACGTGGGAATCTACAAGCATGAGAGTGAGGGTATAGTCACTTACTTTCGCAGCAAAGAACCATACATAAATGAATTAAGCAAAGACAAGGTTCTTTACTTATTCTCTTATGAAACTGCCATGGGGAAGGGTATAGTTTTTGTTGATAGATACAGGCGAGAATACCAACGTATTCTCCCAGAGGAGGTAGAAAGGGCAACACGTCTAGGAGCATCAACATATTCCCCTGAGGAAGTGCCAAGAGCCACCTACACCCCAAGTAAGTCAACGAATCCTTTTTCAGAAGATTATGATGCTACCTCACATTCCACCCGACCGCTAGCATTCAACAACCAAAACCCACTAGCAAACCAGCCATCATTGCAGGCATGGCTCCGACAGAGTGCAACATTGGAACAAGACCGAAGCCGAGAGGGTTATCAATCCGCACGAGGGCTAAGGGATTTGCAGGAACCACCACTCTATTCAAGGTATCAAGGAGAAAGTAAGCCAAAGACTCAAGGGTCAACCGAGCCTGGAGGACCACCCATAGAATGAGTTCGAAGAGATGAACCACCTCCAGCGAGAACCGTTAGAAATTATGGCTTAGGAGCACCACTGAGAGAGGAACCAGCCTATTACAACTTAAAGATTTCTTCAAAACCAAAGAAGCCTCCTCCCTTTCTCCATTTAAATTACCCAACCCCCATTGGAAACCACCCGAAAAGAATCCCTCTCTAGAAATTATCACAGAGCTTAACAAGCTGCATCTCATACATAAATTGGATAGTTACAACACTTCCTTCTCTAAACGCCCAAAGTTTGTACATCAAGCCCTCAAATATCTCTCACACGATAACTCCATTGTTATTAAACCCGCCGACAAAAACCTTGGTCTTACTATCCTCTCGAAGGAATGGTATGATAAGGAGGCACTTAGAAAACTCAATGACCCCATCACCTATCAACCAACTACCCCACCTCCTCACAACTACCTAGCCTCTCTCCTCTCTGCCATCATCCACAGATACACCCTCCTCCCCATGGAGCAAAGTATCTTCATACTTGCACCCCTCTCAAAACCTTTCAAACCCTGCCGAATCTACTTCCTCCCCAAATGCATAAACCATCACTTGTCGCTAGACCTATTTGTACTTACAATGGCTATTTTTTGGAAAATGCATCGAAATGGCTACACATAGAGCTATACCCAATCCTACTGAGTTACAAACAACATCTAAAAGACTCCCTGTCCCTAATCAAAGACCTACACCATACCCATTTTCCACCAAATTCTCTCCTTTTTACTTTTGATATAAACTCCCTCTATCCTAGCATCCCGATAGACCAAGGACTCATTGCTCTTAAAACAACCATTTGTAAACTTTTCGATCCTCCAAAAACCAACTTCATAATCTCTCTTTCTACCCTCATCCTTACACAACACTACATCAGTTTCAATAATAGAACTTTTAAACAAATCAAAGGCACAGCAATGGGATCCAATTTTGCCGTCGTCTATGCTTGTCTTTTTCTTTGCCACCTAGAATCCCAATCCCCTCTTCTCAATGACCCAAACCTAGTATACTTCAGAAGATTCATTGATGATGCCTTTGGTATATGGACTGGCCCCATTGAATCTTTAACAATCGCCCTCAATACCTACGCAGGAGCTTTGCTTGAACACATTAAAATCACCCCCTCCATTTCTACCAATCAAGCCACAATCCTAGACATTCACTTCTTCAAGGGACCCAAATTTTTAACCCATGGCATCCTAGACTCTAATTGCTTCCAAAAACCTCTAAACTCTTTCCACTATATACCATGGATCTCTTGGCACCCTACCCACCAGAAAATAGCCTTCATCAAGTCAAAACTTAGGAGGTACATTATGAGAGAAATCTCCTTTGAACACTACCTCAGCACAAGAAATCTCTTTTTTATCAGACTCAGGAAAAGAGGCTATCCTAGGCAAGTACTTCTCAAAGTATTCAACTCAATATCTTATTCAAAAAGGGATAACCTCTTGAGTAAACCTTCCTCAACAAAGAACCACCACTCCCCAACCATCTTTAAAATACCTTTTACCCCCGAAACTAGGAAACTCAAACCCTCCTTGACAATTGGAAAACCTATCCATCAAGCTTGCCTAAATTCGCCAAACCTCTCTCACTTAGATAAACCCATCACATGCTGGACCATAGGACCCAATTTACAAACACTCCTCATAAACAAACCTTATGCACCATAATAACATTCAACCTACCCAAAACTTACCCTCATTTTACTCTCTGTGCAGGTTGATGGATCGTACTACTTCGACGCATGATTTACCCCATATCCCGCCTTTTCTACCTCACTTTTGATCCAAAGATTGTTTTGTACACATCTTTAGAGCATAACAATTTTTTGTACCCTACTTTTGAGCAAAACCATCCTTTGTACTCCGCTTAGGAGCTTAATAATTCTTTTTGTACTCCACTTATGAGTTAAATCACCTTTGAACCCCACTTACGAGCATAACAAATTTTTTTTTGCCCCACGGATTAACAAAATCCCTCTTGGTGTACCCCACTTATTGGCAAAACCCTTTCTCTTTGCAACCCTTTTTCCTTTTGCTACCCTCTTCCTTGCACCCCATGTACGAGAAAAATTTTCTTTGGTCACGACTCTAAAACTCCTCCGACACTACTCTCAACCACCGTTGTCAATACTCTACCATAAATCTCTACCGCTAAATCTATTCACTTACCAAAACAATTACCACGCATATCCCTTACTGCGCTACCCAAACCTAGCTCTGGAATCCTTCCATAAGTATTACCTAATTTGGTATAAGACTCCGTCGCGCATATTTTCTACGTAAACCCTCCCAACTTAACGAACTCACCCTAAGGGAGTCTCTCTTTCTCGCTCTTTAAACCTAACAATAATAAGGCTCACCCTTAACATTCATTCTCATGTCACTCTCACACACAACTATACTCTAGTCCTTTTGAATTCGAAGTTCAAAAATCTAAACCTACTTCCCCCCCTCTTTTTCAAACACCTTCCCTCCCAGAACTCACCCTACTTAAACAAACCCCTACTCCCTTCCCATAACTTCTTTACATTGCCCAATCTCCCTAGAAACACCACTGATGATCTCTCTTAAGAGCGAAACGCGTTTGGTTTCTTCTCCTCCCAACCCCCCCCCCCCCCCCCCCCCCCCCCCCCCCCCCCCATGAAGCTAGAGTGTTCCGCACGCTTGGTCCTTCTTGAATTTTTTATAGAAATACTTTGATATGAAAATATAAGCGCTGCACACTCTTTAATCGCATCCCCTTCATTCGTAACCGCCATAACCTAACCCTCCTCCTATATCCCCTCCAAACAGATCCATCGCATCCCATCCTCTTCTCCGTTTCCATTAATGGATCGACATGGAGTTGGAGCGTCATCCTTTATGCTTAGTAATAATAACGCAAGGCTCTCTAACATTAAGGGTTTAAAAACCTTTAATTTTGACCCCCTAACCCTCCCTTACAGCGAGGCTCCATGCGGGAATCAACCCTCATAATCCTTCCCTTAAGTACAAATGGCTTCTTAATCCTCCCCTCGAGTACCAATAGCCCATTTATACCACTTTACGTGGCCTTACTTTGACGCGAGTCCTACCCTGCTAAACAGTGACTGTCGGTCTACTTCACACCAGCACTCCTCGACCAAACCCTCTACCCATAATCCGCATAGCAATCATAACCAACTTGGAAAAACTCACGAAAACCTCCCGCTGCGCAGTCTTAACACCTCATCGTCAAGCTCGCACGTTTTGCACACTACCTCACCTCCTGCCTCTCTCGCCTGCGCCACTCACCATCGCTAACAACCCAAAACCTGTGGAGCATAATGATAATCTGTTCCACGGGCCACAGCTTAGCATTAGCTTCGCGTTATCATTTGCCTAGCCTCCTACTCATGCACATCTATCCCCTTCAAGGCACGCTACAGCTACATCTCCTCGCACGCTACGGCTACGCCTTCTCACACTGAATACAACTCCTACGTAGAGCCGAAGCTCATCAGCAACGGGGTGGCATCCGCAGCATCTCCGGGTTGCACGGCGCTTTCAACAACACGTCGGCATCCTCAACATCTTTGAGCTGCACGACGCTAACAACACAAGTAGGTGAGAACACCTTTGCTCCTCCTCGGTGCCATTATGACTCCGCGTGGCGCTACAGCAATTGCATCAACTGCAGCAACCCATGCCTAAGCACCTCGGAACGCCATTGCAGCTCCATGCGGCTCTGCATCAACCTAAGTGTCTACTGCCTAACCCTGGTCTCCGCGTCCTAGTCCATACTGCCTAATCCTTGCTACCGGGCAAAATCAACACGACTGCATGCAATTACGTCTGCTGGGAAACCCATGCTACCGGGCGGAAGTGGCACTGTTGCATAAATTAGTGACACAAGGGCTTGGTCACACTGCACAAGCGCCGAGTCACAATAGTGCCACCTCACAATACCCAACTTAAACCTCCCACCAACCCTACCTGTAACCTCAATTTGTAACCACAACTATGCTTCTCTACAACAACAACTGCAACGAATCGGTGTAAAACAACCCCGACCTCGTGCCTTTCTCATCAACCCACAAACTTCCCAACTACATCGCCGGGAGCACTCACCATGGAAGACTATGGATTCGATGACTTCGCAAGCAACGCACAACATCAAGACTCACCCTTGGCGGCCAACTTGGAGGTCACCTCACCAACGGAGAGCCAACAAAGCTCTCAAGCCTTTAATAATAACCCGGAGCTTACCCTAAATGCCTCCAATACCTTTGACCACGACATGGTGGAACCTTACAAAATGATCGCAGAAGAGCTCGAACACCTCCATGAAGAAGCTTTTAACTTCTCTCTCAACCCACAACACACTAGGATTCAAGAGGATGGTGTAGAAGAAGAAGAAGAAGAAGAAGAAGGTGAAGCTAACTCCCCCGTCCGACTCAACCTTAGCCCAGAACAAAACTTCACCCCACCCGCCCCCACAAAACCTTACCTACGACCTCAATCTATTATCCGAATTTCCCTCAACACCACTAAACCAAACCTACCTAACCCAAAGCCCTTACCCTCCACCTCTAAACTTGAACCCCCTCTCAACCTTGGCCATGTCTCTCCCCCTCCTTATATAGAACCCCCCTCCCTTCCCCTTGATAAACCGAAAGAATTTGAAGAAATCCTTTCGTTCTCCCTTGTCGAATTTCAAAAGCTACACAAAAAGAAATGCAAAGCTACAACTTTCACCACCCACTTAGAAGAGCTACACAAGAAACAATTGGCCCCTAATAGTCTCAACATGAAGCCACCCCGTCTACAAATTGAAGACACTCCAGCTCAAGCCCTTCTCAATGCTAAATTTACCGCCCTCACCATCCAATACCAATTGGATTGTACCCAAGCGCTTATTGTAGCCAATAAACTTCTCCTCCAAAACCTCAACAAAGAATTAAACAACTACCACACTAGTGTTGCCAACCGCCTCTCTAGCCTCACAACAAAACTCTCACGCATCTCTCTACCTTTAGTCTCTATCTCCGATTAGCAACGTCACTTGGATAAATGGAAGGACACTACTCTTCAACAATTTCTCTTGCTCATGCAAACTTATCTAGTTAACACCCACCTAACCACCGTCAAGGATGAAGAATCTAGGAAGGTTAGAAAGCGAACCATCACCTCTACCCTTGAGGAAATAACCCTTCTCCCCAAAGAAGAATCCATAAAGGAACTTGTTGAGCGGGAAGTGTGCAAACAAATGAAACACCTTCCCTCCTCTAAAAACTCCCATCTCACCCTATCTAAATCACCCCTTGTCCATCCCGCTTCTAAAGCTCCCTTCCTTCCACCTAGAGCCTCTCTCCCAAACAAGCAAACCAAGCCCGGTCCAACCACCAAACCTAACAAAACTCTCTCTCATCACCCCTTCTCCCAAAACAAAGCTACTAAGACTAACTCTCCCCCTAGATCTCCCCCTTTCAAAAAACGTAAACTCCCTCCCCCACACTACTCCAAAGAACGTACCATACCACCTAAATACCCTCTCAATCGCATCCATAATCTCTTTTCCCCAAAGCCTCCTCCACCTCTTTTGCCTACCTTAAACCCCCATTCTATGTCGCATAACAACCTTCAATCTACCTCCCGTAATAACCATGTACTCCATCCTAACCATGTACTTCATCCTAACCATATCTCTTCGTCTTCGGGAAAAGGCAAAGGGAGGAGGGACTAGGGCAAACCCACCCAACCTCATGGGTACATCTTCTTTTTGACAAGCCCCCCCTCCTCCCTACACTATGGATGCTTAATACCTCTCCTTCTAGTCCCTCGACTATGACTTTGCCTAACTCGATGAACCTCCAATGCGACGCGACAGCGACATGCATGAACCTCCGATGCGACGCGACAACGACATGCAAAAACTCAAGGAAAAGAAATAGTTTTTGGCTCCCTCTTACCAACCCACACGAGTACAAACTCAAAATTTTTGGTAAGCAACCGGCCTACTCTTTTGATAACGCTGTTTCTACAAACTTTGTACATAACCTCACCACACGTCCCCTCACTTTCAATGAAAATAAATGCTTGAACTTGGGTCTCAAATACATCCCGCCTCCTCCCAATCCTACACCCAAACACCTCCTAGAAGCACATGAAACCTTAGGAAGAAGCTTACAACTTAAAGATTTTTTCAAAACCAAAGAAGCCTCCTCCTTTTCTCCATTTAAATTACCCAACCCCCATTGGAAACCACCCGAAAAGAATCCCTCTCTAGAAATTATCACGGAACTTTACAAGCTGCATCTCATACATAAATTGGATAGTTACAACACTTCCTTCTCTAAACGCCCAAAGTTTGTACATCAAGCCCTCAAATCTCTCTCACACGATAACTCCATTGTTATTAAACCCGCCGACAAAAACCTTGGTCTTACTATCCTCTCGAAGGAATGGTATGATAAGGAGGCACTTAGACAACTCAATGACCCCATCACCTATCAACCAACTACCCCACCTCCTCACAACTACCTAGCCTCTCTCCTCTCTGCCATCATCCACAGATACACCCTCCTCCCCATGGAGCAACGTATCTTCATACTTGCACCCGTCTCAAAACCTTTCAAACCCTGCCGAATCTACTTCCTCCCCAAATGCATAAACCATCACTTGTCGCTAGACCTATTTGTACTTACAATGGCTATTTTTTGGAAAATGCATCGAAATGGCTACACATAGAGCTATACCCAATCCTACTGAGTTACAAACAACATCTAAAAGACTCCCTGCCCCTAATCAAAGACCTACACCATATCCATTTTCCACCAAATTCTCTCTTTTTTACTTTTGATATAAACTCCCTCTATCCTAGCATCCCGATAGACCAAGGACTCATTGCTCTTAAAACAACCATTTGTAAACTTTTCGATCCTCCAAAAACCAACTTCATAATCTCTCTTTCTACCCTCATCCTTACACAACACTACATCAGTTTCAATAATAGAACTTTCAAACAAATCAAAGGCACAACAATGGGATCCAATTTTGCCGTGGTCTATGCTTGTCTTTTTCTTTGCCACCTAGAATCCCAATCCCCTCTTCTCAATGACACAAACCTGGCATACTTCAGAAGATTCATTGATGATGCCTTTGGTATATGGACTGGCCCCATTGAATCTTTAACGATCGCCCTCAATACCTACGCAGGAGCTTTGCTTGATCACATTAAAATCATCCCCTCCATTTCTACCAATCAAGCCACAATCCTCGACATCCACTTCTTCAAGGGACCCAAATTTTTCACCAATGGCATCCTAGACTCTAATTGCTTCCAAAAACCTCTAAACTCTTTCCACTATATACCATGGATCTCTTGGCACCCTACCCACCAGAAAATAGCCTTCATCAAGTCAGAACTTAGGAGGTACATTATGAGAGAAATCTCCTTCGAACACTACCTCAGCATAAGGAATCTCTTTTTTATCAGACTCAGGAAAAGAGGCTATCCTAGGCAAGTACTTCTCAAAGTATTCAACTCAATCTCTTATTCAGAAAGGGATAACCTCTTGAGTAAACCTTCCTCAACAAAGAACCACCACTCCCCAACCATCTTTAAAATACCTTTTACCCCCGAAACTAGGAAACTCAAACCCTCCTTGACAATTGGCAAACCTATCCTTCAAGCTTGCCTAAATTCGCCAAACCTCTCCCACTTAGATAAACCCATCACATGCTGGACCACAGGACCCAATTTACAAACACTCCTCATAAACAAACCTTATGCACCATAATAACATTCAACCTACCCAAAACTTACCCTCATTTTACTCTCTGTGCAGGTTGATGGATCGTACTACTTCGACGCATGATTTACCCCATATCCCGCCTTTTCTACCTCACTTTTGATCCAAAGATTGTTTTGTACCCATCTTTAGAGCATAACAATTTTTTGTACCCATCTTAAGAGCATAACAATTTTTTGTACCCTACTTTTGAGCAAAACCATCCTTTGTACTCCGCTTAAGAGCTTAATAATTCTTTTTGTACTCCACTTATGAGTTAAATCACCTTTGAACCGCACTTACGAGCATAACAAATTTTTTTGTGCCCCACGGATTAACAAAATCCCTCTTGGTGTACCCCACTTTTTGGCAAAACCCTTTCTCTTTGCAACCCTTTTTCCTTTTGCTACCCTCATCCTTGCACCCCATGTACGAGCAAAATTTTCTTTGGTCACGACTCTAAAACTCCTCCGACACTACTCTCAACCACCATTGTCAATACTCTACCATAAATCTCTACCGCTAAATCTATTCACTTACCAAAAGATTTATCGCGCATATCCCTTACTGCGCTACCCAAACCTAGCTCTGGAATCCTTCCATAAGTATTACCTAATTTGGTATAAGACTCCGTCGCGCATATTTTCTACGTAAACCCTCCCAACTTAACGAACTCACCCTAGGGAGTCTCTCTTTCTCGCTCTTTAAACCTAACAATAATAAGGCTCACCCTTAACATTCATTCTCATGTCACTCTCACACACAACTATACTCTAGTCCTTTTGAATTCGAAGTTCAAAAATCTAAACCTACTTCCCCCCCTCTTTTTCAAACACCTTCCCTCTCAGAACTCACCCTACTTAAACAAACCCCTACTCCCTTCCCATAACTTCTTTACATTGCCCAATCTCCCTAGAAACACCACTGATGAGCTCTCTTAAGAGCGAAACGCGTTTGGTTTCTTCTCCTCCCAACCCCCCCCCCCCCCCCCCCCCCCCCCCCCCCCCCATGAAGCTAGAGTGTTCCGCACGCTTGGTCCTTCTCAAATTTTTTATAGAAATACTTTGAGTCTATGGAAGAAGTGTTTGATGAGTTTATCGAGGAATTCTCACAAAGGGGGATAACTCATAATACTGTCTCACAAATCCATAAATTCAAACAGAAAGATGAAGAATCTGTACGAAAGGCAGCCCTAAAACTAAAAAGATATGTTAAGTTCTGTCATGTGGAAGAACTGCCAACTCAGTCCAAGCTCATGCTGATATTCATCCAGGGACTAAGGAATGCGGATCTCCAGAAAGACTTACATATGAAGAGGAGCACGATGTTGAATGAGTTGACCAAGGAGGATCTTTACCTTGTGGACAATTGTGCAGTCTACAAAGAGGGGGAGTTCAAGGACCTTGATGACGATTCTTCTTCACAACAAAGTGGAAGCAAGTCTTCTAAGACATCACCGAAAGGAGAAGTAGCTGTAAACCAGGAGTAGCTTGTAGATAAAGTGCTAAAAAAGATTAACGTGTACGCCAAACCCCAGGCTAAACAGCCCAAGTGGTGTGCTATTGAACAAAAAAAGACAAACCATGGGACCGAGGAATGTTATTATAACAAGGGATATGTGAGAGAGAGACCTTACGCTCCCCAAGCTCCGGTAGCTTCTCCTCAAGCTCCACCGATGCCTAGATATCAAGCAGGCAACCTACCAGGACCTGTAGGAGTAGAGAGGCCACAGCCAGTATTGGGGCAGCAGCCACCCCTACCAGGAATAAGGCCGGTAGACATAAGGTACACACCAACAGTAGAAGAGTCAGAGGAGAAGGCTTTGGTACCTATGCATGCATGTTACGAGAAACCGAGTGGATATATAGCAAATCCTTTCTATTATCCACCTGAAGAACCTAAAATGCCAGAACCTTGGAGCATGATTCGAAGTACGGGACCACCAACAGCTGCCCAGGCTGCAGGAGAGGGAAGATACAGTGTGGATGAACGAACACTGATGTTCATAGCAAATGGGGGCATGGACGGACAGAGACATGCTTACCAACAAAGAGAGGCACAAGGAGCACCTCAACAGCCCAAGGGACCCTACTACAAGTGTGGCGGAGATCACTGGCTAAGGGACTGTCCTCACAATGAGATCATCAGAGTCAATGCGTATTGCCCAGAATGTGGAATTACTCATTTGATTCCTGAATGCCCTAAAAACCCTAGTAAAGGAGCAAAAACTACTCTAAACATGCTGGAAGCAGTGCCATGCAGTGGAGGGTCAGAAAATGAAATGGTAATACCCATTCAGGTAGTTACAAGGGCACAAGCTTAGAAAAGGAGAGATGATCCCATAATTGAAGAGCCAAAAACCGATGTCCCTAGTTCAGAAAAAAAAAATCAACGAAGCAACTGGAAAGCTAGAAAGGCTCGTATGAAAGCTAGGAAGGAACGAGAGCAAACCGCTTTAGCGAAGAAGCTGAAGCAAACAAAGGATAGATTAGAGCGGTTAGAGGATCTAGCTAGCTTAAGCTCACACACCACGGCAACCATAGCACCCAAGGAAATAGCAGAGCCCAAAAGTGCGGGATCAGGAGGATCTGTACTGGCTGACAAGGTAAATGAGTAGTTGGATGCGCTTCTAAAGGCTTATGAAGCTAGACTTAAAAAGAACCAAACCCAGGAGCAAAGGTGGATGACTTATCCATACGCAAAAATAGAAAAACAGAGGTTGGAAATGTGAAAAAAGATGATCAAAACAACTCAATCATTAATTGAAGACCCGCTGGGTAAACCTGCAAATTGGCATGAGACACCAGCTCTAACCCCTATCCAACCAACTTTAGAGAAACATGTAGAAACAAAGGAAAGACTCACTAATGCCTATGAGTCCAGAGCAGAGCCTATCATAGTGGCAAATACAACAGATGAGGCAAGTGACAGGTTCCAGCATAAAATATTGGCAGAAATGGGTAAGGACTGTAACGGTCTAGACAATCTGTGGAAGAAAATCCATGAGGCCAACGAGGCTAATAGGATGAGTAACCACATGAATAGCACGAGAAAAGAAAAGAATGTAACCTTATCTCCTATTGAAGAATTTGAGGCGAAATCACAAATAAACTTTGAGATACATTCACAAGGGAGAGACCAAGGATCAATTAGTTCGGGGCACAGCCAACCAGACTCGCTGAGAACTTTACCCTCTTACATAGGAGAGTATGAAGCCAAGTCGGAAGTGAGAGCAATCCCATCTCAAAGACTTTCTTCTAACAAAGTGATGGATTCGCAAGGATTGATTGAGTTATTGTCCACCCCTATGACATGCACAATCACATTAGCTAAACTCCTAAGGTTACGGCCAAACATGTGGACCACAGGAGGTAAATGCCTAGAAAAATTTGGAGTGAAAGACCCCACCTTGAAGCTACAGGGAGGAATCAGAGAGTTGGACAGGCCTCAACTAAACACTAGGCCAGTACCATTAAACAAGATTGGAGAGTATTGTGAGGGAGAAGATGGAAACACCACGCTACCAGTAGAATTCCAAGGAGTAGTTTCCAAAGCTATTCTTGACAGTGGAGCGGGAGTTGCTATCGCCACCAAGGAAATCTAGAAAAAATGGAAAAAACCAGCTTTGAGGGCTACTAGAATGAAATTGCAATTGGCAGATGGGTTCATGGAGAAGCCTCTGGGACTCTTAGAAAAAGTGATTGTCACTTCGTGTGGAATCGAGTATGAGCATACATTTGCAATAGTCGATTTCGACAAAAAGAACAATTATGAGATCATCTTGGGATGACCATTCATGCGACAATTGAAGATGGTCCAAGATTGGGGTTACGACCACATATACCTCAGACATGGTGAGACAACAACAAAAATACACCTGAAAGACCATAGTTACAAAGATGTGAACCAAACACCTGTGAAAGAGTTTGATTCCGCTACAGTAGCAGGATCAGAAATCCTGGCATGGTTAGGGCAACAAAAAGAGCTATGGATGTGCGGAGCTTCACATTGTGGAAGCCTAAGAAGAGAGGAATGCGTCTCAGAAAGAGTGATAGAAGACAAGGAGTATATTCCGGAATCTTTCCCTGAAGATGCCTTGGAACCTCTAGAATGGGAACACATACTATCAACATTGGATGTCTGTACCATTACAGATAGTCCAACAATAAAATTTTGTGATAAGGATGGCTATGATGTGCTGCCCTATTACATGGTAAGCATTATACCAGGAGAAGATGAGACGATAGAACCACCAGAACAAGAAGAGTTTTATAACTCCTCTAAACATCTGGAAGTAAATGATGATGCAGATAATGAGTATTCAGACACCTCAAGTGAGCGTGGAAGGGAAATCGAGAATATCAAGTTTTATGATTTTGCTAATCAACACCCTAGACGTCAGGAACGCTATAGGAGGAAACGAGCAGGAAACAAAGCGAGAGAGAACTGATGCCCAGGATAAAATGTAAAACTCACTATTTGATGCTTGTAAAAGCAGAGGATTGTGTAAAAGATCACATATCATGAAGGTTCTCAAAAGATCGAAAAGAAAGAAGGCGAGAGGAAATAAAACAGGAACGAAAAGCTAAAACAGAAACAAAATCACAAAAATCTCAAAAACCAAAAAAATAAACAACAAAAGACCAAGAATGGACCAAACTGGAGCGTAACAGAAATACCAAGAACTGAAATGGTCTTTAAGAGAGATATGGAATACGGAAGAAGATAGTGATGGTAAAGGGGAGTCAGAAAAGGGGAACATGAATGTACCATCACACTATCGGAAATTTACCATCCAGGACAGAAAAATCATCATGACATCACCAGTCAGGGAAAGAACCAACCAAGAATCTTATGATGGGCCGGAAAATACAAAGAGGATAGACCTTGCAAAACCAGGTGAAAAGCCTCAGTCGGTCTATATAGCCAACGATTTAGAGCCTGAAGAAGAAGAACGGCTAACATAACTCCTCAAGAAGTATAAAGATGTGTTTGCATGGTCGTATAAAGACCTCAAGGGAGTTGATCCATTGATATGTCAACATACAATTCCTTTGAAATCTGATGCAAAACCTAACAAACAACGTCCTTATACATATAGTGACACATTTGCTAAACGAATCAAAGAAGAGATTGATAAAGTGATGGAAGCTAAATTCATCTATGAAATCGAACATACAGATTGGGTGTCACCCATTGTGGTAGTTCCCAAAAAGAATGGAAAAGTGCGAGTGTGTGTAAACCTCAAAAAGGTAAATGTAGCCACCATAAGGGATAATTATCCCTTGCCAATCACAGAACATGTACTTGAGCGGGTGGCTAGGAAACGGACCATTTGCAAAAGGTCTTTGAAAAATGTAGGACATATCGAATCTGTCTTAACCCAGAAAAGTGTGTATTAAGAAAGGCCGCATCTTAGGACACATTGTCTCAAGAAACGGCATAATAAATTACCTAGACAAAGTCAAAGTCATTGTAGACCTACCCAGGCCTACTAATGCGAAACAAGTGCAATCCTTCATGGGACACTGCGGATATTATCGAAGATTCATATACATGTATGCGGTTATCGCACAACCTCTGTGTCGTTTGCTAGTCAATTTCGATTGGACCGGCGAGTGTGAAACTTCATTTCAAAAGCTGAAGGAAAACCTGATATCAGCACCTGTACTAAAGGCACCAGATTGGGCAAAGATATTCCATATTCACATTGATGATTCTACATATGCCATTGGAAGTATTCTGGCTCAACCAGGAGACGCAACAATGGATTTTCTAGTTTGCTATGCGAGCCGACAGCTAAACAGTGTGAAAAAGAACTACACAACCACCGAGCGGGAAGGGTTAGGAATGATTTATGCTTTAAAGAAATTTCGGCATTATTTGCTTGCAAACAAATTTGTGTTCTTCACAGATCATCAAGCTCTTTTGTAACTGGTAAATAAACCACGCAATACAGGGAGAATTGTACGCTGGTTTATTATATTGCTAGAGTTTGACTTCACAGTGGTGGTCAAAAAGGGTAAAATCCATCTACGAGCGGATCATCTTTCAAGAATACACAACGGGGAAGCTCCTGAAGGAGTAGATGATGACATACCAGATGCTTATCTTTTCAATATTGAAATGGTACCCAAATGGTCTCAGGAAATTGTTAGCATTCTTTCCTTTGAAAGTGGGTTTGATAACACGGAATACAGATCCAAACAACAAACAATTCGACAAAAAAAAACTTCCAGTTGATAGAAGGACGGTTGTATCATCTTGGATCGGACCAAATCCTACGATTATGTATAAATCCGGAAGAATTCGAGTGCTACCTTGACAAAGCACATGTTCAGGATTGTGCATTTCATTGTTCAACAGTGAAAACACACCAGAGACTGAAACAGTTAGGGGTTTATTGGCCAACTATGTATGCAGACACACATTCTTATGTTACCAATTGTACTATATGTAGTGCCAAACAACCAGTGGATCACGCGACACTGTTTCAGGTAAACATTGCACCTGCATGGAGTCAATATATCATTGATTTCTTAACCACCAGGACGTTTCCTGAGAACATCACAAGAGCACGGAGAAAAGCTATAGAGCTGGAAGCTCGTGACTTTCAATTAATTGGGAACCAACTCTATAAGTAAGGAAAGGACAATCAACTTAGAATATGTGCAAGTGAAAGAGAATACCTCCTGATTCTAGAACATGCACATAGCGGAATAAGTGGAGGCCATTTTTTGGGTGATAAGACGACAAAAATTGTGTTAACCACAAATATATGGTGGCCTACATTGCACATGGATGCGAGTTTGTAAAGCGTTGTGACGCCTGTCCAGCGCACCAAGGTGCCAATAAAAAGAGATGAGATGCCACTACGGCCAATGATGGGAGAAAGAGCATTTGCAAAATGGGGCATTGATTTTGTGGGACCTATCTCACCCCCTGTATATCGCACCTATACCCAATATATCATTGTGGCTACGGACTATCTCACAAAATGGGTCGAAGCCAAGGCAACGCAAAAAGCAGATGCCCGCATCACTGCACAATTTTTGTATGAAAATGTTTTCGTATGATACGGGTTGCCAATAGAAATTGTCAGTGATCGTGGAACACATTTTCTTAATGAAGTCATTGAATATCTGCTAGAGGAATTCATGGTCATACATAGGAAATCTGCTCCATACCATCCACAGGCCAATGGACAAGCTGAGGCCACAAATAAAACACTATGCACGGTTCTCACTAAAATAGTGTCAGAATCAAGAACAGATTGGGATCAACAGCAACTACACTCAACACTATGGGCATACAGGGTAGCTTACAAAACATCGATAGGAACAACACCGTACAACATGGTGTTTGGCCTAAATGCTATACTACCCATAGAGTTTTTAATTCCAACTCTACGAGTAACAAAACGCTTAGAATGGAGAAGGCATGAGCTCTCTTCAAGAATAGATGATCTTGAAAAGCTAGATGAACTACGCTTGAGAGTTGTAGCTTCAATCTATGCTAAAAAGAGAAGACAAAAAGAATTCTTTGACAAACATGTGCGCACTAAAGAGTTCAAAACAGGTGATTACGTACTTGTTTATACTTTGAAGCAACATGCCAAGAAACTTAAAAAGTGAGGGATGGGACCATTTGTGATTAGTGATCTATCACAAAGTGAAGCTGTCAAGCTTGCCACATTAGCAGGTGAAGAAATGCCAAACTGGATTAGTGGATGTCCAACTGAAGAAATATCATCTACCACTCACACAGGAGATGCTCCAACAAATTCATCAAGAAAAACAACGATTGAAGACAAAACAGCGAGTACGAGAGGAAGCTCAAGCAGAAGCAAAAGAACGCATTGCAAAACGACGACTTCTGCGACAACAACAACAAAGTGGAGCACCATTGCGGATCAATGCCATTCGACTGACGAAGTTAGATGAAGACACAATGGAGCCAATAATTGCGGTCAAAGTGGGCAACAATCAAGTTAAATCGATAGCATTGCTTGATTCTGGAGCTCAAGCAAATTTGATCTCTTACGGATTATACCAACATCTCAAATCCACAGGTCAACTTCATCCTACTCCTTAAGTAGTACATCACACCCGTTGAAAACATTGGGATGGACTATATTGCATGTACAAATACATCAATATATTTACCTACACAAATTCTATGTGGTGGAGAATGAAAGCACACAACACCCAACGATGTTGGAACAACCGTGGCAAAAAGAGTACAATGTGCAGATAGATTGGATTGCAAAGGCAGTCAAAATTCAGCATGCACATGAACAATAGGTGATAGCCTTTGCTCAGCAATACTAGAATAATCAGCTGCAAGCCATGCACTCACTGGAAAAAGATCCAAAAGCAAAAATGCCACCAAAGAACAACATGATACCCGAGACCAACAATCAGGTAAAGGCCAACCATGCTAATTACAGACATACGAAGTCATTGGCCGCAATGCAAAGTTCTAGGTTACCAAAACAACAGAAGCAAGTATGGATACGGAACGATAGAAATGCCATGGCAAACAAACAACAATGCAACAAAAGAATTCCAATAAAGCAGATGGTTCAACCAAAAACCAAGGGCATAAAACAGATATGGATCCCAAAGATAATGCTTAGCCATAACCCAAATGTCACTCGCATTTGGATACCAAAACAAAAGCAAAAGGAACTCCCTTCAGTACAAGCAATATCGAAAGGCAGACAGCTGCATTTGAAAAAGGAAAATCGACTTATGTGGATGCCAATCAACAACAAACTAGTGGCAACCAAGGAAGTACCAAAACATCTACAAAAATCAGCAGAAACAAAATACCAATGGAAAGCAAAGGCAATACGGCCCATAGCCATTCCGGCCAAGCGAATCCTCTCCATAGAAACAACTACGGCTATATCAACAGTGTCGGCAAAGCAATTGCCTTTTGCAAAAAAGACAATTCAACAGAGAGCAGTAGAGCTACAGCTGTTACTTGCAAAGAAAATAGGAAACCTCGATGGAGAATGCCAATAAGCATCTTGCTTATTCCCTTCTCTTGCACATCATTAATTTTTCCATGCATTGACCGAGTATGCATAAAATAGGGCCACATTAATCAGCCAAGCATTAGCACAACTTTTTCAACCTATGCATGGCACATACTCCGAGGCGATACCTTGTCGTCCGGGAGGACTCCGATTAGGAAGGGGGGAGGCATTCTCAATGCGGACCCAATGAATGTGAAAAGAGTAAAAAAGGACATGTTTTTCGACTATTTTGAAGGGTTTTGGTTTGATTGCGGAATTTCTAGACTAACCCAAGTACATATGCCCTTATACAGCAGGAAATCTACAGATATATGAGGCCAAATGCCAAATTAGGCCTCTAGGTGTGTGTATATATGTAAAAGTAGCTATTTTTCAGGCAAAATTTAGGAAAACGGAGAAATCCGGCCATAAAAATTGCATGTGAGTGTACATAGTGTTTTGCGGTGTTGTTTTTGAGTTATTGTGATTTTTGGAAAATTTTCGGGTTTGATTTGCTATTTTCCTTTTAATTTTACTAATTATCGATATAAAAACTTCAAAAATACAAAAAGCAGGAAAAATATGGTCGTAATGAAAAACAAAAAATATGGGGATGATCAGCAACTATAGGCCAACCTATGGTACGATGGAGGTGCAATTATGAGGATGTAGCCGGAAGCGTATTTTGGCCCGATTTTGACCGAAACGCCAAATTTTTTGAAAACTAGGCAAACGGAGTCCAAATGAGGAACTTTTCGAGTCTAAACCGCATTTCGCGAGAAGATGGGAGCACATGTCAATTTCATCAAGAGTGGTCCGGGAATCCCCAATATAAGAAATTTTCACTCCATTTAAAGCTCATTTCTACTATTCACAGTTGACAGAGACCTCGAGTCACCTAGAGCACTCCGACCTTCGACGGCTTTGTACGACGCGCACGGGATACTAGATAATGCCAGATACGAGAGGTGAGCTCACTACCATGCACTCTTGGTGTTCATTGTTTACTTTGTCGTGAAAAACTCTCAGAAACAGCAGTAGGGCAATGCGGGAAGAGAGAGAGAAATAGCCATAACTCGACAACCACTAACCTGGTAGCTACAAGACTTGTTAGGAGGTTAACCCTAGAGTAGAAGAACATGTCTATGACCCCAAATGCCATATTAGGTCAGCTGTAAAAACCCTAATTTCTCAGGCCTCCTATAACCCCCGATCCAAAAAAAAGTTGTCAGAACGGAGTGAAATCTCACAAGGAGATACCTTTTAGCATAGCCTGAGGGCCTGTGAAGTTTCTCCAAATTCCGATCATAAAAAAATGGCCTTAATACAAGAAACGGCTTCGAGCTTGCAAAGTGTCATTTGGTTCATACGGGCAAACGAAGCGACCGATTGCCCCGAAACTTCACGAGCAGCATTGGCATACCACCAACCATTTGTGCTTAAGGCCAAAAGTGCAAAAAAGCGGCTATCTATTATCGCCAATCAAAAAGACGCTTTAAGAGCGACAAATCGCCAAAAGGGGTGTTGGAGAACCCACATGCGGCAACAACCACACGAAAAGGTTCTTACTCACTTCCCCAAGCTAAGAAATTGATATTCAGCAGGAATAATGGTGAGAAGATGGCTCAAGGACCAAGCAACAACTTCGAGGACTGAAAAGGCAAAGAGAAGTTTCTATGCTCAAGTAATGACTTTTAAAGTTGAAATCAAGTATTTAGGGCTTAGGGCACAATCACCATGCAAGTAAGGATTCAAAAAATCACATTTTTGCAACAGTAGTCTTTATACGCGTATAAAGACTCACTGCCAATTTCACAAGGAGTTCATCACAAACTGATTCATATTGCCATAGTACATACTCTAAGCATAGGACCTACCAAGTTTGACTGGGTTTGGAGCTAGTTGGAGCATCTAATGCCAAAAATAATGCAAGGTTTAGGCCTAAACTCAAACTATAACCGAAACACTAACAAAATTGCTCCAAATCCAACCAAACTTGATCCAGGCACTATACAATGCATCAGCAGCAAAATACATTGAAAACAATAAAAAAAATCCAGATGTAGTCTTTATACACGTATAATGACTTCATCTTCTTTTGGAGGTCAAACTCATCATTTTTAGTTTTCATCTTATCCAATATCATGAATACATGCCAAATATCCAATTTGGACCAATTTGAACAAGTTTATGATTAGTGGGATCAAAAAAGAGTGAAAAAAGGAATGCCAAAACCACAGATTGAACCCCAGCCTCAATGACAAACCTCAAAAGTCAAATTTGGAATGATCAAAGGGCTAACCATGCCATGGGGACCTCACAGATCAAGTTCAGCCTCATTTTGACCATCTAGACTTTATACGCGTATAAAGACTATAGAGGCAAAATTGAAGGAGTATTTAACATTTTTCACATTTCAGGGTTGTAACACAACTGCTATTGCTTAGAACCCAAGTTCTACCACATTCAATAGCCTCATGACCACTCAAACCCCAATCACAAGGGTCAACACACTAGATCTCAAATTCATGGTTTAAAGTAGTTGATGTCTAACCCAAATCAGGTTTTGGTGCAAAGGAAGTGTAAGCCTAGCCAAAGTCTATCCATGGTATCAAATTAGATGAAATTTTCCAACTTAGACTTTATACGCGTATAATGTCTCTCATGCCAAATTTGACATCCAATCTTAAGCTTTACTTATCCCAAGCCTTTGCTCCTATCTCAGAGGAATTCCCACCAAGTTTCATCCTCAGAAATCCTCTTAATGATTGTCATTCAACAGAAAGCCCACAAAAAGCCTGAAATCAGAAAAAGGGTCAAAACTTGTTCAAATGACATCCAAATTGGAATCTAGGCCTATACATGTGACCTACCAGCCAAGGGCTATGCACACATTCAAAATCACCACCATCTGTTCACATAAACTTTATACGCGTATAAAGTCTCATTGCACTATTCTGAGCATGATTTGCACTTTTTACAACATGCATAGCACCCCTAGGCCCTAAATAGCTTGTGTTCCAATTTTGAAGTTATATGGATGCAAGAAGCTGATATTATGCCAGATTTTAACAGGCTCACTAACTTTGACATTCTGAGTACACCAGGATCAATGGAGTCAAGCCGATCACCGACAAAAAAGAAAAAGATGTCCCTGAAGGACATCATTGCAAAGACCGAGCCGTACACCATACCTCGAGAATCAATAAAGCCTGCAAAAGCATGGATAGATGACGGAACACTTGAGGATGAAGGGATCACAATATACCAAGGCACTTTCAGAGATCCTCAAGGGAACACAGTTGATATCCCTATGAACCCAAGAGAAATTATTGATTATGCAAACAAAGAAGCTCTGCTAACTCAGCTGGAAAGGGCAAACTTGCACAATTTCTTCACTGCGGAGCTAGCAGGTGTGGATCTACAAAGAGTTTATGAGCTCACAAGCACAATTCAGAAGGATGGCAAGGCTGTGATCACTGACTTGGACAACCAAAAATTCGAGGTGATGATTACACCATAGGTGATAGCAGATGCCCTAAGTATGGGCAATGAAGGGAATGCTTTCAGGGAAAGAAGAGAAACTTTAGAAGTTTATCACCAAAAGAAGAAGCCAAATCAGACGTGGGAAGACATGGTGGACCAAAGAGCAGCCAGAATCTGCAAGCTATACAATCAGTATTTCCATTTATGTCGCAAAAGACCTCATAAATATACGGCACAACCACATGCCATTGCCATGACAATGACATGGGCCATCCGAAGCAATGTGCCTAAAGCGATAAACTATGCACAGTATTTGCATGAACAAATAGTACAAATGGGGACAGAGAAGCCAAGATACATCGGCGGGGGAGAGGTTTTAACCAAGATAGCATACGAAGCCATAGGAGCCAGAGGAAAATGGCCTGCACCCCCATCACAGAATGAGTGGCTGAGAGAGGAGGAGGATGTAGAGGAAGAGCCACCTGTAGCACCACCCATTCAGATTGCGACCAGATTCCGAAAGAGATTAGAAACAGTACATGAAGAGGAAGCGGAACAACCTCCGCGAAAGAAAGGCAAAGAAATTATGACCAAGGAGCCAAAGCCCAAGGAGACCACTAGCCAAAAAGCGGCAAGGATAGAACAGCTAATTGACCAATTTAGAGCCGAAAGAGCCTTGAAGGGAGATTTTGAAGAATACTGGGTGCCAGATCCAGCAAGAGTCGGGGGCAGCTCATCCCGACCACTCGAAGATCAATTTGATCATTATATTAAAGCATATGAAGAGTCGGAAAGAGTGATAGAGCAACAATCTCTAGAGCCTTTCACTTCAGATGAAGTGGAGGACATAAAGAAGAGATTGAAGGAAATACTTACTGAAGCAAAAGATGCCCAAGAAGAAAAGAAGGAAAGTGGGAAATCACCCGCTCCAAGGCCACTTTCTCCTTTACCCAGCCCTCAACCTTCAATCACCCCTCCAAAGAGCTCACCAAAAGAGAAGGGAGAGGTGCAGACACCACCAAAGGATAAGGAGGAAGAAGACAGATTCGCTTTTCAAGACCTACTCAATGTAGGCTATTCAGAAGAAGAAGCGGACGAGGCAGTGTACGGAGTGCCACACCCACCATGGAAGGAAAAGACTGAAAAAAAGCTGCCAGCACAAGCTGCGGAAAGAGCACAGGGGGTTAGAAAAGCACGAGAAGAATCTCAAGAGCAACAAGAGCAACCTGAAGTGCCAGGAATGGAACAGATTCCCCAACACTACATTTGGAAACCCTTGGAGCACCCATATAGGCCTCCTCCATTAGGGGTGATGCTGAGCATGGGGTACCAAGTTCCCTTTTCCGGGCCAATTGATTGTCCTACTAGACAGAACATACTGCAAGATAATGAGAAACATTTAAGAGATGCGCACCAACTTCTCGACAGAATCAGGACACGGTCTCTTACACTAGCTGAGGAAAACAGTATGCTCAGAACAAGAGAAGCGAACATGCAAGATGAATATGATCATCTCTTTAAAGACCTTCAAGATGCAAAACTAAGAGCAGATGATGCAGAGCATGGACTTGAAGATGTATCTAGAAACTTGAAAGAAGCTGAAGCGGAACGAGATGGACTAACACTCCAAATGGCAGAGGCCTCCAATGAGGTCCGAAGTGTCACATTTGAAAAAGAAAAGGTGGAAGATGAATTAGAAGCCGCCAGAGATGAGATCATGGAGCTGAAAGCCAGATTGGAACTTCAAGACACAACAATCCAAAGGCTACGGGAAACTCCAAGGGCAGTGAGAGGCCGACCGGAAGACAACAGTAGAGAAGTACAGGCCCTCGAAGAGCAAATCAAAGGACTACAGCATTCTCTTAAGTCTGAGCAACAACAAAGGACTCTTTTAGCTGAAGATTTTGTAAGAGAAGAAGAGAAGCTAAAAGCCAACAACGAGGAGTTAAGCCAACAACTCGCGGAGCTTCAAGAATTGCTGGTCGATAATGCAGCTACAGCTACTCAAAAGGAAGTAGATGTACAAAGACATCTGCAAGAGCTCCAAGCAGAACCGAGCACGGGGGAGACAGAGATGAGTGCTCAAACAGAGCACATGCAAATACCAGAAGGGGCTGAAGACCCTAAGCCTATTGAGGAAGAGATGCAGTAGAAAGAGGAAAAGGAACACGCTCTAACAGCTGAAGAGGAGGCCCGATTACAGCATCTGATAGAACAAACTATAGCAGAAGATCACAAAGCCGCCATAGAATGGGAAAAAAGAATTATCCACTCATTGGATGCTCAAGGGATCGCCACATCAGTCTTAAGAGAAGAGTGGATGCAACCAACACTTCCATATCCTCTTTTAAAATACGAAGTCCAAGCAACCAAAAAGAGAATTCAAGCCGAAGAAACAGTAGCCATATACGAAGGAGATCTACAAAGCAATGCAAATGTGAAAAGAATTGTAGATTCTCAACCCAAATGGAGAAAAGCCTGGCTCATCAAATATCCGACAGATTTGAAGAATTTGGTGGAAGCACCTAAGGCTATAAGGGATGATTGTGCCTACTGCCCAGTGCCACGTGTCAGATCATGATCCAATCATCTCAGATTATTGAGAACACACGCAACATGGCTAAATTACCCATCATTGCCACCACCTAGTGCAGGAGAGAGAATAAGCGCAGCCTATATGGTGAAAACCCTAAAGGGCACCATTAGGATATTCACTGGCTCTCCTGACCTAGCGTGCATCATGCTAAGAAAAATATGCAAAACCTTACTGGCTTGTCTTGAAGTGTTCGCGTCCTCCAAAGTGACTGACTCAAGTCTACTATCAACGGGCGACACATTCGCCAAGATGGTCTTCGACCTCTCAAAGCAGCCATCACCTGAAGTGTTGCATCTACTCTATCAGAGAGTTATTGTTTTGCTGAGCTATCATATGCAGGCATTCGAAGAGGCGTTTCATACAAGATTTTTCACTTACGATAGCAAGATTTTCGCCCTACTATCAATCTGGGGAATGTAAGATATGAATCCTATCTCAAATTGATAAAGCCACCAGGCTTCCATTAGCAGCGGGCATAACACGATGGCCTAGGCGGCAAGTCAAGCAGACAAAGATCATGTCAAGGACGACCTGAACGCGGAAGGGGGGAGTGTTGACCTACAAATCAACCGCATCCGAAATCCCATTTTTCTTGTACTATTCACACGATAAGCTTAAATGTAATTAATTCTTCAGGTTCCAGATAATTTTCGGCACATATGTCATTGTATTTGCTACTCAACAACACCCGTGATAGGAAGTAGAATTTATTTTGATGAGATGACACCTCCAAGGCAGAGGTATAAAAGCCAATCTTTTGTAAACCTAAAGGTCTTCTTTTTTATCATTTTTTGGGAGTTTATCTAAATGTACGATGACTGCGTACTGTGTGTGAGAGTGAGAGAGGTCTTCTTCCCTTCCCCTTGCATGCTATGACTACTACATTGTGGAAGTGACTATGCCATCGTGTTAGCAACGACGAGAGCTACGCTTCGACGCCAAGCTTGAGCGGTTTCACTCTCTTCGCGAAGAGCTCTTCTGTGAGCTTCCGAGTGAGTTTTCTCTCTATTCGTGTGTCCGTTTTGTGATTGCTTTATGTCACTGCGTTCACGGCGAGTAGAACTACACTTTAGGACTAAACATTTCCTGATTCGACGACCTGTAAATTTCGGCCTGTCTTTATACACGATTTCTGCACCATATGTTTACAGGTTGTGGATTAGGTTAGAAACTTCAGGGAAGTGTCCTCTAGGTGTGTAGAGTAGGATCCTTGAGTTTCGTGACGAATTAACAATGTTTGACCATGTTTCGGTGAACGGAAGTGTTGTAGGAAAGATTGCAGTTCAGTATGATTAGAGTGCTTTAGAATGATTTCCTTTGGTAGTGATTGTCTAGAGAAGGTCGAATAGTTGAGTGACAATCAACTATTTGTTTCCATGCGTCTGCGGATCAACTCCGTCCTAGGTTGACAACTTGTTGTTGGCTTGGTTCTCATTGTATTAGCGTCTACGAGCAGTGTTTCTGCACGACAACACACACCTCTCTGTCACTGCACCACTCTTGGGGGGTAAGCTTTGTGGCAAGCTCGAGTGTAGGTCGACCCCCCTATATTACTATCATCCAACTGGTGGAAGCCAACTCAAAATGGAGCGTAGGGCCCGTGAGAGTGGACCACATTATAGTACCCCAAGTGTATTGTCGAGCTGTGGAAAGGGCCGAAGAACCCGAAGCCAAACTTGATGTGCCATGGGACAGTCCCATAGACAGTGCCGCTGACTCTCCAAAGGATGGCCACAAGCTACCGAAAAGCCATTGTGTACTAGCCAACTCCCAACTCCTGTAGCTCTATGCACAATTAACCACTGTAACAAAGTGACTCTCCTCGGCACTCCGGAGACCCACAACCGCTCTCGAAAACTTGACAAGAACTCAATTGTGAGACCCTCCTCCTACCAATGGAGTGTTGCAACAAAATAAGCGCCTCCCCGTGCTGCTAGTATGTGGCACCCCATACAAACTGTGTACTGAAAGAAGGGGATCCTAGGGTGATCGACTGAGGAGAAGGGGTCTCTCAAGAACCACTCTCCAAGGTCCCACTGACTCGTGTCAAAGGACACCTCTCCCAAGCCCAAGGCCACCACAGGTTTGTCTCAAGATTTGCTCGGTCAAGATCTATGACATAGGTCCTCCCACAAATGCCCAAAACTTGTATCCTATGAAAGCAACACTCTGAAACTTGTGGAGCCTCTACTAAAACTCCGTGAAGGCAACCCTCTCCCAGAACATGGGTACGGACTTCGAGCAACCCCCATGCATCTAGGAGCTATTGTCTCTAAAGGGATGAGCCAATCAATTGGTAAAGCCGCTGTAATGTCCTTGCATGCACCTCCCTCATGCCTCATAGCTGGAACCTATGAGCCTCCTCGGACAAACTTGAAAACTGGAGACAATCATCGAGTGTGGGTTGGACGCTCTGCCTCAGGGCCCCAAGAAACATGAGGCCTAGACAGTTTATAGAATTTAAATGAGGACGATGCAACCTCCCATTCATATTTACATATGGCTCTCTCCTTTATGGGGGGGGACACGAGCATGCAAGCACGTAATGCATTTTTCACGATCTTTTGAAGACTATGTTTACACATTTATATTACTAATCGATAATTCTCAAATCCTTCAATGTTAGGATGTTTGATATACTCTATACAAGCACCTGAGATGAACCTACATTGTAAAGTTGAGGTACACTACTAGCTTTCCATTGCAACGTAATATACTCAATGACAATTTATAAGTGGACCCTTGTTGCAAGATTGTCTATGAATTGAGTTTGAATTATTCCCTAGGTAATCATGGCTAACTAGTTATTTTGTGTGTTGAATTGTCAAGCACAGCTAGCAAAGGGAGGAGATACAGAGTTAAGGATACAAAGAAGGCGCAATAGAACTTGAGCCAAAAGGTCGAACTAGCAAAGCATTTGAGACATTCAACAATAGGGTTCCAAGACATCCATGCCCATTCACGCCCAAGCTTTTTCCATCATAAACAAAGGCAAAGGTGGTCTTGGTGCCGTCCACACATTATCTAAAAATCATTGGCACAGGTATTGGCCATGATTTGTCTAAAAATTGAGGAGCAACTACTGCTTGCCTTAAATGAGGCTGGCTTAACAAAGCTATACTGATAGTAAGAGGTTATCCAAGGAAATTGGGTTGACTGCAGTGTTTGCGTATGGCCGGTGTTTTGTAAATCTTCCCTTACTTATTAACATTCATAGGTTGATATGCTTTACACACAAGGGAAAAGATAACTCTCTACAGCGCACAAAGTTTTGAGAATTGCCCAAAAGAGACTCAATAGGCTCCAAAAGCGTTCACCAGGCAGTTCATACTTCGATGGGCAAACATGGATTGAAGGGCATACGTGGACCTTGCAAGATTTCAACGACTAAACCAGCCTAGAGACTTAATTCTTTTGAAACCCAGAAGCTACCATCACATCCTTTTACAAAACCAACAACAATAATCTACCATAAAATCATAGAGAAAAACTATCCACTTGTTTGCCAAACCCCAACATTTCCTTTAACATAACCCCGACATCTAATTTGCCATTAAGTTTTGGTCACCAATGAGGGGGAAACCTCTGAAGGGTAGAATTAACAAAGAGCCACTGGTTGTGATACAAGCCCTGGATGTGAAACATCTTTTTCAGTAACTCTGGATGTTTCAAGCACACGATCAACATGTACGTACTGCTAAAACACATTGCATGACTCAAAATGAAAATGTGAAGACAAATAGCTGTTCTATGAAAGACCTCTGAGGCAGCAACAGCGTACTGAAACAATAGATTAGACCCGGATGTCTGGGAGAGCCCATACCGTCTTGCCGTTAGATACGGAAGACAAATAGCTGTTCTTTAAAAGACCTCCGAGGCAGGAATGGTGGACCGAAACAATACATTAGACCCAGACGTCTGGGAGAGCCCATACCGTCATATACAGAATGGATCCTTTATAAAACTTCTGAGTAGTTCTGCACGCTGCCATGTGTACTGTAAATCAGCATCCCTGCCATAAGTTCTGAATGTGTAAATGCTGGGTTTATATTTTAAAAGAATGCTCGACAATGAAGTTTGTGGGAAGTTTTTATTCATTTCTCTTGGTGAAAGTATCTCACTCATGGGTCCCCCAATTATAAAGAGCTTCAGCAGACTTTAATGGGCCATAGAATGTGAAGCTGCTTCAAAAAAATGCCTTTCCTCTTCTGATTAAAAGCCACTTTCTCATGGGATGTGAGCTTTGATAATCTTTCGCCTCCAAGTGGCTGTCTCTGGATCAAAACAAAGCTCCCAAGTTGGCCAGTAATGAAGGTCTTGTTTCATAGTGAGCACCCGTGGCTTCCCATTCAAATAAACAGTCTTCACCCGGACAAATGTTCCATGATCCAGTTCCTGTCCAGACGACAAGAGAAAAGCTTTAACCATGCAGCCGCATCTAATAAAAGTTCATGTCATGCTGACAATTTGTATACATAGATGAATCTGGGAATAGCAGAGATTCATTTTTGAAGAAGGTGCAAGGCATAACAAACCAACAGCTTGACCATGCATAATATATATTCACTAAATACCACCATAGATCCAATAATGGGTATAGAACTAGGTATCAGAACACGCACACGCACGTGTGCATACACCAATACAAAGATTTGCGTACTGATTTTTTGTCATGGGTCTAGAAAGGCTTACTCAACCACCATGAAGCCTGGCGAGTCAGAAATTATTAATACAACAAAAAAGAAATTGATGGATCATTGCAGCACTATAGATAGAAAGCATTAGCACAATATCAAAACAGTCGTAACTTGGACATGAAGTTCACAAAATCTGCACATCCACTATTCAAATATACCCTTTATAGAGCAATCAGACCTTCAAATGAGGTGCAAGGCGAGACTATGAGCGCACGGAATCACTAGCGCATGGTCAAAAAAACTTGAAAGTAGTCCTTGCCAAGATGCATATTGAACCACCCATGTCACAAATATGGTCACTAGCGCAGAAACGATCTATCCTAGATGGATTTACGCCCCCTACTTTGCGGTGAGAGAAAAGAGAGAGAGAGAGAGAGAGAGAGAGAGAGAGAGAGAGAGAGAGAGAGAGAGAGAGAGAGAGAGAGAGAGAGAGAGAGAGAGAGAGAGAGAGAGAGAGAGAGAGAGAGAGAGAGGCTACCTGAAAGCCTGCATGCTGCCATACATCCGAGATCCTTAAAGTCATACATACAGACTCCCAAGAAGCCAGCTTAGCATCGTGAACGGTCATCTAGCTGCCTCCAATCCTATCCGAGGGGTCCTTAAGCATGTTGAAGTCCCCCCAATGCACCACTACTCCGTATGAGGTAAGGACTCCACAATATGTGACCGAAACTCAGCCGTGCACTGGCATGGTTGGGCGCATAAATGTTCAAGAAGCCCACAAGGCGACCTTGAACCTGCATGGTGACCCATTGTGCCTTGCCTGGCACAAGAATACCTCTACCCACAATGGCATGCTGCAATACTCATACATACACCTCCCTGGATGCCACCAAGCCCAAAAGCACCTAACCAAAATGTCTCATAGCGGCAACGCAAGATCTGTCCACAACGCCAAATACGGCTATCACAAAGGTGGTGCTCTTGAAGCATAAGAATAATTATCATGCCACCCACTAGACATCTTTGAAGCTCCTATCTCGAGCGACTCCTCTGCTGTAGAAATTGGGGTCCACCTAGGCCTTGCACATGTCCACAAAACAATCCTCATGGGGTCAGTGAGAGAAAACCGCTGCTCCTGCGGTAGCCAATCTAGCAATCTTCGAGCCGGCTTGGATCGGGAGTAATCCGCATCCGAGCCACCTCGAAAAAGCCATGTCTGAATTGACTATCCAACCCATGCCCAAGAAGAGCATGCAGACCGTAGGGCTACATCCTCTGTCCAAGAATCCTCATGTACAAATACATAGCACAGAACACTTTGGTTATCTGCAAAAAAGTATATCACAATGTATCTACAACCAGCTGCATCAGGCAACGCCACACTGAACTAGGCTAGAGGCTAAAGTGTCTGTAGCAAGTATGTCGCTCCCAGATCCGCTGTGTGGTGCGAGAACTCAAGAGTCTGGAACTCGAGCCAATCAAGGACTGTATGCAAAGTCCACTCTATGTGATCCCTACTAGACAATGGAAAGGAAAAACCAACCGTTGTATCTAAGGCCTCGGTACCTCGGGCAGCCAAAAGGAGAACAAGTACTCTTAAACCTACTGCCTCGAGGTAAGGGGATGAGTCGCCTAGAAACCGCCTGATGTAACAAATTGCTGACGTGTCAAAGCCCTGAAGAATGGAGTCAACTTACAGATGCTGGCCGGGCCTAAACCCTAAGAAGAACAAGTAACAGAAGAAGAAGTCCTACCAACTTATGGGGACCCCGTCCAATAGGGCCCAAGTGACAAAAGGATTGAAATTAAGCAGGACTAGCACATGCGCAAAAACTGATGACATGGCAGATTTTTGAAAATTGCGCTGACATGATGGCGTGGCAAGCTGTACGGATTTCCCCGTTTTGCGTTGGCTGATGACGTGGTACGTTGTACGGATTTCCGTCATTTACGCTGGCAGCTTTTTGGCTTTGCTTTTGGACCAGATGCTTTTGAGTTTGAAGGCTTTTTACTATAAACTGCTTTTCAGGCCAAGGGCCTTTAAATATGAGGTTAGGGCTCATTCTCTGGCATGCTTCCTGGAGAAGGTGCAGAGTCTGGAGTATCGGCTTGTATTATGCTGATGCAATATAAAGAAATACCGAAAGGGGAGCCAAGGTTACTCTCTGGGGTGGAATTCCGCCACTCCATGTCGTCTGTCGTCTCTCTCTCTCTCAGTTCAGTTGTTATTGAAGTGCTAAAAGTATGTTTCATTTTTTTCTTTTCTATTGGCACGTGGTGCCCGTCTTGTGACACCTGAAATGACAACTTGGTTTCAGCTACATGGTTTTAGTATGGACAGACTGCCACCCTTCCAGTACTTCCTAGATGCACCCTCCTTGTCCCTTATACGAACCAAGATTACACGTGTCATAGACTTGGACACCCCAAGCCGAAGATTGAGAGCAACACACGTAAAAGGAACTAAAAACAACTGAACTAAACCGAGAGAGAGAGAGAGAGAGAGAGAGAGAGAGAGAGAGAGAGAGAGAGAGAGAGAGAGAGAAATGAAATGAAATGAAATGTTATATTAACGTCTTCAAAAGGCCAAAATGACCTATGAGACCAATCAGTTACAAAATAGTGAATCTAATACCATGTCTGGGTACAAAAGAACTAGAAAAGAACTAGAAGTGGAACAAAATACTACTACTACTACTACAATCTAAAACTACGTGGGTGTAGCAGCTGATACAATAGGTACCCGGTAAACTGGATGTAACAGTGTGTGAAACAAAGATGGAAGAAATGGTGAGGATCCATCCTCATCTGCACTCTGGATGTCGAGAGAGAGAGAGAGAGAGAGAGAGAGAGAGAGAGAGAGAGAGAGAGAGTTCCGCGCCCTGCACTGGCCCCAAAGACTAGTGTCCCTTCTCAGTATTTCTTTATTATTAAGCTTCAACAAGTGCAATGTTCGAGGGTCCTCTCTAGCAAGCTGTCACAAACCGGTGACGTGGCTGTCCTAGACACACACACACCTGCCCTGCTGAAATGCTGACATGGCGCAGTGACGTGGCAACGGTCCCGAAATTTGCGCTGCACGCTGACGTGGCACTGCTATACGGACCCCCGTAAATCATGCCGCAAAAAGCACTGGCAGGCAGTACGGAATTTCAGCTTTTTCGATGAGAAAAAGCAGGGGAATTTCCTACGCAAGGCTTGATGAAAATCTACGCAAGTTGCTTTAATTTACTAAGCAAGCTTGTGAGAGGACTTGCTTTTATTTTTGAATCCTTTTTATGGGCACCTTTTGGGGCTCTACTTTAAGCAACCCTTGTAAATCTATAAATTAGTGGCTTGGGCTCCCACTTCTGAGAGCATCTGGACGCACAGTCTGAGAGTGAGACCCTCCCAGTCCCTTGTACTTTGAGCACAGATTTATTACAAAAAGAAATACCGAAAGGGGCGCCAATCTTTGGGGCCGTGTCGAATCAATTGTGAACTCTAAACTGTTTTGAAGTGAAACATTGCTGTGTCGCGATAGAATCTTGACTTGGAGTGTCCACGTTTGTTACAATGGTATCAGAGCGCGGCCGATTTCTCTTGTGCCGGGAAATCCGATCCTTTTTCTAGTGACACTTATGGATTCAAATAGACATTAGTCGACTTCCTCTGCATCTGCGGATGCGGGAAGAGATCACGAGGAAGGTTCTCACGAGGAGTACGACCCGCATCGGCCTACTCAGGCGGAGATTGAAGAAATGGAGCGTCGACAATTAGTTGACGATGCAGCAAAGATGATGATAAATTTTGCGAAGGACCCGAAATTTGCAAAATTTTTGACCCAGACTTCCTTCGAGGAGCTGCACTCACAGTGGCGGGAAACCGCGGAGCCACCCCTCAACCGGTACTCAAGAAACCTCCTACTCCGAGGATGTTTACAGAGCAGGAATTGGAAGAGGTGGTTGATACATGAATTACCCAGCTTTTTGATGTGAATAACAAAGCCAAAAAGCACCACAAAAAGCAGAAGAAAGGAACTAACTTCCCGAGTTATTTGGGTCGTCAATCTGCTTTTGCCTCAGCAAGAAAGCAGAAAAAGCATGTCAGATTTGAAGGAGTATCTAGTTCTTGTTCTTCTTCTTCTTCTGACAATTCTTCTAGCTCTTCTGACTCGAGCGAAGAAGACAGAAAAGAGAAAAAGCGAAGCAAAAAGAAAAGCTTCAGAAAGGGCAAGAAAAAGGCAAAGAAGCCTAGATTTTGCCCAGTTTCTGACAGTCCTACAGAGGACTCGCCTTCAAATAGCTCGGATTCCGATGATCACAGATTTTATGCAAAGAAGAAGAATTTCTATAAAGCCAAGCAGTATGACTTTCTGGAGGATAAAAGCAAGAAAGTTCAAGAACTTAAAGAAGGTGGACAGTTAATTAATTTTTACATTATTTCTGGATTCCGAGACGCTTCGAGGGCTTTGGCCTTCATACAGCAATTTGACACAGCTTTCTTTGGAGGGCATTACTCAGAGCACTCCAAGATTCGGAGGGCTACCTCTTACTTCAAGGACAGTGCTCGAACATGGTGGTCCACTCTGCTATTGAACAAGAAAGCGCCAGTTAAATGGCTGAAATTTAAAAGGCTTTTTATTTCTTCTTGGTTGACTCGGGAGTACAAACACGACATACGAACTGCTTGGAACCATCTTCGGATGACCAAGAAAGATACCTTTGACGCATATTGCGAGAGATTTTGGAGCTCTTTTCTGCATTTAAGAAGATCTCATTTAAAGAACAGACCGAGCGGTTTACCTTGGGACTTCCTACGGACATCCGAGATCACTGCTTAGAGCAAAAGTCAGATTCTATTCAAGAACTGATGAGTCATGCGAAACACGGCTTTGTCATACACTCAGGCAGTTGACTTACCCCACAGATGAGATCTTGACGCAGAAAATAGAACAGACTTCTAAAAATGAAAGTAGAAAGAAGAAGAGCCCCCAAGATCAGAAAGATAAGGATGCACGACCCCGGATCACTCCTCGGGAAAGAGCCAGCTACATCAAAGAGGGGAAGTGTTTTGGATGCGGGGAAACAGGACACATCTCCGCGAAGTGCCCTAAAAAGGCACCGAAAGAACAGGATGAAGAAAGGCTAGAGAGTTCGAAAGCAGTTGAGGAACGTGGCACAAAAGGCAGATGAAAGCAGAACTGCTACCACATTGCGTGAGGCCCGAATCGAATCAGATGAATGAAAGTGCAAAATTTTGCCGCATTTAGGGCAAAGTGAAAGATCAGGAAGCCCTCATTTTTCTTTGATGGAGGAGCCAAGAGCCACTTTTTTTCACTTGAATGGGCGGCTCGATTTGGGATTACGCTCGACAAGCTGAGGCCATAGGCGGAGGCAGTTCTAGGGGCACCCGGAGGGGATGTTGCCATTACACCGATCATTAGCAAACTCCGTTTGCAATGTCAGGGGTGTTTAGGGCACAAGGACTTCTATGTAAATCCCTTGGGAGGTTGTGACGTCCTCTTTGAACTCCCTTGGTACCACAAGAACAATGCCGTGGTTGACTATTGGGCCGAGAAAGCGACTTTGACAAATGAAGGGCACAGCCATTGTACTTGATGAAATTCAGTTTCTTTACTTCATGTTCTGGAGAGAACTGAATGATGATTGAAGGTCTAATATGTTTTGACCTCAAAAAAGTCCACACTCATGCCGATTGCTTTTCAAAGGCCCTGCCAAGCGAGTTGCCATCAGCTCGTCTTGAGGATCATACCATTGATTTGATACTTGGAAGCACACCACCAAACCAGCCACCTTACCGTGTAAGCCGAGCCTAGAGATACACTTTTTGGGACACATTGTCTCAACAAGCAACAGAAGTGCATATGGACCCGGCCAAGATAGAGACTATCCGTGATTGGCCTGATTTGAATCTAAGAGGTTCAGTTAGTGATGACTAGAATTAAGTACCAGATTGAAACAGAGAACTGAACTGGAATAATGTACTCAAATGGAAGACACAAACTGGAAGAGTGGGAATGGTATTATAGATTCAGATTAGTAGTGACGGGGCAAAGCGAGCACGGACCCCGACGGCCTCTAAAATGCCAGGAGCCGAATGCACGCCTCGAGCCGGTCACGATAAAGCAAAGAGGGGGCCCCACCTAGCTTTGAGCGGCTAGGATGCAGACATCAGTGATTTGAAATATCACGAACTTACACACAGAAAGAGAGAGAGAGAGAGAGAGAGAGAGAGAGAGAGAGAGAGAGAGAGAGAGAGAGAGAGAATAGATAGAATAGACAGGTGATGAAAGCCCTCCGGGGTGTGAGGGAGAATTACTTCTTGCCGTATTTACAAATGATCTTCTTTCCGATGAGGTGGCACACCGTGGTGATAGAGAGATAGAGGGAGAGGTAGTGAACCTACTTGGTGCGTTCTCTAGAGACGACTCGTTGATGTGAAACTTGCTACCAAGAATGTGTGTGTGTGTGCATCAACCATTGGAGTGGAGAGGTGGGCGTAGCTCCCTTCACATGATGCAATTCCCAAAACAAACCATTACACTAAATCCCCCCCATCTTGTGATGCGAACATTGCCAATTCCTCCCACTAAAACTCTACCAAGTGTTGACCTCTCATGAGTTGCCCCCCCCCGATAGTGACCTCTCAGTGCCTTTTTATAGGTGCTGTCCATGAAGTTCGAAGCTTCTTGGGCTTATGTTCTTACTACCGGCGGTTCATCAGAAAGTTTGCAGAGGTTGCTTACCCTTTGCCTATGTTGGCACAGAAAGGAGTCCCTTTCTCGTGGGGACCCACAGAGGTGACTGCCTTTCGGAAATTGAAACAGAATTTGACTACAAGACCAGTTTTGACTTTGCCGGATTTGCAGAAGTCGTTTGAAGTATATTGTGATACTTGTGGTCGTAGTCTGAATGCGGTCTTAATGCATGAAGGCCATGTCATTGCCTATGAGAGCCGATTCTTTTCAAGACCGGAATTGACAGTACAAATCTGAGAGACATAGCTTTTGGTGGTTATCCATGCTCTTACTCAGTGGCGACCGGAGCCGATTTTACGGTTTTCACAAATGGTTGGAGTTTACGCTACTTGTCACAGAAGCAACTATCGGAAAAGCAGATGCGGTGGGAAAACATGTGGTAGCACTTTTACTTCCGGATTGTCCAAGTGCAAAGACAGAAGAAATTGGTGGCAGATACTTTGTCCCGGAAGCCACTGGTTCTGGCTATTTCCGTGATACATCAAGCTTCGAGGATATGGTCGGTCAATACGCTACAAATACAGATTTTTGCAGATGTATTCAGTTGAATACAGAATGGGGAGGTAGTAGTGGAATATTCCATTCGGGATGGCTACTTGAAGGAAACGTTTTTGTACATTACATAGCCGTTGAAGGAAAAGGTTCTAACCGAATGCCACTGTCCATCTTTTACGGGTCACCGCGGCATTGTTACCACCTTGAGAGGTGTGGAGAGATACTTTTGTTTGGCCGAGACTCAAGAAGGATATGGACGATTTCGTACGCAGTTGCTTGGTATGCTAGAAGGTCAAGTTTTAACAGGCATAAAGCTCAGGGATTGTTACAGCCTTTACCCATACCCACCCCCCCTGGAAAAGTATTGCAATGGATTTCATTTTTGATCTCCCGAAAACACAGCGTGGGCACAATTATTTATTGCCCAGATATTCAGATTACATGGCATGCCTGAGACGATTGTCTCCAGATTCACGAGTTTGTTTTGGAAGGCTATTTGGGAGAACATTGGCACGAGGTTGCAGTTCCCGTCATCGTTCCACCCGCAGACTACCGGGCAATCAAAGATCGCTAATTCAATGCAGAGACAATGTTTCCTAAAAAGTGCATCTCGGGCAAGCAAAACTAGCTCTTTTCTACATTAACCACTAGTTTGTGTGTCACAAATTGATGACATGGCATGGCGGCTATCACAAACTGCTGACTGTCAAGCCACTGAAGAACGGAGCCAACCTACAAATCCTGGCCGAGGAGCCTAAACCCTAAAAGAAGCAGCAGAAGAAGTTTTACCAGCTTACAAGACTCCGTCCAATGGGGGCCAAGTGACCTAAAGGGATTAAATAAAGCAAGACCACACACACAACGTAAAAATTGATGACGTGGCAGCCTGTATAGAAACCCGGATTTTCCGCTAAGATGCTGACGTGACAGATGTACGGACGTTTGCAATTCACGCTGATGACATGGCAACTGTATGGATTTCCGCAAAATGCATTGGCTACTTTTGGACTAGATGCTTTTGAGTTTGAAGCTTTTCATGTAACTGCTTTTGAGGCCAAGGGCTTTTAAATATGTGCCAAGGGCTCATTCTCTAGCATGCTCCGTGTGGAGGTGCAGAGTATGGAGTACCGTTTTGTACTGAGTTGAAGCAATATAAAGAAATACCGAAAGGGGCGCCAGAGTTTGGGGCCAACGCTCTCTTGGGGTGGAACTCGGCCACTCCTTGTCTCGTGTCTCTCTCTCTTTCAATTCTATTGTTATTTGAAGTGCTTAAAGTTGTTCAATCCGTTCTTTTCCGTTGGCAAGTGGTGCCCGTCCCCGTGACAGTTGCTTGGATGTACTCTGGACAGAGGGAGGTCCAAACCCTAGTGAAAGATGCAGATAAAGTTTTACCAGCTTACAAAGCCTAGCTGAGAGACCTAAATTAAAGAACTTGAAGCTCATAAGTTGTACCAATTTATGATACCCCAGCCGAGGAGCCTAAAACCTATTTCAAAATAAAGCGGGACCCAATCGCGTGGAGATACTGAGGTCGCAACGCTATCCGGACGACCCGCGATTTGCATTGGCTGCTAACATGGCACATGTATGGATTTCCGCCATTTGCGCTGGCAACTTTTGGCGCTAGGGTTTGGGACCAAGATACTTTTGAACCTCATGCTTTTGGGCATCCCTTGTACTATTTATAAGAGCCCCTGGGGCCTCACTTTGGAGAGCATCTTGACACAAAGTCTAATAGCAGAGGACCCTCGGGAATTGTAACTTGATGTGACAATAATAAAGAAATACCAAAAGGGCTAGTCTTTGGTGGGGTCAGTGCTTCTGGGCATGGAACTCCGCCGTGCCGTGTTGACTCTCTCTCTCTCTCTCTCTCTCTCTCTCTCTCTCTATTAAAGTTCAAGGATTTTGAAGTTTCTGTTTGAGTGTTGCTATTGATTTCTCACTTGAATTGTCCAAGCCTATTATAGTGGTATCGAGCACAAAAAGATTCTTCTTCTACAGAGGGTTCAATTGATACCACTGTAACAGTCTTGGACACCCCAAGTCGGAAATCGGGCACGACACACGATAGAATCTGTAACAAACTTGGACACTCCAAGTCAAGATTCTACCGCAACAAAGTAGAGCTTCAAAACAGTTCACAATTCACAATTGCTTCGACACAGCCCGGCGGAGTTCCGTGCCTAGAGATATTGGCCCCAAAGACTGTCGCCCCTTTCGGTATTTCTTTGTGTATTAAATCTGTGCTCAAAGTAGAAGGGAATGGGAGGGTCTCACTCTCAGACTCTGCGTCCAGATGCTCTGCAGAGTGGGAGCCCTGCCCACACTTATAAAGGTTTACAAGAGATGCCAAAAGCAGAGCCCCAAAAGCTGAAAATCAAAAGCTCTCAAGCTTTTTCCAAAATAAAGCAAATTTTCCCCAAAGCTTTTACTAAAAACCTGCGTAGAGTTTTTGTCCTTCAGCCTTGCGTAGAAAAAGCACTGCCGTAGAGAAGGTGCAGGGTTCCCAGCTATACAGGGCATGAGAGGGGTGCAGAGCATGTGTCAGGACATCTCAGAGTCAGTTCCAGCTGAGTGGCTCACGCCTCTCGAGCCAGTAGCACCCCGGTGGATGGGAGCCTTCACACGACTGGAGGTTCTCGTTTCAGTCAGGGCTTGCTCCGAGACTGTCCCAGCCCTGTTCTTCGAGCTTCAAGGTGGGGGACGACTACAACGAGTTGTAGTAGAGGCCCCGCAGGTAGCAGAGTGTTGTTTCCAGAGGATCCGAGTTGTGGGCATCTGTGGGAGGACTTGCGTCATAGACCCTGACCCAGCAGCTCTTGAGATTGGACACTGGAGGCTATGGGCTTGGGAGTGTTGTCCACTGGCACGAGTACAGTGGGATCCTGGCGAGTGGCTATGGAGGGACCCCTTCTCTTCTGCAGACCGCCCAGGAGTTCCCTTCTTTCAGTACACTGCTCGGCTTGGACGTCATATACTTGCAGCACAGAGAGAGGCCCGCCCCGCTGCAGCACGTAATTGGCAGGAGGAGGGCCTCACAGCCGTGTTCTTGGCAGCCTTTTGGCAGAGGCTATGGGACTCTAGACAGCCGAGGCGCGTCACTTTGTTTCAGTGGTTGGTTGCCCACAGAGCCACAGCAATAGGGAGTTGTCTTGTGCATGGTGGTCTCTCGGCCACATGTGTAGCCTGTGACCAGTTGGTGGAGAGTCAACGTCACTGTCTTTGGGACTGTCCCTCGGCCCAGCAGGTGTGGCTACGAGTTCTTCGGCTGATGCCTGCTCTCTCCACGGCTCGACAGTACACTTGGGGGGCAGCGGCCTGGTCCACACTCACGGGCCCGGCACTTCAGTTTGAGCTATCTTCCACCAGCAGGATGATAGTGATGTAGGGGGGGCGACCTACACTCTAGCCTGCTATAGAGCTTACTCCATAGGAGTGGTGCAGTGAGAGAGAGGAGTGTTGAGAGCTCATCAGTGGCCTGACACTTTGGTTCATCTGGCGGGCCCGCTGTTTCCGCATCTTTGAGGCTCGCCCTGTGCCACCAGCAGAGACTGTTCGTGACTTTTGGCTAGAGCTGATCCATACTCTCAGAGGATAGCTTGAGGGACTATAGGGTAGCTCTGACCGCATGCGGGAGCGCCGCGAGGCTTTCCTTCGACTCTGGCGCCCTGGGCCTTTCTACACCATAGTCCAGGGGGTGCTCAGATGGCACTACTGTCCACCTGTGTGGCTCTTCCCTCCTCCCGTCTCTTGATTTAGCCTCATTGTATATATGCTGTTTTTTCATTGGGAGAGTCTCCCCATCATGCTTCTTGTAGCCCTCTCTTGCAGAGGTGGATGTAGCCCTATGGGCAGTTTTCATTAACTAATAAAAGGATCTTTTCTTCGGGAAAAAAAAAAAAGCACTGCCGTACAGCCTGCCGTACGCAAACAGCCACGTATTCCGGTTTTCTGCAACCAGCCAACCAGCCATCCAGGGAGTGTTTGTGTGTATACTCTGCTGGTAAACCAGCCACGTCACCGGTTTGTGACATACCTCCCTCTTGAAAGCATAGTAATCTCCCTCGATTACGCCTGCAAAACAGACAGAAGCCATAAAATGTCTTAGGAACACACATCCAGCACATGTACCAATCGATAGTCACCTCACAGGACATCACAAGACAAATCACATTCAAAATTCATTTGGATCTCAGACCATGATTAATCGGCAACGTATTTAGCAATCGCATCTAGATCCACTCGGGACCTCATAGATGCCCGATTAACTAATCCTTATTGCAATCACGTTTATTGAGATCTTTGAAACCGAAATGCTGCATCATTTCGTCTATCAGTTAGACAAGTCAAGAACAAATCATTACCATATTATTTGGAATTCCAGTTCATAAAGTCATACAGCAAAATAGTGTCAGCTCACAGTATCCCTGAAACTCAAAAGAGACATCAATGACTTTAGTATCAAAAATCGAGGCAATTTGTTGAGAAAGGAGTGGAGCAACTCCCCTCTTGTGCATACCCACTGCACCAAATTCCGTTGAACTGAGTTCGGGGTTCAATTTTGGAATAGACTATGCTAAACCAAAAGCTTCACAATCTGAGGAGTATCTGCCAGGTCCTCTTGCTCCATCCACTTCGATCCAATGCGGAATAGTTCTTGAATTTAATCAAGAACCGCCTTATCATTTTACCTTTTACCTTTCTTTCTTTATGTGCCAAAATCTGTTCTGGAACAAGTATCTCCTCGTTTTCCTCCACTTCGGGTTGCTCATTAGGCTCCCTATCATCCGGCACATCGCCTTTAAAAGGCTTCAAGAGACTCACATGAAACGCATTGTGAATCCTCCAAGTATCGGGCAGCTTCAATCAAAAGGAGACATGATTTATCTTTTCGGAAATCTGCAAAGGTCCATAGTATCTCATGCTAAGCTTTGAAAAAAGCCGCTCCTTTCCCTTTTTCTTTCTCAGGCGTGCCTTCTCAAAACGTAAGAGCACCCAATCATTCTCCTTTAATTTCAAATCGCGACGATGTTGATCAGCTGCCTTTTTGTGTCTTTCTTGAGATTTCTGCAAAGCCTCCTGGACCTTGGCAAAAGCCGTGTCCAAGTCCTGCGTGTACTCGTCGGCTTCAAAAATTCTTATCTTTTGTGCTTAGGAAGGGTGGAACCTTTGTAGCACCTTCAATAATCTCAAATGGCGCCTTCCCTGTCGAAGAGTGTATCGTGTTATTGTAGGCAAATTCCACCAAAGGTAAATACTTTTCCCATTGAGACTTCCTATCCGAGGTGTAAGACTTCTGACTTAGCAATCTCTGATTGCCCGTCAGTCTGCACAGGTGGAACGATGACGAGAACTGCAACCTCGTGCCAATGTCCCAAATAGCCTTCCAAAACAAACTCGTGAATCTGAGGTCTCTGTCGGAGACAATCGTCTTAGGCATGCCATGTAATCTGAAGATCTGGGCCACAACCAATCTTGCTAAGCGATCCGGCTTGACTGTTTTCTTCACTGGAATGAAATGAGCTTGCTTGCTAAATCTATCAATAATAGTCCAGATACCATCGTGCCCACTGTGTTCTCAGGAGATCAAAAATGAAATCCATTGCAATACTTTCCTAGGGGCGAGTGGATATGGGTAAAGGCTGTAACAATAACTGTGCTTTAAGCCTGTCAAAATTGACCTTCTGGCATACCTCTCTTTCTCTCTCTCTTTTTTTTTTTTTGGAAAAAGTCAGGGCTGTATATTACTGAGTACAATATAATCCCCAACGGATGCCAAAATAGCCTATCACGTGGGGTGTACGAGCTGAATGTAAGGAGGAGAGCCACTACAGTGACAACTCGACTAGAACAATCGCATGGTGGTCGGTGTGATGAGTGGTGGAGAAACCACCGAGGAGGGGCATAATGCCACGTAATCTGGCCACCTGTAAGTGTGAAGAACAGTGGGGATCGGGCCCAACGCCGAAGAAAGGCAAATCCGCGAGCCTCGGTTGCTCGAGATGTACCTGAGGAAGAATCCCACTGCCCCCAAGTAAGAAATCCATGCTGAACACCTGCTCTGCTAAGTAGAAAGCAAACTGCAAGCCACACTGTATGGGAAGCTGAGCATGACCAAAGACAATGTGCGGGTGACTCAAGTAGTCGCAAAGGATAGCGAGTACATAACGGATCATGACCCATAGTAGCTAGCCAAGTCCCAATTGGAAGTCTCGCATGTGCAATCATCCACATGAAAAAATAAATACGACGAGCCGCATGTAAATCCCAGATGGTGGACCAAAACTGCTGCAGATAGGCATGGGAGAGGCCTGAATGTAACCAGAAACGCATACGAGTGGGCTGCTCTGGTTGCTGTCTCATCAATGCTAACCTACCAATCCTGACAGTGTACTCAAAGAAGGATACACTCTGGTGGGGTCAGAGTGAGGCCAATGCCACTCTCCTGGGTCCAATAAAGCTGAGATAGGGCACAACCCTCCCACACCCAAAGCCTCCAGAGTGCAGCATAAGCGGAAGCGAAACGGGGGCAACACAACGACGCTTCCCGCGGGAGCCAACTACTCGGATGGCCTCCCATCGAGCGCCGGGGAAGACAAGGTGCGGAGAGGTGGCATCATATGTCAATCTAGCATGAATCCCCTGAGAGTAGTCAGTTTCAACTGTGAACAGCATGGTGTCTAAACGAACTAATAAGAGAGTGCTCTGAGCAAAGAGGCCTTCCCAGCCACAATGGGGAGGCATATGAACTGTGCCTCGCATGACTGCATCCCACTGTGAAGGAACGGCGGAATCAATCTCAAGAAGTCTATCGGTCACCCCGTGACCAATGTCACAATGTTCTGCCACAAAATCTGCATCCAGCATACGTGTCTCATGAAACAACCGCATAGAGGCAGCAGGGCCAGTATCCCAAGCAGCCCAATCAATGTGAGTCCTCTCTCCAAGCTGACGGGGTGGATTAACCGAAGAATCAAGAAATGCAGCATTCCAAATGAGAGGCTGGCGCTCAATCTCCTCACGACATGAGGGAGGTGAGCGTATGATAGCTCGTCGCATGGAAACCCAAATCTGAAGGAGCGATCGGATGAAGGGTGAGAGGGTGGTGGTGGACAAGGGGGCATCCGTAAAGAGAAAACGATACCATGTATGCCAAGTATGACCATCTCTAGTGCCGAGTCGTGAAGTCACTGTGCAAAGAGCGGCCTGAAGAAGCATCTTCCAAGGTTCTTGGCAGGGAAAAAGACCCCGAACAATAAGCTTGGTAAGAAAAGGTGCGGCTCTGTAACTCTGGATCAATAATGCCAAGGCCTCCCTCTGACCTAGGACGAATAATCGTGGACCAACGAAGTCGAGCACGAGTATCAGTAGTCCCATCTGTGCCACTCCATAAAAAGTTCCGCACTCGTCGGCGGAGCTGAGCTATCACACCAGAATGTAACATCCAACAAGAGGCCGTATACCATACTGTAGCCAGAATGACTTGGTTGGCGACCAATGCACGGCCAGCCAACGCGACAGATGACGTGAAGATCAATGGCATAGCTTCCTGCGAATAGACTGTAGTACGGGTGCAAACTGCTGCTGTGAGGAAACATCAAATCCAACCTGAAAGCCCTGATATCTGCATGTCTGACCCAGCTACAGCCATGTGAAACCATCAGCTACCCCCCAAGTAGGTATGTCATCACTGCCAACCAATAACCCATAGGATTTATGCCAGTTAATGCGTGCACCATTGGCAATGCAAAAAACCTCTAGGGCCTCCCGCATGGCGTCAAGAGCAGCTAGCAAATAGCGCAACATGAGCATAGTGTCATCAACAAACTCCTGATCGATAAGGTCTGGAGCTGTAGGTACTAGCATGGTCAAGCCACGAAATGCATGGCTCTGAGCACGAAGAAAGTCGGACATAGTCTCTCCTACAAACAGATACACATATGTTGCTAAAGGACATCCCTAACGGACAGATCGAGAAAGCTCAAAACTGCGACTGACACGGCCACCAATAGTAATAGCATTGCTGGCAGTCCTGAAGAGAGTGGAAATGCCTGAGATCCATCTCGAAGGGAAACCCATCCTGGCTAAAGATCCTTCGAGAAAGTCCCACTCAACACGATCGTATGCTTTCTCGAAGTCAAGGATGAAAAAAGCGAGGGGGTCAGAAGTTGATCTGGCCCACTCTACTGCCTCATAAAAAGTGAAGATATTATCTAGGATGCATCGATCCATGACAAAGCCTGTCTGAGAAGTATGAATAATATCTAGTAAGAACGGCCGCAAGCGATGGCTGATCAATAACGCAAGGGAGTAGGGTAATAGGTCTCCACTGTCGGAGCTGAGTGGTGTCACCCCCCTTCGGAATAAGAGATATGAGACCTAAACAAAGATCCGGATGCATATATCCTGATGCAAAGATGTCCTGACAACCGCGAAGCAGTGGTATATGCAATACATCCCAATATGTCAAAAAGAAAGCTCTAGTGAGGCCATCCTCTCCTAGACAAGAGAATGGATCAAGACTCTCTATAGCAGCATGGAGCTTTGCAAGTGTGAAGGGTGCCAACAAGATCTCTGCCATAGTGTTTGTACAACGGTGTCGAGTGTGATGCCAGATCTGCTCACGGGCAAGTAAACCCTAAACAGTGCATACATCAGCAATGAACAATGTCTCAAAATAATCTGCAGACATATCAAGAATAACATCAAGATGCATATGTAGTGTCCCCTGAGCATCGCACAAAGTCCGAAGGGGGGTGCCAGGAGGGCGCTCTTTATGCGCAGCGAAGAAGTCTTTATTCATTCAATCAGCTTTAGCTATCCAATGAGATACTGAAGCATGATGAGTGAACTCAGACCTAGCCTCCTCTAGGTGACGAATCTCCTCTGTGAGCTCTGTCTGTCTAGCAGCAAGATAAGCATCCTGAGGCCACTCCTCAAGCAAGCATTGAGTGGAACCAAGAGGGATGTGAAGATCAGACTCGCGTACTCTCAACTGACGATGAATAATAACAGTCTGATCACGGCAATAAATACTAGACGGAGTAATGCAATGAGCAAGAAACTCTCCAGGGGGTCCACAATAAGAAGCATCCGTGGACCAGAAGTCACGAATCTGCTGTTGCAATACTGGAGTGGTGAGAACACTGTCAGGGATGCGGCAGCCTCGTCTCTGTGCAGAGGATCTAGTGAAGGAGATAAACAATGAGATGTGTAAATGATCTGAGAGGCTCATCCCTCTCCATATAGTAGTAAATCCGCCTAGACCTGCTGCCCAGGGGCCAATGTAAAAACGATCAAGTCGCTCTAATAATCTCCCCTGCTCTCTCTCTCTCTCTCTCTCTCTCTCTCTCTCTCTCTCTCTCTCTGCCTGCTGTCGCGGACCATCAGCCGAGCACCTGCCCACCTGCTAAAACCCTTTCCTACTATCGCGGACCAGCAGTCCAGCAGTCCAGCAGACCAGCAGTCCAGCACTTGCGCCAGCTACTAAACCCCCTGTTGAGCACCTGCGCCACTTGATACAGCAACTGCGCCATTTCACGCGCCACCTGCAGGCCTGCTAAGTCACTAGCGCCAGTCCCATTGGGTTTTCTGCTGGTGCTGGCCACCCACCAACACGCGTTCTTTGCTAGTATTGGCCACCACAGTAGGCAGTCGACCATTACAGGTTGAAGGTCTTCGGGATTTTTTAAGGGAATTTACGAGGAATTTGGAAACTGCAAAACTCCCAGAAATTGCAAAATTGACATCTGTAGAAAGCAAATATATGCCATGTAGGCTTATTGTAGAAACACATGTATGCATAATGCGGTGCGTGTAGGTTGGTCTCTCCTCTCTCTTAGAAAGTGAAACAAATAAGGCAAGAAAGATGGCGGCGCACTACATGGTCACAAGCAAGAGGATGACAGCCATTGAAAGGGAGTTGAAAGAATGTAAAGCTCACATGGATGAGTGGAAGAAAGAGAAGAACTTAATTCTTGAATGGAAAAAGAGGGAGGAACAGGCGAGGGAACTAGAGCGCAAGGAGTTCCGGGATGAAATTCAAGCTCTAAAAGGTAGCATCTCATCCCTTTGGAAGGAACTCGACGAAACCAAAGAGGGAGGACGCCTTGAAGATGGAGAAATTCAGCCATCAATGTTAGATGAGATGAATAGTATACGAGCACAAGTCAAAGAAATAAAGGAGGAAGGAGAAAAGAAGACCTCATGGGTGGAGGTTCTCTCCAAAACGCAAAAGAAGATGGAAGAGGCTGAAAAGTGGATTGAAGTTGTCAAGAAGAGAAAGGGCAAGGACATTCCAACTACACCCGACATCATCAACAAGACACTGGAAGAGGAACAACGAAGGAGGGTACGCACTCTACACGTGAGAGTGACCGGCCTTAAAGATTCAAATAAGGTGGACCAAGAGGTGAAGAGCCTCATGTCAATGATGGGGGTGGAGAAGCCCTCGCACACACAAGCTTGGAGAGTGGGCAAGAAGAGTGAAGGTAATGGGGAGAGTTCAAAAGAACGGGCTCTCATTTTGCGCTTTCCCTCCACGGAAGAAAAGAAAGACTTTTTAAAGAAGAGGCCAACCCTCAAGAAAACATGTATCTTTTTAGGAGATGATCTTACGCTCTCACGGCTTGCACATATGAGAGAGGTCATGCCAGAGATTATAGCAGCAAGGGAGAAGGAAAAGTTAGCCTTCTACAGAAATGGACGAGTAGTGATTACAGAGCACCGCTCTACATGACGGTGCGAGACCTATGGGACCACTCTCAGGATGGCGGTTTGGAACTGTAATGGTTCATATAGACTTGATGTGGGGGCCTTTCAGGACAGCTTCAGAGACAAAGACATTGTTTTCTACTCAGACTCATCAGGCTCCAGGACGGTTGATGCCGCATATATCAGGATACAGATGGGAGACAGCTTGCCAGACATGCACCAGATCTACGCATGGGACTAGAGAAACAGGAGGTGTAGCAGTTCTTTTCAGAGAGGAGCTCCAACCACTACTACACATAGTTCGGAGAGATGATCGGGCCAGATACTTGTGGGTGAGGCTGAGGGCAGAGATTGGACGTTTCTTGTGCATCGCCATATGCTATTTTCCTCCCAGCATTTCAATATATGCTTCACCCAGAGGACAGTCTCCTTACTCTATACTTGATGATGATATCTGGGAGTTCTCCAGAGATGGAGACATCATACTTTTGGGGGATTTTAATGCCCGTATAGGCAACTCACAGACGGTCTTCTATGACACCTCAGAGGAGATGCTCAGAGAGCTAGAGCAAGAGGAGATGGGGCTTGAGAGATGCTCACACGACAGAGAGCATACAGAGTATGGGAGATACATGAGGGAGATGACTACTACTCATAGTTTAGCCATACTGAATGGCTTACCGACTTTCCCATCGTCTACAGGTTTTACTTGTTTTCCACACAGACATGGGTCCAGTACTATAGACTATGTTCTGACACATCCGAGCTTTATCTCTTACATTCAGGATTTTACAGTGGGGCCCAGGCTTGTTGGGATAGCAGTAGATCATGCACTTTTGACATTATCAGTTTCCTTTAAGTACAATACATCTCAGGCCTCACGGGGTGGTAGACATCCACGCTATACTTTTACACCAGAGACTGACTCAGTCTATGCAGAGGAGATACGTAGGCTTTTATGCGCATCGGAGCCAGTATACACAGTGGAGGAGACCACATCTATGCTGACAGTGACATTACATGGGGCAGCGACAGAGGCATACCCACACACTCAGCCTGGTCAGAGACGTCGTTCTGGGCACATGCCTCAGAACAGCTGGTATGATGAGGAGTGTCGACAGAGGAGAGCTCAGATACAGCGGGAGCTTGCATTGGGAGTGATCACCTATAGACAGTCTCGTATTGCTACACGAAGACTAGTGCGACGGAAGAAGCGAGCTTTCTTGGTCCACATGGAGCAAGATTTATATCAGCTTTTCCTTAGTAGAGATTCAGGAGAGACTTGGCGTCTATTCCATGAGCAGTCTCCCCCACCAGTGATTACTTCTATAGAGATATGGGGGCAGTATGCAGCATCTTTATACACTGTACCTGGACAACCACCACTACCAGATCCACCACAACCATGTCCGGCTACAAGCACCTTCTTTACCACTGAGACGGTAAAGGAGGCCATTGACAGAATGAAGACCAAACGGGCACAGGATCATGAGGGTTTGGTAGCAGAGCACATTATACATGCTGGGGATTTGTTGGCAGAGATGCTTGCACGGTTATTCAACCGTGTTATGTGTGAGGGCTTTCCTGAGTCTTGGAGATTATCTACTATTGTACCTATCTTCAAGATAGGAGACCCCACAGTGCCGAGGAATCACCGTACTATCATGGTAGGACACACATTGGCACGGTTGTATGCATCCATCCTTGAGCATTGGCTGAGCAGTTGGGCAGAGATTATGGGCATACGGGCACCTGGGCAGGCTGGTTTCAGGAGGGGTTTCTCCACACTAGATCATGTCTCTACACTCAGAGCTATCATTGAGGAGGGTCGAGCACATGGTAGACGGATATATTGCAACTTTGTGGACTTCCGCAAAGCTTTTGACACAGTATCGAGGGCCAGATTGATGCGTCGACTTATGGAATTGGGGGACCCACATAGCTGATATGGGGGATTATGGCATTGTACAGTTCAGTGCTTGGTCATGTACGCACATCAGAGGGGATATCTGACATAGTTCACTCCACTATCAGAGTAAAACAGGGATGCCCATTGTCCTCTACTTTATTTGGTATGTATGTTGATGAGGTCTCTGATTATATTGACAGAGGAGGAGATAGAGGTGCTCAGCTTGCGAGGACATGGATCCCTCTTTTATTGTATGCTGACGATATCGTGTTGATATCAGACTCACCAGAGACATTTGGACGCATTACATAGTTCTGTAGGGAATAGTGGATTGTCTGTCAACCTTGGTAAAACCAAGGTCATGGTATTTAATACCACGCCACAGTGGGTTAGGAGATCATCACCTACATTCACATATGGGTAGGACAGTATGGAGTACACTGATGCATACACATCTTGGGGTGGTCTTTAGTGGACCGAGGTTCACACTGAAAGTGGCAGCAGACACTAGATTGACTCGTGCCTATGTAGCCCTAGGCGGTTTAGAGAGGATTTGTTCGCAGATTCAGTTCCAGGAACCTCGAACAAAGCTCTGGCTTTTCGATACTTTGGTCGCTTCAGTTATGCACTACGGGGTTCAGGTTTGGGGACCGTCTATTGACAGTGCTGGATGGAGTAATATGGAGAGACCCTTGATGTCTATGATTTCTAGGCTGATTAGAGCCAAGGCCTCAATCGCACATGACATCATACGAGCGGAGCTGGCTGCCCCACCTATGGAGGTTGAGGCACTCACCAGATCAGTATCATTTGTACACAGCTTATGGGACACCACCAGGGATAGGTATGCTAGGCTTGCTCTTGAGTCATCCAGACAGCTAGCATTACAGGGAGATACATCATGTTGGTAGGCACAAATGAGCTCATGGTCTCAGAGGCATGGTTTCAGCATGGACAAGCTGCCCCCTTTCCAGTATTCTCTTGATGCACCATCTTTGGCTCTTACACAAATGGAGACTACTAGGCTCATTCGGCAAGATCTTATCCAACTTGATAGCAAGAGGACATGGATAGAGCCATCACGGGAGTTGGGTACGAAGAGGGCTTTCTATAGAGAGCATCTTCTCCAACTCACGACAGACGGATTTGTCACACGGCCCAGCTACATGGACACACATCTATCTCATGGGTTACGATGTGCCATAGGCCAGATTCGCACATCTTCACACCAGCTTGGGATTGAGACAGGTAGATTCAGAGGCATACCAACAGACAGTAGGATATGTCAGTTATGCCATGCAGAGCCAGAGACAGAGTTTCACTACATATGTCACTGCACAGTCTACTATGAGATACGAGGACGCTTTCATTGTCTATTCAGAGATGGTTTTGACTCGCTAGATAGAGTCATGAGATATCAGGATCAAAGATGTCTTGGATTATTTCTACTTGAGATACAGAGACATAGAGACGCTCTATTGAGAGGGCAAAGACAGAGACAGCCCCAGAGACGCATCTCAGATTTCTTCAGTTTGAGTACCACAGAGGCAGAGGGGACACCACCATCACAAAGCTCGGCTCCCACCCACATACACACCAGTGGTACTCTCATTGACCGAGCTATAGAGTTGGGGAGATCGAGACGACCGCGACTGAGGAGGGGAGCCACGCAGCACCGGCGGAGATTGCGGTAGAGGATCCACAGGATCCTAGCACGACACCCAGAGTGTCGATCAGGATAGGCTTCATGCTACTGCTATATTATATCATGGTGACACTTATCCCCACTTTGTACCATTGTGGCATGATACCATTGCTCAGCCTACCAGCCACCCATAGGAGTCGGTAGCACTCCTATCTCAGTTTGTTGTTTGTAGTTTTCTTTGTTTGTACCCAGACTTGGTACTAGACTCATCATTGTAATTAGTTGGTCTCATAGGTCATTTTGGCCATTTGTAGACGTTAATACATCATTTCATTTCATCTCTCTCTCTCTCTCTCTCTCTCTCTCTCTCTCTCTCTCTCTCTCTCTCTCTCTCTCTCTCTCTCTCTCTTCTCTCTCTCTCTCTCTCTCTATGAGCACATCATTTATGCGGCCTCCACTATAGCCCCGTTGATTGCACATACCTTCAACCGGGCTATAGGGGAGGGCTTCCCAGAGGAGTGGACACAGCACACCATAGTGCCTATCCACAAATCTGGCGACACCCTGGACCCAGGGAACTACAGGACTATCATGATTGGCCACACGATGGCCAAGCTATATGGAGCAGTACTTGAGGCACAGCTCAGCTGCTACGCAGAGATCGAGGGTTTACGAGCTCCAGGCCAGGCAGGTTTCAGACGAGCTTTCTCCACCACTGATCACATCTTCGTTCTGCGCTGCCTCATTGATGGGGCAAAGGTGCGGAAGAAGAGGCTTTACTGCTGCTTTGTGGATTTCCGCAAGGCCTTTGACACAGTCCCACGCGAGAGACTCTTCCAGCGCCTTCACAGCATTGGGGTACCAACAGAGATGATTTGGGCCATATATGCTCTCTACGAGAAGGTGACGGGTCGAGTTCGTTGCCCAGGTGGTTTTTCAGAGACCATTGCTAGCACCATTGGTGTTAAGCAAGGATGCCCACTCTCCCCGACACTCTTTGGGCTCTACATCGACGAGATCTCCGACTACATACTGCGAGCAGGAGGAGAGGGGAGCGACTTGGCAGGTACTCCGGTCCACATCATGTTATATGCTGATGATATTGTGTTGATTTCAGAGTCACCCGAGGGCCTGCAACGCCATCTTGAGGCCTTGGACGAATTCAACACACACAGGGGGTTAACTGTGAACCTTGGCAAAACCAAGGTTATGATCTTTCACACATCCAGTGCAGTGAGGAGCGCTGCCACCTTCACAGCAGCAGGAGGACAGGTTGATGTAGTCACCTCTTATGTCTACCTTGGCATCACATTCACCAGCCTACCAGGACCCTTCACTATGAGGCAGGCTGCTGCTGACAGGCTCACCCGAGGATATGCAGCTCTGGCCATGCTAGAGCGGAGATGCCACCAGGCACACTTTCAGGAACCCCGCACGAAGGGGTGGCTTTTCGACACCTTAGTCACCCCGGCCTTGATGTACTCGGCGGCAGTATGGGCACCAGGATTGACAGCTGACCAGTGGACACAGCTTGAGAGGCCACAGGTATGTATGATCTCACGCTTGCTCCGCAGCAAGAAGACAGTGCCACATGACATTATTAGAGCCGAGCTCGCCACACCACCTATGGTGGTAGAGGCACTATTCCAGACAGTCTGCTTCATCCAGAGGATGAGAGAGCTACCTCTTGACAGACTTACTCGTAGAGCATTTGAGGCAGCTATACAGCTATCAGAGAGTGGGCATGAGAGCATGGTACTCACAGGTCAGAGCATGGTTTGAGGGACACGGTCTTGACATGGAGAGCCTACCACCATTCCAGTACGACCCCCACTCACCATATGTTCACCTCTCTCGCAGTGAGAGGAACTTGGTATTGAGACAGGATCTGTGGCAGCTATACACTAGGAGAGTCTGGGAGTCACCTAGCTTGGGGACGAGGATGTCAGATTACAGAGACCAGTTTCTCACCATATTGTCTGGGGGGTTCATACAGAGACCACGCTACATGGACACATATATGCCACATACCTCACGGGTGGCGATTGGTCTGCTGAGAGTGGCTTCACACAGGTTAGAGATTGAGATCGGGAGACATACTGGTGTTCCCAGGGAGGAGCGAGTCTGCAGAGCCTGCACAGAGGAGGTGGAGAGTGAGGAGCACTTTGTATGTAGATGCAGAGCATACACTGAGATCAGAGGCAGGTATGAGGCCTTATTCAGAGGACAGCCCACTCTCCGAGAGATCATGGACTCTCGAGATCAGAGACAGCTCGGACGGTTCTTACTAGAGATACAGAGCCATCGGGACACACTACTACAGCCACACACAGCTACACAGACAGAGGGGAGACAGTCGCAGCTCACAGACTTCTTTCAGAGGATTGCCGCCCCTCCCTCACCAGACACTCAGAGGGGAGTGACACTCCCACAGGCGGAGGTGAGCCGAGCTAGATGACGACCACGAGTCACAGGCTACAGGGGCGCGAGCTGACCCAGCAGGGGGCCGCGTGCAGTTTTGGATGTGCAAGTCGTGCTCAGTAGGGGCCACGTGCTTTTTGATTCTAGTGACAGGTGCAAGTGACAACAGCATATCACAAAGGGGCTGAGCCTTTGGAACTTTGGCTGAACTGGTCGAGCACCCGCAGTGGGCTGTGGATGTAAAGATACCGGGTTGTGGGATTTTGGTTTCTCCGCCTGGACTCAACTGAGCCTAAGTGTCGAGTTGTTTTCGAGGTCGTGGATGATCTCTCGAGTGGGTCTTTTAGCCCATACTTAGTATGCCACTAGAAGGGTGAGCCCCTTGAGCTCCGAAACCTTGTTATCTTGTATTGTGAGCCGTGTTGGGCTCGTCGAGTTGAGGAGGACATACCCTCACTCACATATCCTGGTTTTGGAGTGGTTTCTAGTGTGCCGGCCACTATAGACCCGGACATCATACGCGACATCATACGCGTAGGATTCAGTGGGAAATTCTGTGCGCGAAATGGTAAGTGAGCCCGATACATCTCTTGAACGACAAAACATGGAAGCAATCTCCCCTGCACAGGACCTTGCACAGGACACGGAAGCCGTCAATGTCTCACCTGTTTGCAAGTCGCGAGCAAAGGCAACCTTCATGCTCACGAACAAGCGGATGGCGCAGATGGAGAGGGAAATGAAGGAGTGGAAAACAGAGATGGAAGGATGGTGGAAGGAGAAGGCCAACCTCCTTTAGATGGTCTTTAATGAAGGCGCACAATGGTAGAGGGAGAAAGAGAGCCTTAACGCAGAAATACAGACACTCAAAGAAGAAGTCTCGGTCCTCAAACAGGAGAACCCAAACGCCGAGATACAGACACTCAAAAAAGAAGTCTCAGCCCTTAAACAGGAGCTTGCTAAGATAGTAAGCAGTGGACTAGAGGAAGGCGAATTTCAGCCCTCGGTAATAGATGAAATCAAGGAAATCGAGGAACAGGTAATAGAGGAAATCAAGGAAATCAAGGACGAGGCCGAAAAATGGATTGAGGTTGCCAAGTCAAGAAACTCCTTGTACACCGACGCTTATCAACATGACCCTTGAAGAGGAAAAAAGAAGGCGGATACGAGCACTACATGTGAGAGTGACCGGTCTCAAGGACATAAACAATATGGAGAAAGAGGTCACAAGCCTTACATCTATGATGGGATGGAGAAGCCTTTGCACACAAAGGCATGGAGGGTAGGTAAGAAAAGTGATGGCACGGGAGAGTCTTCATAGGGGAGAGCTCTCATACTACGCTTCCCCTCATTGGAAGAGAAGAAGGAATTCTTGAGGAAGAGGCGTACTCTCAAAAAGACAGGTATTTTCCTCGGTGATGACCTGCCTCTCTCACAGCTCGCACATATGAGAGAGGTAATGCCAGAGATTACAGCGGCAAGGGAGAAGAGAAAGATAGCCTTCTACAGAGATGACGGGTGGTGATTTTAGAGCGGCGCACTGCATGACGGTGCGAGACCTATGGGACCACACTGAAGATGGCTACCTGGAATTGTAATGGGTCTATGAGGTTGGACGTGGGTGCATTTGAGGACAATTTCAAAGACAAGGATATTGTATTCTTCTCAGAGACTCGTCAGGCCCCTGTACAGGTGATGCCACATGTTGTGGGATATAGATGGGAGACAGCTTACAGGACAAATGCGAGATCTGAGCATGGGAGTAGAGGTTCAGGAGGAGTAGCAGTGCTATTCAGAGAGGACTACAACCATTACTACATATTCTACAAAGAGATGATCATGCTAAATATATGTGGATGAGACTGAGAGCTGACACAAGTCAAGTCCTATATATTGCGCATATGTTAATTTCCTCCCAATACATCAGTGTATGCTGCATCCAGAGGGCAGTCGCCTTTCTCTATACTAGATGATGACATATAGGAGTTTTCTAGGGATGGTGATATCATTCTCCTAGGGAACTTCAATGCCCGAACGGGAAACTCGCAGACAGTCTTCTACGACACTTCAGATGAGATGCTTAGAGAGTTGGATGTGGGTGAGTTGGGACTTGACAGATGCGCAGATGACAGAGAGCAGACGGAGTATGGAAGATACCTCATGGAAATGACAACTACACATGGATTAGCCATACTTAATGGTTTACAGCGATTTCTTGGAGCAGTCGGTTTCACATGCTTTCCACACAGACATGGGGCCAGTACAGTGGATTATGTTATGACACAACCGAGCTTTGTCCCCTGCATTCAAGATTTCTCAGTGGGAGCCAGGCCAGTGGACATAGCAATAGATCGTGCTCTCTTGACACTGTCCGTTAAATTTCAGTATAGTACAACCTAAACATCAGGAGGTAGGTCACACACCCACTATACATTTACACAAGAGACTGATTTTGTTTATACAGAGGAGATCTCAGATCGTCTATTGGAAGGCACATCTGGCACAAATGGTACAGGCCTCTCAGTGGAGGAGTGCACCACTCTACTGACTGAGACATTGCATGGGGCTGCATCAGTGGCATACCCACACACTCAGCCGGGCAAGAGACGACATTCTGGGAGCATGCCCCAGAACAGTTGGTATGATGAGGAGTGCAGAGAGATGAGTGTAACAGACTTGGACACTCCAAGTCAAGAATCAATCACGACAGCACCAGGTAACCACTTCAAACAATTCACAGATCACAATAGATTTGCACTGGCCCGGAGGAGTTCCGTGCCTAGAGATATTCGCCCCAAAGACTGGCGCCCCTTTCGGTATTTCTTTTTGTATTAATCAATCATCAAAGTACAAGAGAGCGGTTAGGGTTTCACTCTCAGACTCTGCGTCCAGATGCTCTGAGAAGTGAGGCCCTCACCACTAATTTAAAGGTTACAAGAGATGCCCAAAAGCAGAGCCCCAAAAGCTTTTAAAATAAAAAGCATCAGTTCTCTCTCTCTCTTAGAGTCTTTTTCTCTTTTTTTTTATAAAAAAAAAGCAAAATTCGCCTCGCTCATCATTTTCCTTAAAAAATAAAAAATAATAAAATTATTATTATTATTTTTTTTAGCCTCCGCGATTCCCGAAAATCAGGGTTTCTGGCAAAAATTAGAGTTTGCAGGAATTTTAGGGTTTCTGGCAGAAATTAGGGTTTCTGCTGTCATCACTTTGTGACATACCTCCCTCTTGAAATCATTGTAATCGATCGCGATTACGCCTGCAAAACCGACAAAAGCCATAAACCGTCTTAGCAGACACTGATTGTTAGTACCTACGTACTAGGAACACACATCTAGCACATATACAAAATCGATAGTCACATCCCACAACATCACCAGACATTCAACATTCATTCGGATCTTAGACCATGATTTATCGGCAATGTAGCTAGCAATCACATCTAGGTCCAATCGGGACCTCATCGATGTCCAATTGACTAACCCCTATTGCAACCATGTCTATTCGAGATCAATCAGACCAAAATGCTGCAGTCATTTCGTCTATCAGTTCCTGCACTCACAAGAAGTCAAGAACAAATCCGTATCGTCATTAGGAATTCCATTTCATAAAGTCATCTAGCAGAATACTATCAACTCTCAGTATCCCTAAAGCTCAAACAGACATCCGTGACTTAAGTATCAAAATCCAAGCATCTGTTGACAAGGGAGCGGAGTGACTTCCTTCTTGTGCATCCCACTGCACCAGATCTTCGGCCAAGCTAAATTCTGGGTACCGTTTGGAGTAGACTATGCTAAACCAAAACATCGAGGTAAAGTTTCACAATCCGAGGAGTATCTGCTAGGTCCTCCTCCTCCATCCACTTCGCATCAAATACAGGAAAGTTCTTGAACTTAACCAAGAACCGCCTTCCGACTTTACCTTTCTTCGTATCAGTATGTGCCAAAATCTGTTCAAGAACAAGGGTCTCCTCGTTTTCTTCCACTGCGGGTTGCTCATCAGGCTCCCCATCATCAGGCACATCACCCTTAACAGGTTTCAAGAGACTCACATGCAATGCATTATGAATTCTCCAAGTATCTGGCAGTTTCAATCGGAAGGAGACATCATTTATCTTTTCAGTAATCTGGAAAGGTCCGTAGTATCGCATACTAAGCTTTGGAAAAAGCCTCTCCTTTCCCTTTTTCTTTCGTAGGCGTGCCTTCTCAAAAGTAAGAGCACCCAATCATCCTCCTTCAATTTCAAGTCGCGAAGATGGCGATCCGCTGCCTTTTTCTGTCGTTCTTGAGACTTCTGCAAAGTCTCGCGAACCTTGGGAAAAGCCGTATCCAAATCTCACGAATATTCATCCGCTTCAAATATCTAATCTTCGTGCTCAGGAAGGATGGAACCTTCACAACACTTTCAACAATCTCACATGGCGTCTTCCCCATCGGAGTGTATCTGATCTGAGACAATCGTCTCAGACGTGCCATGTAATCGGAAAATCATCGTGATCATTCTGTGTTCTCGGGATATCAAAAATGAAATCCATTTCAATACTTTTCCAGGGGTGGGTGGATATGGGTAAAGGCTGTAACAATCCCTGTGCCTTATGCCTGTCAAACTTGACCTTCTGGCATACCAAGCAACTGCGCACAACTCTTCCACATCCTTTTTGAGTCTCGGCCCAGAGAAGTATCTCTCTACCCCCTTCATGGTGGTAGCAATGCCGCAGTGACCCGTAAAAGGTGGACAGTGGCATTCAGTCATAACCTTATCCCTCAACGGCTGTGTAACGCACAACATAGTCTTTCGCATCAAGTAGCCTTTCCGAAGAGAGTATCGAGCTACTATCTCCCCATCCCGTATCCGTGTGAAAATATTTGCAAAATCTGTATCTGTGGCATACTGATCGACCATATCCTCCAAGCTCCTATGATGTATCGCGGAAACAGCCAAAACCAACGGTTTCCAAGACAAAGCATCTGCCACCACATTCTTCTGTCCCTGCACATGGACAATCTAGAAGTGGAACTGTGACAAGATGCTCGCCTACCGCGTCTGCTTTTCCGAAAGCTGCTTCTGTGACAAGAAGTAGCGCAAACTTTGATGGTCTGTAAAGACAGGAAAATCCGCTCCGAGTAGGTAATGCCGCCACTGAGTAAGAGCATGGATAACCGCCAAAAGCTCTTTCTCATAGATCTGTGCTGTCATCTCCGGCCTAGAGAACAAACGGCTCTCGTAAGCTATGACATGGCCTTCTTGCATCAAGACCGCACCGAGACTACGACCACAAGCATCACAATATACTTCAAATGACTTTTGCAAGTCCGGCAAAGTCAAAACAGGTCCCGTAGTCAATTTGTCTTTCAATGTCCGAAAGGAAGTCACCTCTGTGGGTCCCCACAAAAAACGTACTCCTTTCTGTGTCAAGGAATGCAAAGGGGAAGCAACCTCTGCAAACTTTCGTATGAACCGCCTGTAGTACGAACGCAGTCCCAAGAAGCTTCTAACTTCATGGACATTCCTCAAATTGGGCCAACCACGGATAGTCTCTATCTTGGCCGGGTCCATTTGCACTCCTGCTCTGCTGACACAATGTGTCCCAAAAAGTGTATCTCTAGTAGGAAAAATTCACTTTTCTTTGCATTAATTACTAAGGCGTGATCTCGTAATGCCTGAAAGACTTGAAGCAGATGATCTCTGTGTTGTGCCTCATTCTTGGAGAAAACAATGATGTCGTCAAAGAAAGTGCCAACAAATAGCCTGTACTCTCGAAAATTCCTGTCCATCATCAAGTTAAATATCGCAGGAGCATTGGTTAAGCCAAAAGGCATCACCAAAAACTCAAATAACCCAAAAGTCGTCGGAAAAGTTGTCTTGTGGACATCTTCTGGCGCTTTCTTGCTCTAATGGTATCCACTCTTCAAGTCAATCCTGCTAAAGCACGAGGATCCCTGTAACCTGTCGAGTATATCATCGATCCTAGGAATCGGAAATCTGTTCTTGATGGTGATTTCGTTGAGAGTGTTATAATCGACGCACATTCTCCAAGATCCGTCTTTCTTCAAAACCAACAACACTGGAGAGCAATACGGTGAAGTACTAGGCTGGACAAGACCCTTTTCCAAGAGGTCTTTCACTGAGTTCATAATCTTTTCATTCTGTACTCGGCTCGCACGATAAGGTGGCCGATTCAGTGGCGTGCTTCCAGATATCAGATCAATGGTATGATCTTCAGGCCCTCTCAAAAGCAATCGGCATGAGCGTGGAGAAAAAAATCTTGGCGTTCTTTTCTTCAGGTCAAAACATATTCAACTTTTATCCATCGTTCAGTTCTCCCAAAAGAATGAGTAAGAAAACTGAAGTTCATCAAGTACAATCTCTAAGCCCTTCATTTATCAAAGTCGCTTTCTCAGCCCGGTAGTCAACCACGGCGTAGTTCTTGTGGTACCAAGGGATCCCGAGTAGAACGTCACTCGCGTGCACTGAACACCCCTGTCATTGCAAACAACGTTTGCCAATGCTCGGTGTAATGGCAACATCCCATCCGGGTGTCATGTCGAACTACCTCCGCCTGTGGCGTCAGTCTGTCGGGCGTAGTTCCAAATCGAGCCGCCAAATCCAAGTGAAAAGAAGTTGGCCATGTGGTACCAATTCTGCTTTTCTATCTGCCTTTTCTGCCACATTCCTCAGCTGCTCTCGAACTCTCAGACCTGTCGTCGTCTTTATCATTCTGTTCTTTCTGTGCCTTATCAGGGCACTGTGCGGAAATATGTCCATGTTCCCCGCATCCAAAGCACTTCCCCTCTCTGATGAAGCGAGCTCTCTCCTCAGGAGTGAGCTTGGGTTGTGCATCCTTTTTTTTCTCTGGGTTGCTCTTTTTCATTCTACTTTCATTCCCAGAAGTCTGTTCGGCTCGTTGTGTCATGGCCTCATCTGTGGGGAAGGTCAGACTGCCAGAGTGAATGGCAAAGCCCCGCTTCGCATGACTCATCGACTCCTGAACAGAAGCTGACTTCTGTTCCAAGCAATGATTTCGGATCTCTGTAGGTAGACCCAAGGTAAACCGCTCAATCTGTTCTCTGAACGAGATCTTCTTGAATGAAGAGGCGGGTAGAAGAGAGCTCCAGAATCTTTCACAATAAGAATTCACTGTATCGCTCTTGGTCATCCGGAGATGGTTCCAAGCAGCTCGTATATCTGGCTCAAACTCTTGAGTCAACCAAGAAGAAATAAAAAGCCTCTTGAATTTCAGCCATGTAACTGGCACAGTCTTGCTTAATAGAAGCGTGGACCACCAAGTACGAGCATTCCTCTTATAGTAAGAGGCAGCTCTCCGAATCTTGGAGTGCTCTGAATAGCGTCCTCCCGCGAAAGCGATGTCAAACTGCTGTATAAAAGACAAAGCCTTCGAAGAATCTAAGTATCCTGAAAAGTATCAAACTTGATCGAGTGGCCACCTTCCTTAAACTCTCGGACTTTCTTGCTTTTATCTTCGAGAAAGTCATACTGGTTGGCTTTGTAAAAATTCTTCTTGTTCACATAAAACTTTCAATCATCGGAATCTAAGCTGTCTGTAGACGAGTCCTTAGTAGAACTATCAATCTCTGGGCGAGATTTAGCCTTCTTTGCCTTTCTCTTGACCTTTCCAAAGCGTTGCTTCTTGCTTCGCTTTTTACCTTTTCTGTCTTCTTCGCTCGAATCCGAGAAGCTAGAAGAACTGTCAGAAGAAGAAGAAGAAGAAGAACTGGGTAGGTCTTCAAACTTCACGCGCTTCTTCAATTTCTTTGCCTTGTCAAATGTCGACCGACGACCCAAATATCCCGGGAAGTGCCATTCTTCTGTTTTTTCCCGTGCTTTTTGGCTTTCTTTTGCGTGTCAAAAAGCTGAGCAATCCGTGCATCAACCACATTCTCCAGTTCCTTCTCCGTATATTTCTTGGAGGTAGAAGGTTTCTTGAGAGCGGGTTTCGGGAGTGGTGTTGTGGTTCTCTGCCACTCTGTGTGTACCTCTTCCAAAGAGGTCTGGTTCATATATTTTTCCATCTTCGGGTCCTTGGCAAAATTGAGCATCATGTTTGTTGCATCGCTGATCAAATGGCGACGCTCTATCTCTCGCCGCTCCGCCTAAGTAGGGCAAGGCGGGCCATACTCTCTGCTTGAATATTCGTTGTGATCCCAACCCACATCTCCGATGCAGAGGGAGTCGACTGATCATTGCCTGAAGCAATAGGTGCCGCGGAAAAAAAATTCGGGGATCGGATTTCCTGTAGAAGAGAAATCGGCCGTGCTCTGATACCACTGTAACTGACTTGGACACTCCAAGTCAAGAATCAACCGCGACAGCACCAAATAACGACTTCAAAACAATTCATAGATCACAATAGATTTGCACTGGCCCGGCAGAGTTCCGTGCCTAGAGATATTGGCCCCAATGACTGGCGCCCCTTTCGGTATTTCTTTTTATATTAATCAATCATCAAAGTACAAAAGAGCGGTTAGGGTTTCACTCTCAGACTTTGCGTCCAGATGCCCTGAGAAGTGAGGTCCTCACCACTAATTTAAAGGTTACAAGGGATGCCCAAAAGCAGAGCCCCAAAAGCTTCAAATCAAAAGCAATTGCTCTCTCTCTCTCACAAAGAGTCAAAACATGAAAGCAAAAGCATTCTCTCTCTCTTTCTCATTTAAGTAGAGAAAAAGTGAAATTTGTGTCGCTCGTCATTTTGCAAAAAAACAAAAATAAATAAATAAATTTATAATCCGCCTCCGTGATTTCCGAAAATTAGGGTTTCTGGCAGAAATTAGGGTTTCTGTTGTCCGCCACGTCATCACTTTGTGACAAGAAGAAGAAGAATTGGGTACTCCTTCAAATCGAACACGCTTCTTCTGTTTCTTTGCCTTGTCAAAAGTTGATTGACGACCCAAATATCCCGGGAAGTCAGCGCTTTTCTTCTGCTTTTTTTGCGGTGCTTTTTGGCTTTTTTTTGCGCGTCAAAAAGCTAAGCAATCCGTGCATCAACCACGTTCTCCAGTTCTTTCTCCGTACATTTTCTTAGAGGCAGAAGGTTTCTTGAGAGCGGGTTTCGGGAGTGGTATTGTGGTTCTGTACCTCTTCCAAAGAGGTCTGGTTCATATATTTTGCCATCTTCGGGTCCCTGGCAAAATTGAGCATCATCTTTGTTGCATCGCCAATCAATCGACGACGCTCCATCTCTCTTTGCTCCGCCTGAGTAGGCCGAGGCGGGCCATACTCTGTCTGAATCTTCGTTGTGATCCTAGCCCGCATCTCCAGATGCAGAGGGAGTCGATTGATCATTGCCTAAAGCCATGGGTGCCGCTGAAAAAAAATTCGGGGATCGAATTTCCCGTAGAAGAGAAATCGGCCGTGCTCTGATACCACTGTAACAGACTTGGACACTCCATGTCAAGAATCAATCACGACAGCACCAAATAACCACTTCAAACAATTCACATATCACAATAGATTTGCACTCGACCGGCGGAGTTCCGTGCCTAGAGATATTGGCCCCAAAGACTGGCGCCCCTTTCGGTATTTCTTTTTGTATTAATCAATCATCAAAGTACAAGAGAGCGGTTAGGGTTTCACTCTCAGACTCTGCGTCCAGATGCTCTGAGAAGTGAGGCCCTCACCACTAATTTAAAGGTTACAAGGGATGCCCAAAGCAGAGCCCCAAAAGCTTTTAAAATAAAAAGCATTAGTTCTGTCTCTCTTAGAGAGTCTTTTTCTCCTTTTTTTATTAAAAAAAAAGCAAAATTATCGTCGCTCATCATTTTTCCCAAAATATATATATATATATATATATATATATATATAGCCTCCGCGATTTCCGGAAATCAAGGTTTCTGGCAGAAATTAGAGTTTGGAGGAATTTTAGGGTTTCTGGCAGAAATTAGGGTTTCTGTTGTCATTACTTTGTGACAATGAGAGCCCAGTAGAGGGATCTTCTTTTAGGAGTCATCACTTACAGACACTCTCGGATTGCTTTCCGACGCCTTGTGGGACGGAAGAAGCGAGCTTACCTTGCTCAGATGAAGCGAGACTTATATCAGATGCTCTTGAGTAGAGACTCAGGAGAGGCATGGCGACTCTTCCATGAGCACTCCCCTCCCCCAGTGATTACTTCACCTGATGTGTGGGGCCAATAAGCGACATCATAATATACGGTTCCTGCACAGGAACCCCTTGACACCTCACCAGAGAGAGAGAGAGAGAGAGAGAGAGAGAGAGAGAGAGAGAGAGAGATGAAATGAAATGTTATATTAACGTCTTCAAAAGGCCAAAATGACCTATGAGACCAAAAAGTTACAATTGGTGAATCTCATACCATGTCTGAGTACGGAAATTACAAAGTTACCAAGTTACAAGGAGCTAACGCTACCACTAACACTAAAACACTAAGGAGAAAGGAAAACAGGGGAAGGGGGGCGGGGGGGGGGGGGGTTTGTTGTGGGTTCAGATGAAATCTCCAATCGGTCTCTGTCGGACCTCATCGACCTCCTCCATGGTCAAAAATCTGGTTGGGCGTCTTCCATGTCGAGCTAGAGTGATTTGTATCTTCTGTTGCAACCTTCGTCGGTAGTGGGAGACCCCCCGAGGCCGTGGACGTCTGGATCTGCCAAGTTCAGTGGCTCTGTCAAGAAGTGTACCTCTAGTATGAGTAGGCTCTAAGATCTGCTGTAATGACTGCTCCGTTGGCTCTCCTCTGTCTGGTGTAATGAACCTGTGATTCTTCTTTGAAACTGTCTTTCCCCTGGGGCCTGATGTCCTCAGCAAGCTCTTCCTAAGTCTGCGCAGCTCTAGCAGAAACAATCCAAGACACTTCTGATCCTTGTATCTCATGACTCTAGAAAAAGGTGCGAACCCTTCTCTGGACAGGCAGTGAAAGCGGCCGCGTATCTCATAGTATGCCGGGCAGTGACATGTGTAGTGCAGCTCTGTCTCTAGTTCTAAGTTACATAGGTGACATATCCTGGCTCCTGCCGGCACTCCTCGAAAACGGCCACTCTCGATCAGGAGCTGATGTGAGGATGTACGTATCTGTCCAATAGCGCATCTTATCCCATGGGATAGGTGTGTATCCATGTATGCTGGCCTAGTCACAAAGCTGTCCTCCGTGAGTTGGAGAAGGTGCTCTCTGTAGAAGGCCATCTTCGTGCCCAACTCCTGTGTCGGCTGTATCCATGTGCTCCTAGTATTTAGCTGAATCAGATCCTGACGTATGAGCCTGGTGATCTCTGTCCGTGTGAGAGACAAGGAGGGTGCATCCAAGGAGTATTGAAGCGGAGGTAATCTATCCATGTTGAGACCATGCGACTGAAACCATGATGCCATCTGTCCATACCAACATGCTGTATCGCCTTGTAGAGCTAGTTGTCGAGATGACTCCAAGGCAAGCCGAGCGTATTTGTCTCTGGGGAGATCCCATAAACCGTGCATAAAGGAAACTGATCTCGTTAGTGCCTCCACCACGAGGGGGGGGGGGGGGGGGGGGGGGGGGGGGGGGGGGGGGGGGGGGATAATCTCATGTGGTACTGAGGCCTTAGCCCGAATCATCCGAGCGATCATAGAGACCAGAGGCCTCTCCATACATTTCCATCCATCTGTGTTGCCAAATCTCCCATGGTGGTCTACTGAGGGTCCCCATACCTGAACTCCATAGAGCATAGCTGGAGTCACTAGAGTGTCAAAAAGCCAAAGCTTTGTTCGCCGTTCCTGAAACTGAAACTGCGAACATATCCTCTCCAGTCCTCCCAGAGCTGCATATGCTCTCGTCAGTCTAGTCTCTGATGCTCTCCTTAGTGAAAACACCGGTCCATTGAATACTACCCCAAGATAGGTATATGCATCTGTGTACTCCACAGTCTCCTGGCCATACATAAATGTGGGTGCCGACCTCCTGACCCACTGTAGTGTGGTGTTCAACACCATAACCTTGGTTTTCCCCAGATTGACCGACAATCCATTATCACGAGAAAATGTATGCAGAGCATCCAAGTGACGCTCCATCCCCTCTGGGGAGTCTGAAATCAGCACAATATCATCAGCATATAGTAACAGCAAAATCCATGTCCCTGCTAGCTGAGCCCCCTGTCCCCCTGCCGCTCTACATAGTCTGAAAACTCATCCACATACATCCCAAAAAGATTCGGGGATACGGGGCATCCCTGCTTTACTCCAATAGTGGAGTGGACCATGTCAGACATTCCCTCAATGGTGCGTACCCGCCCCATCACTGTCCTATATATAGCCAGAATACCCCATATCAGCTCTGTAGGCACACCCATGTCCTGTAGTGTGTGTATAAGTCTGGCTCTCCGCACTGTGTCAAAAGCTTTGCGGAAATCCACAAAGCTACAATAGATTCTCTTGCCATGGTGTCTACCCTCCTCAATAATAGCTCTGAGTGTCAGAATCTAGTCAAGAGTGGAGAAACCTCTCCTGAAACCTGCTTGCCCTAGTGCTCTTATTCCCTCTCGCTCTGCCCATCTACTCAGCTCCTGCTCAAGCACGGATGCATAGAACCTAGCTAATGTGTGGCCAACCATGATGGTGCGATAATTCACGGGAATTATGGGATCTCCTTACTTGAAAATAGGCACAATCGTAGACATACTACAAGTCTCCGAGAAGCCTTCATAGATGGCTCGATGAAACATCATAGCCAAGAGCTTTGCCAGCATATCCCTGGCATGGATGAAGTGCTCTGCTACCAGACCATCATGATCATGTGCTCTCCTTGTCTTCATCTTGTCAATGGCTTTCCTTACCCTCTCAGCAGTAAAGAAAGAACATGTCTCTGGGCATGTCTCTAGTGGGTCCGGCAAAGTGGTTGCCCTGATGCTGTGTAGAGAGATTGGCATATTCCCCTCATGTCTCAGTGGAGGTGACCGCGGGCGGTGGTGAATGCTCGTGGAATAGCCTACAGGCTTCGCCTGAGTCCTAACTTATAAATAGCTGGTATAGATCCCGCTCTAGCTGAGATAGATAGGCCCTTTTCTTTCATCGCACTAGGCAGCGAAAGATAATCCGTGACTGTCTATGTGTGGTAATACCCGTGAGCACTTCCCTCTGTAGTTTGATCCTCATCTCTCTGCACTCCTCATCATACCAACTGTTCAGAGAGAGAGAGAGAGAGAGAGAGAGAGAGAGAGAGAGAGAGAGAGAGAGAGAGAGAGAGAGAGATGAAACGATATATTAACGTCTTCAAAAGGCCAAAATGACCTATGAGACCATCAGATACAAAGTGGTGAATCGAATACAATGTCTGAAGTACAAGTACAAAAAGTACTGAATGTAAAAAATGAAAACTGAAAATGAAGTGTGAAATGTGAAAATGTAGAATAGGCCCTCAATGACACTCTAGGTGTCGTGCTAGAATGCCTCTGATCCTCTGCTAGAGTCTCTGTCGATGGAGTGTGCTCCTGTGTCTCGGTCGTGGTCGTCTCGATCACTCGAGCTCAGTCGCCCTGTCAATGAGGGTGCCTGTGGTATGAATGTGGGTACAACCCTGTGCTGGTGGTTGGTCTCCTGGCTCCCTCGATCCAAAGAAGTCTGTGATCTGTCTCTGTGACTGTCGTACTCCATGTCTCAACAGACTATCTCTACGTCGGTGTAGCTCAAGTAGATATAAGCCTAGGCATCTCTCATCCCGATACCTCATGACTCTATCTAGGGGTCCAAAACCCTCCCTAAATAAGCAATGGAAGCGCCCTCGTATCTCATAATACACAGTGCAGTGGCATATGTAGTGTACCTCTGTCTCTGGCTCTCTATCGCATAGTTGGCATATCCTAGACTCCGGTGGTATCCCTCTGAATCTACCCGTCTCAATCTCTAGCTGGTGTGAGGATGTGCGAATTTGATCAATAGCACATCGCACACCATGAGACAAATGAGTGTCCATGAAGCTCGGACGAATCACAAACCCATCTCCCGAAAGTTGGAGAAGATGCTCTTTGTGGAAAGCCATCTTCGTGCCCAACTCCTACATCGGCTCTACCCATGTCCTCCTGGTGTCCAACTGTATAAGATCCTGATGAATAAGTCTAGTGATCTCCATCCATGTGACTGGCAAGGAGGGTGTATCTAGGGAATACTAAAAAGGAGGCAAGCTATCCATGCCGAAACCATGCCTCTGAAACCATGAGGTCATCTGCACATACCAACATGATGTGTCTCCCTGCATCGCTAATTGTCTAGAGGACTCAAGAACCAATCTAGTATATCTACCTCTATGTGTATCCCATAGACTGTGCATAAAGGACACCGATCTGGTAAGAGCCTCAATCTCTATAGGAGGGGCGGCTATCTCCGCTCAAATAATCGCATGTGGTACGGAGGCCTTGGCTCTAATCATCCCGGATATCATAAATACCAAGGATCTCTCCATGCTCCTCCAGCTGTCATGATTCACAGATGGTCCCCAAACCTGGACCCCATAAAGCGTAGCTGAAGCAACCAAAGTATCAAAGAGCCATAGCTTTGTTCGTGGTTCTTGAAACCGAACCTACGAACACATCCTCTCTAGCCCTCCCAAAGCTGCATAGCCTATGGACAATCTAGTCTCTGGTGCTCTCCTCAGAGTAAACCTCGGTCCCGTGAATACCACCCCCAGATACATATATTCATCTGTGTACTCCACAATGTCCTGACCATATACACAGAGAGAAATGAAATGAAATGTTATATTAGAGTCTTCAAAAGGCCAAAATGACCTATGAGACCAAAAAGTTACACTTGGTGAATCTGATACCATGTCTGAGTACGAAATTACCAAGTTACAAAGAACTAACACTAAAACACTAAGGCACTAAGGAGAAAGGAAATAAGGAGGGGGGGGGGGGGGGGGCGTTGTGGGTTCAAACGAAATCTCTCATCGGTCCTTGTCGGATCTCATCGACCTTCTCCATGGTCAGAACTCTGGTTGGGCGTCTTGCATGTCGAGCTAGAGTGATTTGTATCTTCTATTGCAACCTTCGTCCATAGTGGGAGAACCCCCGAGGTCGTGGACGTCTGGATCTGCCAAGTTCAGTAGCTCTGTCAAGCAGTGTACCTCTAGTATGAGTAGGCTGTAATGACTGCTCCGTTTGCTCTCCTCTGTCTGGTGTAAAGAACTCTGTGATTCGTCTCTGAGACTGTCTTTCCCCAGATGTCCTCAGCAAGCTCTCCCTAAGTCTGCGCAGCTCTAGCAGGAACAATCCGAGACACTTCTAATCCTCGTATCTCATGACTCTAGAAAAAGGTCCGAACCCTTCTCTGAACAACCAGTGGAAGCGTCCGCGTATCTCATAGTATGCCGGGCAGTGTAGGTGACATATCCTGGCTCCTGCCAAGACCCCTCGGAATCGGCGAGTCTCGATCTGGAGCTGATGTGAGGATGTGCGTATCTGTCCAATAGCGCATCTTATCCCATGAGATAAGTGTGTATCCATGTATGGTGGCCTAATCACAAAGCCGTCCTCCATGAGTTGGCAAAGATGCTCTCTGTAGAAGGCCATCTTCGTGCCCAACTCCTGTGTCGGCTGTATCCATGTGCTCTTAGTATTTAGTTGAATCAGATCATGACGTATGAGCCTGGTGATCTCTGTCCGTGTGAGAGACAAGGAGGGTGCATCCAAGGAGTATTGAAGCGGAGGTAATCTATCCATGTTGAGACCATGCGACTGAAACCATGATGCCAGCTGTCCATACCAACATGCTATATCGCCTTGTAGAGCTAGTTGTCGAGATGACTCCAAGGCAAGCCGAGCGTATTTGTCTCTGGGGAGATCCCATAAACCGTGCATAAAGGAAACTGATCTCGTCAGTGCCTCCACCACGGGGGGGGGGGGGGGGGGGGGGGGGGCTAGCTCGGCTCGGATAATCTCATGTGGTACTGAGGCCTTAGCCCGAATCATCCGAGCGATCATAGAGACCAAAGGCCTCTCCATAGAGAGAGAGAGAGAGAGAGAGAGAGAGAGAGAGAGAGAGAGAGAGAGAGAGAGAGAGAGAGAGAGAGAGAGAGAGAGAGAGAGAGAGAGAGAGAGAGAGAGATGCAATGAAATGAAATGTTATATTTAACATCTTCAAAAGGCCAAAATGACCTATGAGACCAAACTGATACAATCTTGGTGGAACTAATACAATGTCTGGGTACAAAATAGAATGAAGTAAAATCAGAGCTTAAAAGAACATCAAGTGTCTGAGAGTAATATCAATGTCCTCCATCTGGCGTCTCCTTGTTGTGCAAGTATGGTGTGGATGCTCTGTCGTAGTCTCCGTCGGTGTCGACACAGCCCCCTCATCTCCCCCGATCAAGCAATGTGCCTCTGGTGCCGCTATACCGTGCGGCCTGCGGGGCTAACTCGTGTGCGTGCGTGCGTGTGTGTGTGTGTGTGTGTGTGTGTGTGTGTGTGTGTGTGTGTGTGTGTGTGTGTGTGTGTGTGTGTGTGTGTGTGTGTGTGTGTGTGTGTGTGTGTGAGAGAGAGAGAGAGAGAGAGAGAGAGAGAGAGAGAGAGAGAGAGAGAGAGAGAGAGAGAGAGAGAGAGAGAGAGAGAGAGATGAAATGAAATGAAATGTTATATTAACGTCTTCAAAAGGCCAAAGTGACCTATGAGACCAGAAAGTTACAATGCGGTGTATCTCATACAAAGTCAGATTAACAAAATACATTAAACTAGGATAACAAAATATAAATACTGCAGGATCCTAAACTAAGCAGTACAATGTGAAGACAATATGGGAGGGGAGTAGAGATCCATCTTCATGTGCACTCTGGACGGCGAAAGAGTATGGCTTGAATCCTTTGCCGTAGCCTCGTTCGAAATTGTGTAGCTCCTCTCCTCCCTCGGGGTCGTCTAGATCTCCCTTGCTCCAATGCTCAGTCTATGAGAATGCCAGTAGTGCGGGTAGACCTCTCCAGTCGCTGGTTGCTCCTCTGTCTGTTCTTCTGGGTGTACAGTATCTAGTGTAATGAAATCTGTGATCCGTCTCTGGGGATGTCTCTCTTCACCTCTCCTCAATAAGGTTCCTCCATGCTTGTGTAACTCAAGTAGATAAAGCCCAAGACATCTTTGATCCTCGTAACTCATGACCCTAGATAGAGTCCCAAAACCTTCTCTGAATAGACAGTGAAAACGACCTCGTATCTCATAGTATACTGTGCAATGACATATGTAATGTACTTCTGTCTCTGGCTCTAGATGGCATAAGCGGCATATTCTGTTATCTGCCGGTGTCCCTCTGAATCTGCCAATCTCAATCTCGAGCTGATGTGAGGACGTGCGTATCTGGCCAATGGCACAACGCAAACCATGCGAAAGATGCGTGTCCATATAGCTAGGTCGAATCACAAACCCATCCCCCGTGAGGTGGAGAAGATGCTCTCTATAGAAAGCCATCTTTGTGCCCAACTCTTGTAACGGCTCTATCCATGTCCTTCTCGTGTCCAGCTGGATCAAATCCTGACGGATGAGTCTATTAATCTCTACCCTTGCCAGAGACCTCAAGGGTGCCTGAAGAGAGTATTGAAAAGGAGGCAACCTATCCATGGTGAAACCATGATGTCATCTGAGCATACCAGCATGATGTGTCCCCATTAAAAGCTAATTGTCTGGAGGACTCTAGAGCCACCCTGGCATATTTGTCTTTGGTAGTATCCCATAGACTGTGTACAAAGGAGACTGATCTTGTGAGCGCCTCAATCTCCATAGGGGGGGCAGCTAATTCCGCTCGAATGATATCATGCGGTACAGAAACCTTGGCTCTAATCAGCCGAGAGATCATAGATACCAAGGGCTTCTCCATACGCCCCCACCCATCCTGGCCTATAGAAGGTCCCCAAACATGCACCCCATATAACATAGTAGAGGCTAACAAAGTATCAAAGAGCCATAACTTTGTCCTAGGTTCCTGGAACCGAACTTGTGAACACATCCTCTCCATTCCTCCCAGAGCCGCACCGGCTCTAGTTAGTCTAGTCTCTGCTGCTCTTCTCAAAGAAAATCTCGGCCCCGTGAAGACTACCCCCAGGTAAGTGTATGCATTTGTATACTCCACAATCTCCTAACCATATTTGAAAGTAGGTACTGATCTCCTGACCCATTGCGGTGTGGTGTTAAACGCCATAACCTTTGTTTTACCTAGGTTTACACCCAGGCCACTATCCTCTACAAAACTGCGTAGTGCGTCCAGATGTCGGTGCATACCTTCTGGTGAGTCAGATATCAGTACAATATCATCAGCATAAAGCAACAATGGGATCCACGTCCCTGCCAGCTGGGCACCCCTGTCACCCTTTCTGTCAATGTAATCAGACACCTCATCCACATACATACCGAATAGAGTAGGAGACAATGGGCAACCTTGTTTCACTCCAATAGTAGAGTGAACTAAATCAGATACCCCTTCTGGAGTGCGTACATGTCCCGCCACTGATTTGTACAAAGCCATTATCCCCCAAATTACCTCTATGGGCACCCCCATCTCTTGCAGTCTGCGCATCAATCGAGCCCTCTTGCAGTCTGCAGGCTCTGTAGGGTCACCAGCCTTGAAGATGGGCACAATATTAGACAACCTCCATGTCTCAGGTAATCCCTCACACATGGCACGATTGAACAACACTGCGAGAACCTCCATCAGCATATCCTTGGCATGTATAAAGTGCTCCGCTACTAGACCGTCATTATCATATGCCTTCCCGGTCCTCATCCTGTCGATGGCCCTTCGTACCATCTCAGGCATAAAGAAAGTGCTCGTAGTTGGGCAAGGCTTGGTAGGGTCTGGAAGGGGTTCCTGTCCCGGAACCGTATATAATGATGTCGCATATTGGCCCCACACATAGTAATCACTGGGGGAGGAGACTGCTCATGGAAGAGTCGCCATGCCTCTCCGGAGTCCCTACTCAAGAACATCTGATATAAGTCTCGCTCCATCTGAGCTAGGTAAGCTCGCTTCTTCCGTCGCACAAGGCGTCGGAAAGCAATCCGAGACTGTTTGTAAGTGATGACTCCTAACAGAAGATCCCTCTGAAGCTGTGCCCTCATCTCTCTGCATTCCTCATCATACCAACTATTCTCTGTGCCATGCTCCCAGCATGTCGTCTCTTACCCGGCTGAGTGTGTGGATATGCCACTGATGCAGCCCCATGCAGTATCTCAGTCAGTATATTGGTGCACTCCTCCACTGAGAGGCCTGTACCATTTCTGCCAGCTGTGCCTTCCAATAGACGGTCCCAGATCTCCTCTATATAAACGAAATCAGTCTCTGGTGTAAATGTATAGCGGGTGTGTGGCCTGCCTCCTTGTGTTTGGGTTGTACTATACTGAAATTTAACGGACAGTGTCAATAGAGCATGATCTACTGCTATGCCCACTGGCCTGGCTCTCATTGTGAAATCCTGAATGCAGGGGATAAAGCTCGGTTGTGTCATAACATTATCTATTGTACTGGCCCCATGTCTATGTGGAAAGCATGTGAAACCGGCTGTTCCAGGAAATCGCTGTAAGCCATTAAGTATGGCTAATCCATGTGTGGTCGTCATTTCCATGAGGTATCTCCCATACTCCGTTTGCTCTCTGCCATCTGAGCATCTGTCAAGCCCCAACTCACCTGCATCCAGTTCTCGAAGCACCTCATCTGAGGTGTCGTAGAAGACTGTCTGCGAGTTGACTGTTCGGGCATTGAAGTCCCCTAGGAGAATGATATCACCATCCCTTGAAAACTCCCAAATGTCATCATCTAGGATAGAGAAAGGCGACTACCCTCTGGATGCGGCATACATTGATGTACTGGGAGGAAAGTAACATATGGCAATATATAGGAATCGACCTGTGTCAGGTCTCAGTCTCACCCACATATATCTAGCATGATCATCTCTTCGTACAATATGCAGTAATGGTTGTAGTTCCTCTCTGAATAGCATTGCTACTCCTCCTGAACCTCTACTCCCGTGCTCAGATCTCGCATTTGTCCTGTGAGCTGTTTCCCATCTGTATCCCAGCACATGTGGCATTACCTGTCCAGGGGCCTGATGAGTCTCTGAGAAGAACACAATATCCTTGTCTTTGAAACTCTCCTCAAATGCACCCACGTCCAACCTCATAGACCCATTACAGTTCCAGGTAGCCATCTTCAATGTGGTCCCATAGGTCTCGCACCGTCATGCAGTACGCCGCTCTAAAATCACCACCCGTCCATCTCTGTAGAAGGCTATCTTTCCCTTCTCCCTTGCCGCTGTAATCTCTGGCATTACCTCTCTCATATGTGCGAGCTATGAGAGGGTCAGGTCATCACCGAGAAAAATACCTGTCTGTTTGAGAGTAGGCCTCTTCCTCAAGAATTCCTTCTTCTCTTCCGATGAGGGGAAGCGTAGTATGAGAGCTCTCCCCTTTGAAGACTCTCTCGGGCCATCACTTTTCTTACCTACCCTCCATGCCTTTGTGTGCAAAGGCTTTTCCATCCCCATCATGGATGTAAGACTTGTGACCTCTTTCTCCACGTTGTTTATGTCCTTGAGACCGGTCACTCTCACATGCAGTGCTCGCATCTGCCTTCGTTGTTCCTCTTCGAGAGTCATGTTAATAGGCGTCGGTGTACAAGGAGTTTCTTGACCTTTCCCTTTCTTGGCGACCTCCATCCATTTTTCAGCCTCGTCCGCCTTTTTCTCTGTCCTTGTTATCATCTCCGCCCATGAAGATGTCTTTGCCACACTCAGCTTCTCTTCCTCTGTGATCAACCTTACCTGTTCCTTAATTTCCTTGATTTCATCAATTACCGAGGGTTGAAATTCGCCTTCCTCTAGTGCATTGCTTACTCTATCAGCAAGCTCCTGTTTAAGGGCTGAGACTTCTTTTTTGAGTACCCAAGAGAGAGAGAGAGAGAGAAAGAAAGAAAGAAAGCTTTATTTACGTCTACTAAAGGCCAAAGTTGGCCTATGAGACCAAATCATATACAAAAGTGGTGATCTGGGTGTCGGTAAAAATGAGAAATGAAATGTTATATTAACGTCTTCAAAAGGCCAAAGTGACCTATGAGACCAGAAAGTTACAATGCGGTGTCTCTGATACAAAGTCAGAGAGAGAGAGAGAGAGAGAGAGAGAGAGAGAGAGAGAGAGAGAGAGAGAGAGAGAGAGAGAGAGAGAGAGAGAGAGAGAGAGAGAGAGAGAGAGAGAGAGAGAGAGACCTTTGTTACTTCTACGAATGTGTCTAGATCAGGTGTAGATTTTCCATTGATTTCCACAATCCATTGTAAAGCATAAAGACCATATCTATGAGCAGGACTCCCATGAGACCACCTGGCAAGTCCAACCATTGCATCATGACAAAGTATTCTGTGGTAAGCAAGCTGCTCCACACATTCAATATGTGAAACAAGTCTTACCTATTGATGTAAACACCATGCCCTTCTTCAGGCAGGAATCCTAATGCGCGTACAGCTGGATGGGAGTTCTGAATAATACCTCCTGCCCAATTCACCATCCTTGTTGTACCAAATCCATTTCTTACATCTAACCCCACAAAGACCTCCAGCTCCATTCCCTGAGTCAGACGAGGCCGACTGCTGATCATAGATGTTTCATGCTTAACGTCAAGAACAGAATTCTCTTAGTCAATTAGCTTACTTTCCAAAGTGGTAGAAATTTTACAATCAATACATGCATTGGAATATCTCAAAACAAAAACAAAGGCATGACGTGGAAACTTAGGAAAATGACCAGTGTCTCAATATGCACATCAAACGAACGTCGGTATGGGCAGAAGTGAAAGACACAGCTGCAGAATAAATGATGTTAACTATGAAGAGTCACAAAAGGCCAAAGCATTGGTGCTCTACTAAATGGTGCTAGAATTAATAACACGTGCCTATTTGTAGGATTTGATCTTAGCCCTACAAAACCATCAATAAGATAGTGAGCCCACAACACTACTGATCAGACCCCCCAAGAATTCCATATGGCACACTAAAAACAGGCTACATAAAACACTCAGTACAAGAACAATCATCATAAGATACACCAATGACCATCATGACTAAGTCTCCCTGTAGATAGTGTTTTTTTCATTGCTGGATAAGTCCAAAAAACCCAATGATACTTCAATCGGATTCAGATGGGTCTGGTAGTATGGTTCTCCAATTAGACGGGTCCAGAAAAAACTACGCCAGCCATTACTATTTGACAGAGTTCAAACATCAATTACCTAACTGGGATATTAAAAGCAGACAAGCAACTGAAATACAAGATTGAGGCTCTTAAAATGTCAATGTGAACTTACAAATAAGCCATTCTTAAACAAAAGCAATGGGAAAGTGGGAAGGCATTATGTCCACATCATAGGAGAGGCCCCAGTCCCCTCATTCATGTTTCAGAAGGAAACTGGGGGGAGGGAGGAACAAGCAATGCTTTTTGTCTTGACAACAAATCTGGCTTCTATCGTGCTAATTATTCAGCCTCATTAAATGTTCTTGTTGTCTTGTGTAATACTTCATTGCAGTGAGAAGCGAATGAAAAATGAAGACGGCCATCTGAAGAAAACGTTTGGGTGCTGCTTTGTCCCAAACGTACTGTTGACCATCACATCATTCACCCATGGTTTGGTATAATCCCATCACCTTTGGGACAAGGGATGGGAGCTTTGCTATCAAGATTCCATCTTCCTATTGAATTGAGAGGCATGCTATCTATGCAAAAGTGCAGCTTTTCACAAATAAACAATTGGCATAGCGTTAATAGGAATATTTTACAGATAAAATAGTCCTGACATCTCTGGTCTTGACATTTTAATCCATTCAAGCACACAATTCAGGCGAATCTTGACATTCTTGACCAAAAAGAATTGCCTTATCAGGGCCATGGGTCCTCCAGGATGGGAATCTAAGCCGACGATAGCGTTATCTAACCATTTGAACCCTGATCCTTACAGACACAATGTCTATACTTGTAAATAGCTATCATCTGTTCAATTTGAATCCCTCTTGCTCACCATGAATGCCTCCGTCACATTGCCAACCCTTCCATGTTAATAGTTTACATGTATTGTGATATCAAACTTCATGACTCATCCCACTACAGAAATAAGTAAAGCTAAGTATACATTATGGGAAACCTATCAAGGCATTGACCACAATGACATGTGTGCGACAAGTAGGGGACCAAGGGTAGGAAATTCAAACAGGGGACATCCATAAGTAAAAAGAGGAGAAAAAGAAGCCGAGAGGAGAGGGTTTTTTTTTTCTTTTTTTGTGTGTGTGTGTGTGTGTGTGTGTGTGTTGTGTGTGGGGGGGGGGGGGGGGGGAGGGGGGGGGAAACTATTTTGGCAATCCTTAGGAAGCTGTAACAGCTAGCACAACTTGACAAGTCGTATTGAACCACATAGACTTGAAACCAATATTGGAATTCATAATTCGCATTTCGCATAGGTAATTGCATTTGGAGAGATGCCGTCACTTTGCATCCACTGGAAAAAAGTCAAAGCTTTCGGGCCCTGCCCTGTAAGACATACAACTGTACAAAAGAGGGGCCGAGTTCCCCTCCCAGTAGTAGTGCCCCCTAAGGTAGGAACCCTTTTATTGATGCTTCAAGAAGTTACAACAGCTCACTGTACTCACAGAATCCACCAACAAACTCTGTCTCTTTTGTAATTGGCACTATGGCCACTTATAACTCATGGTTGCCAAAAACAAGTTGTTGTGTAAGAAGCTTACTGCTATAAGCATCCAGAATGGCAAATCCCTAAACAGTAATTGCAATGTACAATGCATCTGCATATATGCTGCCACATAGTTCTCTTGCCTATAGTGGCACAGATTCCACATAACAAATAGAAACCACATCTTCGTGCAACATTTCGCATTGGAGTCATCCAGATGTCACAACTAGGAATCATACCCTGATGACATTTCACATCAAACTCATCTAGATGTTTGTTAGTACTGGTACATCAATTCGGTGTTGGATTGTACCAGATGTACATGGCCCCATAGTATATCCAGCACATTCACCCTGTTGTGCCATGTCTTTAATCCAACTTGCTTTGTGTTAGCCATAGTGAGTTTTCATAATTACAAGGGGTCCCCATATCAAGGATCAATGGTATATGATATCGATGGAGTCTAGCTCATCTTTGCATCCAAAACGATTTCCTTTCGTTGTTGTGAAAAGAGATCAATTTCTTCTAAGAAAACAGACCTGCAGAATTCTAGAAGATCCATGGAATCTCATGAAAGTGACCTCTCCTTGCAGAGAGGAGATGTACTGTGTTTGTTTGATCAATAACTAAAGAAATACTACCACGGGCCCCTTAGGGCCCAGCCATCTCCTAGAGAAGCACCGTGTCTCATGTGACTCTTGTAGTTACTCTCTTGTGTTTGGTTTAAATTACAATTTGCTTATAGAATCAAGGCCATTTTCTAAATTCATAACAGAAAAGAGAGAGCACAATCTCTGAAAAACTCAAAGGCAAGAACTTAAATTATCTTTTCTTGCTTTCAGAGGGTGTTTTCTTTGGCAGTTTGACGCACTTACAATGTGTGTATGGACTTAGGAGGTGTATTCTCTCTACGAACTATGCTCCTGTGAAGAAAGCTGTTGAAAGGCTATGTCCAACTCGTACATAAGTTTTGCAAAATTGTCCAGACAATCAGCCCAAACATCACATTAACATGTGCTAGAATGGAGCCATGGCAAGAATCTAATTGTTCATTGATGCAAAAGGAGATAAATAATTCAAACAGTATATACTGGTGGTTATCAAAACAATTGTTATCAAAATTTTACAGAACTGCATCAAACTCTCTATCATCTCCTTTACCTGCCGAAAAACTGTAAGCTTGAGTCGGCCATTGTTGTCATTTTCAGTCATCAGGTTGCACGCATAGTCAACATCTTGGAAGCAAGTAATTGGATGCCCATCAATGGCTAGCAGCATATCACCTTGTTCAAGTACTTTTTCTGCTTTAGATCCAGCTAAGCAACCCTTTACCCTCAAAACTTGCCTTCGCACTGGATCCTTTTTCGCCAAAGCCTTAAACAAATTATGAAGTAACATCAGAGAATAAAAAGTAAATGGAGGAATCCAATTTTTCTAACAATATCCAAGTGAACCAATCCACTCACAAATTAGCTCTGCTAAGGAACATATCTTTGAACTGAAAAGAGAAATCAAGTCTTGTTGAAACTTAATAAGCATAATATAGCCTACATCGCTTGAAAAACAGCTCTGGCATCATCAATAATGGCCAAAAGCAGGTAAGTGTTCAGTATGTCATCAAAGGCTACATGCATAAACTGACCTCTACCCACGATACTACCACTCTATTAGTGGTGCATAGCTTGCATGCTCAAACGGTTTTGACCCATAAGAGATTTATTGTCAACCATGACAACCAACTTCATGATTCCAACAAGCTCAATTCCAATAAAAAAGTGGGTTTGCAACCAAACATTGTAATAGGAGCAAGCAATCATGGGCAGAAGAAAAGGAAGAAAAATACCTGGACCCAGCTGTCACTCAGACCGAAGCTGCGTGCCTTTGAGAGAAGAGTAGGATACAACTCCGCCTCCAAAACACGTACGGTGGGCATGTTCCTTTTTGTACCATTTATTAGCAGAGATGGTCCTGAGTTTCCCTTGAGTATCTTATCAAGGACTTCACAAATGGCATGAATAGGAATGCCGCGAGTAAATTGCATGTCTTCAGCTGGGGTGTCACCATATTTAACCTAATAGATGCAAAGAACCTTAATCCAAAAAGCTACAGCCTACAGGTGCGGAATAGTAAGATTCAATCTCAGACAGTAACCTGAGTTGAGAACCTCGCCCACAATGCTTTAACCCTGCCAAATTCGTCCGAAAGAACTCCAGAAAAAGAATGTCCAAAGTCTGTTATCAACGTCAGTGGATCTTGTGAATGTATAAGTAAGACTAGTCTATGCAAGCAATAAATAGCAGAAGTGCAGCACAAGAAATTCACCTGTATCTAACTCTATAACTTCCATGTTCATTGCACGATATCTTGGGTACTCGGTGTAACCAATGTTCAAGGCTGCCCCTGGATCAGTGACTATGGATTTTCTCAATATCACTTGCAAACTTCTGCTTAGCCCAGCCAAGTGAACAGATTCACCTCTTTGTATTGGAGGCTCTATGATAAAAAAGGACAAAAAGTTACCTTTCAGGTTTGCACATGGCATCGACCAGTCTATTCATTCGCTTGAAATCTAACCTGAAAGGAGGACCGCAGCACGAATAGCAGCTACCCCGGCACTTCCTAGAGATTCCGGATTATATGCAACAAGAGCATAATTATGAACAGGATGAAGGAACACTACCTGATTTAAGACATGTTAATTGCCAAAAGTCATCTGAAAACCTCAAGGAGTAGTTGTTTGACTCAAAGATTGCAGAACAATTTCATTTCAAAAGCGTACCTCAGCAGGGATCTCCACTGGATAAGCAGCAAAGGATAGCATGACATCAGAAACAGCTATTGCAACTGTATTCCTATCCACTGCCACAAGCCCTAAGTTCTCAGAATGGTGAACCACAATGCCTGTTCCTAAAGAATGTTGTGTTTGAACACCATCAAGCATTGTTGAAGGCGGTATATGAACCTGGAATTATGATTTTTCTAAATTTGTGAAATTTGTTGAGATGTTAGAAACATTGAAATCACAGAGACCAGTAAAAGCACCTCAAACATGGCGAATGAGGCTTCAAGAATATTTTCTGCAACCGAAGCTCCAGATCCTGTGCTAAGTGCCACATCATTAACACCTTCACCACGGTTGTCAGGAAGATTGCCAGTGAGTGTGGGCTCCATTGGTTCGCCCTTGCAATCTGACATCACAATGCTTTGTTCAGCATTCTTATCTAAAACACGCCTTCTCTTGCATTCACCTCTTTTCAGGGTATCTACACCAAGTTGATCACTTTCAAGAGCAAGGGCTTCCAAGCTTCCCGTATCTATTGATCCAGATTCTCTGTCTTTGCTGTCCGAACCAACGGGAGAATCTGTAATGAAGGCTTCATTCTCTCCTTCAGCGATACGATTTGGCTGGGTAATTACCTTTGCTGAATCCAAAGGAGCACTCGGTGAATTCTCAATTTGAACTGCAGGCTCTATTTTCCATACTCCATAAGCATCGTTGCGTTTGTACCACTGAGGCATAGCATACCATTCATGCCTATCCATGGTAACTAGCACTGACTGCAAATACACAAAAACCAAAGGTAAAAAAGTATGAATATCAATGAATAATGATATGCAATGCACACATATGGAGAGTACTTACACAATCTAATGCTCATTGTTCACAACGAAAACAATAACCATTAAAGAAAGGATGTTTGCAATAACCTAAAGCCCCAAGCTTGAATAAAGTAAGTATTGCTTCTGCAACCGTTTAATCAGCAACTTTATAAGCAGTAAAAGTTTCAAACCCACTCTGTGTACAAGTTAGCCTTGCTCTCAGGTTATAAAGAAGTTTCTTCCTCTCTCTGAGAAGGAAACAATTCGCGATGGGGAAGACCCTGTTGGCTTTCTCCCTTGGTCTATGTGCTTCTAAAAAGAACTTTCCCATCAATGTAGATGTTGCACTGTCGTCTCAATGGTCTGTTCTCTATCATCATATTGTAATTTTCCACATATATGAGCTTTTCAAACTGATTTGCACTTCCCGTTTTGTTACAAATGCTATGATAGAAATACCCATCCTTCTTGAACATGGGAGTATTGTTTGTAACTATTGCCATATCTTCTAGCAAACCTTCTAAGTCTTGATGACACATGCTATTAGGGGGTTATTTTCTGGCAAGCAGATTCTAAATAGATTCAATTTTGCTCCATTCAGAAAGCAAGAACCCTCCTCCCTTCCAACCCTTCCCCTCCTACCCGAATCCAAAACCCTAACTCTCCATCCATCATATAGCAAAGAAAAAAGCTCTTAAGAGTACAATAGAGTAGTGCCGCCGAGAGCACCCTAAACATAGAACCCTAACCCTCTATCCCTACCTCCTCCCTCCCCAACCCTTCATCTCCTACCCTATGTCCAAATACTTAACGGTTAACCCTCTCTCTCACCCTCCACAAAAGAAACCCTAATCTCTCACCTTCTCCACTCTTTTTCCCTCTATATCCACATTTCTATGTTCAATTCTGTAGAGAAGGCACCCGTTCTTCCATTCTATTGCATTGCAAATGTTACATGCTTGGGCAATCCAAGCGAGAAATCAATGACACATAGCAATAGAAATTGCAAAATCACTGAACTCGAAGAGAGAGAAGAAGAAGAAGAAGAAGAAGAAGAGAGTTTTAACGTCGTAGGAAACTATCCCAAGAGACCTAAAAGATCTATCCAACGAGGAGAGTTGAACCCAAGACCTGTTATTCAAGAGGGAAATGGCATAACCAATCTACCACACTTGGGTGATAGAAAGGTTATACCATTTTCCTCTTTCTATTAGCACACACACACCCAAGAAGAAGAGAGTTTTAACGTCGTAGGAAACTATCCCAAGAGACCTGAAAGATCTAGCCGACGAGGAGAGTTGAACTCAAGACCTGTTATTCAAGAGGGAAATGGCATAACCAATCTACCACACTTGGGTGATAGAAAGGTTATACTATTTTCCTCTTTTTATTAGCACGCACACACACACACCCACACACACACCCGAGAAGAAGAGAGTTTTAACGTCGTAGGAAACTATCCCAAGAGACCTTAATGATCTAGCCAACGAGGAGAGTTCTGAGACCAAAAAGTTACAATTGGTGAATCTGATACCATGTCAGAGTACGGAAAGTACAAAGAACTAAGACAAAAAACACTATTAACACTAAAACACTAAGGAAATGAATCTGAAGCTGATCCGGAATTGAAACGAGATGGAGGAAGCGGGTGGTGGTGGGTCAAATGAAATGTCTCATCGGAGAGAGAGAGAGAGAGAGAGAGAGAGAGAGAGAGAGAGAGAGAGAGAGAGAGAGAAATGAAATGTTATATTAACATCTTCAAAAGGCCAAAGTGACCTATGAGACCAGAAAGTTACAATGTGGTGAATCTGATACAAAGTCAGAGTAACAAGATGACAAAATGACAGAATGAAAAAATAAAATACTATGGAATCTTAAAATAAACTGCTAGGTGTGAACTAAGCAGCTAGCTGGGATAGCTAGATCACGAGAGAGAGAAAAATGAAATGAAATGTTATATTAACGTCTTCAAAAGGCCAAAGTGACCTATGAGACCAAAAAGTTACAATGTGGTGGATCTGATACAAAGTCAGAGTCAGAGTAACAAGATGACAACAATAACAAAAATGAAATGACAAATGTCACAATAAAATACTATGGAATCCTAAACTACTAGGTGTGAACAGCAGCTAGCTGGGATAGCTAGATCACAAGACATCCAGCATCGGTCGCTGGCGGATCTCATCAATCTCCTCCATGGTCAGTAGTCTGACCGGGCGTCGTGCATGTCGAGCCAAAGTGATCCAAATCCTTTGATGCAGCCTCCATCGATGCTGTGTAGTCCTTCGCAGTCGTGCCTCAACCACTAGTGGGGGGGCAGCTAGCTCTGCTCAAACAATAGCACGTGGTACTGAGGCCTTGACTCTAATGAGCCGCGAGATCATAGAGACCAGAGGCTTCTCCATGTCCCCCCATCCATCACTACGGCCTGTCCTCCCGTGATGATCTAATGAAGGTCCCCAGATCTCAGCTCCATAAAGTAATGCAGAAGCCACCAGAGTGTCAAAGAGCCAGAGCTTCGTCCTAGGCTCCTGAAACTGAACCTGCAAACACATCATTTCCAATCTCCCCAATGCTGCATGGGCTCTGGTCAGTCTAGTCTCTGCTGCCCTCCTCAATGAAAATGTTGGCCCACTAAAAACCACTCCGAGGTAAGTGTACGCATCTGTATACTCCACAGTCGCCTGGCCGTATGTGAATGCTGGTGCTGACCTCCTGATCCACTGTGGGGTGGTATTAAATACCATGACCTTGGTTTTACCAAGGTTGACGGACAAACCACTTTCCTGAGCAAACCTATTCAAAGCATCCAAGTGACGTTGCATCCCCTCCGGAGAGTCGGAGATCAACACAATATCATCAGCATATAACAATAATGGAATCCATGTCCCTGCCATATGTGCACCTCTATCACCATCTCTCTCAATGTAGTCAAAAACCTCATCCACATACATACCAAATAGAGTAGGAGAGAGCGGGCAGCCCTGCTTCACCCCAATAGTGGAGTGAATCGGGGTGGATAGACCCTCTGAGGTGCGTACCTGCCCCACTACTGACCTGTATAATGCCATGACCCCCCAAATGAGCTCTATGGGTACTCCCATCTACTGTAATCTGCGCATCAATCTAGCTCTAGGCACTATGTCAAAAGCTTTGCGGAAATCCAGAAAGCTACAATAGATCTGTTTCCCACGCGATCTACCCTCCTCAATGATGGCTCTGAGTGTCAAGATATGGTCAAGAGTAGAAAAACCCCTCCTGAACCCTGCCTGCCTGGCTGTGCGTATCCCCTCCGTCTCTGCCCATCTACTCAGCTGCTACTCAAGAATGGATGCGTACAACCGTGCCAATGTGTGTCCAATCATGATAGTGCGATAATTCCTAGGCTCCATAGGGTCTCCCGACTTGAAGATAGGTACAATAGTAGATAGGCTCCAAGTATCAGGGAAGCCCTCACACATGGCGCGGTTAAACATCACTGCTAGAAGCTCTGCTAGTAGATCTCTGGCATGTGTGAAATGCTCAGCCACTAAACCATCATGATCGTAAGCTCTCTCAGTCCTCATCCTGTCAATGGCCTTCCTCACCATCTCTGCGGCGGTGAAAAAAGCACCTGTGTGTGGGCATGGATCGGGGGGGGGGGTCGAGAAGGGGGGGCTGCTCAGGAACTGTGTACAAAGAGGATGCGTACTGGCCCCAGTCCTCTGTAGAAGTGATGGCGGGGGGGGGGGGAGTGCTCCTGAAAGAGCCGCCATGCCTCACGTGAATCCTGACTCAAGAACAGCTCATATAGATCCTGCTATAACAGAGAGAGAGAGAGAGAGAGAGAGAGAGAGAGAGAGAGAGAGAGAGAGAGAGAGAGAGAGAGAGAGAATGAAATGAAATGTAATATTAACGTCTTCAAAAGGCCAAAATGACCTATGAGACCAAACGGTTACATGTGGTGAATCTAATAGCAAGTCTGGGTACAAAAAGTACAAAGAACTAAAAAGAAAATAGTGGGTAGGGGTGGGGTGAAAGCTGATACAAAGGGAATACAAAGGGTGAGTTGATACAATGGACTCTCTGACAGTCGAGGCATCATATACATATACATCAATATCCAAAAGGCTATAGCGATTCAATGTCCTCCCAGGTAGGCACGCTGTCAGGGCGGCTCCTATGTCGCGCTAGTATGTTATGGATCCTCTCTCGCAATCTGCGTCGATGTCGAGAGGGCCCCTCATCCGTGGGCGACGGGACCGTCCCAACTCTATCGCCCGATCAAGCAGTATGCCTCTGGTGTTGTTATGCTGTTGAGGCTGCTCGGACTCCTCTGTCTGTGACTGAAAGAAATCTGTAATTTTCCGCGGTTGCTGGATCTCTCTCGTTGTGCCCCTCTTCAAGAGATCCTCTCTGTGTTCGCGAATCTCCAGTAAGTATAATCCGAGGCATCTCTCATCCTGGTATCTCATGACTCTAGAGAGTGGCCCAAAACCCTCTCTGAATAGACAGTGAAAGCGGCCTCGTATTTCATAGTATACTGGGCAGTGACATATGTAATGTAGCTCTGTCTCTGGCTCTATCTGGCACACCTGACAAATGCTGGACTCACTGAATACTCCTCTAAATCTGCCTGTCTCGATCTCTAGCTGATGTGAGGATGTGCGTATCTAACCAATAGCACATCATATCCCGTGGGATAGATGAGTGTCCATGTATCCTGGTCTCATCACAAAACCATCCTCTGTGAGTTGGAGAAGATGCTCTCTATAGAAAGTCATCTTGGTACCTAGCTCATGTGTAGGTTGTATCCATGTCCTCTTCGTATCCAACTGAATCAAGTCCTATCTGATAAGCATGGCAATCTCTACCCTAGTGAGGGAGATGGAGAGGATCCAAAGTACTGAAATGGGGGTAGCCGATCCATACTAAAGCCATGTAACTGAAACCAAGATACCATCTCTGCATACGAACATGATCTATCTCCTTGCAATGCCAGCTGTCGCAAAGACTCTAGTGCTAATCAAGCATATCTGTCTCTAGGGAGAGCCCAAGTGCTATGCATAAATGAAACTGATCAAGTGAGTGCCCTAATAATGTCATGTGGTACTGAGGCCTTGGCCCTAATCATCCAAGAAATCATAGACACCAAGGGCTTCTCCATAGATCTCCATCCATCAGTACTGCCAGCTTTGTTATGATGATCAACTGAGGGGCCCCATATCTCCACTCCGTACAGCATGGCCGAAGTGACCAAAGTGTCAAAGAGCCAAAGCTTTGTCCGAGGTTCCTGAAACGGAACCTCCGAACATATCCTCTCAAGTCTCCCCAATGTTGCATAGGCTCTGGTCAATCGTGTATCTGCTGCACGCATCAGGGAAATACTCAACCACTGAAAACCACCCCAAGATAAGTGTATGTATCTACATATTCCACAGTCTCTCGACCATATGTAAAAGTGGGGGCGGACCTCCTTACCCATTGCGCCGTGGTGTTAAACACCATTAGCTTGGTCTTACCAAGGTTCACAGACAATCCACTATCCCGGGCAAATACATGCAATGCATCCAAATGACGTTGCACCCCTCTGGAGAATGTGAGATGAGCACAATATCATCAACATATAATAGCAACGGAATCCATGTCACTGCAAGCTAGGCACCTCTATCACCCTCTGCATGTACATAATCTGAAAACTCATCTACATATACTCCAAAGAGAGTCGGAGATAGGGGACAACCCTGCTTCTCCCCAATGGTGGAGGGAACCATGTCGGACTTGCCCGCATAACCATCCAGGTCCGGGCCGGGAGTCTAAAACAACACTTTTCAATCATCATTTCTCACTACTCCACTTGGGAGTAAAATCACCAATCATTGAAACCAGTATTAAAACCAGAGTGAAACATCTCAAATCGGCACCAAAACAAGTTCAAAACAGATACTTTCCATTTCAAACAAATTTTCAAACAATACTTTCTAGCTATAAAGAAAAACAAATAGAGAGAGTTTTGTTTGGACAGTCGAACTTTGAGGATGACTCGCTTGTCCTTCTGCATCACAGTGTTGGTTCGGTTCCGAACCTAGAGAGTAGTCAACTTTTCCATGATAATCTTGAATAGTCATTGGAAGAGCACCAATGAGCGGTACTACTTTCTGAGTTTGCCCCGTGGCTAGCTCAGATTCAATTTCTCCACCCTCTCCATCATAATCAAAGTGCATCTGCTTTAAAAATTATGAATGGATGAAGTTCTTTGTAGCTCCGGGATCAAAGACAATAAGGGCTTTGAAGCCATTGACTTTGCCATATGCTCGACACAATTCATTTGTACTATCAAGGTGTATGCCATAAATATCAGGAACTAGTCCAATAGCGGGTCTAGCTCTCTTAGCAAGAGGTGGCGCTGGGGTTTGTCGACCGTTGGTGCGGGCGTCGGCTCCTCTGGTCTATCAGTGCATTTGGGACAATTCAAATGATTATGCTTTGTTTAAGAGCATCCAAAGCATCGGCCTTCTTGTACAAGATGTCTCGTTGTTGAGGCTGATGAGCGCGCGGTGGTGTGTGCAAGTGAAAGAGCACACGAGGAAGTGCAGTGTGTGTGCAGAGAGGGGAGGAGAAGGCGAGCAGGAGAGGAAGCGCTAGCAGAAGAGAGAGGGCTCACGTTTCTGGGGAAAACTCAATAAGTGAGTTTTGGGTTTTCCCACTTTTATTACAAGTGACCTTTAAAAAATGTGTCCAGGTTCATATTGAACCTGGACAAAGTATAAAAATGTATAAAAAGGGGTTATTTAGGCCTTTAACCCAACAACCTCCCACTTAAAAGGCATAAATGGCGCCTTTAAGCTACGTGACTCCCACCATCTCTATGCATTGATGATGTTGTGCTTTGGGTAAGCACTTAGTGAGAGCATCGGCTGGATTTTGTGATGTATGGACCTTAACCAATGTAATAAGGCCATCCTCAAGCACTTCTCGTATGAAGTGATACCGCACATCAATATGCTTTGTGCATGCATGAAACATGGCGTTCTTTGCCAGACATATAGCACTCTGGCTATCACAACCAAGCATAGGTGCCTTGGCAGGCAAGCCAAACTCACTGCATAGACGTGCTAACCAAATAGCTTCTTTGGAAGCCTCAGTGGCTGAAATATATTCAGCCTCTGTCGTAGACAATGCAACAATCTTTTGCAATCTAGAACACCATGAAACAGCACCTCCCGCAAGAGTAAATACATAGCCACTTGTGGACTTCCGTGTATCCACATCACCAGCCATGTCAGAGTCACAAAATCCCTTCAACTCCATTGGTCCTTTACCATAGCAAAGGCATTTGTTTTTAGTCCCTTTCAAGTACCTCATAATGGACTTCACTGCATCCCAATGCAACCTGCCTCGATTAGCTATAAACCGGCTCACAACTCCCACTGCATGGGCTATGTCAGGCCTAGTAGCAACCATAGCATACATAAGTGAACCACAAGCTGAAGAATAAGGTACACTTTGCATGTCACTGGCTTCTTCCTTTGACTTTGTACAATCATCCTTGGAGATTTTAACATATGGTTGTAATTAAACACCAAGAGGCTTTGCTTCAACCATGTTAAATCTGTCCAGCACCTTTTCAATGTGCTTTTCTTGCGACAAATACAATAGGCACTTGTCTCTTTGCCGTGTAACACGCACTCCAAGTATATGTTCAGCTGCCCCAAGGTCTTTCATTGAAAACGCAGATTTCAGCTGCCCTTTAAGAGCATCTACAGTGCTTCTTTTCTTTGCAGCTATCAACATATCGTCTACATAGAGCACAAGAATGATCGGGCTGCCATCCTCATCACGTTTGGTATACAAACAATGGTCTGCATGGCTTCTTTTGTAACCATGTTTAAGCATGAAGCGGTCAAGCTTCTTGTACCACTGTCTACATGATTGTTTCAGCCCATACAAGCTTCTATTGAGCATACATACCAAATGTTCCTTGCCAGGGATGACAAAACCCTCGGGTTGCTTCATGTAAAGCTCTTCTTCCACATCACCATGCAAGAAAGCGGTATGTACATCCATTTGGTCCATTTCTAAATCAAGGGCAGCCACAATGGCAAACAATACACGCAAAGTGGTCATCTTCACAACAGGAGAGAACACTTCCTGAAAGTCTGTGCCCTTGGTTTGAACATATCCCTTTGCCACAAGCCTTGCCTTATACTTGGGTTTTGCATCAACAGTTTTGATTTTATACACCCATTTGTTAGGAATAGCCTTCCTTCCTTTGGGCAATTCAACCAAATCCCAAGTATGATTAGCATGCAAAGCTTTAATCTCTTCCTGCATAGCAAGCTCCCACTTGTCACTGTGCTCACATGTCTTTGCCTCTTTATACGTAGGAGGCTCTCCCTCATCTGTCAACATAATGTAATGCAAAGAGGGGTCATATCGACTTACGCCGTCTTTGACGAGTAGACCGCCTCACCAAATGATCCACATTATCTGGCAATGGGTTCACATCAGGTGACACTACAAAATCATCAACAATGGGTTGCTTTACATCATTTTCAGCACCATTTTCAGCATTGTTTCTTGGCTGCAAGTGCCCTTCAGGAGCCTCAATTTGCTGTCCAACATCATCTGGCTCAAACACCACTGGATCATCTACATTTTCAGTCATTTGTGGTGCATCCTGAGGGTCAAAAATAGGCCTAACAGGTGGCTGGTCGTGCTGAAATTTCACCCTTTTATGGTCATGCTTTGAGGCACAATTGTTTTGAAGCAGCCTTGCCTCATTAAAAACAACATCTCGGCTGTGTACAACCCTTTTAAGCTGAGGTAACCAAATCCTGTAGCCCATTTCGCCTTCTTCACCATATCTCATGAAGAGGCCTTTAATGGACTTCGCATCTAGTTTACTCCTCAACTCAGATCTAACATGCACAAAAGCTTCGCAACCAAAAATGCGTAAGTGATCATATGAAGCAGGCATGCCAGACCAAACCTCTTCAAGGATGTCACCTTTTAAAGACATGTGAGAGGATCGATTGCATATATGCACTGCAGTTTTCAAAGCTTCTCCCCAGAATCCATGAGAGAGATTAGCTGTGAACAGCATGCATCTCACCCTCTCACAAAGTGTCCTATTGAATCTTTCAGCCACACCATTAGAAGAGGGGCTGTATCGCACAGTAAGCTCTCTCTTAATGCCCAAATTTTTACAAAACTTGTTAAATTCAGCACTTGTGTACTCCCCCCCATTGTCTGTACGCAAGCATTTTAGCTTTCTACCTGTTTGGGTGGTCACAAATGCATGAAATCTCTTAAACGCAGCAAAGGCTTCATCCTTAGACTTAAGCAAATAAACCCAAATTTTCCTAGAATGATCATCAACAAAGGAGACAAAATAACATGCACCACCCATAGACTTAGTAGGCATGCTACATACATCAGAATGTACAAGATCAAGCACACAAGATTTACGAGAGACACCAGAGTAATAAGAACGCTTTACTTCCTTGCCATATTGACATTCATTACAAAAGTCAAGCTTTGTGCCTTTAGCATCAAGCTTGTTCAAAGTACAAAGCTTAGAAAGGCCCTTTTGGCTCATATGGCCAAGCCTCTTGTGCCACAACTCCATGTGAGAGTTAATTTCAGCCAATGCAATAAACTTGCCCAACACGGCCTTTCCATGCATGCAGTAAAGTGTCCCTTTCTTTGTGCCCTTTACAATCAACCTTGAGCCAAACAAGATGCTGTAACCATGCATATCCATCTGACCACAGAAAGCAAACTCTTCTTGATCCCCGGCACATATCGAACATCTTGCAAGACAAGCTCATTTGTGCCATCTATGGAGAGATGCACAGTGCCAATAACCTCAATGGAACATGCATGATTGTTTCCAAAGTATACATGGCTTCGCTTGCCTGCATCAAAAGTAGAGAAACACTCCTTGATAGGAGTCACATGAAATGAAGCACCGGAATCAACAATCCAAGCTTGGGACAATGCATCATTGACAATCAAAAAAGCATCGATAAGATCACTCTTGGTGATCTGCAAGACTGCATGTCCTGTGAATGAAATATTAAGAGAGGCATCATAGTCATAAGCATCATCATTTGACAAAGTGACACACAAGATGTCCTCTACGTTTGACAGCTCCTCAATCACGACACTAGAAGCCACATTGGCCTTCTCTTTGTCCTTTGAGCTATCCTTTGCGTCTGCCTTGACTTCCGTCTTCTCTTTCTTTTTGTCTCCACCATTCTTTTTCCTTTCTAACTCAGCTTTATAGTACCTGCAATCTGGGTTCTTGTGACCTTTCCTACCACATTGATAGCAAGTCACATCACCCTTGCCTTTGCTTGCATTTCCCCTTTCTTTACTCTTACTCTTACTCCTTTGTGCATAAGCATTCTTCTTTTCTGTCCTGCCTCTAACCATGTTGGCAAAGCTACCTCCCTCTCCACTTGCTTTCCTCCTGATTTCTTCATTCAAGATAGAACCCCTAATACCATCAAAGGTCAAATTGGGGTTATTGGACAACGAAACCACCAAAGTTTCCCATGACTCAGGTAAGGTCATAAGCAAGTAGATAGCTTTCAGCTTATCATCAAAAGGGGGCAAGCCAGAATCATGTAACTGCGACAAAGTACCTGCAAATAATGACAAGTGCTCTGTCGTGCTCTTGGACTCATCTAGTTGCATGTAAACAAGTTTTCGCATCAAGTGTACCTGGTTGATAGGCGTTGTATTTTAATACATTCCCTTCAACTTCTCCCACACATCAAAAGCAGTCATGAGACCTTTCACATCAATGACGGTCTCATCGGTCATGGCCATTTTAATGTATGTAACGGCCTTCTTGTTCATGCTAGCCCATGCTTCATCCGTCATATTCTGTGGCTTCACATGGTCAAGTGCCCCTTCTCAATCCTTAAGAAATAGGATTCCTTGAATCCTGTCTTTCCAAAGATCAAAACCTGTACCATCGAACCTCCTAATCTCGAAGAGGTTCTTCACATCCGAAGAAGATGAGGCCATACTTGCACGAAATAAGAGGGATAATACGTTGAATTTTTGGGCAAAATGCGCAAAAATCGGAGTATAGCCTCACAGAGATGTGCACTACAGCTCCAAATGGTCACAAGAGCAATTTGGGGCAAAATTGGTCGATTTGGGCACAAAATTCAATTTCTGAAATTTATGCGCATGAAATTTCAGCGAGCGAATTTGTGCTCGAAACAACAAATTTAGTTGTTTTGAGCCTCAGAAGACATACATAAGGCTAATACACAACTTTTAGAAGCATGTAAGCGCAAAAGCCCCAATTTATAGCATCAAAATTGCATGAAATTGAGCCACAAATGGTCATACATCGACAAAATTTGTCAAATGTGCGTAGAGTGCATCAATTTACACTTTCCCCAATGTAATCGCACCATAAAAAACACTTGCATAAACCTGCGCAAATCTCAAATTTGCTTAAAACACCTGTTTCACGGCTTGTTTTTCGGCAATTTCAGTGTTTTCGGGTAGCGGGGCTTAGCAAAAGTATTCCCACACTTTAATACATCATTTGCAAAACCTGTATTTTGCTATCATAACCTATAATTTCCTGTTTTTGACCTAATTTCAACCTGTTTTAGGTCAATTTTAGTTGCCAGGAGCTCTCTAGTGTCTAAGAACGAGTCCTTTGGTGACGAAATTGCAAAATCTCACGTGAAAGTTGACCTTCTTGGCTGAAATTCAGCGTTTGCAGGTTTGGGGAAAACCCTAATCGGAGCTCTGATACCAGTTGATGAGCGTGCGGCGGTGTGTGCAAGTGAAAGAGCACACGAGGAAGTGTAGTGTGTGTGCAGAGAGGGGAGGCGAAGGCCAACAAGAGAGGAAGCTCTAGCAAAAGAGAGAGGGCTCACGTTTTTGCGGAAAACTCAATAAGTGAGTTTTGGGTTTTCCCACTTTTATTATAAGTGACCTTTAAAAAATGTGTCCAGGTTCAATATATAAAAATGTACAAAAAGGGGTTATTTAGGCATTTAACCCAACAGAGGCATCAAACGAGGCCTTTGCGGTTGATTTCCACGAGACTCTCGAGAATTTGTTCGTTATTGCTGAGAGTTGTGGTTAGCAGCCGAAAATTCTACTGTGGTAAACTCTAGCTTTCCCTTCATCGGTTTGTAGCCAACCGCGACATGGTCCATAAGTTCTTGCATGGTAGAGACTTGCTTGGTTAGACAATATTCCTGCAATGGTGATGGTAGTCCAATGGTGTACCGCTCGCACTGGGCCTCCAAGGGAACAGATCTAAAGGACACCGGAAGGTACACGTTGAGAAACCTTTGGTTATATTCGTCCATGGTTTCGGTGGCAAGCATTTTCAGGTTGCCCCACTGCCAAAATCTCGACTTCAAACATAGGAGTCATGTAACTTTGTGCAAAAACTATCTTGAAAGCTTGCCACGTCCTTGGAGCATGCGGTTGTGTCACGATTGAACTCCACCATTGCATAGCATTATCTTTAAGAAATCCCCCTGCTCGAGAAATCTTGGATTCTTCTGTATAGTTCCCTAAAGCATAGATGTTGTCGAATTGCTATAGCAACTGCAATGCTTTCTTGCGATCTTTCATCCTAGAAAAAGTGAAAAATTTGACTGCCGTGCGGCCATCTTTGAAATCTTTGGGTTGGTCAGGCGCATATCCCAGGTATGGATAACAAGGGTATCCATATGGGCTCCAACCATTGTAGCCTGGTGGCGGTGGTTGTGGTGGCGGTGGAGGCAATGGCGATGGCAAAGGCGGTTGCACTGGATCAAGGTCAAATGGTTGCACCATATTCTTGAAGACTCCCCCGATCGGAATAGACGGCTGAGAAGTTTGCCAGTTAGAAGCTCTTGACTTTCTGTTGCCAGAGGAGGAAGTACCACCTGGGGCATCAGAGGGGGTAACATGTAGTTCAAAAATTGTTGAAAACTTTGCAACATCAAAAGATTCTATTGAGGATGCCGCGAAAGAATGCCATGAAGTTTGTTTAGCCGAAACTGCAAATATTATGCTGAATCCATGAATTCCAAGTCTTGGGTTCTTTATGGCTTATGCCCTGTAAGACAGAGCGATGAAGACGGAGCGCGCCCGATACGCGATGAAGTAAGGGTGGGAGTGGCTAATAAGTCTGGGGTCGGAGGCCAAAGATACCTCAAATAAAATTCCAATAGCTCTGTCTGCTCTTTTGTAGGACCGGTATGCTTTCAGAAAAGTACACGCCTGATGCTCTGATACCACTGTCACAAGACAGGCACCACGTGCCAATAGAAAAGAACAGACTGAACATACTTTTAGCACTTCAATAACAACTGAATTGACAGAGAGAGAGAGAGAGAGAGAGAGAGAGAGAGAGAGAGAGAGAGAGACGACACGCAACACAGAGTGGGGAGATTCCACCCCAGAGAGTATTCGCCCCAAACCTTGGCACCCCTTTCGGTATTTCTTTATATTGCATCAACACAGTACAAGCCGATACTCGAGACTCTGTACCTTCTCCCGGAAGCATGCCAGAGAATGAGCCCTAACCTCATATTTATAGGCCCTTGCCCTAAAAAGCAGTTACAGTGAAAAGACTTCAAAACTCAAAAGCTGGTCCCAAAAGCAATGCCAAAACCTGTCAACATAATTTATGAAAATCCGTGCAGCCTGCCACGTCATCTGAAACCGGCATGTTCGATCCAAAAAGGACGGTAGACTTTACTTCAAACCTTGATTTAGCTTTCACCCATTATTAGTCGTCTATTACACCTGCGCCATAGTGACACAAGAGAGGGGAATGGGATACAGATGCTAGAATGCACCTGTATGAGAAGACCGACACCAGATTGGCCCTTAACTTAGGCGCCCCTTTCGGTATTTCTTTATTGTTCAAAAGAGGGAAAAACGCTTTGGTTCTTTCCAAGCTGCCCCGCACAACCTTGGCTGAATTTTGATTGTTCTGACCTGATTTCGGCAACATAACTGCACTAGAACCCTTCACGGCCAGTATTCCCACGCATTAAATAACTTTCCCGACGCATACGGGCACTTTGCAAAACCTCGCAAGAATCTGCAGCACGCTGAATTCTCTGTTTTCAGCCCTGAAAATGCGCCAGATCGCCCGTACAACGGTCCCCTTGCGTCCCCGAACCTCCTGGGGGTATTAGGGTCCGTTTAGGGCCAAAACCCTAAACCTGCAAAAATACACAGCAGGCTGTAATTTACTGTTTCGGGCTTCGTTTCGCGTGCCGGTCGCATCCTTAGCAAGTCCTCAAGCTCCCGCACCTGTAGGGCTACTTGCCCTTTGAATCGAACGAGATTTCTAGCGTGAAACCTCTCCGAATTCACCTGTACCTACGGGGGGATTAGCCGCTAGCTAATCCAGTACCTGTGCAAGAGGCTCTTGCCTCGGCAATCGCGCATGAACCCACACAACTGTACATTGATCAAATGAAGAGCCCACTAGAGGGGCTTAACATACTGCCAAAGGGGAGAGAGAGGGCAGTGCGTAGCGTGCAGGGCATCACTCCTGGTACCGCATTGTGCATAAGAGGGAAAGCAAGCACTCCATAGCTCTTAACCTGTGACAAAGGCTGAAAACTGAGTGTTCCTTCTCTAAATTCAGCGCCGCTTCTTGTTGCATGAGGAAAGTGCACCAAACTGTGCCACTTGGCACATTTACAAGCATTTTCCCGTTTCGGGGTTGCCGCCTAAAAATCTCCCAACCGGTTGCCCAGTTGACTTCACGGCAGAGTAAGAAAATGTTCCCCTTATCATTCCAGAGGTAATGACGCAAACACATTTTCAGGTCCCAAAATAGCAATTCCCTAAATTTTAGGAGATACTGCCATTGTATCTTACTAGGTCATCCGACCCTCTTTGTACACTGCGGCCACATCCAGAACTGAAATGTAGCCTCTGTAGCAAAGGATTCCACTTTGGCTAGTCAATGACCCCACTTTGGCTAACCATAGTCCTTGTCCAACCTTAGTGCTCTCTTGCCCTGAGGCCTGGACTCCCTCTGGACAGTTCCACACTAGCTATGCAATGCAGGGCAGTTAGATTTCCCGAGGGGTGTTTCCAAAAAGTGAAAGTAAATAGATAATAAGAAAGAAATCAACAAAAAGGATAGATAGTAGTCACACGCTGGTGACAAGTAGTCATTTGTCTCAAGCAGTGTCGTGTGAGAGTAATGATTCGCCTCAAGCACTGTCGTGTGTGAGTAATCATTCGCCTCAAGCACTGTCATGTGCGAGTAATCATTTTGGGGGATCCCAATCCATCACTAAGTTCATACTGAACAGATTGGTTCAACCATTCAGTTCTAGTTGTGTGGCTATCTCATCCCGCAGGAACTCTTCGTGCACTTACGACAATTCCATTGAATCAGTCGTGATTCAAAGTTCATGATTCGTTATCACGTTGAGTTCTAGTTGTGTGGCCATCTCATCCCGCATGAACTCTTGATGCACTCACGACAATTCCATTGAATCGATCGTGATTCAAAATTCATGATTCGTTAGTAGGTTCGTTCGGGAGTTGTCAATGCTATAAAATCATCACTTGATTGGGGAATTGATAACTTTCTTTCAATGAGTACACACCTTGTCAATCAGGTGCCGCATCAAAAATTTGGCATATTGAGAATCCTTTGCAAATTTGAGCATCTGCTTTGCACACTCATCAACCTCTTGTTGACGTTGCATCTCCTTTAGCTGATGCTGCGTAGGCCGAGGTGGCCCGTATTCATGATCTACTAATCCATTCAATTTTCAGTACCGCCTCTTGTTTCAGAAGTATCATGAGGGTTCGTCCGATTCTTGCGAGATTCGACGTTTAAACCCATGTGTAATTTGGAGTTCTTTATAGCTTATGCCCTGTAGAACAAAGCGACGAAGACAGGAGCGCGCCCCATGCGCGATGAAGTAAGGGTGGGAGTGGCTAAGAAGTCCAAGGTCAGGACCCGAAGATTCTTTAATATCAAATTCCAAAGTGCCCAAGTGGCCTCTCTGATGTTTGAAAGGACCGATATGCTTTGAGAAAAGCACACGCATGATGCCTGATACCACTCTCACAGTCTTGGGCACCCCAAGTCGAGAATCCGACATGACAAATGAGAGAATCACTTAAAATACGAGTCGACACGGCCCGGCTTAGTTCCGTGACCAGAGAGATTGGCCCCAAAGACTGGCGCCCCTTTCGGTATTTCTTTTATATTAATGCTCGATCAAAGTAGAACTCCCGCGGGTCCTTGGCTCTCATACTCTGCGCCCAGATGCTCTAAAGAGTGAGACCCTTGGGCTCCTTTTATTCTTAAAAGGGATGCCAAAAGCAGTTAAACTCAAAAGCAAACTGTCCCAAAGCAACTGGTCTTCAAAAATTGCCAAAAAAGCATCAGCGCAAATTGCGGCAATCCATACAGCCCTGCCACATCAGCAACCAGCGTGAAAAGCGGAAATCCGTACAACCTGCCATGTCAGCCTGCCAGTGAGTTTTGCGGAATTCCGTACTGCTGCCACGTGTCATGCTGTCCGTACAGTGTGTGTGTGTGTGTGTGTGTGTGTGTGTGTGTGTGTGGCCTGGGATGGAAGCTGCACCCGAGCACCGAAGGTTGACTGATCAAGTGACGGACTGCTGTGTTGAGGGCTACTACTGCAGAGACACCCACACCAGCGCAGACACACCTGAGTGCTGGGCTGGCAGAAGCTGCTGCGCCCTATTGAAATTCAACTGCAGCGGATACACACACACACTCACCCAACACACTTGCACCCTCGCTCACGCACAGCAAAACCAGGGACAGCAGTCCCCAAAATGAAATACTACTGCTGAAAACCTACAGCTGCAGGCGACGCGAACAGACCTGAGCACGAGCTGCCCACGCAGCAGCGCTGCACACACACACACACACACACACACACACACACACGAGCGCGACTGCACTTGTATTTGATCTACTGAACAATTGAACATCTATCTCTCTAAAGGTATTCCAAGTTTGGTACTTTGAAGTTTAAAGGTTCTTGAATTTCACCACCTGTTGAGTGTAGCTCCTGCATTACTCTTCCAAGTGTCTCCAAACGGCGAACAGTCTTACCGGGTTGGTTTTAGACACTTAGAGGAGAGTTGGACTATGTAAACCCCTCTTTGATAGCAAAGAAGACAAAGGGAGCACTTCCAAAACACTTCGGCGGAATAGCTGACATCTGAAAGTTACAGTATGGTAGGCTTAGATACAACACTGCCCCTTCACTGTAGGTGTATGGTATGCTTAGATACAACTCTGCCTCTTCACTGAACAAAAAATTAACTTTCTATTTGATATCTACATCTTTAATCAAAAAGACTGAGGGACTTCAAAGTTTGAAACCCTATGTAGCCATAGGCACAAGAAACAGGAAATGGGAACAAGACCGGCAAGGCAATTCAAGACGAAAATAGCTTGCTCGTTTCAATGGAATGGTTTAGCAACATCTTTTTATAGTAATCTTTTGAATGCAACCTTTTGAATTTCCTGAAGAAACGGCATAAAGGAAGCAAGAAAGGGGAACTTTGAAAACGGAGTTTCTGATCCAAAAGGCCCCGAAACGGAGATTCCTTGTGACTATGCATGTAGCCCTCAGTTAAGGACTGAACAGAAATTCTCAGCAAAGAGCTTTTTTATTCTCACAACATGAACCCTTCTAAGAGTTCAAGAGCATTAGCAGGCTCTCAAATAGTAAGTCCCATTCATAAATGGACACAAAGTATTTCTCGGATGAAAATAAAAGTTCCAGTCAAGTGTCAAAAGTGCAGCTTTCATCCTTTAAGGCCATGATTGGCTTTTTTCATTTGAGAGGCCTCAGAGCATACGTGTGATGCTCAAAAGGAGAGGATTTTTACAAAGGTCTCAATAACTCTTCATTGCTTCATTGCTCAGAGTATATGACATAACAGACAAGGTGGCATTTGATTGAAGGCAACCGTGGTTCGTCGTTTGTAAACTCTTTGACCTATTGGAGAGCCTAGACAAGTTTCAGTTGTCCCATTACTTGTCAATGGCCAGCCCCTGAGTTTCTCACCTCAAGGATATTAATTACAGCTAGCTACTACGAAGGAGAGCATGTGTTGTTGAATCCAACCATGAACATTTCTATTCCATAGCCTTAGTAGCTTCATCCGCCAGAAAAAGTATGACCACCATCCTTCCAAAGGACAAGGTTTTGTCCTTTTACTGCTGATGAACCAATACTAGAAATGTGTGTGTAGAAGAACATTTTACATGTATAGCAGCTCGAGGAGTAGGACGAGGTTTGTACATCCCCTAGATAAACCCCCCCCCCCCCCCCCTCTCCCAAAAAAAAAAACGAAGAAAAAAACCAAACAAAAGAAGACCATAGACATGCGTAGACTTTAGAAACTTCCATATGGCACAGCCCATGAACTGTACCCCGTAAAAATGTGAAAGCATTGACTGATAATCGTAGATTAATAAATAAAAAATTGACTGATAATCGTAGATTAATAAATAAAAAATTGTGAAAGCATTGACTGATATCGTAGATTAATAAATAAAAAATTGTAAAAAACAATTTACTGCAGTGAATAGACTAATCACGGGAAACATAACAGGTCCAATAAAATTTGCGTACTTAAAGTCGGTACCTTGCTCCTGTAACGATCGGTATAAGTATTATATTCTAAAGGTACACGGGCTCCTTTAGACAGTTTCAGCAGGATTGAAAGAAATCCTTCCACATTAGAAACCTCCTCCCCTGCAAGCTTTTTGATAATAGCATGCCTGGGAACCCCTGCCCTTGACAGCATATACCTGTTGGTAAAGAACAGGATCTCTAAACTTTCCTTTCTGTTAATATCCTTGGCAAAGAAAGATATGACAAACATCAACAAACATTTTTGTGAAAATCTTACCCAGGTTCGGCAACATATACAAGGCCACATTCAAAACGAAAATTTCGGGCCTAAACAACAAAAACATGAGAATTACTGAGGACTGAAAACAGAATCTCATAAATAAAACTCGTGATAGCACAGCAACGTAAAATTTTCCCTCCAGGACTGCATAGAACTCATGATGACACAGCAATTAATATTTCCATCCAGAGCAACTAAATGAGGCCACCTACTCTATGCCAGAGACATAAACATGAGCATTCAGCTGAGGTTAGCATTCTTACTAAGTAGCATGTCTCCTTCTAATTGCAAAGATGTGCACAAGCACCAACAGCAGAGATGCTATGTAGTGCATAATACTCTCATGTATTACTCCACTTGTCTAATGTTTGTAGAACACTCTCTCTTGTATCCTTCTCAAGAAGAGTGTGTGCCTAATATTCCGCCTATGTTTAAAGGCTGAAATATCTCAATAGCTGTGCTAGATTCTTGTCCCAATCGTGACACCAAGTGCACAACCCCCCCTACTAGCTGAAAACCTATAAAGTTTTATGAAACACACATTCCTGATCTAGCCAGACTCCTAGAAGTGCATTAACAGTAACCTCTAATGCACAAAAACGCTCCATGAATGTAAAAGGCAATCCCTGCAGCACAGATCTCACGTAATGTTACCATATACATGTGGTAGTGATGTGTGTGAACACACTAGGACCGCCGGGGCATTTTTTCCCTCTTTAGGAGGTTTTTTCCCCCGAGCATTGTATATACGCCCATCACTCTAGGGCTATCTATCTTTTCCCCCGAGCATTGTATATACGCCCATCACTCTAGGGCTATCTATCTTTTCCATTGCATACTAAGAAACACACTCTCTATTGTGTGCCTTGAGCTTCCTTCGTCTTCTCCAAGCTGTGTGTGTTTCTCTGCAACCCTAATTCCAACAATTGGTATCAGAGCAGGTCACGTCCTCCCGGGCTTAGTCACCAGCTGCGCCAGTACACGCCTGCTCACTTTCTCCGATTTCAGTGAGATTCGGTGAGCGTTCGCATGTCGACTCAGAATTTTGATTTGGGCTCATTTCGGCCTCCGTTTCCACTACAGGCAGTACTGCACAGGCTCTTTCGTCATTTTGTGCAGAATTTCTATCAGTGCCGTTTTCTGCATAACAGGTGCCTTATAGTCTTCTACGGTTTGTGCTATATAGCACAGGTTGTTCCCGCTCCGTTTCTCCTATTTTCGGGCAGTTTTCACATCAGGTACAGCATTCACCATGGCTGACAACAACAACACAGAAAAGTTCAAGATGTTTGCTGCTGAGGACAGGTTGGATGGGGACAACTACCCTATGTGGGCTTATATGATGCAACATGTTCTTGTGTCAAAGGGTGTCTGGAACATTGTGCAGGGCATTGATGTACGTCCTGGTTCTGAGGATGTAGGCGATGTTGAGGATGTTGCAGGTCTTGCTGCAAGGATTGCAGCTGTTAGAGTTGTTTTGCCTACGGCAGAACAAGCTCGTTGGGATGTTAAGGATGCGCAGGCTCATGCATTGATTGCGTTGTCTGTGAAGCACACCATTGTTCCTCACATCCGTTCAGCAAAATCTGCAAAACAGGCTTGGGATATTTTAGCAGGTCTTTATGCAAGCCGCAATGAGGCTAAAATTGCTTTGCTGCGTAAAGAGCTGGAGTCGAAGATTATGCATGAGGAAGATGATATGGACACTTTCCTTGCTAGTGTCAAGGATATCAATGAGCAGCTTATTTCTGCAGGTGAAGTCATTTCAAATAATTCCCTTGTGCAGACTGTTCTTGATGCCTTACCAGATTCCTACTAGACTTTTGCTAGTACTTGGAGACTTATGACCCAAGGAAATCCTGAAGTTGTCAAGTTTGATGCATTATGCACATTGCTGTTCCAAGAGTCACTTTCCAAAAAAAACAGGACTAGGCAACGTGCAATTGAACAGGCTTTTATTGCTTCTCAAAGAAAGGGTGGTAACAGTAATGCAGCCACTTCTTATGGTTCTGCTGCGAGTGGCAAAAATTTTGTTCCTAATGCTTCTGTAGGCAGCACTTCGTTTGGCAATTCTGGTGATAAGGGCAAAAAGAAGATGCGTTGCCATTATTGTAAAGCCAATGATCACTTGATCAAGTCGTGTCCTAAGTTGAAGGCCAAAGAGGCTAAGAAGAAAGACGGTGGCTCCACTGCAAATGCTGGTTCAACTACAAATGCAGCCCTTGTTGAGTCTTCTGTGAAAGGAGACTGTGTTGCTGATGTTCATGCAGAATGGGCGTTTAGTGCAGAGTGCACTTACAATCCTGCTGTCCATGATGCATGCTTGTCAGTTGCTGCAGATTCACATGTGTGGTATTTCGACAGTGGTGCTACAAAGCACATTACCTCACATCGTGAATTGTTTACCTCTCTCGAGTCTGTCCCTCATGGTAATTCAGTCACTTGTGCCAACAATGCCTCTTATCCAGTTCAGGGAGTTGGAAAGATTGTGCTCACTGCTGCTAATGGCAGTTCCTTCACACTTGTTGATGCACTTTATGTACCTGGGATCAAGAAGAATCTCTTGTCTGTATCCGCACTTGCTAGACTTGGACTTGTAGTCAAATTTGTGGATGACAGATGTACAGTTCATGATCTCAGTTTTGGTGATGAAATTGTTGCATCTAGGCTTTTGTGCCGTGGGCTGTATAAGCTCACTTTGTATGACAAGTGTGGACAAAATTTTGCAAATGCTGTTGCAGATTCAAGGGCTATTTGAGATGCAAAACTTTGGCATGCACGTTTTGGTCATCTGAATTTTGCCAGTTTGCTACGTTTGCAGAAATCTGATATGGTTGCTTCTTTGCCGCCTCTAAAAGCACCTGTCAAACATGTTTGTGAAGGCTGTATTTTGGGTAAGATGCAGCGTTCTAAATTTCCAAAGGATGTTTCAGTTCGGGCCACATGCAGGTTGCAGCTTGTGCATAGTGATGTTTGTGGGTCCATGCAAACTCCGTCCTTGGGCAATTACTTGTACTTCGTGACTTTCATTGATGATTACTCCAGGCATGCATGGGTATTTCCGCTTAAAGCGAAGTCCGAAGTTTTTATGTGCTTCAAACAATTTCTGGCGAAGGCTGAAAATGTCTCGAAATGTACTATGGGCACCCTCCGTTCCGATCGAGGGGGGGAGTATATGTCTCATGAATTTAATGCATTTTTGGCTAGTCGTGGGATAAAACACCAATGTACAGTGCCTTATACACCTCAGCAAAATGATGTTGCTGAGAGGAAAAACAGGTCACTGACGGAAATGGCACGATGTATGGTCAAAAGTCAAGCTTTGCCGCATTCTTTTTGGCTTGAGGCCATTATGTGTGCCACTTATGTACTTAACAGGTGTCCTACGAAAGCTTTGCAGTCTATTACTCCATATGAAGCATGGCATGATAGAAAGCCTTCTATTGAGCACATGCATGTTTTTGGTTGTTTGGCATATGCTTTGGTGCCACAAGTGCAGCGTAGAAAATCGGATGATAAGGCTGTCAAAAGTATTTTTGCTGGTTATAGTGCTCAAAGCAAAGGTTACAGGTTGTATCATCCGCAAACAAAACGTATTCTGGTTTCTCGGGATGTAGTGTTTGTGGAAGATTTTGTTCAGCCCTTGCTGTCATGTACTAGAGACAGTAATGTAAGCTCACAGGACATTTATGACACTTTGTTGCCTCTTTTCAGTGGTGGAAATACGAATGTAAGTTCCAATGAGGCAAATGTACAGCCTATGGGAGTTTCTGAAAATGTTTTAGATCAGTCTATTACTGATGCAGATGTACATGATGTACTTGATGAGGAATGGGCTGAAAATGAACAGGCTAGACGTATGCCAAAATGGCTGGTGCACACTTTGCGTGACAGTAAATTGGATGCACCTTTGTCTAGTCGTACTCGTTCAGGCTCTCACCATGCATCTTATGCATCAGATTGTTATGCTTTGGCTGTGTCTAGCTTACATGATGTTGAGGAGCCTCTGACTTTTGATGAAGCACAAAATTCAAAAAATTGGATGGCTGCCATGCAATCAGAATATGATGCACTTATAGAAAATGACACATGGACTTTATGTGATTTGCCTCCTGGCAAAAAGGCCATTGGTACGAAATGGGTTTACTAGTTGAAACGCAAGCCGGATGGTGAGATCGATCGCCATAGGGCTCGACTTGTTGCAAAGGGTTATGCACAGGAAAAAGGCATGTATTATGAAGAGACTTTTGCTCCCACTTGTCGTATGACTACTGTGCGTTTTCTATGTGCATTGGCAGCTCATTTTGGTTGGGATGTACAACAATCAAACATTGTTACTGCTTTCTTGAATGGTGACATATTTGAGGAAGTTTATGTAACGCAGCCTCGCGGTTTTGTCATAAAAGGACAAGAGGACAAAGTGTGCAAATGTAACAAGGCTTTGTATGGGTTGAAGCAATCTCCTCGTGCTTGGTATGAGAAAGCGGACACTCATTTGGTCAAACAAGGCTTTCGTAATAGTCCAACAGAAAGCACATTGTATGTAAAGCGTGAGGGTGATGTACCTCTCATTGTGGTTCTTTATGTTGATGATTTGTTGATCACTGGACCAAATCAGAGACATTGTCGAATTTAAGGCTGATTTGAATGCTACTTTCAAGATGAAAGATTTGGGGCTGTTGCATCATTATTTGGGTATACAGTTTAAGCAGTGTGATTGTGGTATTGCCTTGTGTCAGAAAAGTTACATAGAGACATTGCTATGTAAGTTTGGACTTGAGTATTGCAAACCTATTGCCACTCCCATGGAAATAGGTTTGAAGTTGAGTCTACATGATGCTGGTGATCCTGCTGATGTCACTCTTTACCAAACTGCTGTTGGCTGCCTCATTTATGTATGCAACACGAGGCCGGATATTCAGTTTGCAGTCTCACAGATCAGCAGATTTATGCATAGCCCAGGGTCTAAGCATTGACAGGCTGTCAAGAGGATTTTCTGCTACCTTAGTGGCACTTTACATCTTGGCTTGTTTTATCCCAAGGGGGGATCATTGCCGCCAGACTTACATGCTTTTTCGGACTCAGATTCGGCTGGTTGTTTTGACACGCGAGTGTCCACAAGTGGTTTTTGTTTCATGCTTGGCAGTTCATGTATATCATGGTTGAGCAAGAAGCAACCTATTGTGGCCACTTCGAGTTGTGAGGCTGAGTACACGGCAATCTTCACAGCTACGGTTGAGTGTGTATGGCTCAGACGCCTTACGGCTGATTTGGGTGTTGGACAGGACACTGCCAACACTATCTACACTGACAGTCAGAGCGCATTGGCAGTTGCGAGGAACCTTGTTTTTCATGCTCGCACAAAGCACATTGAGGTGCATTACCACTATGTTAGGGAGAGGCTCTCAGCAGGAGAGATCAGCTTGGCTTATGTGCCAACACAGGACAACCTTGCAGATCTTTTCACAAAGGCATTGTCTCGTGAGAAGCTTGAAGCTTTCCGCAAAGCTTTGGGCTTACTCCGCTTTGTGGACTGATCATGTCCTCAGGGCATGGCACTTCCCTTTACTCATGTGCCAGCTCTCGTTCACCGCATCACTCCAGGGGGGATTTGTTACCATATACATGTGGTAGTGGCGTGTGTGAACACACTAGGACCGCCGGGGCATTTTTTCCCTCTTTAGGAGGTTTTTTCCCCCGAGCATTGTATATACGCCCATCACTCTAGGGCTATCTATCTTTTCCATTGCATACTAAGAAACACACTCTCTATTGTGTGCCTTGAGCTTCCTTCGTCTTCTCCAAGCGGTGTGTGTTTCTCTGCAACCCTTATTCCAACACGTAAAGCATGACTACATAACGCTGGTAACATCCAGCAAAATGCTCCTTGAGAAGCACATCCAATACGGCAGTTGCCTCTCTCCAAGGTTCAATCAAATCCAGCAAGCTCATATGACAAACTGCAGTGCATAAGAAATCCCCTAGTATCACACAGAACACAAACCAGTTGCATCAGCATCTGTGACAACCAATCGTCCACAGTAAAGGCATGACCTGAAATCCTCCATAAGAAAAGGATATCCTCCATGCTCTGAGCCCCTCAATAAAAGCTGCCCATTTCTCCTCTGTCCAACGGGTAAATGTGTAAACAAAGTCCTAAGGAAGTACATGCTTGATGGATCTTGATGAGAGGATAACTAGATAGCCCCACTGTCCTCTAGTCTTTAGACGATCCTACATACATTTGCCAAGAAATCAAATCCGCAGGCAAGTACTAATCTACTGTCTGAAGATAAATGCACATGTCAGACAATCCATAGCCATAGCCAAGCTATTAAAACGTCTCTATATGAGTGTGCAATGCTCCTGAGGAGTTGCATGTAATAAAAGAGGTGTCAGCTACCATCTCTACATAAAGGTAAGAACTTTGTATAAATTTATAACTGCAGACCTGTTGATATGAGAGAGGATGAATCACACCTCCGCTTACTTCCAAGAAAAAGTCCGGAGTGATTAAGTGTAAGTCCTGGACCTGTTTATTCAATGGAGAAGTTTTGCAAAGGTGGGCAGCAGTAAAGTAGGAACAAAACCAAAAGAGAAATGCAGTGCATACCCTTAATGTGCATTCTCTGGGTTGACCACCCCTTTCTACCTCAAAAACCACATTGGCTCCCACGTTGTCATCAAGTAATGTTTCTAGCCGCAGAAATTGTGTTATGACCTACAAATCAGCATTGCAAATAACTTTTACAATAAACGCGAAGTTAGAAACATTCACATTCGGAAGTGCAATGGTGCTCATTATTCTGAACATTAGTTTGATTGTTGCACAGACTTCAACAACAATTCTGCTGCATGAAATACACCCTGCTAAGAGCAGAAAGCTCAATAAGGATTCTTTCTATGGTCCAGTATACAAATGACCTATTTCAGACTAACTACAGAAGCTTCTAAAATGATCTAATTTTCTACCTCAAAAATCTGGGGTGTAATACATGGAGCCTGAATTCATAAGGATGTAGAAGGAACCAAGGAGATAGCAACCCCAACGGTTGGCACACTTCAAAAGTGAAAGCTTTTGACGCAGGAAAAGAGGCCTTTTATATCTGTCTACTCCACTCTAATTGAGAAGTTTTATCTTGTGCCACCAGCACAATTTCTTTGGTACAACATTACTCCAACAATTCCTAAGCTGAAGTTCTTTTCCAGCTCCAAGGATCAAGAAGAGTTTTTTATTGTCTTCCCTTAGGCTTGTGTCTTTAACATTGAAGCAACAAATGTTTTACCTCACCATTGACACGGACGAGTACATCACCAGGTTCTAAATGCTTGTGAGCAGGGCCCCCAGGTACCTGTATTAGCATCCACCACTACTTTAAACTTTTTCAGTTTCAAAGGTTATCATCCAGCTGTCTAAACCTACTTACCACAGACTCCACAACAAGCATTCCAGTTTCCGCTGCAGGAGAGGCTTGCCTAACCATCTGTTGAGGAAAACCATAATGAAATATAGATGTGTTTCTGGAAGGAAAAATGCATGAAGGAGTCGAGCATTTACCTGCTCTGTTTCATGCTTCAAACCAAGCCGCCTCGTTTCATCAAAACCTTTATGCATCAATGTCATCTTCAGCAACAACACTGAGTTATTAATCACTTAAAAGATAATTGGCTGCTGCATAAGCACTATATGCATTAAGAAAGCAAGATTCAACATTCTGGAAACTTAATGCTTCTGGAAGCTAGCAAGTGTACATGCCCCTAAGTCCACGGCAATCTTGTTTGGTTGCAGCAATGACCAAAAAAGAGCATACTGCAGAAATTCAAAAGATAAAGAGACCACCTGAAGTGTACCACGTTTGATGTCAATGGCATTCCAGCTCTCTGTAGTTTTATCTCTGCTTTTTTGGAGACATGACAATGCCCTAACAACCTGTAATCACCAGTTACAAAAGTGTATTGAGTTGCCTCTTTCCATTGCTAAAATGACAGTTCTTCATGACCTCCAGTTGTCCAATTACCAAATACAAATCATCGAGCTAGGATATTCTCTATCACAAAAGTCATTGGAAAAATTACACAGAAGCTAGATCATTATGTGGTATAACTTGGAATGAGTCATGCTTGTGGGTACAAAGGGCTCTGTGCTGAGGATGATGAAAGAGGATACCTTGGCTACTTATTGTCAACGGTTTTGGGATACCTTTTCCCAGTAGCTTCTTTTCGGAAGACCCCTTTCTTGGAGCAGATGGAACTGTTTTGTTGGGGTTTACCGAAAGAGATCCGGCAATACTTTTTGAAGCACACGTCTCAGAGCATCTAGAAGCTCACAGAAATGGCCAAGGACACTTTTTCTATGCATTCTGGCTCCTTGACTTATCCTTCGGACAAGCGGGTGTCCACTTCGACAGGGAAAGAGCCTTCCGACGAGAAAAAGTGTCACATGCACATCTAACCCTATGTGCATGTGGACAAGCTACTTCAAGTCCAGGGTTCATGTAATCTTAGGAAGTGTTCTGGCACCTTTGTGAGCCTGTGTGCACGCCGTGCATGTCCAAGCACTTAAGTAGTTGCATTTCCTCTGGTTGCACGCAACATGACCATCAGTATTACAATCAGTAGCCATCATGAGCATTTTTCAATGCACAGAACCTATTTTCCCTATTTTTTCTGTTTTTCACTTATTATTAATAAGTGACTTTGTTGGGAAACTGGGTAGGGCAAATTTGCTAAGTTAATATAAAGGAAACCTGGCAGTCACTCAGTAGAGCAGAAGCAGCAAAGAGAGCACGGGCACCTCTTGCAGCACGCCCTCTATCACTTCTTCTCAAGCAAGAACCTCACAAGACTTGGCGTTTTTCAGCAGTCAAACCCAACGTTTTCAGCCCTGATATGTCAGCGTTTTCAGCCCAGATAGAACCAGCGTTTTCAGCAGTTGTACCAGCTTTTTTCCAGCAGATAGACCAGCGTTTTCAGCCACTGCATATCAGCGATTTCAGCCAGTTGTCGTCCTCGTCGTCGCCGTCGTCTCCGACCTAGATCCCCATTGCATCATTGCGTCAAGAACTTGCATCAGCACCTTATATCAAATTTGTGCAATCAATAGCAATAGACTTCTCTGGCCATCGAGAGAGGGGCCCTTGGAGGAGGGTTTGACAACTTTTTTGGTGTCGTATTCTTCTCTCTCTATCTCTTAGTCTCATACCTTCATTTACAATGTTATCAACTTTGTTTGTGATCATTTGCACTCTCTCGCTAAAGAACGGAAGGCTCTCCCTTCCGTAAGTAAAAGAAACCCTTGAGCACAGTTCGGAGCAATCATCTTGAGCAAAGTTCAACATTCACATCCGCTACACCTTACATTGGTATCAGAGCTTTAGCAGTGTTATGTATCACTCAAGGAAATAACCACAAGAATTTTTTTTGCTTGTTGCGGTCGCACGTAACCCAAATTCACTTGGGCGTGTCGATTCCTAATCGTGTTTTTGAAGAGTGACAGGAAACCCAAGAAAGAAGGGCTTGTTTGGCCTCCCCTTGTTCCTCTTTTCACTCATTGAGAGCGAACCGTGCACTTAGCAGCCGGCCAATCGACGTGAGGTGGGAAAAATCAACCTTGGTGTAGCGCAAGGCCACCAAGGGGTGCGCCCGCGGAAAGAGAAGCGCTCGGGTAAGAGAAGATCCTTCTCTAACACAAATTGCAAGCTAAAGAAAGAACCTCAAGACCCCAAGTTCCTCGTGAACTTAAGAACCCAAGATCTCAATGTATGGTCATCACCGAAGCGGAATGGATACTTTGCATGAAGGTGATGAGCATGAAGGTGGTGAAGAAGAATTTTCCCCAACCAGAGGTTTTTCCGACCCTCCCCCTTCCCCATCTACACCACGATTTGCACCAAATCCGATGGAGGCTTTGGTCAAGTCGATAATGGACATGATGCTACAACAAGAGCAAGCGCGGTTGGGGGCCAAAGACAGAAGGGTAGCCTTGGAGCGTGAGCGCGAGCAAGCGCGCTTGGCGGCCGAAGACAGAAGGGTAGCCTTGGAGCGTGAGCGTGAGCAAGCGCGCTTGGCGGCCGAAGAAAGACGAGCCGCCTTGGAGTTAGAGCGTGAGGCGCAGGGAGACCAATGCATACAAGATATACCTAGATGAATCTAGGATATACCCAGATTCACCCTTGAAGGAAAGTACAAGGTATAGACTCATGGTAGTCACCCACGAGACAATATAACCATCAGCTCCATCATGCATAGTATTGACTAAATACCACGACATCCCCACTAACGTCGTCAGTGCCCAATAGTGGGTGTAGAACTAGGTACAAACATATGCTCCCAAACACAACACACACCACACGCACACACACATGAGCATACATCAACACAAAGTTCAGCGTGCTGAGTTTCTGTCATGACTCCGGAGATCAAGGGCAGACTCAGCCATAATGAAGCCTAGCACTAAGAGAAGCGTTAAATTGGAAAAATTAGCACAAAAGAAAAGGTAGTTGATAGGGCATATGCACCACAAAAGATAGAAAGAATTAGCACAATATCAACAGGCCGTAACTCGTACTCACCTCAAAGTCCGAATTGGTCAAAGAAGTTGGTAGTTCATCAAGAAGCACAAGCAGAGATTCGAACTCCAACAACCCCGTCACAAAGAAGCTGACGTTCAATAAGTATGCTATTATTCATTCTTGGTTGCATCAATTTAATGCTTACTTTGCGACAACTAAGAAGACAGGAAATAGAAATGTTTTAGCAACAGCTATGTACCTTGCCGATGATGCCATTAATTGGTACCACGCATGGCAAGAGGCCTCAGTTGACCGCGCACCTAGCGGAAGCCGAAAAAGGCGCGCCCCTTTCCCTCAATTGGGCCGACTTCCAAGACAAGCTCAAGACGCGGTTCCCACCCAATACCTCGCACGATTGAAGGACGATTGGCGCAACCTCAAGCAAAATGGTATGCCAGTTATGTCTTTCTCTAATCGTGTTTTGCAACTTAGCACCCAATTACGCAAATCCGATGATGAGCGCAAGAAGGCATTCCTTTATGGATTGGATGAGTATATTAAGTATGATGTCGAGATACTCGATCCAATCAATCTCAACAAGGTGGTAGCGATTGCTCTCGCACAGGGGATGAAGCACAATAAGGGAAAGCCCAAGGAGAACAAGACTTCTCAAAGTACCTCTCAGAACCCTCAGAACAGTAAGAATGGTAAGAATGGTAACTCTTCTAGCAAATCTTCCTCTAATCCTTCGGAAAAGAACTCACAAAATGAATCCAAGGGTAAACCTACAACACCTGCTAAACCTAAGCTAACCCCGGATATAAAAGCCGCAAAAGGAATTATAGGAGGATACATAACGGCAGAAGAACAAGTCATTTATGCTAAAGAAGGTCGTTGTTATCAATGTCACGTCAAGGGTCACATTAAAGTAGCTTGTCCTAAGATAGCCCCACCTATAGAACCCACAGAACCCAGAGCTACCACAAGCACTTTAATGAATCAATCTGAGTCTTCACATGTTTTTGACACACACATTGATGAGTCTCTCATGAAATGTTATGGTCATGTGAAGGGTCAGCGTTTTGTCATATTGTTTGATCCAGATAGTATGCATGATGTGATTAGTGCCTCCCTTGTAGAGAGAACATGCCTAGAGGTTAGTCAAACATCTCCTCTTGAGGTGTCTGGCTTCGCTCCCAGGTATGATTACAATTCAACAAGCTGCCTTCCGTAAAAAATTTGTCGTGTCTCCTCTTTCAAGATGTGATATGCTTTTGGGTATTCGATGGTTTCGTGGGCATAACCCTCTCATTGATTGGGAGGACAATACTCTTGTTTTAAATGCCAAAAGCGACTCTCCCATGATCATTCGTGCTGAGGAGGGTCTGCATTCTTTGCCCCTCACTTCTCATGTATAGGCACAGCGTAAAGTACGACGAGGAGCACAAGCAGCATTCATTTATGCCGCTCCAATTACCCATAGCATTCAGGCTCAAGACAGGTATTCAGCTTTGTTTACCAAGTTTAAGCATCTCTTTTTGCAGGATGATCTTCCACCTCGTCTCCCACCCGAGCGGCCGGAGGACCATCACATCGAGCTCACGGAAGGGGCATAGCCTGTCAGTAAGGCTCTCTACCGTTTGAAGAAGACTCGGGAATAAGAGTTAAGAGCGGCAACTCACGGAGTTGGTGGCCCGCGGCTTCATACGTCCAAGTGTAAGTCCTTTTGCTGCTCCTATTTTGTTTGTTCGCAAGAAGGATGGTTCGTCTTGTTTGTGTGTTGATTACAAGGCATTGAACAAGATGACCGCCAAGAACAAGTTTCCAATGCCTCGCATTGAGTATATCCTCGATAGGCTCAATAGGGCAAAGGTCTTCAATAAGGTCGATCTCAAAAGTGGATACCATCAGGTAAGGGTATTCAAAGGTGACATCTACAAGATCGCTTTTTGCACAGAGCGAGGGCAATGGGAGTATGTAGTCATGCCTTTTGGATTGACAGGTGCCGTGGGTACATTTAACCGTCTCATGGTAGGCCGTTTTGGCGATATGGTTGGTGTATATGTGTTCATCTTTCTTGATGATACTCTCATTTTTTTTGCATCGTGGAACAACATGAAAAGGATGTAGAAAGGGTACTAACCCGTTTGGATGAGTGTCAGCTATACATTGCAGATAAGAAATCGAACTTTTTTCTCACTGAAATTACTTATCTGGGTTATATCATTTCTGCAGGAGGCGTCAAGCTAGACCCCGAGAAGGTGGAACAGGTACGTAATTGGGATTTGCCCAAGACTGCATATGATGTACGTTCTTTTCTTGGTTTATGTCAAGCATATAGTTTGCACATAGAAAATTCTGCACGCATTGCCGCGCCCATGACTGATGGTTTGAAAGGGGTAAAAACTCGCCGACAGCGGGTGGATTTACTCGAAGCAGCCATTGAGGCTTTCGCAGCTCTCAAGGTTGCGGTGACAGAAGCGCCGTGTCTTATCCTTGCCTCTTGGGATGACCCCTTTGAGGTATGGACAGATGCGAGCAATGTTGCCATAGGCACTATGCTTCAGCAGCATGGTCATCTAGTTGCTTTCCTTAGTCGAAAGCTCAATAGTGCAGAAAAGAACTATTCCAGTTATGATAAAGAACTGTTGTTTATCATTCACTCCCTTAAGCATTGAAAGCATTTTTTGTATAGTAGAGAGTTCACAGTTCACATAGATCACCAAGCCCTCAAGTGGCTCCAGTCTATGCCTAGTGCACATTGGAGTCATCGCCAAGCCCGGTGGTCACAATTTTTTGAACAACTTGGAGGTTTGATTGAGTATGTGCCTGGAAAATCGAACCCTGTTGCAGATGCGTTAAGTCGCAAAGGACAAATCATGGCTCTTGAGTCAAGCAATTTCTCTTTAGGGTGGGTCTTTCGACAGCATGAAGAACCAGTACGCAGATCCCGAGTTTGATAACCAATGGTTGCAAGCTCTTGCTTCCCGAGGGCCTAGCAATTATCTCATTCGAATGGTTTGTTATATTTTCATCACCATCTATGTGTGTTGCCCTCTCTCACGGGTGGGCACACGGGAATGAACATTGTCACAAACTGCTGACGTGTCGAAGCCTAAAGAATGGAGCCAACTTACAGATGCCGGCCGAGAGGCCTAGACCCTAAGAAGAACAAGTAGCAGAAGAAGAAGAAGTCCTACCAACTTATGGAAACCCCGTCCGATGGGGCGCCATTGACATAAAGGATTAAAATAAAGCAGGACCCACACACACACACAATAAAGGAAATTGCGTAGAACTGATGACGTGGCAGGCTTTTTTAAAAATTACCCTCATTGATGACATGGCAAGCTGTACGGATTTCCGTGATTTACCCTGGCAGCTTTTTGGCTTTGCTTTTGGACCAGATGCTTTTGAGTTTGAAGGCTTTTTACTGTAAACTGCTTTTGGGGCCTAGGGCCTTTAAATACGAGGTTAGGGCTCATTCTCTGACATGCTTCCTGGAGAAGATGCAAAGTCTGAAGTACCGGCTTGTACTGTGTTGATGCAATATAAAGAAATACCGAAAGGGGCGCCAAGGTTTGGGGGCCAATTCTCTCTGGGGTGAAATTCCGCCACTCCGTGTCGCCTGTCGTTTCTCTCTTTCAGTTCAATTGTTATTGAAGTGCTAAAAGTCTGTTCAGTTTGTTCTTTTCTATTGGCACGTGGTGCTCGTCTTGTGACAAACACCACTCTAAAAAAAAATAGAAAGATTCTTTTATTGGCCAAAAATGCGAAAGGATGTGTTTCGTTATGTCACACAGTGTAACAGACTTGGACACTCCAAGTCAAGAATCAACCGCGACAGCACCAAATAACCACTTCAAAACAATTCACAGATCACAATAGATTTGCACTGCCCGCAGGAACGGCGGGCCAGTGCAAATCTATTGTGATCTGTGAATTGTTTTGAAGTGGTTATTTGGTCCTGTCGCGGTTGATTCTTGACTTGGAGTGTCCAAGTCTGTTATACACAGTGCACTATTTGTCAAAAGGTAAAAGCTCCTCGGGGTAAGTAGCAAGGCCTCTTGCTTCCGCTGCCTATTCCCGATGGATCTTTTCAGGATATTTCCATGGATTTTGTGACTAACCTTTTACCTACTTCGCAAACCCTAAACACTCAATGTTTGACAATTCTTGATCATTTCAGCAAAGTTTTGCATGTTGATTCCTTGTATGGCCACAATCACCGCACAAGATGTAGCGCGGTTGTTCATTAAGCATCGGTATCCCCTCTGTGGTTTGCCAAAATCGATTGTTTCACATAGGGATGTTAAGCTCACGTGCAATTTTTGGCGCGCACTCTTTGAAAATTTTGGCACTAAGTTGAATTTTTCATCGACTTTTCATCTACAATCAGATGGTCAGAGAGAGATTTACAATCAGTTGGCTTTTGATGTTTTAAAGTCCTATTTCCATGATCAACAGTCTCATTGGGACTATTTTGAATGACTGTTTTTCCTCTGCCATTGGTCGAACTCCGTATGAGGCAGCTTTTGGCCGTTCGTTCCAGTCACTTTTGACTCGCTCGGTCAGTCAAATGTCTGATGCCAATGCTGAAAGTCGATCGTTGGATGAGATTTCTGAGAGTGTGAAGCTTCGGCTAAGCAAGGCTCGAGAGTCTTACTCACGCCAGGATAACAAGCATCGTCAAGATGTTTCGATCAAGGAAGGGGATTGGGTGTATTTAAGAATCATGAAGCAACGTCTTAAGCAAGTTGGAAAGAAGTGTCCAAAGTTGTCTTTCAGAATGTATGGTCCATTTCAAATGAGGCTCCGATGAAATTGCAATTGTCTAACCCATGGTCAATGCACAACGTTTTCCATGTTTCTTGGTTGAAAGTGTCTCAGGGAACACCTCTAAAGGACATTTCCGAAGAAGAAGAGCCGGAGATCATCGATGAAGCAGAAGTCATGGAGCCGGCGCAAGCGTTGCTTCATCGGTTTCGCCATGGTTCAGAGAAGCACGTCAAATAGTAATTGTTGAAGTTCAAGGATTGAGGAACCCACGAGGCAGTGTGGGTCGATAAGAGTTTTTCATAGATTATCCCGAATTGTTGGCAGCCTACAATGAAGCCATGCAGATCGGTACCAGTACCTCATTTTAAAAGGAGGGGATGTCACCTGCACATCTAACCCTATCTGCATGTGGACAAGCTTCTTCAAATCCAAGGTTCATGTCATCTTAGGAAGTGTTCTGGCACCTTTGTGAGCTTGTGCGCAGGCAGTGCATGTCCAAGCACTTAGAGTAGTTGCATTTCCTCTGGTTGCACACAGCATGATCATCAGTGTTACAGTTGGTAGCCATCATGAGTATTTTTCAGTGCACAGAACCTATTTTCCCTATTTTAGCCATTTTTCACTTATTCTTAATAAGTGACTTTGTTGGGAAACTGGGTAGGGCAAATTTGCCAAGTTAATGTAAAAGAAACCTGGCAGTCACTCAGTAGAGCACAAGCAGCAAAGAGAGCACAGGCTGCTGGGAAACTGGGTAGGGCAAATTTGCCAAGTTAATGTAAAAGAAACCTGGCAGTCACTCAGTAGAGCACAAGCAGCAAAGAGAGCACAGGCACCTCTTGCAGCAGGCCCTCTATCACTACTTCTCAAGCAAGAACTTCACACGACTTGGCATTTTTCAGCAGTCAAACCCAGCGTTTTCAGCCATGATATGTCAGCATTTTCAGCCCTGATATGCCAGCGTTTTTAGCAGTTGTACCAGCGTTTTTCCAACAGATAGATCATCATTTTCAGCCACTGCATATCAGCGTTTTCAGCCCCTGAATCCAGCGATTTCAACCAGCCCTCGTCCTCATCGTCGCCGTCGTCTCCAACCTAGATCCCCATTGCATCATTGCGTCAAGAACTTGCATCAGCACCTTGTACACAGATCTGTGCAATCAAGAGCAATAGACTTCTCTCGCCATCGAGAGAGGGGCCCTTGGAGGAGGGTTTGACAACTTTTCTAGTGTCGTATTCTTCTCTCTTTATCTCTCAGTCTCATACCTTCATTCACAATGTTATCCACTTTGTTTGTGATCATTTGCACTCTCTCAATAAGACGGAAGGCTCTCCCTTCCGTAAGTAAAAGGAACCCTTGAGCATAGTTCGGACTCCGGAGCAATCATCTTGAGCAAAATTCAACATTCACATCCGTTGCACCTTACAAAAAGACTAAGGGCGAGACACAAAAGAAGAAACCCACCCGTCGGAAATTGGCAGTCGAGTAAAGAACAAGCTGAGGACACGCCAGAGACTTCGAAATGGGCAGAGTAAGCAAAGAAAGGAGACGAAGGCAAGGCTGGTTCCAGATTTTGTGAGGGCGACCTTGGAGTAGAAGGATTGTTCACGTTACAGGAAAGAAGAATTTGGTGGCAGACGGGTTGTCTCGAAAGGCACAGGTATCGACCATCTCAACTATGCATCACAAGAACTTTGAGAATATGCTTTATTAGTATGCTATAGATCCCAATTTTGCAAACAACTTTGACCTGATACAGAGCAAGGAGATAGTTGTAGGTTATACCATCAAGGAAGGTTACTTGATAAACCATGTTGTGTGTCACACATGGTTTGTGAAAAAAGGTGTTGACGGAGTGCCATAATCCTCCTTTTGTTGGGCATAAAGGCATCGAGAGTACCTTGAAAGGGGTGGAAAATATTTCTACAATTCTCAGCTCAAGAAGGACGTGGATGAGTTTGTACACACTTGTTTAGTGTGTGAAAAATTAAAGATTGACAGGCACAAATCGGCAGGATTCCTAGCCTTTATCTATTCCTTGACCCACCTTTAAGAGAACAGCAATGGATTTCATCTTTGATCTTCCGAAGACTCACACTGGGCATGATGGTATTTGGACAATAATCAACAGATTCAATAAACAAGCTCACTTCATACCAATAAAGAAGACAGTGAAAGCCAATCATTTGGCCAAGCTGTTTGTCTCGCAGATTTTCAGACTACAAGGCGTGCCTACGTCTATAGTGTCAAATCGAGACCCTAGATTCATAAGGTTGTTTTGGAGAGGAGGATTGGGGGGGGGGGGGGGGGGGGGGGGGGGAGGGAAGAGGAGGATTGGGGGGAGGGGGGGGAAGGAATATACACTCAGCTTAAACTCTCCTCGTCATTTCATCCACAAACAGATGGACAATTGGAGATGGCCAATTCAGTAGTTTTGGACTTTTTGAAGTCTTATATCTCTGATCACAAGACTCAGTGAAAGAAATATTTGCCTCTGGTGGAGTTTGCTTACAACAACACTCTTCACACATCTACGGGAAAAGCACCATTTGAGATTGTTGAGGGTGCCAAAAAGGTTCCACCGATTTTGAGCAACAAGGACAATACTTTTGAAGCACGTAACTACACGATCACGACACTGCTCTTGCCAACGAAAAGGCGCCTTGAGTACAACATAAGAAGACAACAGATGTCACAAAATTATGACGTGGCATGTTCAACTAACAAGACCTGAAGCCCTAGGGACACTCAAAGACTAAAGAGAGAGAAATCGTGTAAAGGTTGATAATGTGACAGTTGTACAGACACTCCACGTTTTGCGATGATGACGTGGCAAGTCATACAGATCCCCGCGTTTTATGGCAAGCTATACGTAAATTCCGCGTTGGGCGCTGGCAGCTTTTGGGACGAAGCGCTTTTGAGTTTGAAGATTTTCATGTTACTGCTTTTCAAAGCCCTCAGGGCCTTTAAATTGAACCCCAGGGCCACTCTCTCGCTCAGATTTGCTAACAACCTTCAGAGCAAAGAGGATCCGCGGGCATTGTAACTTTGCTCAAGCATTAATACCGAAAGGGGGGCCAGTCTTTGGGGCCAATCTCTCTTAGCACGGAACTACGCCGAGCCATGTCGACTCAATTGAACTGTTCTCTCATGTGTCGTGACAGATTCCTGCCTTAGGGTGCCCAAGTCCGCTACAGTGGTATCAGAGCTCAGCCAATTTCTCTTCTACCACCAGGAAATCTAATCCCCTTCCCGGCGACACACATGGATACAGGTGATAATTCTCGGAAGAATCAGACAAACCCTCCCGACATTCTGAACAAGAGGTAGCGCACAATTCTAGTTAGCCCTCATCTTCTTTTGACAATTCGCGTAGCTCTTCTTCTTCCGATTCGAGTGATGAGGACAGAAAGGGCAAGAAACGACGAAAGAATCACAGAACAAGAAGAAGGCCAAGAAAAGAAGATCCCGCCGTAGATCTCGACAATTTTCTGACAGTTTGACGAGGATTCGTCCTCTTCTAAGAGTTTGGACTCTGAGGACCATATGTTTTATTTGAAGAGGAAGCATTCTTACAGAGCAAATCAATATGACTTTCTTGAAGACAAGAATAAAAAGACCAAAGAATAAAAAGACCAAAGAATTCAACTGAGGTGGACAAGCAGTCAAATTTGATATCTAGATGTCACGATTGTGACTTGTTATTACATTATACACTCTCTTGAATCATTAAAGATACAGATGCGAAGTGTGACTAACCCAGGAGGACCCCTGTTCTCAAATGGTCACAATCCTTCGCTCTAAAGTCATGCCTCTTCACCAACAGCCACACTCCTTCGCCGACTAGTCATGCCCCTTCAACCAATGGTTGTGGCTCTTCATCGAATGGATGTGTCTATTCACCTAAAGACATGTCTATTCGCCTAAAGGATGTGTCTTTGTGAAAGAGTCATACCTTTTCATTTGTGACTCTTCGTCTCCTATATAAGGAGCCTATTGTACTCAATTTTCAAGCATTCAATCAATCAATCAAACACAAAGTCTTCCAAGTCTTATCTCTGAGTCAAGTTTAAACTTCTTAAGTCTTAATCATGAATTTAAGTACGTAATTAAGGATTAGTAGCAAGAATCCTTATAGTGGTATCATACAAAATTTTTCCCAAGACCTGAAGGTTGTGAGCCTCTCACCCTCTCCGCTACCCTCTCCCGAAGTTATATGGAAGCAAAAGAAAGGTAGTACACGCACACATACGCAAGCATGAGGTAAGAAGTATCTTTTTGTTTCACTTGTATACATAAAGGACAGAGACGCAGATGTGTGTGTGTGTGGCGTGCCACGTACCCAGTGAATTTCGGATAAACTTTTGTTGGTGACCTTTCGTGTGCCTCTCCATCGGGTGGTGTCCCTTTGGGATTGCGCTCACACCTATTCACCTGACAGGGCAACACCTCTTCACCTTGCTAGCACCCTTTATGTGCATGCCATACGTGCTCCATAATCCCGATGCTATAGATGAAATGTGTCAATGCTAACGTGTCAAGTCAATGAAGAACAAATCTAACCTTCAGATCACGGCCATGGGGCCTAAACCCTAAGAAGAACAAGCAACAACAAAAGAAGAACTCCAACCAACTTATGGGACCCCGTCCGATGGGGCCCAAGTGACAAAGCAATAAAAAATAAAGTTGGACCCTCACTTGCGCAAACACTTAAGACGTGACAGTTGTATGGACAGCCCGGATTTTTCGCTAACAGTGCTGACGTGACAGATTTCCGCAAACCGCGCTAACTGTGCTGATGTGGCAGTTGTACGGATTTTTGTGGTTTACACTGGTAGCTTTTGATCATTGCTTTTGGACTAGATGCTTTTGAGTTTCAAGGATTTTCATGTAAACTGCTTTTGGGACCTAGGGCCTTTAAATATGAGGTTAGGGCTCATTCTCTGGCATGCTTCTGAAAGAAGGTGCAGAGTCTAGAGTACCGGCTTGTACTTTGCTGATGCAATATAAAGAAATACCAAAAGGGGTGCCAAGGTGTGGGGCCAATACTCTCTGGGCTGGAAATCCGCCACTCCGTGTCGCGTGTCGTCTCACTTTCATTTTGAGGTGCTAAAAGTATGTTCAGTCTGTTCTTTTCTATTGGCACGTGGTGCTCGTCTTGTGACAAGCTCTGATACCACTATCACAAGACGGGCACCACGTGCCAATAGAAAAGAACAGACTGAACAGACTTTTAGCACTTCAATAACAACTGAACTGATAGAGAGAGACGACACGCGACACGGAGTGCCGGAATTCAACTCCAGAGAGTATTCGCCCCAAACCTTGGCTGTTAGGTGTAGCCGAAGTGAATGTTGAACTTTGCTCAAGATGAGTGCTCCGAACTGTGCTCAAGGTTCCTTTTTACTTAGGGAAGGGAGAGCCTTCCGTTCCTTAATGAGAGAATGCAATGGACACAAACAAAGTGAATGGACACTGTGAGTGAAGGTGCATGAGACTGAGAGATAGAGAAGAGAATACGACACTAGAATGTTGTCAAACCCTCCTCCGAAGGCCCCACTGTTTATGGCGTGAGCGGTCTACTTTTGATTGCACAAATCTAGCTACAATGCTTTGGACTTGTCGACGACGATGAAGACGACGACGAGACGGGCTCAAATCTGAAAATGCAGGTGCTACTGCTGCTTCTGTCGCGAAGATCTGCAAAAACGCTAGGTCTTTGGCTGATACAAAAACGCTAGGCTGATTTGGGGTGCTGGAGTGGAAATCTGCTAACCGTAGGGCTGATCTGCTGTTGTGGGGGAATCTGCTAACGCTAGGGTTGATCTGTTGTCTACTGTCGCCGTGAATCTGCAAGTGCAAAAACACTGGCTAATCTGATGCAAAAATGCTAGGCCTTCTGCAATGCTGAAAACGCTAGAGTTGTCGCGGGGTCGGTCTTGCTAAGAAGTTGCCTATTGAGCAAGGTGCTCCTGGTGCCTCTTCTGCCAGAAAGTGCTAGCTTTGGTTTGCTTATATATTATCTTAGCAAAATTGCCCTACCTACTTTCCAACAAAAGTCACTTAAAATAATAAGTGAAAAATGTCAAAATTAGGGAAAAGAGGTCTATGCACTATAAAAATGCTCCCGATGGGTTCTGATTGTAATCTGATAATCATGCTATGTGCAACCAGAGGATATGCATCTAATTTAAGTGTCTGGACATGCACGGTCTACGAACAGACTTACAAAAGTGCCACACCACTTCCTATTCTAGACTAATTGGACTGAACTGAACCCTTGTCATGTTGTAGCTTGTCCACGGACACATAGGGTTGGATGTGTCGCGTGATGTAACAGACTTGGACACTCCAAGTCAAGAATCAACCGCGACAGCACCAAATAACCACTTCAAAACAATTCACAGATCACAATAGATTTGCACTGGCCCGGCGGAGTTCCGTGCCTAGAGATATTGGCCCCAAAGACTGGCGCCCCTTTCGGTATTTCTTTTTATATTAATCAATCATCAAAGTACAAGAGAGCGGTTAGGGTTTCACTCCCAGACTCTGCGTCCAGATGCTCTGAGAAGTGAGGCCCTCACCACTAATTTAAAGGTTACAAGGGATGCCCAAAAGCAGAGCCCCAAAAGCTTCAAATCAAAAGCAATTGCTCTCTCTCTCTCACAGAGAGTCAAAACATGAAAGCAAAAGCATTCTCTCTCTCTTTCTCATTTAAGTAGAGAAAAAGCGAAATTTGAGTCGCTCATCATTTTCGTTTTTTTTTTTTTTTTTTTTTAGCCTCCGCGATACCGAAAATTAGGGTTTCTGGCAGAAATTAGGGTCTGCAGGAATTTTAGGGTTTCTGGCAAAAATTAGGATTTTTGTTGTCCGCCACGTCATCACTTTCTGACATACCCCCCTCTTGAAAGCATTGTAATCGACCTCGATTACACATGCAAAACCGACAAAAGCCATAAACCGTCTTAGCAGACACTGACTGTTAGTACCTACGTACTAGGAACACACATCTAGCACATGTACAAAATCGACAGTCACATCACACGTCAGCACAGGACATCACAGGACATCACATGACATTCAACAATCATTCGGATCTTAGACCATGATTTATCGGCAATGTAGCTAGCAATCACATCTAGGTCCAATCGGGACCTCATCAATGTCCGATTGACTAACCCCTATTGCAACCATGTCTATTCGAGATCAATCAGACCAAAATGCTGCAGTCATTTCAGCTATCAGTTCCTGCACTCACAAGAAGTCAAGAACAAATCAGTATCATAATCATGAATTCCATTTCATAAAGTCATCCAGCAGAATACTGTCAGCTCTCAGTATCCCTTAAGCTCAAAGAGACATCAGTGACTTTAGTATCAAAATCGAGGCATCTGTTGACAAAGGAGCGGAGTAACTCCCCTCTTGTGCATCCCACTGCACCAAATCTTCGGCCAAGCTGAGTTTCTGGGTTCCGTTTGGAGTAGACTATGCTAAACCAAAACATCGAGGTAAAGTTTCACAATCCGAGGAGTATCTACTATGTCCTCCTCCTCCATCCCCTTCGCATCAAATGCAGGAAAGTTCTTGAACTTAACCAAGAACCGCCTTCGGACTTTACCTTTCTTCGTATCATTATGTGCCAAAATCTGTTCAGGAACAAGGATCTCCTCGTTTTCTTCCACTTTGGGTTGCTCATCAGGCTCCCCATCATCAGGCACATCACCCTTAAACGGTTTCAAGAGACTCACATGAAATGCATTGTGAATCCTCCAAGTATCTGGCACTTTCAATCGGAAGGAGACATCATTTATCTTGTCAGTAATCTGGAAAGGTCCGTAGTATCACATACTAAGCTTTGGAAAAAGCCTCTCCTTTCCCTTCTTCTTTCTTAGGCGTGCCTTCTCAAAAGTAAGAGCACCCAATCATCCTCCTTCAGTTTCCAGTCGCGACGATGGCGATCCGCTCCCTTTTTCTGTCGTTCTTGAGACTTCTGCAAAGTCTCGCGAACCTTGGCAAAACCCGTATCCAAGTCTCACGAATATTCATCTGCTTCCAATATCTAATCTTTCGTGCTCGGGAAGGATGGAACCTTCGCAGCACTTTCAACAATCTCACATGGCGTCTTCCCCGTCGAAGAGTGTATCGTGTTATTGTAGGCAAATTCCACCAAAGGTAAGTTCTTTTCCCATTGAGTCTTCTGATGCGAGATACAAGACTTCAATAAATCTAAAATCACTGAATTGGCAATCTCAGATTGCCCGTCAGTCTGCAAGTGGAACGATGACGAGAACTGCAACCGCGTGCCAATGTTCTCCCAAATTGCCTTCCAAAACAAACTCATAAATCTGGGGTCTCTGTCGGAGACAATCGTCTCAGGCGTGCCATGTAATCGGAAAATCATCGTGATCATTCTGTATTCTCGGGAGATATAAAAACATGAAATCCATTTCAATAATTTCAATATTTTCCCAGGGGCGGGTGGGTATGGGTAAAGGCTGTAACAATCCCTGTGCCTTATGCCTGTCAAACTTGACCTTCTGGCATACCAAGCAACTGCGCACAAACTCTTCCACATCCTTCTTCAGTCTCCGCCAAAAGAAATCTCTCTCTACCCTTTTCATGGTGGTAGCAATGCCGCGGTGACCCGTAAAAGGTGGACAATGGCAATCAGTCATAAGCTTTTCCCTCAACGGCTGTGTAACGCACAACATAGTCTTTTTCATCAAGTATCCTTCCCGAAGGGAGTAACGAGCTACTGTCTCCCCATCCCGTATCCGTGTGAAAATATCTGCAAAATCTGTATCTGTGGCACACTGATCGACCATATCCTCGAAGCTCCTATGATGTATCGCAGAAATAGCCAGAACCAACGGTTTCCGAGACAAAGCATTTGCCACCACATTCTTTTGTCCCTGCACATGGACAATCTGGAAGTGGAACTGTGACAAGATGTTCACCCACCGCACCTGCTTTTCCGAAAGCTGCTTCTGTGACAAGAAGTAGCGCAAACTCTGATGGTCTGTAAAGACAGTAAAATCCGCTCCGAGTAGGTAATGCCGCCACTGAGTAAGAGCGTGGATAACCGCCAAAAGCTCTTTCCCATAGATCTGTGCTATCATCTGCGGCCTAGAGAACAAACGGCTCTCGTAAGCTATGACATGGCCTTCTTGCATCAAGACCATACCCAGACTACAACCACAAGCATCACAAAATACTTCAAATGACTTCTGCAAGTCCCGCAAAGTAAAATCTGGTCCTGTAGTGAATTTCTCTTTCAATGTCTGAAAGGCAGTCACCTCTGTGGGTCCCCACGAAAAAGATACTCCTTTCTGTGTCAAGGTATGCAAAGGGGAAGCAACCACTGCAAACTTTCTTATGAACCGCCTGTAGTACGAACACAGTCCCAAGAAGCTTTGAACTTCATGGACATTCCTCAAATCGGGCCAATCACGGATAGTCTCTATCTTGGCCGGGTTCATTTTCACTCCTGCTGTTGACACAATGTGTCCCAAAAAATGTATCTCTGGTAGGAAAAATTCACTTTCGTAGCATTAATCACTAATGTGTGATCTCGTAATGCCTGAAAGACTTGAAGCAGATAATCTCTGTGTTCTGCCTCATTCTTAGAGAACACAATGATGTCGTCAAAGAAAGTGCCAACAAATAACCTGTACTCTCGAAAAATCCTATCCATCATCCGGTTAAATGTCGAAGGAGCATTGGTTAAGCCAAAAGGCATCACCAAAAACTCAAATAACCCAAAAGTCGTCGGAAAAGCTGTCTTGTAGACATCTCCTAGCGCTATCCTGATCTGATGATATCCACTCTTCAAGTCAATCCTGCTAAAGCACGAGGATCCCTGTAACCTGTTGAGTATATCATCGATCCTAGGAATCGGAAATCTGTTCTTGATGGTGATTTCGTTGAGAGTGCTATAATCGATGCACATTCTCCAAGATCCGTCTTTCTTCAAAACCAACAACACTGGAGAGCAATACGGTGAAGTACTAGGCTGGACAAGACCCTTTTCCAAGAGGTCTTTCATTGGGTTCATAATCTTTTCATTCTGTACTCGGCTCACACGATAAGATGGCCGATTCGGTGGCGTGCTTCCAGATATCAGATCAATGGTATGATCTTCAGGCCCTCTCAAAAGCAATCGGCATGAGCGTGGAGAAAAAAATCTTGGCGTTCTTTTCTTCAGGTCAAAACATATTCAACTTTTATCCATCGTTCAGTTCTCCCAAAAGAATGAGTAAGAAAAGTGAAGTTCATCAAGTACAATCTCTAAGCCCTTCATTTATCAAAGTCGCTTTCTCGGCCCGGTAGTCAACCACGGCCTAGTTCTTGTGGTACCAAGGGATCCCGAGTAGAACGTCACTCGCGTGCCCTGAACACAGCTGTCATTGCAAATGAAGTTTGCCAATGCTCGGTGTAATGGCAACATCCCATCCTGGTGCCAGTCGAACTACCTCCGCCTGTGGCGTCAGTCTGTCGAGCGTAGTTCCAAATCGAGCCGCCAATTCCAAGTGAAAAGAAGTTGGCCTTGGCTCCTTCAAAAGAGCTTCCTGATCCTTCACTTTGCCCCAAAAAAAAGAGGCAAAGTTTGTACTTTCATTCATTTGATTCGGTGCAAGTCCCACGCCATGTGGTACCAGTTCTACTTTTCTATCTGCCTTTTTTGCCACATTCCTCAGCTGCTCTCAAACTCTTAGGCCTGTCGTCGTCTTTATCATTCTGTTCTTTCTGTGCCTTTTTTAGGGCACTTCGCGGAGATATGTCCATGTTCCCCGCATCCAAAGCACTTCCCCTCTCTGATGATGCGAGCTCTTTCCTCAGGAGTAAGCTTGGGTTGTGCATCCTTTTTCTCTGGCTTGCTCTTTTTCTTTCTACTTTCATTCCCAGAAGTCTGTTCGGCTCGTTGTGTCATGGCCTTATCTATGGGGAAGGTCAAACTGCTAGAGTGAATGGCAAAGCCCCGCTTCGCATGACTCATCAACTCCTGAATAGAAGCTGACTTCTGTTCCAAGCAGTGATTTCGGATTTCTGTAGGTAGACCCAAGGTAAACCGCTCAATCTGTTCTCTGAACGAGATCTTCTTGAATGAAGAGGCGGGTAGAAGAGAGCTCCAGAATCTTTCACAATAAGAATTCACTGTATCGCTCTTGGTCATCCGGAGATGGTTCCAAGCAGCTCGTATATCTCGCTCAAACTCTTGAGTCAACCAAGAAGAAATAAAAAGCCTCTTGAATTTCAGCCATGTTACTGGCACAGTCTTGCTTAATAGAAGCGTGGACCACCAAGTACGAGCATTTCCCTTAGAGTAAGAAGCAGCTCTCCGAATCTTGGAGTGCTCTGAATAGCGTCCTCCCGCGAAAGCGATGTCAAACTGCTGTATAAAAGACAAAGCCTTCGAAGCATCTGAGTATCCTGAAAAGTATCAAACTTGATCGAGTGGCCACCTTCCTTAAACTCTCGGACTTTCTTGCTTTTATCTTCGAGAAAGTCATACTGGTTGGCTTTGTAAAAATTCTTCTTGTTCGCATAAAACTTTCCGTCATCGAAATCTGAGCTGTCTATAGACGAGTCCTCAGTAGAACTGTCAGTCTCTAGGCGAGATTTAGCCTTCTTTGCCTTTCTCTTGCCCTTTCCAAAGCGTTGCTTCTTGCTTCGCTTTTTACCTTTTCTGTCTTCTTCGCTCGAATCCGAGGAGCTAGAAGAACTGTCAGAAGAAGAAGAAGAAGAAGAACTGGGTAGGTCTTCAAACTTGACGCGCTTCTTCAATTTCTTTGCCTTGCCAAATGTCGATCGACGACCCAAATATCCCGGGAAGTCAGTGCCTTTCTTCTGCTTTTTGCCGTGCTTTTTGGCTTTCTTTTGCGTGCCAAAAAGCTGAGCAATCCGTGCATCAACCACGTTCTCCAGTTCCTTCTCCGTATATTTCTTGGAGGCAGAAGGTTTCTTGAGAGCGGGTTTCGGGAGTGGTGTTGTGGTTCTCTGCCACTCCATCTGTACCTCTTTCAAAGAGGTCTTGTTCATATATTTTGCTCTTTCTCGCCGCTCCGCCTAAGTAGGCCAAGGCGCGCCATACTCTCTGCCTGAATCTTCGTTGTGATCCCAGCCCGCATCTCCAGATGCAGAAGGAGTCGACTGATCATAGCCTGAAGCCATAGGTGCCGCGGAAAAAAAATTCGGGGATCGGATTTCCCGTAAAAGGGAAATCGGCCGTGCTCTGATACCACTGTAACTAACTTGGACACTCCAAGTCAAGAATCAACCGCGACAGCACCAAATAACCACTTCAAAACAATTCACAGATCACAATAGATTTGCACTGGCCCGGCGGAGTTCCGTGCCTAGAGATATTGGCCCGAAAGACTGACGCCCCTTTCGGTATTTCTTTTTATATTAATCAATCATCAAAGTACAAGAGAGCGGTTAGGGTTTCACTCTCAGACTCTACGTCCACATGCTCTGAGAAGTGAGGCCCTCACCACTAATTTAAAGGTTACAAGGGATGCCCAAAAGCAGAGCCCCAAAAGCTTCAAATCAAAAGCAATTGCTCTCTCTCTCTCACATAGAGTCAAAACATGAAAGCAAAAGCATTCTCTCTCTCTTTCTCATTTAAGTAGAGAAAAAGCGAAATTTGCGTCGCTCATCATTTTTCCTTTTTTTTTTATTTTTTTTTTTTTAAATTTCAGCCTTCGCGATACCGGAAATTAGGGTTTCTGGCAAAAATTAGGGTTTGCAAGAATTTTAGGGTTTCTATTGTCTGCCACATCATCACTTTGTGACACGTGACATTGGCGCCCCTTTCTAAATTTGTCAATCTCAATCTCTAGATGATGCGATGATGTGCGCATCTACCCAATAGCACATCGTATCCCAAGGGATAAATGAGTGTCCATATAGGCAAGCCTCATCACATATCCATCCTCTGTGACATGGAGAAGATGCTCTCTGTAGAAAGCCATCTTTGTGCCAAGCTCTCGTTCGCCTTTGTCCATGTCCTCCTGGTGTCTAGCTGTCTAGCTGAATCAAATCCTGTCTCATGAGGCGGGTAATCCAGGGTTCATCCAACTGGAAAGAGGGTAGTCTATCCATACTAAATCCATGTAGTTGAAACCATGATGTCATATGTGCATACCGACAAGATGTGTCTCTCGGTGAGGCAAGTTGTCGGAAGACTCCAAAGCTAGGCGAGCATATCTATCTTTGGGGAGATCCCAGATACTGTGTTTAAAAGAGACGGATATGGTAAGTGCCTCTATGACCAGCGGGGGTGCAACAAGCTCTGCCCGAATAATCTTGTGCGGTACAGAGGCATTGGCTCTAATCATCCCGGAAATCATAGAGCCTAGAGACCTCTCCACACATCTACACCCATCAGTACTACCAGCTTGACTAGTACTGCCAGCTCCACTATGCTGGTCTACTGATGGTCCCCATATCTACACCCCATAAAGCATATCTGAAGTAGCCAATGTGTCAAATAGCCACACACACACACACACACACACAGTGTTATGTCCCGCTCATAAGAGAGGGGATCTGGCCTAGACGCCGTCGAGATGGGCGTCCAGTGTCCAGGCGGACGCAGTGTGAACTGGCCAATGTGGCCGGCCATTATTATAAAAGGGAGGCCGAGGCCTCATTTTCAATCATCGACCCCCACTGGCAGAGTGCCAGTGGTTAGCCCCCGAGGCTAGGAGTGTGCAAGGTCACCTCGAGAAGGTGAGGCAGGGTGGTATGGGATGCTCGATCTTACAGGTGCACGCCTATGTCCTAGGACGCTGGCGCCAGCACGGGGGAGCTGCCGGATGGTGGCTATGGTCGGGTGGTTCGTCCGCCGTGTGCCTATAGGCGGGGTCCGTGTAGCTGGGAGATCCACTTCCTGCGTTCGTTTCATGGTATCAGAGCCGGCTTGGCTGCACGAAGGACTGTGTGCACACCTATAGACTCGTTCGAGTCGGATAATACTTGTTTCATGCAATTTTTTATAAAATAACTGTTTAATCGATTATTTTCTTCTCATCAGCTTGTATGCAGGTGATATGTTACTGATTTTTTATTTAATCCAATAATTTAGCAAGCGGAAAAGCTGAGAACTGCAAGTTTTTCATTAAATTTACTGATTTTCGACAAAAATTAGTGAATTTCTTATTAAATTGCTGATTTTAGGCTGAAATTCAGCATGCAGTAAAACATTCTCTATACTCTTCCTCTGTGAGAAGTAGAGAGAGAGAGAGAGAGAGAGAGAGAGAGAGAGAATTACCTCTCTCTTGTTTCCTCTATACAGAAGCAGGCCTCTACTACAGCGCTAAAAGAGAGAAGCAGCCAGCGTGATTTTTTTCTGACGTGGGCCAGCGTGGGGTTCCAGAGTGGAACCAACGTGGGGATTCCTTGTGTGAAGATCTCGTGGTGGGCACAAGCATGGACAAGTGATCTCTCTCCCCTTCTGGTTCTACGTGCGCTGATCCTCTCTCTCCATGTGTCATCAGCTTGTTAAACGCTGCCTTCGCAAATAATCCACGCTGCTGGTCTCTTTTTTTAACGCTATGTCACTTAAGCTTGGTTTATTTAATTAAGTCACCCTTTTACTTGTAAGTGGCCAGGACATTTGTTTCTTTTAACAAGGGTCTGAAACCTGCAGTTTATTAAGACTCATTTACAGAGACTATAAAGTTTGCAAAGAATTGAGTTTTTGGCACCGCTGCTTCTCTCCCACCGCTCCTCTCTCTCACCCGCTCGCACTCCCACGCTCCCGCCATCACCTGCTCGCCTTCAGACGCTCACGCCGACGCGGAGAGCTACTCACATTACAACTTTTCGCGATCGAAAAGTGCAGAAAACGCCTAGTTTCACGTGAAATTTTCAGTTCTTCACGAACTTCGCCATGGATTCCTCCAGCTCGCATGCGCAGCATGATGACGCGCCAGATAATGTTCAAATTTGAGAGCAAAAGCTGAGATTTGCGTCGCTCAAAAATATCCTTTTTTTTTCACCTCCTCGATTTCCGTTCACACATGCTCTATATACATGGACTTTCCAGAGCTTTGACCAGCATCTTACCGCTCTGGTAAACACGAACGTTCATACGAACATTCGCTTGGCCTCTCTCGAAGGGGTCGTGCAAGGCTTAGTTCCCAACTTACCGCTCTGGAAACTATGGCTCGGTCGACGACTGCGCGTATTTCCGAGAGTGAAACCCATCTCCAGCAACTGCAGACGCAGATTGCTGCTTTTGGGCGTTCACAGGGTGGTCCAACTGCCACGATTTCGTACAAAACTACAAACTTCTTAGGGGAGAAGGAATGTACGGAGCTGGCCGTAAATAATTGGCTTCACCAGTGGACCACGTATTTTGATCTCCATGGGGAGCATGATGAACGGAGGGTTCAGACGATTCCTCTCTATCTGCGTAGTAAGGCGCTTATCTGGTGGTACGACATGACAGAAGCCTACAACGTGGTCTGATTTTTGTGTAAAATTCAAGAAGGATTTCGCCAAAATGGATCCTTTGAAAGCTTACGCCAAACTGGATCAAACGATTCCTCTCTATCTGCGCAGTAAGACGCTTACCTGGTGGCGCGACATGACAGAGAAGCTTATGCCGAAATGGATCCTTTGAAAGCTCTATCTTTTGATAAGTATACAACGGCTTTCAAAGAAGCGCTCACCTTTAGCAACGTGGATTCCACGCACGTTGTACACATGTACCTGTTGAGATTACAAAAGATTACCGTTGGGCCTTAATCAAGGACAAAGCCCCGACTAACGTCGAGGATACAGTGGCAAAGGTCAGGACGTTCCATTTGATAAATGAAGCGAACTATGAGAAGAAAGAACTTCAGACGATCAATCCGGTGAGGGCGCTTCGAGGAAGCGACCCTGATTCCAGCAAAAGTCCAAATCACTACGGGATCTTCTCAGGAGAAGAAGAAAGCCAAAAATGCTTCAGTTGGTTGATGCAGTGAAGAAGGGGCCTTGCTTTGAATGTAGCCAGACAGATCACCAAATCAAGGATTGCCCCAAGAAGAAGACAAAGAAACCACAAGGTCGTCCTTCGCTTCAGATCAACGAGATCTCAAGTAACTCTGATGTCATTCAAGTTGAAATCCATCATTTAGCGCACAGTTCATGCACAAATTGTACTTTTAGCACCAAAGTGTTTGATAAGCATGATCTTCTCCGTTTCCCCAGAAGATCAATGGTCACGACGTGACCGTACTCCTTGATAATGGAAGCTCACACAATTTTGTGGATGCAAAATTGGTGCAAAAACCAGTCGTTACTGCTTTCGAAATGTATAAAGATAGAAATTATTCGTTACTGACCATGAGTATCACAAATAATAAGAATTCTGTAAATAATGGTTTTGCAATACCAGTCGTTAATGCTTTCGAAATGTATAAAGATAGAAAGTCTTCTGATGTTGACTTTTATCAATGTGTACCATCTGCTTGGTTTGATTCATTAGTGCTTGGTACTTCTGTCACTGAATTTCGTAAAAATGTTTCATGTTCTTCTGTTGAACTTGGGGATTCCGACGAATCCAACCTTATTCAAGAAATCATGATTGATTTCAAGGATGTTTTTCTTGATGATCTGCCTCCTGGCTTGCTGCCTTCTAGAGGAGTAGATCATGGCATTGGGTTGGTGGCTGGTAGTCAGCCCTTCTCAAAGCAACCCTATCGGTTTAGTAAAACCGAGGAGGACGAGATTCAGTGACAGCTGAAAGATTACCTTGACAGAGGTTTTGTTCGGACAAGTAAATCTCCGTGGGGAGCGCCAGTGTTACTTTCTTGAAAGAAGGATAACACTATGCGCTTTTGCGTGGATTACAAGGGGTTGAATAAGCTCACTGTGAAGAACAAGTATCCGCTCCTGCGTATGGAAGATTGGCTCCATGGAGCGCTGTATTTTACGAAGATAGACCTGCGATCAAGCTATCACCAGATACGGATCAAGCTCACTGTCAAGAACAAGTACCCGCTCCCGCGTATGGAAGATCGGCTCCATGGAGCGCTGTATTTTAGCTTTTGTACTTGGGTCACATCATTACTCGCGATGGAATTCGCGTCGACCCTGAAAAGTTGGATAAAGTGCGAAATTGGCCCATCCTGAAGAATGTGCGCCAAGTCCTTTTTAGGCTTTACAGGATTCTTTCGCAAATTTATCAAGGATTACTCTAAAGTTGCTACTCCGCTTACGCAACTTTTAAAAGGAGGGGTGAAAGGGCCGAAGACTTCGGGTCTTCACCGTAGAGGTAACCGCGTGTCTAGAATGAGCGTCTCGACGAGAGCTTTCGGACACTAAAGCACTTGGTGGCTACTGCGCCAATATTGCACATTGTGGATCGTAGCAAACAGTTTGTGGTTGAAACGGATGCTAGTGATTATGCCATTGGTGCGGCATTATACCAAGATGGACGTCCTGTTGCTTCTGAAAGTAAGAACCTTTCTGACGCTGAGATGCGTTATCTAACGTATGAGAAGGAGCTTTACGCTGTAGTCCACGCCTTGAGGAAATGGCGACACTACTTGTATCTCTACATTTGTTGCATGGACAGATCATCACTCTTTGCGCTATGTCCATGATCAGGGTGATCTCAGAGGCCGGTAGGCTAGATGCGTTGAGCTTATGCAAGGCAGAGTTACCCAGAACGCGGAACGGGAACGGCGACGGGGACCCTCGCGGAACGGGGGAACGGCCAGGGGTCCGGAACGGGAACGGCGCGGAACGGGAGGCATAAAAAACACAAATAATGCTTGAGAAGGGAATGGGTGTGAGGGGGTGCATTTTAATTTTTGAGTCCTTGCACACTAAAAAAACACCTAATGTTCATTGCAAATTTACAAAAAACTGCCTATTTCTTCCCATTTTTGAGAGTTGGCCATTCCGGGCCGTTCCGAGGCCGTTCCGGAGCCGTTCCGGTATCAGGTGGTCACCCGGAACGGCAAAACGTTCCGGGGCGTTCCAGCTTGGCAGAGAGGGAGGGAACGGCGTTCCGGCCTTCTAGGGCCTGCGGAACGCGTTCCCCGGTAACTATGATGCAAGACATTGACTTTGAGATCCGTTATAGAAAAGGATCCAACAATCGAGTTGCCGATGCACTCAGCATGATTCCTGAGGTCAATGCCTTGTCTATGGCTGAAATATCGACGGATTTCTATCTCTCTCTCTCCGAGGGCTATGTTGTTCTAATAGCTAATTTGGCAAGGTATGGAACGAGGTCGAAGTGGGGCATGACTCCTGTACACGCTTGGGTGAGCCGGAGACCCAAGTGAGTCCTACCAGTGAGACGAGACAGCTATAATATTCCATTAGAGGTGGATTATTGTTCAAAAATGGAAAAGCTGCGTGCCAAAAATCGATGAGGCTCGACAAAGGATTTTGTTTGAATGCCACGATGTTCTTGGCGCTAAGAGATGCACTCAGTGTTAGGTCAATAAGGCAGAGCGCCTTAGGAAAGCTCGCCTGCTACATCCATTGGAAATCCCAGATGCCAAGTGACAGAGTATTTCCATGGACTTCATTGTTGGTTTGCCAAATACTAGTCGAGGCAATGACACCATTTGGGTTGTGGTCGATAGACTTACGAAAATGGCAAAATTTATACCAACGAAGTCGACAGTTAAAAGCCAAGCGCTGGCAGTTTTATTTGTCGATCAGCTTTACAAGTTGTATAGTCTGCCAAAGGATATTGTCAGTGATCGAGATACTACGTGCACTGGCCGATTTTGGCGAGATGTGTTTGCTCATCTTCAGACGAAGTTGAGTATGTCGTCTTCTGGCCATCCTGAGTCCGACGGACAAACTGAGAGGATGAATTAGACGTTAGAGGAAATGTTGGGAGCCGATGCCTCTCACAAGCAGTCTAATTGGGAAAGATATCTTCCACAGTTAGAGTTTGCATATAATAGTAGCAAGCATTCTACTACTAGATTTAGCCCGTTCATGCTGATGTATGGATTTGAGCCTAAATCCCCAATTGCTATTGGCTTAAAAAAAGTCAAGGAACGCCAAGCTCGTGATATCATGTATAACATGCAAGAAATGCTCGAATTGGCTAAGGATAGTATACAAACGGCTCGTGATCGAGTCACTACTTATGCTAATAAAAAACAATCTCCCAGGACTCTAGATGTGGGACAATGGGTCTATCTGAAGATACCCAAGGATTCCAAGACTATGCCAACAAGAAAGCATTATAAGCTTTCAGCTAGATATTGTGGTCCGTTCTTGATCACAAAGAAAATTGGCCATGTTGCCTATAAATTGGCTCTTCCTTCGGATGTTAGTGTACATCCAGTGTTCCATGTCAGCCGCCTTAGAGTAAAATTGATCAAAGCCGACATTGTTGTACCTATCGAGGAAAATGTATGGCAAGATATGCAAACTGAGTATATTCCTCAAGAACCAACGGCAGTTTTAGATCATCGTACCCGTCACTCGCGAAAGGTTTGCTACTTGGGAACCAGTTAGAGCTCTGAAAGCTCAGTATCCCCACTTCATTGATGAGGACATCAATGGTTCTTAAGGGGGAAAGTATCCCGCTCATAGGAGAGGGGATCTAGCCCAGACGCCGTCGGGACGGGCGTCCAGTGTCCGGGCGAACGTAGTGTGAACCCAACCAATGTGGCAGGCCATTATTATAAAAGGGAGGCCAAGGCCTCATTTGCAATTATCGACACCCACTGGCAGAGTGCCAGTGGTTAGCCCGCGAGGCTAGGAGTGCGCGAGGTCATCTCGAGGAGGTGAGGCCGGATGATATGGGACGCCCGGTCTTACAGGTGCACGCCTACGTCCTCGAACGCTAGCCCCAACACGGGGGAGCTTCCGAATGCTAGCTATGGTCGGGTGGTTCGTCTGACGAGTGTCTGTAGGCGGTGCGTGTAGCCGAGAGATCCACTCTCTCTCTCTCTCTCTCTCTCTCTCTCTCTCTCTCTCTCTCTCTCTCTCTCTCTCTCTCTCTCTCTCTCTCTCTCTCTCTCTCTCTCTCTCTCTCTCTCTCTCTCTCTCTCTCTCTCTCTCTCTCTCTCTCTATATATATATATATATATATATATATATGTGTGTGTGTGTGCGCGCGCGCGCATGCGTTGTGCCTCTGGCCAAAGATTCTCAAGCGCAAGAAGCTGGTGATGTTGAGCTACATGAGCAACAATAAAGATTTGAGAGCAATTTGAGGGTCAAGAGTGTTGGTGGGGAAGACCAATGAGAGGTGGAGGTATGAGCAACATGAAAAGCCCGAAGCCTCCACCCCCTAACTCAAGATAGTTTTTGTATTCTTGGTTTGAGTGGCAGTTGCGGCACCAAGTGTCTGCACCTTGGCATTTTTTGTTAGAACTGCTGGTGTAAACTTCAAGAACTTTGGAAGAGTAGCAAATGGGAGATAAAGGGACATAGTGGATCGGAGGTTGAAGGGGCAAAGAAGATAGATATGATTGCCATGGGAACATAGCAAATGATGGGAGGTAAGGGTGCATAGGGGATGGTAGGTTTAGAGGTCAGAGCGGATGGTGGGATGGTGAAAGCACAATAACACAATTTCCCAATATGAGGTTGATGGGTCAACAAGCACAGGTGAAACATTGTAGGAAGTTTGGTGGTGGTGGTTTGTTTGGGGGGGGGGGGGGTAAGTAACCCCCCTTCACCTCGTCGCGCAGTTCCAAGGTGCTATCCTCAGCTCATGTGGTGGAGAGAGTGTACACCTAGCCCATAGTTCCATGACGGCTCTCGCAACTCAAGGGTATGCCCACATCTCATGAGGTGGAGACAATCTCAGGAAGGATGATCTTGCTCGACTTTGGAATGAGTGCTTTGATTGGTTTCACTAGCCAATCAATGTATTGCATATATGCTCCATCCACTCTATAAGAAGCTTCAACATTGGAATGATTGAAAGTTAATCGAGACATGGATTAGATACATTGCCAAAGTTTTTGCTACTTACAATTGTGCATCGTAAAATTCGTGTGAAGCTTTATTACTTTAATAAAGATATAGCACCTTCGATGTTGAATCCGAAACGATGTTTCCTTTTGCGTATAGCATTGAGAAAGAGTCTGTTTTCATTGAGGAAGAATCCGTTTTGTTCTCCCAAGATGGGGGTTACTTTGTTCGTCCTATTGCTTTGAAGGGAGAAAGTAGACAACTAATAGTGTCATGGTGAGAGATAGATGGAAGGCTCACTCGCACCCTTCAAAGGCTTGCGTTATGCAGCCTATCTCACGAGTGCATGAGTGGTGTTGCGGAGCGTTTTTGGAGCATTTGTGTAGATATCCACATGACGAAGAGAAACAGGTGCTTTTTGCAGTTGTATTTTCTAAATTGCTTATTAGATATAACTCGACTTATGGCTCATAGCTAACTAAGTTACTTACTTTGTAGAATGACATCTCAGCTTGAGGCTTAGGGATGGCGATGGCGAAGGGATGGCTATGGAGAAGAGGTGTTGCAATGGAAAGTAAAGGAAAGAATGTACGGAATTGGCTGTAAATAACTGGTTGCATCAGTGGGCCACGCATTTTGATCTCCATGGGGAGCATGATGAATGGAGGATTCAGACGATTCCTCTCTATTTGCGCAGTAAGGCGCTTACCTGGTGGCGCGACATGACAGAGAAGCCTACGACGTGGGCTGACTTCTGTGTGAAATTCAAGAGGGATTTCACCAAAATGGATCCTTTTAAAGCTTACGCCAAATTGCACAGTCTTTCGATGAAAGCTCTATCTTTTGATAAATATACCACAGCTTTCAAAGAAGCGCTCACCTTCTTCAAGGTGGATTCTACGCACGCTGTGCACATGTACCTGCTGGGATTACATGAAGATTATCGTTGGGCCTTAATCAAGGACAAAGCCCCGATTGACTTCGAGGATGCAGTGGCAAAGGCCAGGACGTTCCATTTGATAAATGAAGCGAATTATGAGAAGAAAAGAACTGCAGACCATCAATTCGGTGAGGGCGCTTCGAGGAAGCGACCTCGATTCCAGCACAAGTCCATATCACCGCCGAGATCTTCTCAGGAGAAAAAGAAACCGCAAGGTAGTCCTTCGGTTCAGATTCACGAGATCTCGGGTAACTCTGATGTTGTTCAAGTTGCAGTCCATCATTTAGCGCACAGTTCATGCACTAACTGTACTTCTAGCACCAAAGTGTTTGATAAGCACGATCTTCTCCGTTTCCCCGAGAGGATCAATGGTTACGACGTGACCGTACTCCTTGATAATGGAAGCTCACACAATTTTGTGGATGCAAAATTGGTGCAAACTAAGCCTGTGGACGCGAGACAGTGACCATGAGTATCGCGTGAAGATGGCTCGTGGCAAGGATACGGATGTATGGAATCAGATGGTTCCAAATTTGTCGCTCGAGCTAGTTGATTACAAGGAGAACCTGGATTTCCACATCATGCGCCTGGACAGTCTAGATGTTATTTTAGGAATTCCATGGTTTTATGATAAACAAGACTCATTGTATATAGACTATGTATATCACTCTCTTGTTTTTGTTAAACAAGACATGCATGTATCTGTGTCGCTTTGTAATCAGAATTCTATAAATAATGGTTTTACAATACCAGTTGTTACTGCTTTGGAAATGTATAAAGATACAAAGTCTTTTGATGTTGACTTTTATCAATGTGTACCATCTGTTTGGTTTGATTCATTAGTGATTGGTACTTCTGTCACTAAATTTCGTAAAAATGTTTCATGTTCTATTGAACTTGGGGATTCCGACGAATCCAACCTTATCCGAGCAATCATGATTGATTTCAAGGATGTTTTTCCTGATGATCTACCTCCTGGCTTGCCGCCTTCGAGAGGAGTAGATCATGGCATTGAGTTGGTGGCTGGTAGTCAGCCCTTCTCAAAGCAACCCTATCGGCTTAGTAAAACCGAGGAGGACGAGATTCAGCGGCAGCTGAAAGATTATCTTGACAGAGGTTTTGTTTGGCCAAGTAAACCTCCGTGGGGAGCGCCAGTGTTACTTTCTCGAAAGAAGGATAACACTATGCGCTTCTGCGTGGATTACAAGGGGTTGAATAAGCTCACTGTCAAGAACAAGTATCCGCTCCCGCGTATAGACGATCTGATAGATCGGCTCCATGGAGCGCTGTACTTTACGAAGATAGACCTGCGATCAAGCTATCATCAAATACGGATCAAACTGGAAGATATTGCTGAGACAGGTTTCTATACGCGTTATGGTCACTATGAGTTTTTGGTCTTGCCTTTTGGTTTGACCAATGCTCCAGCTACATTTCAGCATAATCTACTTAGACCGTTTCAAGGCAACTTCGTTGTTGTATTTTGCGACGACATCTTGATCTACAACCGAAGTTTATCTGAGCACTTAGCGCATATACGCGCTGTTCTCGAAGTACTGAGAACTCAGAAGCTTTATGCTAAGGCTTCCAAATGTGAATTCGTCAAGAAAGATCTTCTGTATTCGGGTCACATCATTACTTGTGATGGGATTCGCGTCGACCCTGAAAAGTTAGATGAAGTGCAAAATTGGACCATTCTAAAGAATGTGAAACAAGTAAAGTCCTTTTTAGGCTTTACAGGTTTCTTTCGCAAATTTATCAAGGATTACTCTATAATTGCTGCTCCGTTTACGCAACTTTTAAAAGGAGGGGTGAAAGGGCCGAAGACTTTGGGTCCTCACTGTAAACGTAACCCCCTTGTTGTCTGGAATGAGCGTCTCGACGAGAGCTTTCGGACACTAAAGCACTTGGTGACTACTACGCCAATATTGCACATTGTGGATCCTAGCAAACCATTTGTGGTTGAAACGGATGCTAGTGATTATGCCATTGGTGCGGCATTATACCAGGATGGACGTCCTGTTGCGTTTGAAAGTAAGAAACTTTTTGACACTGAGATGCGTTAGCCAACGTATGAGAAAGAGCTTTACGCCGTAGTCCACGCCTTGAGGAAATGGCGGCACTACTTGTATGGCTCTACGTTTGTTGCATGGACAGATCGTCACTCCTTGCGTTATATCTGTGATCAAGGTGATCTCAGAGGCCGAAGGCTAGATGGGTTGAGCTTAAGCAAAAGTTTGACTTTGAGATCCATTATAGAAAAGGATCCAACAATCGAGCTGCTGATGCACTTAGCAGGATTCCTGAGGTTAATGCCTTGTCTATGGCTGAAATCTCGACGGATTTCTATCTCTCTCCCCAAGGGCTATGTCGTTTTGATGGCCATTTTGGCAAGATATGGAACGAGGTCGAAGCGGGGCATGACTCACGTACAGGCTTGGGTGATCCGGAGACCCAAGTGAGTCGTGTTGGAGAGACGAGACAGCGACAATATTCCATTAGAGGTGGACTAATGTTCAGAAATGGAAAAGTCCGCGTGCTGGAAATCGATGAGGTTCGACAAAGGATTTTGTGCGAATGCCACGATGTTCCTAGCGTTGGGCACCCGGGCATTCAGAGAACTTTGGCTTTGGTCAAGCGATATTCTATTGGCCAAGGATGCGCTCTTACATAGAGAGCTATGTGAAAAGATGCGCTCAGCATCAGAGATACGGAGAGAGTTTGTACTATGTAGCCTTGTAGATAGAAAAGAAAAATCTAAATATATGGCTCACAAGATAAGAAAACCAAAATCTGAAAATCTTGGCGTTCTAGGCCTTTGTCCGTTCTGGACAAGCAGCCAGAACGGACAAAGGCCTAGAACGCCATTCTCGTCCCCCCCCCCCCCCCCCCCCCCCCCTCCCTAGATGGGCGTTCCTTGGTAACACTTTTATGTTTCTCTGATTGTGTAAGAGATGAAGCTGAGGTGAGTCGGGGTTGTACTGGAAAGGTGGCAAGCTCTCAAGATCAAGGCCATGTGCTCCGAACCATGCTCTCTATCTGTATAGCTACTCAAATGCTCCCCGTGTGAGTCTGTCATCCGGGAGCTCACGCACTCTCTAAATAAAGCAAATCGTCTGAAAGAGTGCCTCCACTATCATGGGGTGGTTGGTAGCAAGCCCTGCCCTGAAGATGTCCTCTGGTACTATCTGCTTGCCTCAAACAGGCCACAAATTATATAGATATGTGGTCGCTCGATCTTTGCCCATTGGCTATCTATCAGTCCAAGTGTCCACACTGCTGCTGCATACATCAGGGCTGGAGTGACTTATGATCAAATAGCCACCCCTTCTTGCGGGGCTCCTGAAAGTGTGCCTGATGACATCTCTACTCTAGCATGGCCAATGCTACATATCCTCGGGCGAATTTGTCCGTGGCCGCCTGTGCCATGGAGAAGGGTCCCTGTCTACTAGTGAATGTGACTCCGAGGTAGACGTAGGAGGTGACCACCTCTACTGGTCCTCCTGCAACTATAAATGTGGGTGCTCGTCGAACTAATCTCGAGGTGTGGAAGATCATGACCTTGGTCTTCCCAAGGTTCAATGTCAGTCCCATGTCTATACAAAACTCATCCTGGCTCTGTAGGCCCTCTGGTGACTCTGAAATCAGTACAATGTCGTCAGCATATAGCATAATCTGAATTGAGCTTCCAGGCAACAAGGAGCAGCCAGCGAGTGTCACAAGTCGGGCACCACATGCCAATAGAAAAGAACACATTGAATAGACTTCACCACTTCAATAACAGCTGAGCTAAAAAAGAGAGAGAGCACACGCGACACGGAGTGGCGGAATTCCACCTCAGAGAGTAATGGCCCAAAACCTTGGCACCCCTTTCAGTATTTCTTTATATTCCTTCAACTGAGTACAATGCCAGTACCCCAATCCCTACACCTTCACACTGAAGCATGCCAGAGAATGATCCCTTTGAACATATTCAAAGGCCCTTGGCCTTGAAAAGCAATTAAATGAAAAGAGTCAAACTCAAAAGCAATTGGTCCCAAAAGCACTAGCGCCAAAAGCTGCCACCGCGTTTTGCGGAAATCCGTACAGCTCTACCACGTCAGCAGTCAGCATAAAACGTTGAAATTCCATACAGGTTGCCATGTTATCAGTGCAAAATCCGAAAATCCGTACAGGTCTGCCACCTCATTAGTTGCTACGCAAATAGAGTGTGAGTGTGCGTGTGGTCCTGCTTTATTTAATCCCTTTAGGTCACTTGGGCCCCAATGGATGGGGTCCCATAAGTTGGCGGGAACTCCTCTTTAAAAACAGGCCACTCGGCAAGACTTTGCAAATAGGTGAAATTTCTTTTGTTGCTTATGCTTCTTCACTAAGGGTTTAGGCCCCTCGGTCGGGATCTGTACGTTGGCTCTGTTCTTCAGTGGCTTGACACGTCAGTAGTTTGTGACAGCGAGAGCGCAGGTTGTCACAAGGACGTGGCAACTGCTGACTTTAGTTGTTGGTTTCTTTCCAATGATTTTTGTTTTATTTTTGAGACCCTCTTTGCAAATGGTCGAACATTGTATGGCCAATGTACGGTAATTTCACCCGCAGACGATAAGTTGGTCGGCACTGGAATTCGTATAGTAAGAGGATGTAGGTCCCCCCGTCGCACTTAGCAAGTTGGTGGATACTATGAAGTGAACTCAATAAAGGCACAAACCCAAGGCGGGGTCACCAAAGGAAAGTACCCGACAGTTGGGCCACATTGCATTTTTCGATGCGGTCCCAATGGGGATAGATGGTCAGAAGACCAGTGGGAAGCCAACGGAAGCATCTCCTAAAAATCAGGGAATTGCTATTTTGGGCCATGAGATATGTTCGCGTCATTACCTCCGGAATGACAAGGGGAACATTTTAGAACTCTACTACAAAGTCAACTGGGCAACCAGTCGTGAGATTTTTAAGCGGCAACCCCGAAACGGGAAATTGCTTGTAAACGTGCCAAGTGGCACATTTTGGTGCACTTTCCTCTTGCAGAAGAAGTGGCGCTGAATTTTAAGCTAGGAGAGAGCTCATTTGCTGCCTGCCCCACAGGTTATGATCTATTGACTGCAAGTTTTCCCTTTCATGTATAGTGTGGTGCAACAAGTCATGTCCTGCACACCTCACTCTGCTCTCTCTCTTCCATACGTGTGTAATGTGATGCCCCACAACTTACAAGAGGGCTCTTCATTTGACTCATGTACAGTGTCACAAAGTGATGACATGGCGGATAGCAGAAACCCTAAAATTCCTACAAACCCTAATTTTTGCCAGAAACCCTAATTTCCGAAAATCACAGAGGCTGGAAAAAAAAAATTTGGGAAAATGATAAGCGAGAGAGAGAGAGAGAGAGAGAGAGAGAGAGAGAGAGAGAGAGAGAGAGAACTGATGCTTTTTTATTTTAAAAGCTTTTGGGGCTCTGCTTTTGGTCATCCCTTGTATCTTTAAATAAGTGGTGAGGGCTTCACTTCTCAGAGCATCTGGACGCAGAGTCTGAGAGTGAAACCCTAACCGCTCTCTTGTACTTTGATGATTGATTAATACAAAAAGAAATACCGAAAGGGGTGCCAGTCTTTGGGGCCAATATCTCTAGGCACAGAACTCCGCCAGGCCAGTACAAATCTATTGTGATCTGTGAATTGTTTTGAAGTGGTTATTTGGTGCTGTCGCGGTTGATTCTTGACTTGGAGTGTCCAAGTCTGTTACAGTGGTATCAGAGCACGGCCGATTTCTCTTCTACGGGAAATTCGATCCCCGAATTTTTTTTTCCGCGGCACCTATGGCTTCAGGCAATGATCAATCGACTCCCTCTGCATCTGGAGATGCGGGCTAGGATCACAACGAAGATTCAAGCAGAGAGTATGGCCCGCCTCGGCCTACTCAAGCGGACCAAAAAGAGATGGAGCGTCGTCAATTGATTGGCAATGCAACAAAGATGATGCTCAATTTTGCCAAGGACCCGAAGATAGCAAAATATATGAACTAGACCTCTTTAGAAGAGGTACAGATGGAGTGGCAAAGAACCACAACACCACTCCCGAAACCCGCTCTCAAGAAACCTTCTGCCTCCAAGAAAATATACGGAGAAGGAACTAGAGAACGTGGTTCATGCACAGATTGCTCAGCTTTTTGACGCGCAAAAGAAAGCCAAAAAGCACGGCAAAAAGCAGAAGAAAAGCACTGACTTTCCAGGTTATTTGGGTCGTCGGTCGACTTTTGACAAGGCAAAGAAACAGAAGAAGCGTGTTCGATTTGAAGGAGTACCCAATTCTTCTTCTTCTTCTTCTTCTTCTGATAGTTCTTCTAGCTCCTCGAATTCGAGCGAAGAAGACAGAAAAGGTAAACAGCGAAGCCAGAAACAAAGCTTCGAAAAGCGCAAGAAAAAGGCAAAGAAGGCTACATCTCGCCCAGAGACTAACAGTTCTACTGAGGACTTGTCTACAAACAGCTCAGATTCCGATGACGGAAAGTTTTATGCGAACAAGAAGAATTTTTACAAAGCCAACCGGTATGACTTTCTCAAAGATAAAAGCAAGAAAGTCCCAGAGTTTAAGGAAGATGGCCACTCGATCAAGTTTGATACTTTTTCAGGATACTCAGATGCTTCGAAGGCTTTGTCTTTTATACAGCAGTTTGACATCGCTTTCGCGGGAGGACGCTATTCAGAGCACTCCAAGATTCGGAGAGCTACCTCTTACCTTAAGGGGAATGCTCGTACTTGGTGGTCCACGCTTCTTTTAAACAAGACTACGCCAGTTAAAAGGCTGAAATTTAAAAATCTTTTTATTTCTTCTTGGTTGACGCAAGAATATGAACGAGATGTACGAGCTGCTTGGAACCATCTTCGCATGACCAAGAAAGATACAATCAATGCTTATTGTGAAAGATTCTGGAGCTCTTTTCTACCCGCCTCTTCATTCAAGAAGATCTCGTTCAGAGAACAGATTGAGCGGTTTACCTTGGGTCTACCTACAGAGATCCGAGATCACTGCTTGGAACAGAAGTCAGCTTCTATTCAGGAGTTGATGAGTCATGCGAAGCGGGGCTTTGCCATTCACTCTGGCAGTCTGACCTACCCCACAGATGAGGCCATGACACAACGAGCCGAACAAACTTCTGGGAATAAAAGTAGAAAGAAAAAGAGCAACCCAGAGAAAAATGATGCACGACCCAAGCTTACTCCTGAGAAGAGAGCTCGGTTCATCAGAGAGGGGAAGTGCTTTGGATGCGGGGAACATGGACATATCTCCGCGAAGTGTCCTAAAAAGGCACAGAAAGAACAGAATGATAAAGGCGACAACAGGCCTGAGAGTCCAAGAGCAGCTCAGGAACGTGGCAGAAAAGGCACATAGAAAAGCAGAACTGGTACCACATGGCGTGGGACCTGCACCAAATCTAATGAATGAAAGTACAAACTTTGCCGCTTTTGGGGCAAAGTGAAGGATCACGAAGCTCTTTTGAAGGAGCCAAGGCCAACTTCTTTTCACCTGGAATTGGCGGCTCGATTTGGAATTACGCCTGACGAATTGACGCCACAGGCAGAGGTAGTTCGACTGGCACCCGCATGGGATGTTGCCATTACATCGAGCATTAGCAAACTTCGTTTGCAATGACAGGGGTGTTCAAGGCACGCGAGTGACGTTCTACTCAGGATCCCTTGGTACCACAAGAACTACGCCGTGGTTGACTACCGGGCCGAGAAAGTGACTTTGATAAATGAAGGGTTTAGAGATTGTACTTGATGAACTTCAGTTTCTTACTCGTTCTTTTGGGATTACGATATCACACGTTACTGATTAATGCAAAGAAAAGTGAATTTTTTCTACCAGAGATACACTTTTTGGGACACATTGTGTCAGCACAGCAGGAGTGCAAATGGACCTGGCCAAGATAGAGACTATCCGTGATTGGCCCGATTTGAGGAATGTCTATGAAGTTAGAAGCTTCTTGGGACTGTGTTCGTACTACAGGCGGTTCATACGAAAGTTTGCAGAGGTTGCTTCCCCTTTGCATACCTTGACACAGAAAGGAGTACCTTTTTCATGGGGACCCACAGAGGGGACTGCCTTTCAGACATTGAAAGACAAATTGACTACGGGACCTATTTTGACTTTGCCGGACTTGCAGAAGACATTTGAAGTATATTGTGATGCTTGTGGTCGTAGTCTGGGTGCGGTCTTGATGCAAGAAGGCCATGTCATAGCTTACGAGAGCCGTTTGTTCTCTCGGCCGGAGATGACAGCACAGATCTATGAGAAAGAGCTTTTGGCGGTTATCCATGCTCTTACTCCGTGGCGGCATTACCTACTTGGAGCGGATTTTACTGTCTTTACAGACCATCAGAGTTTGCGCTACTTCTTGTCACAAAAGCATTTTTTCGAAAAGCAGATGCGCTGGGCGAACATCTTGTCACAGTTCTACTTCCAGATTATCCATGTGCACGGACAGAAGAATGTGGTGGCAGATGGTTCGTCTCGGAAACCGTTGGTTCTGGCTATTTCCGCGATACATCATAGGAGCTTCGAGGATATGGTCGATCAGTATGCCACAGATACAGATTTTGCAGATATTTTCACACGGCTACGGGATGGGGAGACAGTAGCTGGATAATCCCTTCAAGAAGGCTGCTTGATGAAAAAGACTATGTTGTGCGTTACACAGCCGTTGAGGGATAAGGTTATGACTGAATGCCACTGTCCACCTTTTACGGGTCACCGCGGCATTGCTACCACCATGAAGGGGGTAGAGAGATACCTCTTTGGGCCGAGACTCAAAAAGGATATGGAAAAGTTTGTGCGCAGTTGCTTGGTATGCCAGAAGGTCAAGTTTGACAGGCATAAGGCACAGGGATTGTTACAGCCTTTACCCATACCCACCCGCCCCTGGGAAAATATTGAAATGGATTTCATTTTTTTAATCTCCCGAGAATACAGAATGATCACGATGATTTTCCAATTGCATGGCACGCCTGAGACGATTGTCTCCGACAGAGACCCCAGATTTACGAGTTTGTTTTGGAAGGCAATTTGGGAGAACATTGGCACGCGGTTGCAGTTCTCGTCATCGTTCCACTTGCAGACTGACGGGCAATCTGAGATTGCCAATTCAGTGATTTTAGATTTATTGAAGTCTTGTATCTCGCATCAGAAGACTCAATGGGAAAAGAACTTACCTTTGGTGGAATTTGCCTACAATAACACGATACACTCTTCGACGGGGAAGACGCCATGTGAGATTGTTGAAAGTGCTGCGAAGGATCCATCCTTCCTGAGCACGAAAGATTAGATATTTGAAGCGGATGAATATTCGCGAGATTTGGATATGGCTATTGCCAAGGTTCGCGAGACTTTGCAAGAGTCTCAAGAACGACAGAAAAAGGGAGCGGATCGCCATCGTCGCGACTTGAAATTGAAGGAGGATGATTGGGTGCTCTTACTTTTGAGAAGGCACGCCTACGAAAGAAAAAGGGAAAGGAGAGGCTTTTTTCAAAGCTTAGTATGTGATACTACGGACCTTTCCAGATTACTGACAAGATAAATGATATCTCCTTCTGATTGAAACTGCCAAATACTTGGAGGATTCATAACGCATTGCATGTGAGTCTCTTGAAACCTGTTAAGGGTGATGTGCCTGATGATGGGGAGCCTGATGAGCAACCCGAAGAGGAAGAAAACGAGGAGATCATTGTTCCTGAACAGATTTTGGCACATAACGATACGAAGAAAGGTAAAGTCCGAAGGCGGTTCTTGGTTTAGTTCAAGAACTTTCCTGCATTTGATGCGAAGTGGATGGAGGAGGAGGACCTAGCAGATACTCCTCGGATTGTGAAACTTTACCTCGATGTTTTGGTTTAGCATAGTCTACTCCAAACGGAACCCAGAAACTCAGCTTGGTCGAAGATCTGGTGGAGTGGGATGCACAAGAGGGGAGTTACTCCGCTCCTTTGTCAACAGATGCCTCGATTTTGATACTAAAGTCACTGATGTCTCTTTGAGCTTCAGGGATACTGAGAGCTGACAGTATTCTGCTGGATGACTTTATGAAATGAAATTCCTTATAATGATACTGATTTGTTCTTGACTTCTTGTGAGTGCAGGAACTGATAGCCGAAATGACTGCAGCATTTTGGTCTGATTGATCTCGAATAGACATGGTTGCAATGGGGGTTAGTCAATCGGACATTGATGAGGTCCCGATTGGACCAGATGTGATTGCTAGCTACATTGCCGATAAATCATGGTCTAAGATCCAAATGAATGTTGAATGTCATGTGATGTCTGGTGATGTCCTGTGATGTCGTGTGATGTGACTGTCGATTTTGTACATGTGCTAGATGTGTGTTCCTAGTACGTAGGTACTAACAATCAGTGTCTGCTAAGACGGTTTATGGCTTTTGTCGGTTTTGCAGGCGTAGTCGCGATCGATTACAATGCTTTCAAGAGGGGGGTATGTCACAAAGTGATGACGTGGCGGACAGCAAAAACCCTAATTTCTGCCACAAACCCTAATTTCCGGAAATCGCGGAGGCTGAGGGGGAGAAAAAAAAATTGGAAAATGATGAGCGACGCAAATTTTGCTTTTTTTAAGACTCTCTAAGAGAGAGAGAGAACTGATGCTTTTTATTTTAAAAGCTTTTGGGACTCTGCTTTTGGGCATCCCTTGTATCTTTAAATAAGTGTTGAGGGCTTCACTTCTCAGAGCATCTGGACGTAGAGTCTGAGAGTGAAACCCTAACCGCTCTCTTGTACTTTGATGATCGATTTATACAAAAAGAAATACCGAAAGGGGCGCCAATCTTTGGGGCCAATATCTCTAGGCACGGAACTCAGCCGGGCCAGTGCAAATCTATTGTGATCTGTGAATTGTTTTGAAGTGGTTATTTGGTGCTGTCGCGGTTGATTCTTGACTAGGAGTGTCCAAGTCTGTTACATACAGTCGTGTGGTTATATGTGTTTTTGATGAGGCAAGAGCCTCTCTGAGCAGGAATGGGAGTAGCTAACTGCTGCTCCAAAAGCAGGCACTGGTGAGGGTGATAACCTCACCGTACAGGTGCATTTTCAGCGCTGGTTATGCGCTGAAATTGGACTGTTTTTCAACCATACGGACACCAGAACCATTGGGAACAGTGCCCCTCTGTTAGAGGGCAGTTCAAGGACTATTTAGGGCTGAAAAAGGGCAAAAACCAGTAAATACAGCAAGCTGAATTTACTATTTTTGGGCAGAAATCAGAGGGTTTATGCAAGTGGAAGTGAGTTCCAGCAGGGGAATTCGTTTCGGGCAAGTTTTGGGGCAGTTATGCTGCCGAAATTTTGCCAAAACAGGTGGTATCTAGCTGGATATAGGTAAAGAATTCCCAGGACTCTACTTTGTAATTTACAGTCTTAAAGTATAAAGAAATACCTACAGGTTGTCAGCACCTGCTCGGAGCATTCTAGCTTCTGAGCCGTGTGTGTACTTGAGTGTTAATTCCCGTCGTTGGTTACCTTTGCAAAGTACTCTCTCTCTCTTTGTGTGTCTAAAGTAAAGTAAAGAATTTCGGGTGAGACCCAAAGCCTGCCGCCCCACCGGCCGGTTTCACAAGTGCCCAGGCCCCAGGCAGCAAGGAGCAGCAACAAAGAGAGAGAGAGAGAGAGAGAGAGAGAGAGAGAGAGAGAGAGAGAGAGAGAGAGAGAGAGAGAGAGAGAGAGAGAGAGAAGTCGACACGAAGCCGAGGAGTTCCGCTTCCACATGCATTGTCCCCAAAGGCACCCCTTTTGATACTACTTTCTTCATTTGTGATCACAGAGTAGAACTGCCGGGAGGTGAGCTCTCCAATCTGGTAGCAAGCTAATCTGCCACAGCCACCCCTTGGGCACACTTATATAGGTTACAAGGGGCCCCTAAACTGGATGCCCCAGTGTTTGCTTTTCATCTGCTAAAAACAGCCTTGCAAAAAGCTCTCACGCAATTTCCTCTGCTGCCTGTCGTACATGGTATCTCAGTACATTGCGGCGCCATTTGCAGACAGCATAGTGTTATGTCCCGCTCACAGGAGAGGGGATCTAGCCCAGATGCTGTCGGGATGGGTGTCCAGTGTTCGGGCGGACGTAGTGCGAACCCGACCAATGTGGCCGGCCATTATTATAAAAGGGAGGCCAAGGCCTCATTTACAGTTATCGACCCCACTGGCAGAGTGCCAGTGGTTAGCCCGCGAGGCTAGGAGTGCGCGAGGTCACATCGAGGAGGTGAGGGCAGGTGGTATGGGACGCCCGGTCTTACAGGTGCACGCCTACATCCTCGGACGCTGGCCCCAGCACGGGGGAGCTGCCGGATGGTAGCTATGGTCGGGTGGTTCGTCCGACGCGTGTCTGTAGGCAGTCCGTGTGGCCGGGAGATCTTCTCTCTTCGTTCGTTTCATGGCATCAGAGCGGGCCTGGCTACACGAAGGACTATGCGCAAACCTACGGGCCGGTCAGAGTCGGATGATTACCGTTTCATGCAATTTATGATGAATTAACTGTTTAATTGATTATTTTCTTCTCATAAGCTTGTGTGCAGGTGAAATTTAATGGGTTGCTCGTTGATTTTTATAAAATTCAGCAGTCTAGCAGGTGGAAATGCTGAAAATCAGAGGATTAGATTTTACTGGTTTTCGATGAAAATCGGTGTATTACTCATTAATTTGCTGATTTTGGATGGAATTCAGCATACAGTATGTTGTTTTTAGTAAAGAAACCCTCTCTGTAATCTCCTTCTCCTTCTCTGAGAGAGAGAGAGAGAGAGAGACTCTCAGCAGTGCAAAGCGAACCTGTCTGCTGGTCTGGTAGCGTGATGAGCACAAGGGCTCGCAGCAGGGGAGAGGAGGAGGAATCCGCATGGACTCCAACGTGGAAAAAAAGCATGGCGCTGGCTCCAACTTCTGCGTGCTGGCCACGGGCAACCACACGCCTAGTCTTCTCTTCGTGACTCCACGCGGCAGCTTCAGCGCTGGACTTTCTTTAAGCCTTCGCTGGAGAATGTGCGTTGATTTTTTTTACGCTACAGCCTTAGTTAGCGCTGGATTTCTTTTTTAAAAGGGGGGACACCCTTATTTTAATGTGGCCAGGCCCTCTTATGTGTGGGCACCTTAAATTTTTAAGGTATGTATGAAACCTGCAACCTATTAAAAAAAACCACTCACAGAGAGTGAGTTTTTACAACAAAATCCAGTTCTCGGTTCTCTGCCTCTCTCCCACCACTCCTCTCTCTCATCTGCTCGCGCTCTCACGCTCCCGCCATCACCTGCTCGCGTTCAAACGCTCACGCCGACGCGTAGAGCTCTTCGCAACTTCAACTTTTCGCGACCGAAAAGTGCAAAAAAAAGGCTCGGTTCCGCGTGAATTTTCCAGTTTTTCACGCACTTCGCCAAGGATTCCTCTAGCTCGGATGTGTAGCGTGACGACGCGCCAGGTAACATTCAAATTCCATTCACGCATGCTCTCTACACATGGATTACAAGCACTTTCCAGAGCTTCAACCAGCGTGTTACCGCTCTAGAGAACGCGAATGTTCAGACGAACCTTTGCTTGGCCTCTCTCGAAGGGGTCGTACAGGGGCTCAGTTCCCGACTTTCTACTCTCGAAAATATGGCTCAGTCGACGAATGAGCGTATTTCCGAGGACGAAACCCATCTCCAGCATTTGCGGACGCAAATTGCTGCTTTTGGGCGTTCGCAGGGTGGTCTGACTGCCACAATTCCGTACAAAACTACAAATTTCTCAGGTGAAGAGAAGGAGTGTACGGAATTGGCTGTAAATAATTGGCTACACCAGTGGACCACATACTTTGATCTCCATGGGGAGCATGATGAACAGAGGATTTAGACGATTCCTCTTTATCTGCGCAGTAAGGCGCTTACCTGGTGGCATGACATGACAGAAAAGCCTACGACGTGGACTGACTCAGGGTAGTTTTCGTACGTCGAACGGAACCTCTCGTTCCGTCCGGTCGGACCCGTCTCGTCCCGTGCGTTCCGTTCGTTCCGTCCGGTGACTATTTTCGGCAGTTTATGACCGTTGGCATCTTTTTGACCGTTTTGCAACGTCTAGTTTGTAGGCCTTTTGGAGCCGTTTGCGGGCAGTTTTGAAGCCAAATGCAAGCCCATGGCCCATGGGCCATTGCCATGCTTATTGCCCAAGGGCCAATGCCCATTGCTCAAGAGTCAAGCCTCACATGCTCTTCCTCTCCTATTTAAGCAACCCTTCCCCTTTGTTATCCAACACAACCTACAACTACAAGCTACAAGCTTTAGCCCTAAGCCTCTCAATGCTCTACCCTCTCATCTCCATGTGCTTCCATTGAAGCTCTCAAGCTCTCGAGTCTCCATTGGGTCTACCATCTCTCTCCTTCAAGCTCCCTTGGGTGACGGGTCTCTCCTTCAAGCTTCCTTGGGTCTCTCTCTCTCTCTCTCTCTCTCTCTCTCTCTCTCTCTCTCTCTCTCTCTCTCTCTCTCTCTCTCTCTCTCTCTCTAATCTATTGATACATCATACATCATACTAGTATCTACTAGCTACATACTACATAATGCCGCCTCCTCTTCATGAAGCCTTTGAGAAGCATTGCCGATATTTTGAGCGGGTGGGGGGCAAGCAAAACTCTTGCAAGTGGTGGTGCAAATATTGCCCAAAAGCTATGACCTCTTCCGTCACCCGTCTCATCATCCACTTGACAAAGATGGGAGGACAAGCGGGGCCATGTCCTAATATCCCCGAAGATATCCTTGCAGAATGCAAGAGAAAGTATCTTCCATTGAAGACACGCAAGGGTAGAGTCACCTCGGATGAGTTCGTGTCGCCGGATGTTGATAGCTCCGATTCGGAGGAAGAGGCCTCTCCAACTATGTCCATGGCTACCGGTGCCACCGCGGCCTCATGTGATGGTAGTGTCTCCTCCAAGAAGTCCAAGAAGTCCAAGGGGTCTTCAAGTGATGGTGGCCGGCCTCCGAAGATGGCAAAGCAAACTTCTCTTGCGAAATCGGTGGGTGGATGCTCCGGCCCCTTGTCTTTCCTCAAGGAGAGACAAAGAATCGCGGAAATAGAGATTGCCCGCACAGTGATTGAATGCAATCTCTCCTTCAACATTCTTCGGTTGGAGCGATGGAAGAGGATGATCATAGCAATTGCGGCGGTTGGTCCATGCGAAGGGTGGACGGGTGTGTCATACCATGACATGAGAACAAAGAAGCTTGATGAAGAGAGGGCAAGGATTGACAAGTCACTTGAGCCCGTACGTGCGGGTTGGGCAAAGTATGGATGCTCTATCCTCTCCGACGGATGGAGTGACCGCAAGAAGAGGGGCATCATCAACATTCTTGTTTCTTGTCCTCTTGGTACGTACTTCTTACGGGCGGTGGATGCGGGTTCGAGAGGGAAGAAAGTGACCGGGGCATTCATTTGGAAGCACATCCGCCAAGCCATTCTTGAGGTAAAGCCGTAAATCGAGCCTTTATGTCTTGAGCAATTTCCAATGAGTCCTATGTTTTAATTTTTAAGTTTTAACTCTTCTTGTCACAAATGCCTCTTGTGTAGGTTGGTGCGGAGCATGTCGTGCAAGTGATTACCGACAATGCTTCAAATTGCAAGGCAATGAGTAAGAGGCTAGAGAAGGAATTTCCATCCATAGTATGGACTCCATGTGCCTCTCATTGCCTTGACCTTCTCTTTGAAGGCATAGGGGAGCTAGGTTGGGTGAAGGATATCCTCAACCAAGCACTCTCCATCATCAATTTCATCAATGGCAAAGTGAGGGTGCTTGCCATTTACCGCACCTACTCCGACCTTGAGTTGAAGAAGCCATCTGAAGTCGCGGAGCGGAGCATGGGTCGACTCTCTCTCTCACACACACACAGTGAGCTTACACAGTACAGTACGCAGAGAGATGTTAGAAGGGTTATCTCCCAAATCCTTAGTATTCACAAAGAATATGTTAGTATATACAAAGAGTTAGAGGTAAGTGAGTTAGGCGGGCGGCCGGCCATATCCGCATAAGAGGCCACTTGGGCTTTAATCCCAACAACCTCCCACTTAAAGTCCAATGTGGCACTTTAAGTAACTGTAAATCTATGAACATAAATGTACAAAGATTTACATGGCTGCCATCTATCCAATGCCCAATAACTCACGACAATGCACAAAGCCCTCTCCTGGAAGTCCCTTTGTGAGTAGATCAGCAGGATTGTCCTTGGTGTGGATCTTCAGCAGTTGTATCTGCTTGTCTTCAAGTACTTCCCTAATGAAGTGATATTTGACATCAATATGCTTAGTCTTCGAATGGAACACTGGATTCTTTGCCAATTGTATAGCACTTTGACTATCACAATATAACTCTGGCATATCTGCATTGATTCCCAAGTCTGCAACTAATCTACCAAGCCAAATAGCTTCTTTGCATGCCTCATTTGCTGCAACATACTCAGCTTCTGTAGTAGACTGCGTAACACAATCTTGTAATCGAGATCGCCATGATATGGCACCTCCAGCCAATGTAAAGACATAGCCTGATGTAGATCTCCTCTTATCCAAGTCTCCTGCATAATCTGAGTCAGTGTATCCTCTAACACTCAAATCCTGACTACCATAGCATATGCGCATACTCTTTGTATGTTTTAAGTATCTCATGATACCTTTCACTGCCTCCCAATGTTTCTTGCCGGGATTTGACATATATCTGCTAACCACTCCCACTGCAAATGCAATATCCGGACGTGTAGCAATATCAAACTACCCACTGCAGACGCATATGGAATCTTATCCATTTCAGCCTTTTCTTCCTCAGACACAGGACAATCTTGTTTGCTAAGTTTCACATATGGTGGCAATGGAACACTCAATGCCTTTCCCTTCTCCATATTGAAACGTTGCAAAACCTTGTCAATATACTCTGTTTGAGATAACCAAATCGATTGATCGCCGGGTTTCTCGCACACGATCACGCAAGAAGGTCGTCATCCATGGAGTTACATCGGCTACAAGAGGCAGAGGTGCCAAGGCTACAAGAGGTAGAGGCAAAGCATCAACAACACCCACGGAGGCTCCTAGGACCTATGTGCGGCGAGGCTCCGGAAGCGGCTCTTGTGCGGCGGCCATCACTACGGAGGATAGAGAGCCTCGAGAGCCAGAGTATGATGATGAAGGCAACCTCATTAGTGATAGAGATTATGAGCCGTCATCCTTCGACTCTTGTGAGGAAGAGGATGATGTTGATGAGCAAGGCTCAGAAGAGGAAGATGAGGAAGATGATGAGAGCACTAGTGACTAGTGACTTTACTATTTAGTCTCTCTATTATGGTGTGCCACTTTTTGAGTACTTTGTAGCCCTTGCCACTTGGTCCCCCCACTTTTTTGTATCCCTTGCCACTTTTTGAGTACTTTGTAGCCCTTGCCACTTGGTCTCTACTTATCAAATTTCAATGATCATTTTGGTTTATGTAATGCTCATTCTCTTTAGTCTTTGAATCTTGACTCTTTACATTGTAGTATTGTAACTACTAACTTGTAATCTATACAAATGTCAAGTTTCTATAAGTAAGTATTAAGGCCTAAGCCTTACGTCCTTAGACTTGAGAATTATTTGTTTTTTTAAATTTGAACGTACATAACGTCATCGTACATCATAAATTTTTTTAGTTCGTTTAGTATCGCACATCATCGTACGCGTACAAAACGTACAGGACCGTACGAGACTACTATGGGCTGACTTTTGTGTGAAATTCAAGAGGGATTTCGCCAAAATGGACCCTTTGAAAGCCTATGCCAAATTGCAGAGTCTTTCAATGAAAACTCTGTCTTTTGATAAGCATACGACAGCTTTCAAAGAGGCGCTCACCTTCTGCAAGGTGGATTCTACGCACACCGTGCACATGTACTGGGGTTACATGAAGATTACCGTTGGGCCTTGATCAAGGATAAAGCCCCGACTGACGTCGAGGATGTAGTGGCAAAGGCGAGGATGTTCCATTTCATAAATGGAGCGAATTATGAGAAGAAAAGAACTGCAGACCATCAATCTGGTGAGGGTGCTTCGAGGAAGCGGCCCCGATTCCAGCATAAGTCCAAATCACCGCCGAGATCTTCTCAGGAAAAGAAGAAAGCCAGAAATGCTTCAGTTTTGCTGATGCAGTGAAGAAGGGGGGCTTGCTTCGGATGTGGCCAGACGGGTCACCAAATCAAGGATTGTCCTAAAAAGAAAAAGATGCAAAAACCGCAAGGCCGTCCTTCGGTTCAGATTCACGAGATCTCAAGTAACTTTGATGTTATTCAAGTTGAAATCCATCATTTAGCCCACAATTCATGCACAAATTGTACTTTTAGCACCAAGTGTTTGGTAAGCACGATCTTCTCCGTTTCCCCGGGAAGATCAATGGTTACGACGTGACCGTACTCCTTGATAATGGAAGCTCACACAATTTTGTGGATGCAAAATTGGTGCAGAAACTAAACCTGCGGACGCAGGACAATGACCATGAGTATCTCGTGAAGATGGCTCGTTGCGTGGATACGGATGTAGGGAATCGGATGGTTCCAGACTTGTCGCTCGAGCTGGCTGATTACAAAGAGAACCTGGATTTCCACATCATGCGCCTGGACAGAGCAAATGTTATTTTAGGAATTCCATGGTTTTATGATAAACAAGACTCATTGTATATAGACTATGTACATCACTCTCTTGTTTTTGTTAAACAGAACATGCCTCATATATATGTGTCGCTTTGTAATCAGAAGTCTGTAAATAATGGTTTTGCAAAACCAGTTGTTGCTGCTTTGGAAATGTATAAAGAAATAAAGTCTTCTAATGTTTACTTTTATCAATGTGTACCATCTGCTTGGTTTGATTCATTAGTGCATGGTACTTCTATCACTGAATTTCGTAAAAATGTTTCATGTTCTTCTGTTCAACTTGGCGATTCCGACGAATCCAATCTTATCCTTGAAATCATGACTGATTTCAAGGATGTTTTTCCTGATGATCTACCTCCTGGCTTGCCGCCTTCGAGAGGAGTAGATCATGGCATTGAGTTGGTGGTTGGAGTAACAGACTTGGACACTCCAAGTCAAGAATCAACCGCGACAGCACCAAATAACCACTTCAAAACAATTCACAGATCACAATAGATTTGCACTGGCCCGGCGGAGTTCCGTGCCTAGAGATATTGGCCCCAAAGACTGGCGCCCCTTTCGGTATTTCTTTTTATATTAATCAGTTCAAAGTACAAGAGAGTGGATCGGGATTCACTCTCAGACTCTGCGTCCAGATGCTCTGAGAAGTGAGACCCTCACCACTTATTTAAAGGTTACAAGGGATGCCGAAAAAGCAGAGCCCCAAAAGCTTGAAAGCAAAAGCAGATTCTCTCTCTCTCAATGAGAGCCAATAAAAAAGCAAGTTCTCTTTTTCTCTCTTTCTCCCAAATCATAGGAATTTTTTTTTTTATTATTTTTTTTAATAGCCTCCGCGATTTCCAAAAATTAGGGTTTTTGGCAGAAATTAGGGTTTGAAGGAATTTTAGGGTTTCTGGCAAAAATTAGGGTTTTTGCTGTCCGCCACGTCATCACTTTGTGACAGCTGGTAGTCAACCCTTCTCAAAGCAACCCTATCGGTTTAGTAAAACCGAGGAGGACGAGATTCAGCGACAGCTGAAGGATTATCTCGACAGGGGTTTTGTTCGGCCTAGCAAATCCCCGTGGGGAGCAGCCAGTGTTACTTTCTCGAAAGAAGGATAACACTATGCGCTTATGCGTGGATTACAAGGGGTTAAATAAGCTCACTGTCAAGAAGAAGTATCCGCTCCCGCGCATGGACGATCTAATAGATCGGCTCCATGGAGCGTTGTATTTTACGAAGATAGACCTGCAATCAGGCTATCATCAGATACGGATCAAACTGGAAGATATTCCTAAGACAGGCTTCCATGCGCGTTATGGTCACTACGAGTTTTTGGTCTTGCTTTTTGGTTTGACCAATGCTCCAGCTACGTTTCAGCAGATGATGAATGATCTGCTGAGACCATTTTTAGGCAACTTCGTTGTTGTATTTCTCGATGATATCTTGATCTACAGTCGAAGTTTGCCTGAGCACCTAGCGCATATACGTGCCGTTCTCGAAATACTGAGAACTGAGAAGCTCTACACTAAGGCTTCTATGTGTGAATTCTTTAAGAAAGAGCTTTTGTACTTGGGTCACATCATTACTCGCGATGGAATTCGTGTCGACCCTGAAAAGTTGGATAAAGTACAAAATTGGCCCATTCTGAAGAATGTACGCCAAGTAAAGTCCTTTTTAGGCTTTACTGGATTCTTTCGCAAGTTTATCAAGGATTACTATAAAGTTGCTGCCTCGCTTACGCAACTTTTAAAAGGAGGGGTGAAAGGGCCGAAGACTTCGGGTCCTCATCGTAAAGGTAATCCCCCTGTTGTCTGGAATGAGCGTCTTGACGAGAGCTTTCCGACACTAAAGCACTTGGTGACTACGGCCGCCGGCGCCAATATTGCACATTGTGGATCCTAGCAAACCGTTTGTGGTTGAAACGGATGCTAGTGATTATGCTATTGGTGCGGCATTATATCAGGATGGACGTCCTGTTGCATTTGAAAGTAAGACACTTTCTGACGCTGAGATGCGTTATCCAACGAATAAAAAGGAGCTTTACGCCGTAGTCCACACCCTGAGGAAATGGCGGCACTACTTATATGGCTCTACGTTTGTTGCATGGACAGATCATCACTCCTTGCGCTATATCTGTGATCAAGGTGATCTCAGAGGCCGGAAGGCTAGATGGGTTGAGCTTATGCAAGAGTTTGACTTTGAGATCCGTTATAGAAAAGGATCCAGCAATCGAGTTGCCGATGCGCTCAGCAGGATTCCTGAGGTCAATGCTTGTGGCTAAAATCTCGATGGATTTCTATCTCTCTCTCCGAGGGCTATGTCGTTCCGATGGCCATTTTGGCAAGATATGGAACGAGGTCGAAGCAGGGCATGACTCGCATACAGGCTTGGGTGGTCCGAAGACCCGAGTGAGTCGTGCTGGAGAGACGAGACAGCGACAATATTCCATTAGAGGTGGACTATTGTTCAAAAATGGTAAAGTCTGCATGCCGGAAATCGATGAGATTCGACAAAGGATTTTGTGCGAATGCCACGATGTTCCTAGCGCTGGGCACCCACGCATCCAAAGAACTTTGGCTTTGGTCAAGCGATATTTCTATTGGCCAAGAATGCGCTCTTACATAGAGAGCTATGTGAAGAGATGCGCTCAGTGTCAGGTCAATAAGGCAGAGCGCCTTAGGAAAGCTGGCCTACTAGACCCATTGGAAATCCCAGATGCCAAGTGGCAGAGTATTTCCATGGACTTCATCGTTGGTTTGCCTAATACTAGTCGGGGCAATGACGCTATTTGGGTTGTGGTCGATAGACTCACAAAAATGGCGAAGTTTATACCAACGAAGTCGACAGTAAAAAGCCATGAGTTGGCGGTTTTATTTGTCGATCATCTTTATAGGCTGTATGGTCTCCTAGAGGCATCGTCAATAATCGGGATACTAAGTTCACTGGCCGATTTTGGCAAGATGTCTTTGCTGAACTTCAGACGAAGTTGAGTATGTTGTCTTCTGACCATCCTGAGTCCGAGGGACAAACTGAGAGGATGAATCAGACGTTAGAGGACATGTTGAGAGCCTATGTCTCTCATAGGCAGTCTGACTGGGAAAGGTATCTTCCACAGTTAGAGTTTGCCTATAATAGTAGCAAGCATTCTGCTACTGGATTTAGCCCGTTCATGCTGATGTATGGATTCGAGCCTAAATTCCCAATTGCTATTGGCTTAGAGAAAGTCAAGGAACGCCAAGCTCGTGATTTCCTGTATGACATGCAGGAAATGCTCAAATTGGCTAAGGATAGTATAAGAACAGCTCGGGACCAAGTTACTACTTATACTAATCAAAAGAGATCTCCAAGGACTCTAGATGTGGGACAATGGGTGGTCTATCTGAAGATACCCAAGGATTCCAAGACTATGCGAACAGGAAAGCATTATAAGCTTTCAGCTAGATATTGTGGTCCGTTCTTGATCATAAAGAAAATTGGCCAAGTTGCCTACAAACTGGCTCTTCCTTCGGATGTTAGTGTACATCCAGTGTTTCATGTCAGCCGCCTTAGAGTAAAATTGGGCAAAGCTGATGTTGTCGTGCCTATCGAGGAAAATGTATGGCAAGATATGCAAACCGAGTATATTCCTCGAGAACCAGAAGCAGTTTTGGATCATCGTACCCATCATTCTCGCCAAAAGGCTTATGACGAGTACTTAATTAAATGGAAGGGTCAATCTGAATGGTTTGCTACTTGGGAACCTGTTAGAGCTTTGAAGGCTCAGTATCCCCACGTCATTGATGAGGACATCAATGGTTCTTAAGGGGGGAAGTATGTTATGTCCCGCTCTCACAGGAGAGGGGATCTAGCCCAGATGCTGTCGGGATGGGCGTCCAGTGTCCGGGCGGACGTAGTGCGAACCCGGCCAGTGTGGCCGGCCATTATTATAAAAGGGAGGCTAAGGCCTCATTTACAGTTATCGACCCCACTGGCAGAGTGCCAGTGGTTAGCCCGCGAGGCCACCTCGAGGAGGTGAGGCCGAGTGGTATGGGACGCCCGGTCTTACAGGTACACGCCTACGTCCTCGGACGCTAGACCCAGCATGGGGGAGCTGCCAGATGGTGGCTATGGTCGGGTGGTTCGTCTGACGCGTGTCTGTAGGCGGTCCGTGTGGCCGGGAGATCTTATCTCTTCGTTCGTTTCACATAGCCATGTCATCATCACGCGAAAATTGCCCTACTGTTTTGGTCCCGCCCTTTCTCTTCAGTGTCCGGTCATTACGCATGCCACGTCATCACGATTTTTGACAAGAGTGAAGAGCACTATGTATGCAGATGCAGAATAGAGATATCATACTGTATTTGAACTTCAATGAAGAGCCACACTCCCTATGACAACTCCTTGACTTAGGAGACCAGCACATATAGGGACGGTTTCTACTAGATATCCACGGTCACAGAGAGGTCTCTATACAGGGCCAGACCACACCGAGAGGACAGCAGCTACAAATAATAGATTATTTTTAGAGGTCTACCCTTAAATCAGCCAATACACTTGTTTCTCTTGCAGCCATACACCAGACACCAAACGAGAGTTTTCAGCCCTCAGATTTCACACAAGGTATTCCTTTGGAGCCTCAAATCATCCTAGATTGGATCAGTCTTTAAACTTCAGCTCGCAACAAAATAGATTCATTTGCCTTTCACATGTCAGCCCCGAGAGGTATCTCTAGAAGTAGTGCCAAAGTTGAGAGAAACAGAAACGGAAAAGGCAAATTCTGAGAGGGTTGAAATAGGGAAACGACATGTTAACAAGGGTGTGCTCTTCAGAGGTTGGGTTGGGAACCTGGTGTCAATCCATCTCCTTTCTTTGCCTCTCCCAACATAAGTCTATCAGTCTCGTTCTTCTACATAAGGGCAAAGAACATTCTCTAAGGAAGGATCAAGGGTACTAAGCATCCGAGGTGTTGTGTTAGGGTGGTGACTGAAACTGTGTCACATTTTATAATCTGTTGCATAGCCTGCAAAGAGTTTCATGGGGGTAACACCTTCATGCTCTAAGAATTGAAGACACCCTTCAAATTCCTGCAAAGTTTCTTCCTCCGAGATCTTCAAAAAGGGCGTGACCTGACAGCCTTTGCTTGCCTCCCAACTGCTTCACACCGTTTCCGCAGCCCTTCTGCAGTTTATCCTCAGAGCAGTAAAAGGTTTCAGCTACACAAACATATCCACATCAGACTTTGTGTTTCCAAAGGAGAGTCCATTTTGGACTTGTGCCTTGTGGAACAAGAAGCTTGTAACCAGTCAACTGGGTTCTTCCCATTACCTCCCCTCCCCAAAGGAAGAATGGATTCTTTAGATATTTCACAGCAACTATTGGAATGGAATCTCTCCAGACCATTCGACAATCTGTATCTTGCTTAAATCCGTGCTGTCTACTATGCAAAATGATTGGAGAAAGGTTCGACTACATACAAGCAGTATAATTTCCTGCGCAATTTAAGATTGTCAATGTCTCCTCTTAAAGAGAGAGTTTTTACTAGTGCACACCAAGTCCTTTGATTGGGCAAATGTAATCCTTCCACATTCACCTATTGATGTTGGCAGGGCATGTTACTGATCAGTATTTGCGGAAAAGAATTAAGTATACCAACAAAAAGCATGGCACACCCTGTTCATTGGAGATTTGATTCCCAAAAAAGCAGTGCCACCAGCCTTAATAAACTCCACAGCAACAGTCAAGCAGAAACTCAAGAATCTAGAGCGTGTAAAAGTTCAAGTGATTCAATCTTAAAGATATGAGAAGAAAGCCAGTTGAGAATCTGATTACACGTTCTAATGGAAGAAAAAAGGCTGACGCACTGGAAGTCTTGCTCCCTGCATTCAGAGCCACAGCCCGACCATGGCAATCGATAACTGGGGACCCACTTGAGCCTCCTTTCGTTCCTGAAGCAGCCTATCATTCAAAGTGAAACAATAAATAAAAGAATTTTTTCCAACCTTGCAGGCACCAAAGTTGGAGACAAGCCCAACATACCTGCATGTAGAATGTATTGAAATCATTGTATGCATCCCTGTTATAGCCACACAGAAGGCAATGTAATAAGATCGCAATACTGCACTCTACAAACATAACGAAAGTTCCACATACTTGATTATGAGCTAACACTAAGTAAAGGTCCTTGTGAGCTAACGGAGAAAAAAAAAGTTTGTGCATACTTCTTGTAATGAGGTGCGTCACGATCTAGCCGGGCCAAAGTGCCGGCCAGAATTGAAATCTGCACAAGGGAAGCCACATACAGCACAGTCATCAAGCTGAAATCATAAGTATGTACATGCTTGCAAGAACAACCACACAACCTTTTCTCCACTATCGTTGCCAACTACTCGAATTTCTAAACCAACGGTAGCCGCTTCTGGCACAAGAGGAATCTCTTCATATTGCATAAACTGCACTGAGACAGGATCAAACCGAAAGAAACCAAAATCGTGCACCTGCAAATAATGAACTACCCTTTTACCCAGTAAATATCGCAGCAATTTGAAAAAAAAAAACTTTATTAAAATATCTCCATTTTGACATCAAAAGCTGTTTAAAGAAACTTGCTTCTAGTACCCAATGAGATTCAAACCAGAAAACTTGTTAAAATATAACATAATATTGCCAACTGTCTTGTGTATTGCCACAGGCTTTATGTATGAAAATCTTTTAGGCCCAGATTCGGGCTGAGAATAAGTGTTTCTTTGAGCATACATATCACAAACATAACCTGCTAAAAAGAAAAAAAGGTAGGCACCAACAGGCTAGACAGTTGCTGAACTATCTCGAGCATACCATACCTGAAAAGCATCTACTAGGCAGAAAGTGCCACTCTTACTCTGAAGCCAGTCTCAATGGAAAGCAGAGCAAATGAAAACAAACACTATTAACGAGAAGTTGAAAGCTGTAAGTAAGTTGGCTGATTGTACAACATAGTCTAAGATAAAAATATGTGTGGACCAAGATCTCTAAACACTAAATCTATACTCACAGGATCTCGATAAAGAGGGTAGATAGGAATCTCCTCTCTATTCAAGAACATGGCTTCTGCAACGACAGGCCCTGCAAAACCATAACCAAATTGCATTTTATGTAAGCAGCAATGTAAGTAATATCCTTTGTTCACTATGTGCTACAGCATCATGTTCATTCTTGAAACCAAAACAGTAAATAACAATTCAACAGGCTAGGAAGGGAGCCTTTTCCATACATGCCACTAGAAGATTTATAGTGAGACATATCAACAATGGGTACTAGAGAGGTGGAGGGCTCTCCCTCCTTTTATGAAGGAAAACAGGGCTGCATTGAGATTACTAAAAGCCACTATGCCCTCAAGGAATGTCAAAGCATAGGGTACAAATACGAAGCTCACAAGCATAAAGCCATTACAATTGAGGCAAATCCATATGAAGAAGGAATTGAGGGTGAAGACAGAATATAGAGCTAGAAAGTAAAACTGACACCACACTAGTAAAACTGGAAATTGGTGACTAGTGGAGCCAGTTGGTTTCTTCACCGTCAATTGACGGAGAACGCTCACTGCTCTGTCCCGGCCTGCACATCCCCTCCCCCCGTTCGCGCTGCTCCTCCCAACCTCTCCCCGGGTCATTCTCACCCCCACCCCTTCCCCTCTCTGCCCGCGCTGCCCTCCCACTCCCTCCTCGCTCGCTTCGGTGTTGCCCCCCTGTTTGTCAGCCCCCGCTCCACTCGCAGCCTTTTGCCCCCCCGCCCCCCACCTTTTTTTTTACCCGCCCTCCCCCCAAACCCTTTTTTCTTATCACTGTGTCGGTCGGCCTTGCCCTGGTTCGATTGCCCTTCTGAGTGTGGGAGCAGCAACACAAGCGGAGGTGGGGTCCTCTGCCATAGAAAAACTCCAGATTCCATCGCGTGCCTGGTTTTTGCAATACGCTGGCAGATCTGCAGAAAACGCTGGCTGATATAATCTTCTCCTTGGGAGGGAGGACCTCATGCGAAAAGATGCGCCCTAGACATGAGCAGCCTGTGCTCTGATACCATGTGAGAGTGCGCGTGTGCGGAAGCGCAAGAGAGAGAGAGAGAACACAAACGGTATGTGAGGAAGAGGGGGCGATCAGCCCCCCGTGACTACCAAGGACGAAGACCCGTACAATGCCAATCGTATGTCAGACTGAGAAGTTGTCACAAAGTGATGACGTGGAGGATAGCAGAAACCCTAATATCTGCCAGAAACCCTAAAATTCCTGCAAACCCTAATTTCCGGAAATCGCGGAGGCGGAATTTTTTATTTTTTTTAAAAACTTTGATGATTGATTAATACAAAAAGAAATACCGAAAGGGGCGTCAGTCTTTGCGGCCAATATCTCTAGGCACAGAACTCCGCCGGGCCAGTGCAAATCTATTGTGATCTGTGAATTGTTTTGAAGTGGTTATTTGGTGCTGTCGCGGTTTATTCTTGACTTGGAGTGTCCAAGTCTATTACAGTGGTATCAGAGCACGGCCGATTTCTCTACTACGGGAAATCCGATCCCCAAAATTTTTTTTTCCGCGGTACCTATGGCTTCAGGCAATGATCAGTCGACTCCCTCTGCATCTAGAGATGCGGGCTGGGATCACAACAAAGATTCAGACAGAGAGTATGGCCCGCCTCGGCCTACTCAGGCGGAGCAAAGAGGAATGGAGCGTCGTCAATTGACTAGCGATGCAACAAAGATGATGCTCAATTTTGCCAAGGACCCGAAGATGGCAAAATATATGAACCAGACCTCTTTGGAAGAGGTATAGATGGAGTCGCACAGAACCATAACACCACTCCCGAAACCCGCTCTCAAGAAATCTTCTGCCTCCAAGAAATATACGAAGAAGGAACTAGAGAACGTGGTTGATGCACGGATTGCTCAGCTTTTCGACGTGCAAAAGAAAGGCAAAAAGCACGGCAAAAAGCAAAAGAAAGGCACTGACTTACCGGGATATTTGGGTCGTCGGTCAACATTTGACAAGGCAAAGAAACAGAAGAAGCGTGTTCGATTTGAAGGAGTACCCAATTCTTCTTCTTCTTCTTCTTCTTCTTTTGACAGTTCTTCTAGCTCTTCAGATTTGAGAGAAGAAGACAGAAAAGGTAAAAAGCGAAGCAGGAAACAAAGCTTCGGAAAGGGCAAGAAGAAGGCTACATCTCGCCCAGAGACTGACAGTTCTACTGAGGACTTGTCTACAGACAGCTCAGATTCTAATCATGGAAACTTTTATGCGAACAAGAAGAATTTTTACAAAGCCAACTAGTATGACTTTCTCGAAGATGAAAGCAAGAAAGTCCGAGAGTTTAAGGAAGGTGGCCACTCGATCAAGTTTGATACTTTTTCAGGATATTCGGATGCTTCGAAGGCTTTGTCTTTTTTTCAGCAGTTTGACATCGCTTTCGCGGGAGGACGCTATTCAGAGCACTCCAAGATTCGGAGAGCTGCCTCTTATTTTAAGGGGAATGCTCACACTTGGTGGTCCACGCTTCTATTAAGCAAGACTGTGCCAGTTACATGGCTGAAATTCACGAGGCTTTTTATTTCTTCTTGGTTGACTTAAGAGTTTGAGCGAGATATACGAGTTGCTTGGAACCATCTCCGGATGACCAAGAGCTTACTGTGAAAGATTCTGGAACTCTTTTCTACCCGCCTCTTCGTTCAAGAAGATCTCGTTCAGAGAACAGATTGAGCGGTTTACCTTGGGTCTACCTACAGAGATCCGAGATCACTACTTGGAACAAGAGTCAGCTTCTATTCAAGAGTTGATGAGTCATGTGAAGTGGGGCTTTGCCATTCACTCTGGCAGTCTAACCTACCCCACAGATGAGGCCATGACACAACGAGCCGAACAGACTTCTGGGAATGAAAGTAGAAAGAAAAAGAGCAACCCAGAGAAAAATGATGCACGACCCAAGCTTACTCCTGAGGAGAGAGCTCGCTTCATCAGAGAGGGGAAGTGCTTTGGATGCGGGGAACAGGGACATATCTCCGCGAAGTGCCCTATAAAGGCACAGAAAGAACAGAATGATAAAGACGACGACAGGTCTGAGAGTTCGAGAGCAGCTGAGGAATGTGGCAGAAAAGGCAGATAGAAAAGCAGAACTGGTACCACATGGCGTGGGACCTATACCGAACCTAATGAATGAAAGTACAAACTTTGCCGCTTTTGGGGCAAAGTGAAGGATCAGGAAGCTCTTTTGAAGGAGCCAAGGCCAACTTCTTTTCACTTGGAATTGGCGGCTCGATTTGGAATTACGCCCGACAAACTGACGCCATAGGCGGAGGTAGTTCGACTGGCACCAGGATGGGATGTTGCCATTACATCGAGCATCGGCAAACTTTGTTTGCAATGACGGGGGTGTTCAGGGCATGAGAGTGACGTTCTACTCCGGATCCCTTGGTACCACAAGAACTATGCCGTGGTTGACTACCGGGCCGAGAAAGCGACTGATATAAATGAAGGGCTTAGAGATTGTACTTGATGAACTTCAGTTTCTTACTCATTCTTTTGGGAGAGAACTTAACGCTGAATAAAGTTTGAATATGTTTTGACCTGATCAAAAGAACGCCAAGATTTTTCTCCACACTCATGCCAATTGCTTTTCAGAGGGCCTGAAGATCAAACCCTTGATCTGATACCTGGAAGCACGCCACCGAATCGGCCACCTTACCGTGTGAGCCGAGTACAGAATGAAAAGATTATGAGCTCAGTGAAAGACCTCTTGGAAAAGGGTCTTGTCCAGCCTAGTACTTCACCGTATTGCTCTCCAGTGTTGTTGGTTTTGAAGAAAGACGGATCTTGGAGACTGTGCATCGATTACAGCACTCTCAACGAAATCACCATCAAGAGCAGATTTCCGATTCCTAGGATCGATGATATACTTGACAGGTTACAGGGATCCTCATGCTTTAGCAGGATTGACTTGAAGAGTGCATATCATCAGATCAGGATAGCGCCAGGAGATGTCTACAAGACAGCTTTTCGGCTTAACCAATGCTCTTGCGACATTTAACCAGATGATGGATAGGATTTTTCGAGAGTACAGGCAATTTGTTGGCACTTTCTTTGACGACATCATTGTTTTCTCCAGAATGAGACAGAACACAGAGATCATCTGCTTCAAGTCTTTCAGGCATTACGAGATCACACGTTAGTGATTAATGCAAAGAAAAGTGAATTTTTCCTAACAGAGATGCACTTTTTGGGACACATTGTGTCAGCAGCAGGAGTGCAAATGGACCCGGCCAAGATAGAGACTATCCATGATTGGCCCGATTTGAGGAAAGTCCATGAAGTTAGAAGCTTCTTGGGACTGTGTTTGTACTACAGGCGGTTAATACGAAGTTTGCAGAGGTTGCTTCCCCTTTGCATACCTTGACACAGAAAGGAGTATCTTTTTAGTGGGGACCCACAGAGGTGACTGCCTTTCGGACATTGAAAGAGAAATTGACTACGGGACCTATTTTGACTTGGCCGGACATGCAGAAGTCATTTGAAGTATATTATGATGCTTGTGGTCGTAGTCTGGGTGCGATCTTGATGCAAAAAGGCCATGTCATAGCTTACGAGAGCCGTTTGTTCTCTAGGCCGAAGATGACAACACAGATTTATGAGAAAGAGCTTTTGGAGGTTATCCATGCTCTTACTCAGTGGCGGCATTACCTACTCGGAGCGGATTTTACTGTCTTTACAGACCATCAGAGTTTGCGCTACTTCTTGTCGCAAAAGCAGCTTTCGGAAAAGCAGATGCGGTGGGCGAACATCTTGTCACAGTGCCACTTCCAAATTGTCCATGTGAGAGACAGAAGAATGTGGTGCAAAATGCTTTGTCTCGGAAACCGTTGGTTCTGGCTATTTCCGCGATTCATCATAGGAGCTTCGAGGATATGGTCGATCACTATGCCACAGATACAGATTTTGCAGATATTTTTCACACGGATACGGGATGGGGAGACAGTAGCTGGATACTCCCTTCGGGAAGGCTACTTAATGAAAAAGACTATGTTGTGCGTTACACAGCCGTTAAGGGAAGGTTATGACTGAATGCCACTGTCCACCTTTTACGGGTCACCGCGGGCATTGCTACCACCATGGAAGGGGTAGAGAGATATTTCTTTTGGCGGAGACTCAAGAAGGATGTGGAAGAGTTTGTGCGCAGTTGCTTGGTATGCCAGAAGGTCAAGTTTGACAAGCATAAGGCGTAGGGATTGTTACAGCCTTTACCCATACCCACCCGCCCCTCGGAAAATATTGAAATGGATTTCATTTTTTGATCTCCCGAGAACACACAATGATCACGATGGTTTTCCGATTACATGGCACGTCTGATACGATTGTCTCCCACAGAGACCCCAGATTTATGAGTTTGTTGGCAATTTGGGAGAACATTGGCACGCAGTTGCAGTTCTCGTCATCGTTCCACTTGTAGACTAACGGGCTATTTGAGATTGCGAATTCAGTGATTTTAGATTTATTGAAGTCTTGTATCTCGGATCAGAAAACTCAATGGGAAACGAACTTACCTTTGGTGGAATTTGCCTACAATAACACGATACACTCTTCGACGAGGAAGACGCCATGTGAGATTGTTGAAAGTGCTGCCAAGGTTCCATCCTTCCTGAGCACGAAAGATTAGATATTTGAAGCGGATGAATATTCGCGAGATTTGGATATGGCTATTGCCAAGGTTCGCGAGACTTTGCAAGAGTCTCAAGAACGACAGAAAAAGGGAGCGGATCGCCATCGTCGCGACTTGAAATTGAAGGAGGATGATTGGGTGCTCTTACTTTTGAGAAGGCACGCCTACGAAAGAAAAAGGGAAAGGAGAGGCTTTTTTCAAAGCTTAGTATGTGATACTACGGACCTTTCCAGATTACTGACAAGATAAATGATATCTCCTTCTGATTGAAACTGCCAAATACTTGGAGGATTCATAACGCATTGCATGTGAGTCTCTTGAAACCTGTTAAGGGTGATGTGCCTGATGATGGGGAGCCTGATGAGCAACCCGAAGAGGAAGAAAACGAGGAGATCATTGTTCCTGAACAGATTTTGGCACATAACGATACGAAGAAAGGTAAAGTCCGAAGGCGGTTCTTGGTTTAGTTCAAGAACTTTCCTGCATTTGATGCGAAGTGGATGGAGGAGGAGGACCTAGCAGATACTCCTCGGATTGTGAAACTTTACCTCGATGTTTTGGTTTAGCATAGTCTACTCCAAACGGAACCCAGAAACTCAGCTTGGTCGAAGATCTGGTGGAGTGGGATGCACAAGAGGGGAGTTACTCCGCTCCTTTGTCAACAGATGCCTCGATTTTGATACTAAAGTCACTGATGTCTCTTTGAGCTTCAGGGATACTGAGAGCTGACAGTATTCTGCTGGATGACTTTATGAAATGAAATTCCTTATAATGATACTGATTTGTTCTTGACTTCTTGTGAGTGCAGGAACTGATAGCCGAAATGACTGCAGCATTTTGGTCTGATTGATCTCGAATAGACATGGTTGCAATGGGGGTTAGTCAATCGGACATCGATGAGGTCCCGATTGGACCAGATGTGATTGCTAGCTACATTGCCGATAAATCATGGTCTAACATCCGAATGAATGTTGAATGTCATGTGATGTCCTGTGATGTCTGGTGATGTCCTGTGATGTCGTGTGATGTGACTGTCGATTTTGTACATGTGCTAGATGTGTGTTCCTAGTACGTAGGTACTAACAGTCAGTGTCTGCTAAGACGGTTTATGGCTTTTGTCGGTTTTGCAGGCGTAATCACGGTCGATTACAATGCTTTCAAGAGGGGGGTATGTCACAAAGTGATGACGTGGCGGATAGCAGAAACCCTAATTTCTGCCAGAAACCCTAAAATTCCTGGAAACCCTAATTTCTGCCAAAAACCCTAATTTCTAGAAATCGTGGAGGCGGAATATTATTAAAAAAAAAAAACAGCTTTTCGCTTTGATTTGGGAGAAAGAAAGAGAAAAAGAGAACTTGCTTTTTACTGACTCTCATTGAGAGAGAGAGAGAATCTGCTTTTGCTTTCAAGCTTTTGGGGCTCTGCTTTTGGGCATCCCTTGTAACCTTTAAATTAGTGGTGAGGGCCTCACTTCTCAGAGCATCTCGACGCAGAGTCTGAGAGTGAAACCCTAACCGCTCTCTTGTACTTTGATGATTGATTAATACAAAAAGAAATACCGATAGGGGCGCCAGTCTTTGGGGCCAATATCTCTAGGCACGGAACTCCGCCGGGCCAGTGCAAATCTATTGTGATCTGTAAATTGTTTTGAAGTGGTTATTTGGTGCTTGTCACAAAGTGATGACATCGCGGACAGCAGAAACCCTAAAATTCCTGCAAACCCTAAATTTTGCAGGGACAGAAGAATGTGGTGGCAAATGCTTTGTCTCGGAAACCGTTGGTTCTGGCTATTTCCGCGATACATCATAGGAGCTTCGAGGATATGGTCGATCAGTGTGCCACAGATACAGATTTTGCAGATATTTTCACACGGATACGGGATGGGGAGACAGTAGTTGGATACTCCCTTCGGGAAGGCTACTTGATGAAAAAGACTATGTTGTGCGTTACACAGCCGTTGAGGGAAAAGCTTATGACTGATTGCCATTGTCCACCTTTTATGGGTCACCGCGGCATTGCTACCACCATGAAAGGGGTAGAGAGAGATTTCTTTTGGCGGAGACTGAAGAAGGATGTGGAAGAGTTTGTGCGCAGTTGCTTGGTATGCCAGAAGGTCAAGTTTGACAGGCATAAGACACAGGGATTGTTACAGCTTAGTCCCAAAGGTAAGTTCTTTTCCCATTGAGTCTTCTGATGCGAGATACAAGACTTCAATAAATCTAAAATCACTGAATTGGCAATCTCAAATAGCCCGTTAGTATACAAGTGGAACGATGACGAGAATTGCAACTGCGTGCCAATGTTCTCCCAAATTGAGTCTTCTGATGCGAGTCTCTTTGAGCTTCAGGGATACTGAGAGCTGAAAGTATTCTGCTGGATGACTTTATGAAATGGAATTCCTGATTATGATACTGATTTGTTCTTGACTTCTTGTGAGTGCAGGAACTGATAGACGAAATGACTGCAGCATTTTGGTCTGATTGATCTCGAATAGACATGGTTGCATAGGGGTTAGTCAATCGGACACCGTTGAGGTCCCGATTGGACCTAGATGTGATTGTTAGCTACATTGCCGATAAATCATGGTCTAAGATCCGAATGAATGTTGAATGTCATGTGATGTCCTGTGATGTCTGGTGATGTCCTGTGATGTCGTGTGATGTGACTATCGATTTTGTACATGTGCTAGATGTGTGTTCCTAGTACGTAGGTACTAACAGTCAGTGTCTGCTAAGGCGGTTTATGGCTTTTGTCGGTTTTGCAGGCGTAATCGCGGTCGATTACAATGCTTTCAAGAGGGGGGTATGTCACAAAGTGATGACGTGGCGGACAACAAAAACCCTAATTTCTGCTAGAAACCCTAAAATTCCTGCAAACCCTAAATTTTGCCAAAAACCCTAATTTCCGGAAATCGCGGTGGCGGATTATTAAAAAAAATTATTTTTATTTTTATTTTTTTTGGAAAATGATGAGCGACACGAATTTTGCTTTTGCTTTTTTTTTTTATAAAAAAAAAGAGAAAAGACTCTCTAAGAGAGAGAGAGAACTGATGCTTTTGATTTGAAAAGCTTTTGGGGCTCTGCTTTTGGGCATCCCTTGTAACCTTTAAATTAGTGGTGAGGGCCTCACTTCTCAGAGCATCTGGACGCAGAGTCTGAGAGTGAAACCCTAACCGCTCTCTTGTACTTTGATGATTGATTAATACAAAAAGAAATACCGAAAGGTGTTTTGAAGTGGTTATTTGGTGCTGTCGCGGTTGATTCTTGACTTGGAGTGTCCAAGTCTGTTACAGTGCTGTCGCGGTTGATTCTTAACTTGGAGTGTCCAAGTCTGTTACAGAAGTAAGTACCCCTCTTGGCCCCATATATAGGTGCCCAAGGGGGAGGTCGAGCAGTGCATGGCAAAGCCCCCACGACCCAGCATAAAAAGCAAATATGAGGGCGGCCGGCCTAGAAGTGGGTGGCCGGACAGTGTAGTGGGTGGCCAGCCCGAAGACATACTAGCCGTACATGTATGGCATATGCCCTAGACCTAAGTGAAGCAACAGAGTGGTGTAAATCTAACAGCCACTTGTGTCATCTGCAAGATTATTGGCAGTTGTCCCAGTTGAGGAGAGGTACGTGACCTTCTGTAGGCCCGCCTTCTAGCAGAGGTGGAGAAGATCATTGACATCCAGCTTCTGGGACGAGGATACTATCAGATAGAGTTTGAGACTCCACAGATGGTTGCCATGGTCATCTAGTCGCTTCTTCCTCCAGGCCCCAGGAGTCTGCAGCTCGCTTGGCTGCCAGCCAGGGAGGAGCAGCGTCTCTGAGGGAGCAGGCCTCTGACGGGCATTGCTTCCTTGCAGACGATGCAGGAGCAGCATCCAGACAGTCCATGGTTGGAGGAGCACATGCTGCAGGCTAGACAAGAGGTGGCTAGCATTGAGGAGTGGCAGCATGAGTTGCCTTCCATCGGCAGGCATCTTAGTGGACCCAAGTGGGTGATAGAGTTACTCGGGAGTTTTCTGAGACGGTGGGGCCATGCCATGCGCACACTAATGTCAAATAGTTGAGGAGACCCGACGGGTCAGTTGCTTCAGAGCCTGAGGATATGCGTGCACTTGCTAATAATCTTTATTGTGTTCGTTGTCAGTTGAGCCTCATTCAGAGCATCAGGATGCATGCAGAGAGTAGGTCGAGGACCAGATGCCTTGCCTTTTACTGAGGAGATTCGACAGAGTTGAGCTTCCTCTCCAGCTAGAGGAGCTCCATGAGGCCCTCAAAGCACTCCCCCGTGGTAGTTGTCCAAGGGAGGATGGTTTGACTCCTAGCTTCTTCTTAAGAGTACTGGGACTTGCTTGGGAGGAAGGCTCCTTGGATGAGATTCGATAGTGGCGACCCATCACTATCCTCAACTCATCGTACTAGCAAAGGCTCTGAGCTTGAGGATTCAGCCACTACTCGAGAGCATTATACACGGGACACAGACAGGTTTTGTCAAGGAGCATAGTATCCTTGACACCATCTTCACTTTTTGAAAGGCATCTTCCCTCGCGCGTCTCCGCGGAGAGGATCTGGTGATACTCCTCGATTTTGAGAAGGCCTCAACAGAGTTGACTGGGACTTCCTGAAGGGCACTCTACGCAGGATGGGTTTCTCAGATGCTTGGATCAGAGGTGTGTCAGATCTCTATAGGCGTGCGCACAGTCAAGTGCTCTTAGCAAGGGGAAGAGGGGAACGCTTCATACTCACGCGTTCGATCAGACAGGGTTGCCCTCTAGCCCCTTCCTTTTTATGTTCTATGCTGAGGCGATGAGCAGATTCTGGACTTCTCAGCAAGTTGGCTTGCTTGGTCTCGGGCTCCCTATTAGGGCAGATGAGCTACTTGACGCTGAGTTTGCCGACGACTCAGCCTTGTACTTGGAGGGCCAGGAGGCCAATTTGCACACATGTAAGCAGGCCCTTGAGGTGTTTTGTTTTGCATCAGGAGCATTGAACAATTGGAGGAAGACCGTACCTTTCTGGGTTGGCAATGCTCCTACACCTCGTCAAGTGAGAGTTTTAGATGGATTCCCCCAGGGATTGCAGTTCGCTATTTGGGTTGTCAAGTTGGCCTGGACTTGTCCCCTGAGCAGCAGAGTACTCCCTTTCTCCTATCGATTAGGAGGCAGTTGCTGCATTGGAGCTCCACACGGCTCTCTTTGGCAGGCAGAGTTGTAGTGGCTAACCTGGTGTTGTTGGCTACTATGTGGTACATCACGTTTTGTTGGATCTTCTCGAGCCCCTGTATCAGCCAGCTAGAGAGGCTGATCAAGAATTTCCTTTGGTCAAGGCACGACACCCAGTCAGCCCGGGCCAAAGTAGCCTGGCAGGTCATCACCTTACCATGTTCTCAGGGGGGCTTGGGATCATAGACCCAGCATGTTAAGGTTTCAAGCTCAATGGCCAATCTCGGCCCGGGCGCCTGCCCATTTCGTTCTTTTGGTTATAATGAACAATAAGGTTTCGTCTCATAGGCTCCACCAGATACTGTCTGTGCTCATCCCCTTCCCCCTTTCTCCCAATCCCTCTCTTGCACTCCATAGCCAGTATCCACAAGTGGTATCAGAGCCCAGGAGGCAACCCCGGCATCTCTGGCTACACGCCACGCGTGAAGCCCTCCCAATCAGATTGGAATCCATGAGAGCTTCGAAGCTCTGCAGGAGCCGAGCAGAGGAGTTTGAGCACTAGAAATCGGGTCTACTGTTGGGAGCAGCAAATAGAATCAAGCACTGAGAGCAGGTAGCAATCGGGGCAGCATAACCCAAAGTAACAAAGGGAAGGAATTGGGTGCAGCAGCAGAGGAGATTGGCAATCGGGCATCTCACTAGAGGCTGCAGGGGAATCTTTGAGGGAATCTTGGGAGCTTGAAAGCTCTACAAGAATCGGGAACCAAAGGAATCGAAGGCAAGCTTGGGAAAGCAAGTCGAAATCGAGTGAGCAAAGCACGAGAGCCAGTTTGAGAAATCGGGCAGCCAAGCTTGCAAGCATTCGAGAAGTAGAGTTGGCCAGCAGCAGCAAAACCGAGCGCACACACACCCAAACACACTCCCACTATGCTCGTCATTGTCTGCAGCATTTCGACAGTTTCTGCAGATTTCGACAGAGAAGCAATGAGTTCGGAAAAAAAAAATTTGAATTACACATTAGTGTGTGCAAGGGCTTACTCCCACCATAATCCTCGACAACCCCCCGTTCACATACACCCGACCATGAGAGATTCAGAGAGAGAGAGAGAGAGAGAGCGACAGATAGAGAGAGAGAGAGAGAGAGAGAGAGAGAGAGAGAGAGAGAGATTCTCTCACCTCCAGAGAGCTTGAGAGAGAGAGAGAGCCGTGAGAGAGAAAACCCAGCTTGAGAGAGAGAGAGAGAGAGAGAGAGAGAGAGAGAGAGAGAGAGAACAGGCTTTACCGACATCGAGACTCCCGTCCAGCAGTGGGAGGCGGCCTTGACATCTGCGTTTTGTCGTTCCAACACCGGTTTCGACACCGTTTTTGCGCCTCGGCATCGACTCTCGGCGATGCTTCGATCTCAACATCGGCAAATAGCCGTTCCAACAACGGTTTCGGCACCGTTTCTTGCGACTCGGTGACCTCGACAGCTTTGGTCCACTCGACGAGCTAGCTCACGACGGCTAGCAGCTCTGCCCGACGGCGAAGGCACGCTACAAGCGCTGGATTCGACTCCGGTTTCTTCCACGACATCTCTTGAGCACTCATAGCTCGGAGAACGCTTCCGTCCGACAGCGGAAGGCGACAAAGACTTCGTCCACGATCTACCGACGACCTTTTCTTGCCACGTGCATGGGTGAGGTGCCTCTACCATGACACCCGGCATCGGCACCGAGCACACCGATCGCACTCTACAATACTTTTTCGACTCCGAGCACCTTTGGCGACTATTCGACTAGCGTATTTCCGTCCGGCGGCGGAAATTGGCACATATCTACACCAACACGCAGGTACACAGGGGGTTTTTCGAGCCCACCTACACAGTTTCTCCACATTTCCAGACACCGCTTTTCACGCGATTTTGGCAGTCATTTTGATAGCAGTTTCTCTGCGGACAGATGCGTTGACAGATACATATTTGTTATTAGCACACCATAGTGCTATTGAGCTCTTTTGAGAGCCCCGCAAGGATACTTTTTACTGCACGCAGCAGCCATTCTTTGGCTATTTTGACAGTTTTCCCGGCCGATTCTAAGACTTGGACCGGAAGAGCCCTTTCTGAGACTGTGGCTAGAAATCGGGTCTACTGTTGGGAGCAGCAAATAGAATCAAGCACCGAGAGCAGGTAGCAATTGGGGCAGCATAACCCAAAGTAACAAAGGCAAGGAATTGGGTGCAACAGCAGAGGAGATTGGAAATCGGGCATCTCACTAGAGGCAGCAAGGGAATCTTTGAGGGAATCTTGGGAGCTTGAAAGCTCTACAAGAATCGGGAACCAAAGGAATCGAAGGCAAGCTTGGGAAAGCAAGTCGAAATCGAGTGAGCAAAGCACGAGAGCCAGTTTGAGAAATCGGACAGCCAAGCTTGCAAGCATTCAAGAAGTAGGGCTAGCCAGCAACGGCGAAACCGAGCGCACACACACCCACCCACACTCCCACTATGCTCGTCATTGTCTGCAGCATTTCGAAAGTTTCTGCAGATCTCGACAGAGAAGCAATGAATTCGAAAAAAAAAATCGAATTACACATTAGTGTGTGCAAGGGCTTACTCCGACCATAATCCTCGACAGTCCCCCCATTCACATACACCCGACCATGAGAGATTCAGAGAGAGAGAGAGCGACAGATATATATATATATATATATATATATATATATAGAGAGAGAGAGAGAGAGAGAGAGAGAGAGAGATTCTCTCACCGCCAGAGAGCTTGAGAGAGAGAGAGAGAGAGAGAGAGAGAGAGCCGTGAGAGAGAAAACCCAACTTGAGAGTGAGAGAGAGAGCGAGCGAGTGAGAGAGAGAGAACAGGCTTTACCCACATCGATGAGACTCCCGTCCAGCAATGGAAGGCGGCCTCGACATCGGCGTTTTGTCGTTCCAACACCGATTTCGACACCGTTTTTGTGCCTTGGCATCGACTCTCGGCGATGCTTCAATCTCGACATCGGCGACTAGCCGTTCCGACAGCGGTTTCGGCACCGTTTCTTGCGACTCAACAACCTTTGACAACTTTGGTCCAGTCGACGAGCTAGTTCACGACGGCTAGCAGCTCTGCCCGACGGCGGAGGCACGCTACAGGCACTGGATTCAACTCCGGTTTCTTCCACGACATCTCCTGAGCACTCATAGCACGGAAAACACTTCCGTCTGATGGCGGAAGGCGACAATGACTTCGTCGACGATCTACCGGCGACCTTTTCTTGCCACGTGCACGGGTGAGGTGCCTCTACCATAGAGGAGTGACACCTGGCGTCGGCACCGAGCACACCGATCGCACTCTACGATACTTTTTCGACTCCGAGCACCTTTGGCGACTATTCGACTAGCATATTTCCGTTTGGCAACGGAAATTATCTCCTCGCTTTCCTCCACTTCAGGTTGCTAATCAGGCTCCCCATCAACTTGCACATCGCCTTTAAAAGGCTTCAATAGACTCACATGAGATGCATTGTGAATCTTCCACGTATCGGGCAGCTTGAGTCTAAAGGAGACATCATTTATCTTTTCTTTTATCTGGTAAGGGCCATAATACCTCATGCTAAGCTTTGGAAAAAACCGCTCATTTCCTTTTCGTTTTCTTAGGCGTGCCTTCTCAAAACGTAAGAGCACCCAATCGTCTTCCTTTAATTTCAAATCTCGTCGATATCGATCTGCTGCCGTCTTATGTCGTTCTTGAGATTTCGCTAAAGCCTCCCAGACCTTGGCAAAAGCAGTGTCCAAGTCCCTCGTGTACTAGTTGTAACAGACTTGGACACTCCAAGTCAAGAATCAATCACGTCAGCACCAAATAACCACTTCAAAACAGTTCACAATTCACAATAGATTTTGCACTGGTCCGGCAAGTTCCATGCCTAGAGATATTGGCCCCAAAGACTGGCGCCCCTTTCGGTATTTCTTTATGTATTAATCAATGTTCAAGATACAAGAGAGCGGTTAGGGTTTCACTCTCAAACTCTGCGTCCAGATGCTCTGCACTGTGTGAGCCCTTACCGCTTATTTATAGTTTGCAAGGGATGCCAAAAGCAGAGCCGCAAAAGCTTCAGATAAAAAGCCTCAATAAAAACAAAGCTCTTTTTCTCTCTCAAACTCACTTGAGTTTAAAATAAAGCAATCCAATTCTCTCTCTCTCTATTCTCCAATTTGTGTAGCCAAAAGCTGAAAAACCACCGCAAAATCCGGGCTTGCCGTACTGCCACGTCAGCATGCCAATGCATTTCACGAAAATTCAGTCCTCTGCTTTTTAGGGTTAGGGTTTCATCATGGCACATTTTAGTGTTAGGGTTTTTAGCAAAAATTAGGGTTTGCAGGTTTTAGGGTTAGGGTTTCCAGCATACTCTCGGGCAGACACGTCATCAAAATGTGACATACCCCCCTCTTGAAAGCATTGTAATCGCCCTCGATTACGCCTACAAAACAGACAAAGGCCATAAACCGTCTTAGCAGACACTGACTGTTAGTACCTACGTACTAGGAACACACATCTAGCACATGTACCAATCGACAGTCACATCACAGAACATCACATCACATTAACATTCATTCGGATCTTAGACCATGATTTATCGGCAATGTAGCTAGCAATCGCATTTAGATCCAATCGGGACCTCATCGATGTCCAATTGACTAACCCCTATTGCAACCATGTCTATTCGAGATCAATCAGACCAAAATGCTGCAATCATTTCGTCTATCAGTTCCTGCACTTAAAAGAAGTCAAGAACAAATCAGTATCATAATCAGGAATTCCATTGCATAAAATCATACAGCAGAATACTGTCAGCTTTCAGTATCCCTGAAGCTCAAAGAGACATCAGTTACTCTAGTATCTAAATCAAGGCATCTGTTGACAAAGGAGCGGAGTGACTCCCCTCTTGTGCATCCCACAGCACCAGATCTCCGGCCAAGCTGAATTCTGGGTTCCATTTGGAGTAGACTATGCTAAACCAAAAGCATCGAGGTAAAGTTTCACAATCTGAGGAGTATCTTCCAAGTCCTCCTCCTCCATCCACTTCGCATCCAATGCAGGATAGTTGTTGCTAATTGGACTATTTTCTAATTTTTAATGATTAATTTCTTTCTCTAGGATATTTTATTGTGTACACTAAGAACTATTAAAAGATTGTAGCCCTACAGGAAGCGCCATCAAGAACGGACAACTCTGATGTGTCATTTGATGGGTGACGGTAAACATCGCGAAGGAGTTTCCGTAAGTTCGGTGGAAAGGGCCAGGTTACGAGTGCCCCTGATGCGTCACATGATGGGTGACGGGTGCATCAGAAAGGGGGCATTCCGTAGGCTGAGGAGGAAATCCGAACTGAGTAAGAAAATACACGTAAGAACGCAAGCACAAGAATACAGATGGGTTCAAAGAAGCTTTTTACGAAAAGCAGGAACTTTCGCGGGAGGGCAGATGCTTTCCCGCGAGGAGTCTGTGTCTGCATTGCATCTGTGGCCGTGTTCTGCACCCGGGGACACCTGGAATGTGTTCGTGTGGCATTGTTTTCACTAACTGAGTGAGTTTTTAAAGTTTAAACAAGTTCACACTTTATTTTATAAAGTGGCCGGTCACTTAGCCCTCTTATAATAAAAAAAGCAATGCTCTAAAAATCCTACGTTGAAACTCTACAAAAAAAAGCCTACGCAAGGCTGGCTGAATTCAGCCATCTCTCTCTCTCCTCTCGCTAGGGGCACCAGGCTTTTGCTTTTCGGCTCCTATTCCCGCCAGGTGCAAGGGCCTATAAAAGGGCAGTTAGCGTTCCAGTTTTACACACGCCAGGAGCAGCAGGAGGAGTTAGCGCTGAGAATTTGAAGCAGTCATTGCGAAGGAAATTGAGCAAGTGTTCGTGTGACGACCGAGTACGGAGGTCGCTTTTCCGAGCAAGGAGCTACAGGTATAATTTGTTGATACGCATTGCGAGCTATTGCTTTGTGTGATTGTTTTTGCAGGAATCCTCCCTCACTGGAAGTACGACCTTTGCGTCTAAGTCCCTCACGGGAAGTACGGCTTCGCGCCTAAGTCCCTTAAGGGAAAGTACGGCCTCGTGCCTAAGTCCTTCACGGGAAAAGAACGACCTTCGGGTCTAAGATTACCGAACGGAGGGGTTTCCTCGGATTCTTGTGCTTGTATATGAACTCTCCCTAAATAAAGAATACTCTTGACGGGGGTGGGGGGGGACCAGCCCATCTTCTGGTCCCCAATACTGTGTCGATCTTCTCCCTTCTCTTACATTTGCAAAGTATTTTATTTTTCGGATTTCTAAGTGCTCGTGTACGCTCCCGTTTTGTGACAGTGGTATCAGAGCTCGGACTCCTCTCTTTCTCTGCAAAGAAGGACGATTCCGGGAAGAACGGGAAGAACCATGTCGAGCCAAGGGAGAAGCGTTGAAGAGGAGCTTCAACAAGTGCGAGCTCAGCTTGCGGATTTGCAACAAGTCTTACTGTTGCCAGATGTCCAAAAGCTCTTGGGCGGAATGAAGAGAACGAATGGAACCGATGCAGCCGGGCATCCACACCACACTATTGGTGTGAGACCACAGGAAGAAAGAGAAGAAGAACGTGCCGAGGTGCACAAAGGATCTTCGGATCGGAATGAACGGCCTACTTAAAGGAAAGGCCAGGAAAAAGCACTCTCTTTGCTAGACGAGAGCAAGGACATCTCTATTTCATCTCCATCTTACTCCCCTCATTATACTTCTACTTCTCAATCTTATCGCCAGAAGAAGGAAGCCGCTACTACTACTACCCTACATCAACCTAAAGATAAGCCTCAATGCATGGGCGCAAGTCTCAACATCGCATGAGAGTCTTCAAATCAAGCGACAAGGACATCAAGTTCGAAACCTACAACGGACGGAGAGATATCTCCAAAGCACTGTCCTTCATCAGACAATTTGAAGTCGCCTTTACCAATGGGCACTTCACAGAAAGATCCAAATTGCGCCATGTGGGGATGCACCTCAAGGAAACGGCAAGTAATTGGTGGTTAGCCAAGATTCTAGAAGGTTCTTAGGCCAGAACTTGGGAGAGATTCAAATCTGAATTTTATGAACAGTTTCTTCCACCCGACTTCGAGCAGGACATACGGAAGCAATGGGACTGGCTCGCCCAGAAGGAACATGAGAGAGTCACGACCTACGTGGACAAGTATTGGTCGATTCTTTTGAAGGTCACTCCCTTCATGAAGATTGCCGACGAGGAAAAGAAACGAAAGTTCGGAGCGGGTCTCCAACCGCAGCTTCGAAAGAGTATGAAAGTGTATCCGCATGACACTCTTCAGAGGATGATGGAATCAGCAATCATTGCTGAGGATTTGCACTCAACTGGGACGCCTAGAAAAATGGATCACAGCACTTACCGTGCGAGACAAAGAGGGGTCTACAATGACCAAGGGGGCCAAGGAAGAAAACGTCCTCCATCTAGGGACCATGATCATTCTAAGAAGCCAGAGGGCAATGGCAAGCGAACTAAGTATCTCTCTCCTACTCAACTCCAAACCTTCAGAGAGGAAGGAAGATGCTTCTACTGTGGAGAGAAAGGACATATGAAGCCTGACTGCCCTCTAAAGCAACAACGGCAAGAACAAGCCTCTACGAGGCAAGATAAAGCAAGGAAGGAATCCGCTCCACCAAGCTCGAACTCAATTCCAGATGTTCAAGGAAACACAGAAACGGAGAAAGGGAAGCGTCAGCTTCTGAAGGGCTGGGGGTCTTTGAACAACAAGCGAGTACTGATTCTTTATGATCCAGGATCCACGGATAACTTCATCTCCCTGGATACTGCGGAACGTTTGTGCCTCACACCGGCTCAGCTTGGCACACCGGTTACATCCGGATCAGCATTCGAGGGGTTGACAACCAATGCAACTCCCGTGCAAGGACAGATCAATCTTTGGATTGGCGAGTACAAGGACCGCGAATCATTTTTTATGGCACCCATCGAGGGATGTGATATCATCTTGGGTATGCCATGGCACTTCCACATGACACCTGTCCCCGATTATGTGGAAAAGACCCTCACTTTTGATCATGGGGGTAAGAAAATAAAGATTCATGCTAATGTAGGAGATTGGCAGTACCCAATTGTAAGTCATATCTCCATTAAGAAAGAAATGAAGAAGTGTGTTTCTGCTTACTTGATTTTTGCACATGAGAAGGATAAAACTAGTGGGGATTCACTCTCTAGTCTGGAAATTAAGCGTTCTCAATTTATTGAAAAGTACAAAGATTGTTTCACGGAAACACTGCCTGATGAATTACCTCCGGTACGCCCGGAAGATCACCGCATAGATCTCATACCGGGTAGCTCGCCTCCCAATGAACCCCCTTATCGGGTGAGTCTTGCTCAGCAAGAGGAAATTTTGAATCAAGTCAACGAGCTTCTAGAGAAAGGGTTAGTACGGCCAAGTGCTTCACCCTACTGCTCTCCATTTCTACTGGTGCAGAAGAAAGATGGCACGTTTCGAATGTGCATAGACTATAGGTCTTTAAACAAGATCACGGTCAAGAATCGCTTTCCGATCCCCCGGATTGATGATATACTTGATAAGCTGCAGGGTGCAAGTGTCTTTAGTTGCATAGACTTAAAGAGTGGGTATCATCAGATACGGATCGCCCCTGAGGATGTCCATAAGACTGCTTTCCGCACAACCCTTGGACTATATGAATTTTTGGTAATGCCTTTCGGCTTGACCAATGCTCCTGCGATGTTCAATCACATGATGGACCGCATTTTCAGCCCGTATCGAGCTTTTACGAGAGTATTCTTTGACGACATACTCATCTTCTCTAAGTCAGAAGAGGAACATCAGAAGCACTTGGACCTAGTGTTTCAAGGATTGCGAAGGCATGAGTTGCATGTGAATGCAAAGAAGAGCGAGTTCTTCCTCTCAGAGATACACTATCTCGGCCATATAGTCTCTCACAATCAAGTGAGTATGGATCCTGCCAAGATCCGAGTGGTAGAAGATTGGCCTATTCCCACTACGGTACATGATGTACGTAGCTTCTTGGGATTATGTTCGTATTATCGAAGGTTTGTCCGAGGATTTGCCCATGTAGCAGGACCCCTTCATGACTTCACAAAGAAGAAGATTCCTTTTAGATGGGGATCGAGAAAACAAGGAGCTTTTGATCGGCTCAAGTACTTGCTAAGCCATGGACCTATTTTGATAGTGCCTGACTTAAGGAAACGATTTGAGGTTCACTGCGATGCTTCAGGCGATTGCATCGGAGCAGTGTTAAACCAAGAAGGCCATGCAGTGGCCTACGAAAGCAGACGGCTTAACGATGCAAAGTTGCATGCATCAATCTACGAAAAGGAACTTACGGTTGTGGTTCACGCCTTATCCAATTGGAAGCACTATCTTCTAGGAGCGGATTTTGTGATCAAGACTAATCACCAGAGTTTGAGGTATTTTCTTACGCAAAGGAAACTATCTGAGAAGCAGATGAGATGGGCAAACTTTTTGTCTATGTTTCACTTCCAGATCCTTCGCACAGCTGGGAGTAAGAATGTGGTCGCGGACGCATTGTCTAGGTGGCCAAGGGTGAATGCTATCACTTCGGTGTATCACTTAGAATTAGAAGCACTACCGGATTTGTATCCGAATGATCCAGACTTCTCCACCGTTTGGGGAAAGCTACATCGTGGAGAGAATGAGTTTCCCTATTCCATTCGGGACGGTTATCTCTACCACCATCATGCCATATGTGTGGCCGAACCATTAAGAAAGAAGATCATGGATGAAGCACACGCTTCGCCTTACGTGGGTCATCGGGGTATTCTCCCTACGACCTTAGCAATGGAAAGATATTTCTTTTGGTCTAGCCTTAAAGCAGACATTGATAAGTATGTCAGGGAATGCTTGGTTTGCCAAAAAGTGAAGTATGATCGGCATAAGACGCCTGGGTTGCTACAACCATTGCCTGTGCCTAATGAACCTTGGGAAAGTATTGCCATGGACTTCATCATGGACCTCCCTAGAACTCAGACTGGAAATGACGCGATCTTGACCATTGTGGACAGGTTTAGCAAGCAAGCACACTTTATACCAGTCAAGAAAACGATCAAAGTACATCATATGGCTAGGGTCTTTCTGGCACAGATCTTCAAGCATCATGGAATGCCTAAGTCTATTGTGAGTGATCGAGATCCTCGCATGACACGAAATTTTTGGCGTGCCTTGATGGATAATCTTGGTACGAAGTTGAATTTTTCATCTGCCTACCATCCTCAAACGGACGGGCAAAGTGAGATAGCCAACTCCACAATATTGGATATGTTAAAAGCTTATGTGTCGGACACAAAACCTGACTGGGAGAAATATTTGCCCCTTGTCGAGTATGCGTATAACAATACCATACACTCATCGACGGGGGGAGCACCTTTTGAGATTCTCTATGGTAAGCCTTCGCTTCCACCGATCCTTTTAACTAAGGATAAGATCTTTGCAGCAGATGAATTTGTCCGCGAATTGGACACAGCCTACGGGCAAGTTAGGAGAGCTATTCTACGCTCTCAGGAAAAGCATAAGAAAGCTGCAGACAAGCACAAGAGGAATCTAGACTTAACAGTCGGACAGTTAGTCTTACTCAAGTTTGAGAAGGCAAGACTTAAGAAACAAGCGTCTCATAAGGGGAAGGTGGTAAAACTTTCTACCCGTTATTATGGGCCGTTTAAGATCACTGAGCAAGTGAATGATGTCACCTTCCGATTAGAGCTACCGCCTAATTGGAGGATCCATAATGCTTTCCATGTCAGTTTACTCCGGCCGTATGTGGGACCGCCTCCGAGTCAGCCTAGTGCTGAGGAACCTCCTAAGGTTGAGGAAACAAAAGAAATACTCCAACCGGAACAGATAGTAAGTCATCAGGAGCGGCCCCTCAAGTCCGGAAAAATAACACGAAAGTATTTGGTTAAGTTTAAGAACTATTCGAATCTACATGCTCAGTGGATGACGCAGGAGGAATTAGCAGCTTATCCCGAGATCCTGGAGGTATATGTTCAAGCTCTACAGTTGAGGTCAACTGTTTAGAAGCCAGAGGGATGTTGCTAATTGGACTATTTTCTAATTTTTAATGATTAATTTCTTTCTCTAGGATATTTTATTGTGTACACTAAGAACTATTAAAAGATTGTAGCTCTACAGGAAGCGCCATCAAGAACGGACAACTCTGATGTGTCATTTGATGGGTGACGGTAAACATCGCGAAGGAGTTTCCGTAAGTTCGGTGGAAAGGGCCAGGTTACGAGTGCCCCTGATGCGTCACATGATGGGTGACGGGTGCATCAGAAAGGGGGCATTCCGTAGGCTGAGGAGGAAATCCGAACTGAGTAAGAAAATACACGTAAGAACGCAAGCACAAGAATACAGATGGGTTCAAAGAAGCTTTTTACGAAAAGCAGGAACTTTCGCGGGAGGGCAGATGCTTTTCCGCGAGGAGTCTGTGTCTGCATTGCATCTGTGGCCGTGTTCTGTACCCGGGGACACCTGGAATGTGTTCGTGTGGCATTGTTTTCACTAACTGAGTGAGTTTTTAAAGTTTAAACAAGTTCACACTTTATTTTATAAAGTGGCCGGTCACTTTTAAGTGACCAACCCTCTTATAATAAAAAAAAGCAATGCTCTAAAAATCCTACGTTAAAACTCTACAAAAAAAAGCCTACGCAAGGCTGGCTGAATTCAGCGATCTCTCTCTCTCCTCTGGCTAGGGGCACCAGGCTTTTGCTTTTCGGCTCCTATTCCCGCCGGGTGCAAGGGCCTATAAAAGGGCAGTTAGCGTTCCAGTTTTACACACGCCAGGAGCAGCAAGAAGAGTTAGCGCTGAGAATTTGGAGCAGTCATTGCGAAGGAAATTCAGCAAGTGTTCGTGTGACGACTAAGTACGGAGGTCGCTTTTCCGAGCAAGGAGCTACAGGTATAATTTGTTGATACGCATTGCGAGCTATTGCTTTGTGTGATTGTTTTTGCAGGAATCCTCCCTCACGGGAAGTACGACCTTTGCGTCTAAGTCCCTCACGGGAAGTACGGCTTCGCGTCTAAGTCCCTTACGCGAAAGTACGGCCTCGTGCCTAAGTCCTTCACTGGAAAAGAACGACCTTCGGGTCTAAGATTACCGAACGGAGGGGTTTCCTTGGATTCTTGTGCTTGTATATGAACTCTCCCTGAATAAAGAATACTCTTGACGGGGGGGGGGGGACCAGCCCATCTTCTGGTCCCCAATACTCTGTCGATCTTCTCCCTTCTCTTACATTTGCAAAGTATTTTATTTTTCGGATTTCTAAGTGCTCGTGTACGCTCCCGTTTTGTGACAATAGTTCTTGAACTTAAACAAGAACCGCCTTCGGACTTTACCTTTGTTCTTCGTATCCTTATGTGCCAAAATCTGTTCAAGAACAAGGATCTCCTCATTTTCTTCCACTTCAAGTTGCTCATCAGGCTCCCCATCATCAGGCACATAACCTTTAAAAGGTTTCAAGAGACTCACATGAAATGCATTGTGAATCCTCCAGGTATCAAGCAGCTTCACTCGGAAGGAGACATCATTTATCTTTTCTGGAAAGGTCCATAGTATCGCATACTAAGCTTTGGAAAAAGCCTCTCCTTTCCCTTTTTCTTTCTCAGGCGTGCCTTCTCAAAACGTAAGAGCACCCAATCATCCTCCATTAATTTCAAGTAGAGACGATGGCGATCCGCTGCCTTTTTCTGTCGTTCTTGAGATTTCTGCAAAGTCTCGCGAACCTTGGCAAAAGCCGTATCTAAGTCTCGCGTATATTCATCCGCTTCAAAAATCTTATCTTTCGTGCTTAGGAAGGGTGGAACCTTCGCAGCACCTTCAACAATCTCAAATGGCGCCTTCCCCGTCAAAGAGTGTATCGTGTTATTGTAGGAAAATTCCACCAAAGGTAAGTACTTTTCCCATTGAGTCTTCTAATCCGAGATATAAGACTTCAATAAATCTAGAGCCACTGAATTTGCAATCTGAGATTGCGCATCAGTCTGCGGGTGGAATGATTGCTTGAACTGCAACCGCGTGCCAATGTTCTCCCAAATTGCCTTCCAAAACAAACTCGTAAATTTGGGGTCTCTGTCGGAGACAATCGTCTCAGGCATGCCATGTAATCTCAAGATCTGGGCCACAAACAGTCTCGCTAAGTGATCCAGCTTGACTGTTTTCTTTACTGGAATGAAATGAGCCTGTTTGCTAAATCTATCAATAACAGTCCAGATACCATCATGACCACTCTGTGTTCTCGAGAGATCAAAAATGAAATCCATTGCAATACTTTCCCAGGGGCGGGTGGGTATGGGTAAAGGCTGTAACAATCCCCGTTCTTTATGCCTGTCAAACTTGACCTTCTGGCATACTAAGCAACTGCGCACAAACTCTTCCACACCTTCTTGAGCCTCAGCCAAAGAAGTATCTCTCTACCCTTTTCATGGTGGTAGCAATGCTGCGGTGACCCATAAAAGGTGGATAGTGGCATTCAGTCATAACCTTTTCCCTCAACGGCTGTGTAACGCACAACATAGTTTTTCTCATCAAATAGCCATCCCGAATGGAATATACCGCTAATGTCTCCCCATCCTGTATCCGTGTGAAAACGTCTGCAAAATCTGTATATGTGGCATATTGGTCGACCATATCCTCGAAACTCCTATGATGTATCGCAGAAATAGCCAGAACCAACGACTTCCGAGACAAAGCATCTGCCACTACATTCTTCTGTCCTTGCACATGGACAATCTGAAAGTGAAACTGTGACAAGATGTTCGCCCACCGCATCTGCTTTTCCGAAAGTTTCTTCTGTGACAAGAAGTAGCGCAAACTCTGATGGTCTGTAAAGACAGTAAAATCCGCTCCGAGTAGGTAATGCTGCCACTGAGTAAGAGCATGAATAACCGCCAAAAGCTCTTTCTCATAAATCTGTGCTGTCATCTCCGGCCTTAAGAACAATCGACTCTTGTAAGCAATGACATGGCCTTCTTGCATTAAGACTACACCCAGACTACGACCACAAGCATCACAATATACTTCAAATGACTTCTGCAAGTCTGGCAAAGTCAAAACTGGTCCCGTAGTCAATTTCTCTTTCAATGTCTGAAAGGCAGTCACCTCTATGGATCCCCACGAGAAAGAGACTCCTTTTTGTGTCAAGATATGCAAAGGGGAAGCAACCTCTGCAAACTTTATAATGAATCGCCTGTAGTACGAACACAGTCCCAAGAAGCTTCTAACTTTCATGGACATTCTTCAAATCAAGCCAATCACGGATAGTCTCTATCTTGGCCGGATCCATTTGCACTCTTGCTGCTGCTGAGACAATGTGTCCCAAAAAGTGTATCTCTGGTAGGAAAATTCACTTTTCTTTGCAGTAAACACTAACTTGTGATCTCGTAATGCATGAAAGACCTGAAGCAGATGATCTCTGTGTTCTACCTCATTCTTGGGAAAACAATGATATCATCAAAGAAAGTGCCAACAAATAGTATGTACTCTCAAAAAATCATGTCCATCATCCGGTTAAATGTCGCAGGAGCATTGGTTAAGCCAAAAGGCATCACCAAAAACTCAAATAACCCAAAAGTCGTCCGAAAAGCTGTCTTGTAGACGTCTTCCGGCGCGATCCTGATCTGATGATATCCACTCTTCAGATCAATCCTGCTAAAGCACGAGGATCCCTGTAATCTGTCGAGTATATCATCGATCCTAGGAATCTGTTCTTGATAGTGATTTTGTTGAGAGCTCTATAATCGATGCACATTCTCCAAGATCCGTCTTTCTTCAAAACCAACAACACTGGAGAGCAATACGGTGAAGTACTAGGCTGGGCAAGACCCTTTTCCAAGAGGTCTTTCACTTGGTTCATAATCTCTTCATTCTGTGCTCGGCTCACACGGTAAGTTGGTCGGTTCGGTGGTGGGCTACCAGGTATCAGATCAATGGTATGATCTTCACGACGAGCAGGTGGTAACTCACCTGGGAGGCCCTCTGAGAAGCAATCGACGTGAGAGTGGAGAAAATCTTAGGCATTCTTTATCAAGTTTAGACATATTTTTCCTATCCTTATCGCTCAATTCTTTCATAAAGATCGAGTAAACAAACAGACTGGATTTCATTAATTTAGAAATGGCCGAAGCCGATACAATAGGGACAGACTCGCCCTTCAGTTTAATATCAAGTACAATGGTTATGCCCTTCTCTTGTGGTACCAGGGAATCCCTAAGAGAACATCACAACCCTCCAAAGGCATTATGAAAAAGTCCTCATGCCCCAAATACCCCTGACAATGCAACCAAAGTTTGCCAATGACAGGTGTAATGGCTACGTCCCTGTCGGGTGCCGCTAGAACTGCCTCCGCAAGTGGTCCCATCCGATCGAGAGTGATCTCGAGCTGCGCCGCTAATTCCGATGAAATGAAGTTGGCCTTTGCTGCCAAACTTTGCTCCTCCATCAAAGAAGATCAGGGCCTCTTGATCTGTCACTTTGCCCCAAGCTCGACAAAGTTCTGTACTCTCGTCCATGGTGTTGGGATCGGTACCCACACAATCTGGAAGCAGTCCTGTTTTCATTTTGCCTTTTCTTCCACGTTCCTCACCTGCTCTCGAACTCTCAGGCCTGTCGTCGTCCTTATCATTCTATTCTTTCTGTGCCTTTTTAGGGCACTTCGCCGAGATATGTCCATGTTCCCCACATCCAAAGCACTTCCCCTCCCTGATGAAGCAAGCTCTCTCCTGAGGAGTAAGCTTGGGTCGTGCATCCTTCTTCTCTGCGTTGCTCCTTCTCTTTCTACTTTCATTCCCTGAAGTCTGTTCGGCCCGTTGTGTCATGACCTCATCGTGGGGTAGGTCAGATTGCCAGAGTGAATGGCAAAGCCTTGCTTCGCATGACTCATCAACTCCTGAATAGAAGCCGACTTCTGTTCCAAGCAGTGATCTCGGATCTCTGTAAGTAGACACAAGGTGAACCGCTCAGGCTGTTCTCTGAACGAGATCTTCTTGAATGAAGAGACGGGTAGAAAAGAGCTCCATAATCTCTCAAAGTAAGCATCCACTGTATCTCTCTTGGTCAACCGAAGATGGTTCCAAGCAGCTCGTATATCGCATTCATACTCTTGCGTCAGCCAAGAAGAAATAAAAAGCTTCTTAAATTTCAACCATTTAACTGGCGCAGTCCAGTTTAAAAGAAGTGTGGACCACCAAGTTCGAGCATTCCCCTTAAAATAAGAGGCATCTCTCTGAATCTTGGAGTGCTCTAAGTAGCGTCCTCCCGCGAAAGCGATGTCAAATTGCTGTATAAAAGACAAAGCCTTCGAAGCATCTTTGTATCCTAAAAAAGTGTCAAATTTGATCGACTGTCCACCTTCCTTAAACCCTCGGACTATCTTGCTTTTATCTTCCAGAAAGTCATACTGATTGGCTTTATAAAAATTCTTCTTATTCGCATAGAATTTTCCGTCATCGGAGTTTGAAATGTCTGTAGATGAGTCCTCTGTAGAACTGTCACTCACTGGGCGAGATTTAGACTTCTTTGCCTTTTTCTTGCCCTTTCCGAAGCGTTGTTTCTTGCTTCGCTTTTTACCTTTTCTGTCTTCTTTGCTCGAATCTGAAGAGCTAGAAGAACTGTCAGAAGAAGAAGAAGAAGAACTGGGTACTTCTTCAAATCGAACACGCTTCTTCTGTTTCTTTGCTTTGTCAAATGTCGACTGACGACCCAAATAACCCGGGAAGTTAGTGTCTTTCTTCTGCTTTTTGTCGTGCTTTTTGGCTTTCTTCTGCGCGTCAAAAAGCTCAGCAATCTGTGCATCAACCACCTCTTCTAATTCCTTCTCTGAATATTGCTTGTGATCATAAGGTTTCTTGAGAGCGGGTTTCGGGGGTGGTGGTGTGGTTTTTTGCCACTGCGCATGCACTTCCTAAAAAGAAGTCTCGCTCGTATATTTTTCCAATTTCGGGTCCTTCGCAAAACTGAGCATCATCTTTGTTGCATCGCCGATCAATTGACGACGCTTCATCTCTCGCTGCTCCGCCTGAGTAGGCCGAGGCGGGCCATACTCTGCCGAAATCTTCGTCGTGATCCCTACCCGCATCTCCGGATGCAGAGGGAGTGGACTGATCCTTGCATGAAGCCATAGGTGCCGCGGAAAAAAAACTGGGGATCAGATTTCCCGTAGAAGAGAAATCGAACATGCTCTGATACCACTCTGACAAACTTGGACACTCCAAGTCAAGAATCAATCACGACAGCACCAAATAACCACATCAAAACAGTTCACAATTCACAATAGATTTGCACTGGCCCGGCGGAGTTCCGTGCCTAGAGATATTGGCCCCAAAGACTGGCGCCCCTTTCGGTATTTTTTTATGTACTAATCAATGTTCAAAGTACAAGAGAGGGTTAGGGTTTCACTCTCAAGACTTTGCGTCAAGATGCTCTGCAGAGTGTGAGCCCTTACCGCTTATTTATAGTTTACAAGGGATGCCAAAAGCAGAGCCCCAAAAGCTTCAGATAAAAAGCCTCAATAAAAGCAAAGCTCTTTTTCTCTCTCAAACTCACTTGAGTTTAAAATAAAGCAATCCAATTCTCTCTCTCTCTCTTCTCCAATTTGTTTAGCCAAAAGCTAAAAAACTGCCGCAAAATCCGGGCTTGCCGTACTGCCACGTCAGCTTGCTAGCGCGTTTCACGAAAATTCAGTCCTTTGCTTTTTAGGGTTAGGGTTAGGGTTAGGGTTAGGTCAAGGCAGATTTTAGGGTTAGGGTTTTTGACAGGAATTAGGGTTTGCAGGTTTTAGGGTTAGGGTTTCCAGCAGAGTTTCCAGCATACTCTCGGGCGGACACGTCATCAATTTGTGACACTAATCTTAACTTTAGTGCTAAGGAAGGATGGAACCCTCGGAGCACCTTCAATGATCTCAAATGGCGCCTTCCCCGTCGAAGAGTGAATCGTGTTGTTGTGGTGAATTCCACCAAAAGCAAATATTTTTTCCATTGAGTCTTCTGATCAAAGTATAAGACTTCAATAAATCCAAAACAACTGAATTTGCAATCTCAAATTGCCCATCTGTCTACGGGTTAGATAATGATGAGAACTTGCAACCATGTGCCAATGTTCTCCCAAATAGCCCTTTAAAACAAACTCGTAAATTGGGGATCTTTGTCGGAGACTATTGTCTCAGGCATGCCATGTAGTCGAAAAATTTGTGCAATGAAGAGTCTCACTAAGTGAACCGGCTTGACTGTTTTCTTCACTGGAATGAAGTGAGCTTGCTTGCTAAGTCAGTCGATGACAGTCCAAATGCCATCATGCCCACTCTGTGTTTCCGGGAGATCAAAAATGAAATTCATTGCAATACTTTCTCAGGGACGGGTGGAAATGGGTAAAGGCTGTAGTAATCCCTGTGCCTTATGCCTGTCAAACTTGACGTTCTGGCATACTAAACAACTGCGAACAAAGTCAACCACATCCTTCTTGAGTCTAGGCCAAAAGAAGTAACGCTCCACACCTTTCAAAGTGGTAAGGATGCCGCAGTGACCCGTAAAAGGTGGACAATGGCACTCAGTCAAAACCTTTTGACTGACGCACAACATTGTTTTCTTCATCAAGTAGTCAACCCATATGGAATATCCCATTACTACCTCCCCATTCTATATTCGAGTGAATGCATTGGAAAAATCCGGATCTGTGGCGTACTGATCAACCATATCCTTGAAGCTTCTATGATGAATCGTGGAAATAACCAAAACTAGGGGCTTCCGAGACAATGCATCTGCAACCAAGTTTTTCTATCCCTGAACATGGACAATCTGAAAGTGAAACTTTGACAAGATGTTAGCCCACCATATCTGCTTTTCCGAAAGCTGCTTTTGTGACAAGAAGTAGCGTAAACTCTGATGATCAGTAAAGACCGTGAGATAGGCTCCGAGTAGGTAATGTCGCCACTCAGTAAGAGCATGGATCACTGCCAAAAGCTCTCATAAATCTGTGTTGTCAATTCTGGCCTTGAAAACAATCAGCTTTCATAAGCAATCACATGGCCTTCTTGCATTAAGACTGCTCCCAGACTACAACCACAAGCATCACAATATACTTCGAATGACTTTTGCAAGTCTGGCAAAGTCAACATTGGTCCAGTATTCAGTTTTTCTTTAAGTGTCTGAAAGGCAGTCACCTCTGTTGGTCCCCACGAGAAAGGGACTCCTTTCTGAGTCAATATGTGCAAAGGGGAAGCTACCTCTGCAAACTTTAGAGCCCAAGAAGCTTCTAACTTCATGAACATTCTTCAAATCTGGCCGCTCACGTATAGTGTCAATCTTGGCTAGGTCCATCTACACTCATGCCGTTGAGACGATGTGTCCTCCCAGAAAGTGTATCTCCGGCAAGAAAAATTCACTCGTTTTGGCATTGATAACTAATTTGTGATCTTGCAATGCCTGAAAGCCCTGAAGCATATGGTGTCGATGTTCTGCTTCATCCTTGGAGAAGACTATAATGTCATCAAAGAAAGTGCCCACAAAAGATCGATACTCTCGAAAAATCCTATCCATCCTTCGGTTGACTGTCGTTGGAGCATTGGTAAGGCCAAAAGGCATCACCAAAATTCATACAAACCGAAACTTGTCCGAAAGGCTGTCTTATAGACATCTCTCAGAGCGATTTTGATCTAATGATATCCGCTTTTCAAATCAATCCTCCTAAAACAAGAGGATCCCTGAAGTCGGTCAAGAATATCATCAATCCTTCGAATCGGAAATCTATTTTTGATAGTGATTTTATTGAGAGCTTTGTAATCAATGCACATTCTCCGAGATCCGTCTTTCTTTAATACCAACAACACCGGAGAGCAGTACGGTGAAGTACTTGGCTGGATAAGACCCTTTTCAAGAAAGTCGTCACTTGGTTCATGATCTCTTCGTTTTGGGCTCGGCTAACACAGAAGGGCGGCCGATTTAGTGGTGTGCTTCCAGGAATTAGATCAATAGAGTGATCCTCAGGACAAGATGGGGGTAACTCGCCTGGCAGGCCCTCAGAGAAACAATCAGCATGTATGTGGAGAAAATCTTGGCGTTCTTTGTCAATTTCAGACATGTTCGTTCTGTGTTCACCATTCAACTCTTTTAAATAGATCGAGTAAACAAAAAGACTGGATTGGCCGAAGCCGATACAAAAGGGACGGGCTCGCCCTTCAATTTTACATTACAAATTTTCGGCCCTTTTCATTTGTCAAGGTTGCTTTCTTAGCCCGATAGTCAACCACGGCGTTGTTCTTATGGTACCAAGGGACTCCTAGGAGGACGTCATACCCTTCCAAAGGCATGATGTAAAAGTCATGTTGTCCTAAATACCCCTAACAATGCAAACGAAGTTTGCCAATGACAGGTGCAATGGCTATCTCCCGTCCGGGCGCAGCCAGAATTGCCTCTGCTGGTGGTCCCATCCTGTCGGCTGTAATCTCGAGCCGCGCCGCCAATTCAGGTGAAATGAAGTTGGCCTTGGCTCCTCCAATTAAAAGATAAGGGCTTCTTGATCTTTCACTTTGCCCCATGCTCAACAAAGTTTTGTACTTTCATCTATCTGGCTTGGATCAGTACCCATGCAATCTGGTACCAGTCATGCTTTCATCTTGCCTTTTCTGCCACGCTCCTTTGCTGCTCTAGAACTCTCTAGCATGTCTTCAGTCTATCCTTGCTGTGCCTTTTTGGGGCACTTGCGGAGATGTGTCCTTGTTCCCCGCAACCAAAACACTTCCCCTCATTGAGATAGTTAGCCCTTTCTCGAAGAGTAAGTCAGGGTCGGATATCCTTCTTTTCTTGAGGACTCTTTTTCTTTCTACTTGTTGGAGGTCTGTCCGGTCCTTTGAGTCAAGATCTCATCAGTGGGGTAAGTCAAATTCCCGAACGTATCAAGAAACCCCGTTTCGCATGACCGACTAATTCTTGAATAGAATTCGACTTTTGTTCAAGGCAGTCATCTCAGATCTTTGTCAGGAGTCCGCAGCAAAACCGCTCAATCTGTTCCTTAAAGGTGGCCTTTTTAAATGAAGAGATTGGTAGAAAAGAGTCCCAAAACCTCTCACAATAAGCGTCCAAAGAATCTTCCTTGGTCATCCGAAGATGGTTCCAAGCGGTTCTTACATCCCGTTCATACTCCCGGGTCAGCCAAGACGAAATAAAGAGCCTTTTAAATTTCAACCACTTGACTGGAGCTTCTTTCCTCAGGAGAAGAGTGGACCACCATGTTCGAGCATTTCCTTTGAGAAAAGATGCAGCCCTCCTAATCTTGCAGTGCTCTGAGTAATGCCCTCCAGAGAAGGCTATGTCAAACTGCTGGATGAAGGCCAAAGCCCTCGGAGTATCTCGGAATCCAGAAAACGATTCAAATTTTATTGATTGTCCACCTTCTTTAAATTCCTTCATTCTCTTGCTTGTCTTCAAGGAAGTCATATTGGTTGGCTCTGTAGAAGTGCTTCTTTGCATAAACATGTGGTCATCAGAGTCCGAACTGTCAGAGGATGACTCTTCCGTAGAGCTATTAGAAATTGGTCGAAATCTAAGATTCTTTGCCTTTTTCTTGCTCTTTCCGAAGCTTCGCTTTTTGCTTCACTTTTTGCCCTTTCTGTCCTCCTCGCTCGAGTCAGAAGAGCTAGAAGAACCGGGAAGAGGAAGAAGAAGAGATGGGTAGTCCTTCAAAGCGTACACGCTTCTTCTGCTTTCTTGCAGATGCAAAAGAAGATTGACGGCCCAAATAACCAGGGTAGTCAGTCCCCTTCTTGTGCTTTTTCAATTGCTTTTTGGATTGATTCTTCGTGTCCAAATGCTGACTGATCTGAGTCTGAACCACCTCTTGAAGTTCTTGTTCTGTAAACATCCTCGGAGAAGGAGGTTTCTTGATTGCCAGTTTGATTGGTGGTTCGATGGCTTTCTAAGTGTGCACTTCAACGATGGATTGCTCAAACAAAAATTTTGCAAACTGAGGATCTTTCGCAAATTGAATCATTTGCTTTGTCCACTCGTCAACCTGCTATCGACGTTGCATCTCTTGAAGTTCATACTATGTAGGCCGAGGTAGCCCGTATTCTTCTGTTAATTCGTTAAAATCTTTTGCGTGGTTTCCTCCCGCCTCAACCGTTGCAGAAGAGGTCGAATGATTCTTGTCTGTCACGTGACACATCCAACCCTATGTGTCCGTGGACAAGCTACAGCATGATCACGGTTCAGTCAGTCCAGTCAGTCTAGATTAGAAGTAATCTGACACTTTTGTGAGTCTATTCGTAGACCGTGCATGCCCAGACACTTAGTGTAGATGCATATCCTCTGGTTGCACACAGCATGATCATAGGCATTCCCATCAGAATCCTTCAGGGGAATTTTCCAGTGCATTTAGCCTATTTTACCTATTTTTGACATTTTTCACTTATTATTTTTAAGTGACTTTTGTTGGAAAGTAGGTAGGGCAAATTTTGAGTAAGTTTGTATATAAGCAAACCTAGGCTAGCACTAAATGGCAGAAGAGGCTACAGGAGCCAAGCTCAACAGGCAACTTCTCAAGCAAGAACCTTGGTGGTTTCCCCTCCAAGCAAGATCCCATCCCTAGCGTTTTGCATCAAGAGGTCATCGCCCTTCTCAGCTTCAGCCTAGCGTTTTCAACAAGAGGTCATCGACATCCAATCCCTGCCCTAGCGTTTTGCATCAGCAACCCATCGGCAACAGCAGATTCCCAGGCCTAGCGTTTTTGCTACAGCAGCGTTTTTGGACAGATTTCAGCCTTGGCGATTTTCAGCAATGAAGACCAGCAGATTCAGCCCTAAAAGACCTGCAGTTTCAGCCCTAAAGAACATCAGTTTTCAGCCCTAAGACCTGCAGAATTTCAGCGACAAAGATCAGCAAAATCAGCCCCAAACCCAGTGTTTTGGATTTGTAGCAGATTTCAGCCCATAGCGTTTATGGACAGCAGATAAAAGATTGCAGATTTCAGCCCTTAGGTCGGTCTCGCCATCACCTTCGTCATCGCCGACATAACATAGACTGCATCAGTCACATGCATCATCATTGTACCAGTTTGTGCAATCAATAGTAGACCACTCTCATCGACAAGAGTGGGGCCTTCGGAGGAGGGTTTTACAACGTCTCTGATGTCGTATCTCTCTTCTCTCTCTATCTCTCAGTCTCATACACTTGCACGCACAGTGTCCACTCACTTTGTTCGTGATCATAGCACTCTCCATTAAGAACGGAACGCTCTCCCTTCCATAAGAACAAAAAGGAACCTTGAGCACATTATGGAGCACTCGTCTTGAGAAAGAACAACTCATTCCGTTGCACCTTACATTGTCGGAATCCATAAGTGTTGCGAGAAAAGGGATCGGATTTCTCGATAGAAGAGAAATCGGTCATGCTCTAATACCACTGTAACAAACTTGGACACCCCAAGTCAAGATTCTACCACAACACAGCAGAGATTCACTTCAAAAATACTTCACAGATCAAAAGAGAGTCGACACGGCCAAGAGATATTGGCCCCAAAGATGGCGCCCCTTTCGGTATTTATTTTTATATTAATCTTGAGAAAAGTACAACCGACCCGCGGGTGCTCGCTCTCAAACTCTGCATCCAGATGCTCTACAGAGTGAGCCCCTAGGGTCACTTATAAAGAGTTACAAGGGATACTAGAAACAGAGCCCCAAAAGCTTTCAAAATCAAAAGCAACTTGTCCTAAAATCAACTGGACTAAAAACTACCACAAAAAGCTGTCAACGTAATCTGCGAAAATCCGTACGCTCTGCCACGTCAGCAAGTCAACCTAAGTCGCGGAATTTTGTACTGCTGTCACATCAACCTGTCCACAGCGCGAAAAGCGTGCGTCCGTACAGTGCAACGTCAACCTGTCAGCGCGAAAAGTGTGCGTCCATACAGTGCCACGTCGACAATCAGCAGTCAGCACTTACCACGAGATTCTGTACAATTGTCGGTGAATGTCCGAGCACTGCCACATCATTAGTTTGTGACACTATTTGAGAAAGTACTATTTGAAATTTGTTTGAAATGGATGTTATCTGTTTTAAATCTGTCTTGGTGCCGATTTGAGAACTATTGGCTCTGGTTTTAATGTTGGTTTCAATGATTAGTGATTTACTCTCGGGATATAATGGCGAGTATTGATCTTTGAGAATGCTTGCACATACTCATGGCCCAAACCCTTGTGGTTATTTGTCAGGGAAGTATTGAATGTTTGAAAAGTGTTGCTTTTACTTATGGCCCGGACCTAGATGGTTATTTACGAGGGAGTCTGAGTAGTGGTTACTCTTAGCACCTCCAAGCGACACAGACTGTTGTAGGGTTAAGGTGGGTGGATTAGTGTGTCATTCATGCTAATGGCATCCTTTGGAGAGGTTAGTGTAGAGCTAGAGAGAGAGACTATTGCACAATACAATAGGGTATAATCGCAAATGATAAAGCTTACCTTTTTTAGTTGTAGGGTTAAGGTGGGTGGATTAGTGTGCCATTCATGCTAATGGCATTCTTTGGAGAGGTTAGTGTAGAGTTAGAGAGAGAGACTATTGCACAATACAATAGGGTATCATTGCAAATGATAAAGCTTACCTTTTTCATTCAGCAGAATGTGCCTCTATATAGCCTTATACAAAAGAGACAGCCTTTTGACACATGAGCATAAGATGTGGCTGCCTATGCACAAACACAAGTGGCTTTTCTTTACACATAGGTGGTAAGGGGTTCTTCACATGAGTTATTGACACATGACACTTTTCTAGGTGGAAGAGATTGTTCACACAAGAGATGCAACAAAACCTCGCATCCCAACTATCCTCCCCTATGTGGGTTTTAGTTGCATATCACTCACACAATCCTCCCCTCAAAACACACTTAAGGTGAGGCACACAAAACACAAGCCTCCCCTTAAACACAAATCTGCCTCCCCTAGACACAAAGGGTGTAGGCACACAAAATAGCAGGGTGTAAGCACACATAAGCCTCCCCTGGCACAAATAGAGGGTAAGGTACAATTGAGAGAATGCTATACCACATTTCGTTTGTTGTTTGTTGGAGGATTTTCTCTCCTACACAAATTTGCAAAAGGTGTTGTACTTTCTTGTCGGTACTTTGCCATAGGTGGTGGTTGTAGTAGCCAAAATGTTGTTGTACTTTGTTGTCGGTACTTTGCCATAGGTTGTTGTTGTAGTAGCCAAAATGTTGATGATGTTGTTGTCGTTGTTTTGATCCAATTGCAAAATGTGAAAAAATGCAAAAGGACCATAAATACACATATATGTACAGTGGAGGGAAAAACCACGTGGGAAAAAAAACCCTCATTATTTCTGATCTGCACATGGATTTTTAAATTATTTGGAATATGTTGGAGAATGTCCCCCAATATATGTCCCTTCGTCTTGATGTCCCGAGCTTCGTCTGTGTCGTTCTTTCTTCATCATCTGCATGTTGATGTTGATTTGCTTCATTCTTGTTGATGGTCCGTTCTGACAAACATGTAATCTCCGTGGTGAATGGAGTTAAATACACATACATTGCAATAGTGGTGCTTGTGCGTGTACGTGTGCGTGTGCATGTGCGGGTCACGGGTGGTCTTACCGTATATGTGATGTATGGGCAGTGTCTAGAACCCGTGTGCTTGGTGAAACCGGCCCGTAGGGCGGTAGGCGTTGGCTTTCACCCGTAATTCTTTACTTTAGACACACACACAGAGTACTTTGCAAAGAGACCTGTAATGGGAATTAACACTTAATCACACACGGCTCGGAAGCTAGAATGCTCCGAGCAGACACCACAACCTGTAGACCCCAAAATTGGCGCCCCTTTCGGTATTTCTTTATTCTTTATCAAAGGGAATAAAACTTGTGATCTCCCACAAACTGCCCCGCACAATCTAGGCTAAGAAACACCTGTTTTGGCCCGATTTCGGCAACATAACTGTACTAGGACGCTTCACAGTCAGTATCCCCACACAACAGGTGACTTTCCCGACGCATACGGACACTTTGCAAAACCTGGCGAGAATCTGCAGCACGCTGAATTCTCTGTTTTCTGCCCCGAAAATGCGCCAGTTCACCTGTACAGCGGTCCCCTTGCGTCCCCGAACCTCCTAGGGGTATTAGGGTCCGTTTAGGGCCGAAACCCTAAACCTGCAAAAATACACAGCAGGCTGTAATTCCCAGTTTTGGGCTCCGTTTCGCGTGCCGGTCGCATCCATAGCAAGACCTTGAGCTCCCGCACCTGTAGGGCTACTTGCCCTTTGAATCGGACGAGATTTCTAGCGTGAAACCTCTCCGAATTCACCTGTACCTGCGGGGGATTAGCCGCTAGCTAATCCAGTACCTGTGCAAGAGGCTCTTGCCTCGGCAATCGCGCATGAACCCACATAACTGTACATTGGTCGAATGAAAAGCCCACTAGTGGGGCATAACATACTGCTTGTAGGGGAGAGAGAGGGCAGTGCGTAGCGTGCAGGGCATCACTCCTGGCACCGCACTATACATAAGAGGGAAAGGAAGCACTCCATAGCTCTTAACATGTGACAGATTGCAAATGAAGCCTCTCCCAGCTTAAAAATCAGCCCCAATTTTCTGTAGGAGGAAAGTCCATGGAAAACTGACACTTGGCGCATTTACAAGCATTTTCCCGTTTCGGGTTCGCCGCTTAAAAATATCCTGACCGGTTGCCCAATTGACTTCGCGGCAGAGTTGTAAAATGTTCCCCTAGTCATACCGGAGGTAATGACGCGAACACATTTCACGGCCCAAAATAGCAGTTCCCTAAATTTTAGGAGATGCTTCCGTTGGGCTCCCACTGGTCTTCTAACCATCTATCCTCATTGGGACCGCATCCAAAAATGCAATGTGGCCCAACTATCGGATACTTTTTGTTGGTAGTCCCACCTTGACTTTACGCCTTAATTGAGTTCACTTCCTAGTATCCACCAACTTGCTAAGTGCGACGGGGGGACCTATATGATCTTGCTCTGAGCCTAGACATCCTCTTACCATACGAATTCCAGTGCCGACCACTTCCCGTCTGCGGGTGAAACTACCGTTCACATTGGCCATACAATGTCCGACCGTTTGCTACTTCAAAAAGAGGGTCTCAAAATAAATAAAATAAACCCCATTGGAAAGAAACCAACAACCAAGGTTAGCAGTTGCCACATCCTTGTGACATGGTTAATAACTACCACGTCCTCGTGACATACCCCCCTCTTGAAATCGCAAACGTCCTCGATTGCATACCATAAATACACGCCATTGATGATCTTGTGCTATTAACACTCTTTTATCATCGCATGTATCTGCAAGAAAGGTCGTAACATACATAGATACAAATGACTTAATGAGACCTTCATACTTTTGCCATTTCCATCTATGGCACTGAATTCATATGTACATTTGATGTACTAGCTCTATCATTACCCCTCCTTTGAACACGTTGGGTTGGGGCATAAGTAGGCTGTAACCCAAAGGCTTCAAGGTAAAGCTGCAATACATTTGGTGACTCTGCAGTTCATGCTCTTCCATCCACTTTGCATCCATAGGCAGATAGTTCTTGAACTTCACCAAATAGCGTCTTGCAACTTGTCCTTTAACTTTTCTGTCCTTATGTGCCAAAACTTGCTCAGGTACCAGGATCTCATCCAATTCCTCAACTTCTGGCTGATCCTCATCTGGCATATCTTCTGGCACATCACCCACGAAGGGTCTTAGAAGACTCACGTGAAACGCATTATGAATCTTCCACACATTAGGCAATTTCAGCCTGTAAGCCACATCGTTGATCTTGTCAAGCACTTGAAAAGGCCCATAGTAACGCGTGTTGAGCTTAGGAAACAGCCGTTCCTTGCCCTTCATCTTCTTTAACCTTGCCTTTTCGAACCTTAACAGAACCCAATCACCAGGTGATAGTAGCAATTCACGACAGTGACGATCAGCAGCCTTTTTCTGTTTTGCCTGAGTCTTCTCCAAGGAAACTTTGATCTTCTTATACATCTCATCCATGTTCTCAACATATCGATCCGCCTCAAAGATCTTGTCCTTTGTATGCAAAATGGGAGGAACCTTTTTGCCGCCTTCAACAATCTCAAAAGGTGCTTTGCCAGTAGACGAATGCACCGTATTATTGTACGCATACTCAAGCATAGGCAAATACTATTCCCACTTGCCCTTATTATCTCACACATAGCATTTCAACAGATCTAAGACAGTAGAATTAGCCTCTTCTGACTGTCCATCAGTTTGTGGATGAAACGAAGACGAAAACTTGAGCGTAGTGCCCATGTTCTCAAACAATCCTCTCCAGAACAAGCTGGTCATGCGAGGATCACGATCACTGATAATCGATTGTGGCATACCATGGTACTTAAATACATTGTACATGAACAAGCGTGCCATCTGATCAGATTTTATCTTCTTCCTGACAGGGATAAAATGGGCCTGCTTGCTGAACCTGCAAATAATGGTCCATATACCATCATTCCCTGTTGGCGTCCTTGGAAGATCAAAGATAAAGTCCATAGCAATGCTTTCCCATGGCTTATCCGGAATCGGCAGTGGTTGTAACAACCCTGGTGCCTTTTGCCTGTCAAACTTGACCTTTAGGCAAACTATGCATGCTTGCACAAAGGCATCCACATCTCTCCTCAAGGTAGGCCAATAGAAGAATGTCTCTACCGCTTTAACTGTTGCATCAATGCCACGATGTCCTGCATACGGTGGGACATGACTCTCTTCCATGACCTTATGTCGCAGTGGCCTAGTGACACAAAGTCTGCCATGCATCATCATAAAACCATCTCTGAGGAGGTAGTGCTCGTGATGTTGCCCCTCTTGTAACTGTTCAAAGATCCTTGCAAAATCTTCATCAGCAGTATACTGTTCCTTAATGTCATCTAGCTCATGATGATAAGGAATTGACACAGCTGAAATTTGTGGCTTTCTTGATAACGCATCAGCCACAACATTCTTCTTGCCTTCCACATGCATAATCTGGAAGTGAAACATGGAAAGAATGTTTGCCCATCGCATATGCTTTTCGGATAACTTTGACTGTGTCAAGAAGTATCGCAAGGTCTGATGATCTGTTTGGACAACAAAATCAGCACCTAAGAGATAGTGCTTCCAGCTAGAAAGCGCATGAATCACGGCCAAGAGCTCTTTCTCATAGACTTGCATAGTCCTCTCTGGCCCTTACAAAATTCGTCTTTCATAAGCTACTACCCGTCCGTCTTGCATTAGCACTGCTCCGATGCTACTGCCACACGCGTCACACTGGACCACAAATGACTTCCTGAGATCTGGCAAAACAATAACTGGATCTGAAGTTAACTTTTCCTTTAAGAGACTAAAAGCTGAAATCTCTTTTTGGGTCCATCTGAAAGTGACCTCTTTCTTTTGCAATGCGTGAAGAGGCGATGCTATCTCTGCAAAATTTCTAATAAACCTTCTATAGTAGGAACACAATCCCAAGAAGCTTCTGACATCGTGCACAGTCTTCAAGTCTGGCCATGTCTTGATAGCTTCGACCTTTGCGGGATCCATTCTAACACCATCCTTTGAGACTATGTGAGAAAGTGGATCTCTTCGAGGAAGAATTCACTTTTCTTAGGATTGACAAGTAACCTGTGACTGCGTAGCTCTTCAAACACAATGGTCAAGTGACGCCTATGCTCCTCTTCATTCTTCGAATACACTATCATGTCATATAAGAACGTCCCAACAAACTGTTGATGCGAGTGGAAAATCCGGTCCATCATTCTGTTGAACGTGGCAGGAGCATTTGTTAGCCCAAACGACATCACTAGAAACTCATAAAGACCAAATGTCGTTCTAAACGCAGTCTTGTGCACATCCTCTGGCCTTATACGAATCTGATGGTACCCACTCTTAAGGTCTATCTGCTGAAAATTGCAGCACCCTCTAAACGATCGAGAATATCATCAATTCTAGGAATAGGGAACCTATTCTTGATGGTATTCTTATTCAACGCACGGTAATCAATACACATGCGCCATGAGCCATCCTTCTTCTGCACTAGGAGCACAGGGGAGCAAAAGGGTGAAGAACTAGGCTGAATCAGCCCCTTCTCTAATAACTCCTCAACCTGGCCCATAATCTCTTTATGCTGCGCCGCACTAACCCTGTAGGGAGGTCTATTTGGTGGGCTACACCCTGGCACCAAATCTATCCGATGGTCCTCAGGTCTCTCTGGCGGCAATTGCGACGGTAATGAATCAGAAAAACAGTCACTAAACTTTTGCAAAAATGCTGACCTTTCTTTATCTAACACAGATAAATTTGATTGATCACTATCTGAGACATCACGTGCAAAAATCAAGTACACAGAAAGATGATTCTTTATTACAGAAGTGATAACAGACGCAGATACAATAGGGACTGACTCTCCTTTAAGCTTTACATCCAAGGTGTGAGTTTTGCCCCTATGTTGTACAGTGATCTTTTTGTTGTAGGCATCCAAGACTCCATGCACTCGGAACATCCACGGGATCCCCAACAAGGCGTCACAACCTTCCAGCGGCATGATGTAAAACTCTTCAGTGTCCACATACGACTGAATATGCAGACGCGGTTTTCCAATGATGGGAGTAACACACTCTGAGTGGCCAGGACATGCCAACCCTGCCTCTGCTGTGTACCCCATCTCTTCAGCTCTGATGCCCACCTTCATAGCTAACTCTGGTGAGATAAAGTTGGCTTTGGCAACTGGATCAAAGAAGATGAGTGCCGTCTGATCCCTAACTTTACCCCATGCCCTGCATAACTCACTGGCATCTGTGCTGGGCTTGTCACCCACCATGTCTGGCACTAAACCTGCCGTGGGTTTTGGCTTCTTGCCTTTCTGGTCTTCTTTATCCTCTGAGTCAGCTGGCCTTTTCCTTTGTGGACAATTGATAGAAAAGTGACCAGGCTGCTCGCATAGCATTTGTTCTCAGCCATTAGGACCTTCTTTTCCTCGAGCGACTTGCGCACAAAAGGCTTGCTTTTCTGTTTCTTTGCCTGCGCTCCAGAAGTCCCGGCTGAATCCTTGTCGTTGGTGGCCTTTTCTGACCCCTGTGACGCATCAGGTGTCGTTTTCACAAAGGGCTTCTTCGCTGAATTTTTCTTTTGCTTCCCTCCTTTGTCACTGCTCGGAAATCCACTGTCCTCTCCTTTCAACAAGGCAAGACCAGTGTTCGCAACTTCCATAAGCTGAGTAAGGGTAACCACTCTGTTCTTTGTACAGTAATCGCGAAGCCCTTTAGGCAGCCCACAACAGTACTTCTCTATCTCCTCTGTCAATGGCACAAATCTGTAGGAGGTCACTGAGAGTAACGCTTTACAAAACCTCCTATTGTACTCCAGCAAGCTCTTGCACGTAGCTGAAGTAAGCTGGTGCCAATCTGTCATGACGTCGGCTTCAAATTCATTTGACAGCCAAGCAGATGCAAACATTTGCTTGAAGTAAACCCAAGTGGCGGGTGCCTGTCCTTGCATTAACAAAGTCGTCCACCATGTCAGCGCATTGTCCTTTAAGAAAGTGGCAGCTTTCCTGACCTTCGAGGCCTCTGTAAATTTCCCTCCCGCATAAGCTGTATCAAACTGCTGGAGGAAAGTGAGTGCCTTTGTCTTATCCTCGAAACCACTGAAGGTACTAAACTTTATTGCTGCACCACCTTCTTTGTAAGCCTTCGGCTTCTCTAGTGCCCCCAAGTTGTCATACGGAACGGTCTGCAACATGGGCACTGTAGTAGGCATGATCGGCACACCTTGGCCATTCACATTTTGCGTCAGAGGTGCGATATCTGGCTGCTGTCCAGAAAAACCAGCCATGCCAAAATGACCCTGTGGCACCCCAAACTGCCCTGGTTGCAGTGGAAACCTTGCTGCATGCCGATACTACCATACATGGGGTTTGGCATGATGCCTTGCATACCCCCAAACACTCTTCCTGGCATGTACGGCCGACTTCCAGGCGCATAACCAGCCATACTTTGGAACACTGATCCACCCCCGAAATACCCAGGATGTACCGTGGGTGGTGGAAAAACTGAGTGCATAGCCTGGTATCCAGCTCCCTGTCCATTCAAGACAGCATGCTGGCTCTGAAAGGTGGCGGGCTGAACTGGCATAACCTGTGGAATAGGCGTTCTAGCCACCTGTTCAAGCACGGGAGGAACCTGCTTTGGAGCCCCCGACTCCGCAACGTGCGAGTGTTCCCTTTCCTCCTGCGCCACATGAAGTACCTGGGCTTGAGCATCAACAAGCTCCGTACGCGGCGTAGGTTGTCTATTTTGCTGTTGCACTGGTGGCGCTTGCAAGAATTCCATAAACATCGGATTCTGCACCAGCTGCAAAAAGACATTCACCGCGGCAACTAACTGAGTCTTGAACGCATCATCCTCAAGTTGCCCAGTCATAAAGCCCTGTACTACTGGAGGGACATTCACGTTGACAGGAGGTACAGACTGACGTGGCCGTGAGCTTTCGCCAATCTCAAAAACCATAGGAATCTCCTGCCTTCCTTTTAAGAGGAACCCTCTTCCATAATTCCCTTCCCCTTGTCGGCCATAGTGTAATCCCCGCGTTCCTGCACTCTGTGTCTTTATCCCAAAACAATCCACGCTCACTCTTTAAGGAAAAAGTGATTGATGTCCCGGCGACGGAACCATGAAACCGGCCCGTAGGGCGGTAGGCGTTGGCTTTCACCCGTAATTCTTTACTTTAGACACACACATAGAGTACTTTGCAAAGAGACATGTAATGGGAATTAACACTTAATCACACACACGGCTCGGAAGCTAGAATGCTCCGAGCAGATACCGACAACCTGTAGGCCCCAAAATTGGCGCCCCTTTCGATATTTCTTTATTCTTTATCAAAGGGAATAAAACCTGTGATCTCCCACAAGCTGCCCCGCACAATCTAGGCTAAGAAACACCTGTTCTGGCCCGATTTCGGCAACATAATTGTACTAGGACGCTTCACAGTCAGTATCCCCACACGACAGGTGACTTTCCTGACGCATACGGACACTTTGCAAAACCTGGTGAGAATCTGCAGCACGCTGAATTCTCTGTTTTCTGCCCCGAAAATGCGCCAGTTCACCTGTACAGCGGTCCCTTTGCGTCCCCGAACCTCCTAGGGGTATTAGGGTCCGTTTAGGGCCGAAACCCTAAACCTGCAAAAATACACAGCAGGCTGTAATTCCCTGTTTTGGGCTCCCTTTCGCGTGCCAGTCACATCTGTAGCAAGACCTCAAGCTCCCGCACCTGTAGGGCTACTTGCCCTTTGAATCGGACGAGATTTCTGGCGTGAAACCTCTCCGAATTCACCTGTACCTGCGGGGGATTAGCCGCTAGCTAATCCAGTACCTCTGCAAGAGGCTCTTGCCTCGGCAATCGCGCATGGACCCACATAACTGTACATTGGTCGAATGAAAAGCCCACTAGTGGGGCATAACATATTGCTCGCAGGGGAGAGAGAGGACAGTGCGTAGCGTGCAGGGCATCACTCTTGGCACCGCACTGTACATAAGAGGGAAAGGAAGCACTCCATAGCTCTTAACCTATGACAGATTGCAAATGAAGCCTCTCCCAGCTTAAAAATCAGCACTCAATTTTCTATAGGGGGAAAGTCCATGGAAAACTGACACTTGGCGCATTTACAAGCATTTTCCCGTTTCGGGTTCGCCGCTTAAAAATATCATGACCGGTTGCCCAGTTGACTTCGCGGCAGAGTTGTAAAATGTTCCCCTAGTCATACCGGAGGTAATGACGCGAACACATTTCATGGCCCAAAATAGCAGTTCCCTAAATTTTAGGAGATGCTTCCGTTGGGCTCCCACTGGTCTTCTAACCATCTATCCTCATTGGGACCGCATCCAAAAATGCAATGTGGCCCAACTATCGGATACTTTTTGTTGGTAGTCCCACCTTGACTTTACGCCTTAATTGAGTTCACTTCCTAGTATCCACCAACTTGCTAAGTGCAACGGGGGGACCTATATGATCTTGCTCGGAGCCTAGACATCCTCTTACCATACGAATTCCAGTGCCGACCACTTTCCGTCTGCGGGTGAAACTACCATTCACATTGGCCATACAATGTCTGACCGTTTGCTACTTCAAAAAGAGGGTCTCAAAACAAATAAAATAAACCCCATTGGAAAGAAACCAACAACCAAGGTTAGCAGTTGCCACATCCTTGTGACATGGTTAATAACTGCCACGTCCTCGTGACAGCTTGGTGCTTGTGTACACAAATATTTCATACATAGCGTGTAGCTTGTAGCTTTGGAGGAGCATGAAGCTCGTGGGACAAGGCCGACATGGAGTTGGAGGGCCAAGTCCTAAAAGCCTTCGGATGAGAGCGTTGCAAGATGACAAGCTAAAGCTTAACTTTTGAGTTCTGTCGTCCACGGGAAATAGCTCTCAAGCTAAAGAGCTTCCAAGTTTGATTGAAACTTTATAAGGCTGCAATGCTGGCGTAGTAAGCTGACGGGGAAGCAAAGCAGAGCAAAGGTCACCACAGTTTTCCTAGCAGGTTTGTCAATTGTGCAAGATGATGAACTGCGGCAGAGTAATCACCGCGTAGTGACGCTCGTCGATAGTGGTCACGATAGGCTTGCACACATTAAGGTGGAGCTATGTCGGTGTGGGCTGATTAGTTACCAAGTGCAGCAGATTCAGGTCTCGAGACTAGAGATCATGATCGTTGGCAAGATCTCAAGGCTTGTCAACACATGTGCTCGAACTGTGGCTGCAAGGGGTAGGGATGATAGTTACAGGGCTAGGAAGGCAATTGTGCGGGCTTATAGTGAGCAAGGTCCTGGTCCTAGGAGCAACACAGTGGTTTTGTGTGACAGCCGACGAGCTACAAAGTGCGCTTCAAGAAGCATGCAACAGGGCGGCACAAAAGGGGAATGAAGACGGGATGAGGCTCGTATGGTGGGGCTCTGAGTTGCTGCAGCTGCGGAGGTGGAAGCGAGGTGGCCGAGTTGGTTTCTGAAGCTTGATGACACTTTGGTGACGATGCTTAGCACAAGCCAGCCAAGATTACTTGTTGGGGTTGGAGTGTGGAGTCAGAGTCGCCGAGCAGAGCAATGAAGACACAAGTTCAACGACCAACCAAATAGCGTGAGGGAGCAGATGGGCACCGAGTAGCTGATAAGTGAGGGGAGCAATCGACTACAAGCTGTTTTCAATAATTGGGGCTTCTCTCACTAGACTACTAGGCTCAAAAAAAGTTGTGGCCTCAAGAGGAAGATCCCACCAATTTTGTCTTCATAGCCACACACACACACTTGGATATTGCACAAAATTAGCCACACACACACACCTATTTAATTGAGTCCAAATTTTGCAATTGAAAGCTATGACTAAGGGCTATGTACACATATCAACAATGAGATGCATTATGTGTTCGAAAAAAGTAATTATCAATGCAATTGCAAAGGTTTCATACACAAACTAATGCAAAAAACACTAAACAAATGTTCTAAGCAAAGAGCTTTATTAGAGGAGTTTATTCACGCACTAATCATTCCCTTAATTAGTCTCAAAATGAGGGTAGTGGCTCAATGGAAGGACCACGAACATATCCCTACTACTCATTAGATAATTAGAGAGTAGATTAGTGTGTAGCTAAGCTAATAAGAGGACTAAATAGAGAGAATTGGGATCTAGTGATTAGGAAGTGCTAATCATCGTTATGGCTCTGATACCAGTTGTAGGGTTAAGGTGGGTGGATTAGTATGTCATTCATGCTAATGGCATTCTTTGGAGAGGTTAGTGTAGAGCTAGAGAGAGAGACTATTGCACAATACAATAGGGTATAATTGCAAATGAAAAAGCTTACCTTTGTTATTCAGCAAAATGTGCCTCTATATAGGCTTATACAAAAGAGACAGCCTTTTGACACATGAGCACAAGATGTGGCTGCCTATGCACAAACACAAGTGGCTTTTCTTTACACATGGATGGTAAGGGGTTCTTCACATGGGTTATACACATGACACTTTTCTAGATGGAAGAGATTGTTCACACAAGAAATGCAACAAAACCTTGCATCCCATCAGCTGCACTCTGAGGTGCATTTGGTTGTAAAAGACCTCTATATCTCTTGGCCAAGACCTCTTTAGGTCATTTGCGAGAGGAGTGATGAGGGAGTTGTTGAACAGCTCATGGCCTGGACCACGATGGTTATTTGCAGGGAGAGTGTTCAACGACGGCTATATGTTTTGGTGTCTTATAACATGCATGTGAGCATTTGTGTTGCATTATGATGTGTCAAACTCTAAATATTCCTAATGGGGTAAGATTGCATGCATATGTAATTTTAGTACATCGAGATACCCGTTACAGATCAACGCGATCTGGGTGTGATGACTAATTTTGCTATGTCGGAATATCAAGAGCTCCGATATCAAATGAGAAAACTAAATGACCCTTGGATATTTTTTAGCTAACTTGAGTTGTTTTGCAAATATACAGTAATCGCGGACGATTACTCTTCTCTCGAGATGTCACAAACTACCAACGTATCAAGCCACTAAAGACCCTGTCGGTTAGGGCACTCCGAGCCTAACCCTAGCCAACTTGCGCATCCCGACCGAGGGGCCTAGACCCTAGTAGTAGCAGAAGAAGAAGAAGAAGAAGTTCTCACCAATTTACAGTACCTCGCCGAGTGGGCCAAGCATATAAAGCGTTCCCAATTATTAAGTTCTTCCAATTCTTGGGACCCCGTCTGATGGGGCCTAAAATAATGAAATAAAGCAGCACACACACTCACACAAGTTTTCCTTGCGTAAAACCTGATGACGTGGCAGTTGTGCAAACGCCCCACGTTTTGCATTGACTGCCATGTAGCAATGAACGCATTCCCGCGAATCATGGACAGCAAGTGACGTGGCAGATTTGACAAACACCCTGTTTACGCTAGCTTTTGAGAGATTAGAAGCTTTTAGACTTGTAGCTTTTTATGTACTGCTTTTGAATGGCCGTGGGCCTCTAATTCGTGTGGTGGGCTCTCTCTCTTGCATTCTAGCGGGAGCAGATGCAAAGCAAAGCCACCAAAGCTGTAAAGAGCTAAGCAATATAAAGAAATACTGAAAGGGGCCTGGGGCCAGTGCTCTCTTGGAGTGGAACTCCGCCACTCCGTGTCTCATGTGCCGTGCATCTCCTTCAGTTCTTTTGAAGTGCTTAAAAGTCTATTCTTTTCCGTTGACATGTGGTGCCCGTTCCGTTGCAATCAACCATCCTCTTTTGAAGCTCTAATTTTATTAGAAAATCCTTTATCTACAATTGGAACTCCCTGACTTTTCACATCCCATTTGTCAGACATTCACTGCTAGATAATAATGCTATGAAACACCAACTGGGCATGTTTGGCTGTTTAAGAATACTAACCATCAATTCCATTAGGTGCATCAGTGCCGGTTCATTTTAGAAAACCCACTAGATAAAAAGACAAGAAGGTACCTGGTTTGACAACATGCCTGTTGGTGAGGATGATGCCGAGGCTCTTGTCCACAATGAAACCGGTGGCATGAATGGATCCAGCAGATTCAGTATCAAACGCACGGGTCACAGTTGACTTGATTACGACGACTGCTGAAACAACACGGTTGAGAGCCTTCCTCCAATCATCTGCTAAGGCTGAACTTGGGCCGAGAGCATCTGATTCTATCTCCATCCCGAAAGAAAGGGGGCTTCTCAAGCAAAGAATCAAGCCTCAGACCTCCGCAAAGACCATGATAACTGGAATTTAGCCGCTCTGTGAGAAAAAATTGAGCAAAACAAAGCGGTCTGACTCTCGTAGGAAATGCAGCGGCGGCCACAGAGATCAGCGCTTCAATGGTATGAGCGCATCGTGCCAAAGGTGCGTGAGCCGCAAGACTCCTTGCCACTTGGGTAGATGCTTACAAAACCATAAGTTGGTCCTTGAGCTTGGAGAATAAGAGCTACTAGGCTATGTAGGGTCTTTTCTTTGCTACCACATACCATTTTTTATCTTGATTATGTAAGAGTGATTTCTGCCATAGTGGAAGGCGAGGTATGCCACTTGGCATGCGTGCATTGGTGGTAAAGCTAAGAATGGGCATGCGTGCGTTGGCGTGTTGCGCTAGCGTTGATTTGTTAAAAGTATGCAGAAAGAAAAAGCAATCGCAGCCAGTGGCAACCACCACCTTTTATAGCAGCGTGCATTGTTCTTAGCGTGCAGAAAAGCAAGCAACGCATGCACAGAGAGAGAGAGAGAGAGAGAGAGAGAGAGAGAGAGCACAGACATCTTATAGGATCATGGGATTCGTATCTTCTTTATAGGTGGTGGCATTCTCAGACATCTTATAGGAGTTGGATGCATGGAAGATGTGAGGCAGGTATTGGAATTTGATGAGATGCTTGTGGATTCCATAGATGAATATGGATCCACAGCGATGCACATTGCCATCAGAAGGAGAAGACCTGAGTTGGTTCAGTTGCTGCTTGAATTCCGAGCTAATATTGATATAACAACCAACATGGGTGAAACTGCGTTGCAAGAGGTGGCCATCCGAGGAGATACATTGATTGTGGGGCTATTGTTAGCCAAGGGTGCTAATATCAATGCAAAGACTCCACTTGGGCATACAACTTTGCAGACGGCTGTTTGCAAAAGGCCATTTGCAAGTGGTGAAGCTTTTGTTGGAGAATGGTGCAGATGTAAGTGAACTAGCAGGGGATGGTAAGACAATTCTACACATAGCTGTGGATAAAGCAAGATATCCCTGTATGGAGCTTCTCTTGCAAATGGGTGCAAATTCAAATGGGAGGATCAAGGATGATGGCAACACACCTTTGCATTTGGCCATCCTAAGAGTAGATGAAAAAGCAATGGAGATCCTCCTTAGGCATGGGGCTTGCAAAGAACTGAAGAATAGAAGTGGGAAAACCCCAGGTGACTTGGCAAGAGAGAAAGGGCGGCAAGCACTCATCTTTCTCGATGAGCTTGTCCTGGGAGATGAGTTGCGGAGTGCGTCGCGCAAGGGAAATCTAGTGGTTGTGAGAGACAGTTTGAGATATGGTAGTGTAATGAATGGACAAGATGATCATAAGTGAATGGCACTGCATATTGCTTCTTTTAATGGTCGTATGGGAGTTGTGCATGCACTTCTTGAAGTTGGGGCAGATTTAGAGTGTCTAGATGATGCCTCATATACTCCTCTGCTTTGTGCTGTGGAGGCTGGCAATAAGGACATTGTGAAGCTCTTGTTAAAACATGGAGCTTATGTCAATGCACGCACCAGTGATGGCAGCACTGCCCTTGATCTGGCCACTACATTCAAGCATCCAGGGATTGCTTCTTTGCTGCTCGAATGGGGTGGATGCAGCAGCAAACATTCAAAAGGCATAAAAATTGAGCGAGGCTTCTCAATAAAGAGAGAGTGTCCTGTAAAGGGAACCAGTCAATTTGTGGATATAGAGGACAAAGGTAGGCAAAAAAATCATTTGGTAAGGATGTTTTTTGATATTCTCCAGTAAAATCTCTCAGGATGGCATTGACAGGACCGACCGAAATGACGATGATCCCATATACAGTCCAGTAGTGGTTGGAGGAATACAGAGTCATGTGCACAATCAAAGTGATGATGGGAGTTTGGGATAGCTAATTGTCTTCTCATTGATGTGCCTTTTCCATTTTTTGGGTTTTCCCTTTATGAGGTTTGAGCAACAAGAGCTAGTAATTGCTTGAATCAATAATGTATGTACATAACTGCTTTTGTAAATTAGAGTGCGGTGTATTGTTTTGATTACCTTTATGAGACAAAGAGCTACGAAGAGTTTTTTTTTCTACAAAGAAGATCCTTCTATCAGTTAAAATCCTGTCCAATGGGCTACATCAGCCCTACCATGATGGTGAAAGGTTAAACTGTAAAGAGGTTAGACTCTAAAGTCTAGACTCTCCCAAACTGAGGGACAAAAGAATACACAACGGCTACATCATAGAATGAGAGGGGGGAAAACCAATTTGGTGGCTTGCAGTACCATTGAAGACCGTGAAAAAGATATTGACCGCCACAATCTAATCAATGCCTCGCGTGGTCCCTCAGCGTTGTCTGAGCTGCCCTGGATGGTATCATACTGCCTCTGAGCGTGTGGAACAACTCAAGCCATAAAGCTCGAATTGCCACTACAGGTGGCTCGTGCCATCCCTCGAAGATGCAAAAACATATGAACCAGAGGCCAGGGCCGCTGAGCAGCTCTAGCTGAAGTCTCTCTCGTGTTGCCATGTTGTGATCGAGAAGCCAAGTGTTGGGCATTGCTGGGTTCCCCCTGCCTGTTCCGTCTCACAGGCAAGTGGTGGCCCTGAACTAGCTAACTATGCACTGCCCCCAGGTGAGGACCTTAACTCGGAGGATGGAGGCTGTCACACGAAGAATTATGAGCCAAACCTATGGCCATTGCAGGTGGCTCCATGCCGACTCTTGAAGATGCAACAATAAGTATAGCTTTGACACTTTGCGCACCAAAATTAACTTCCTCAAATCAACGGATGCCAAGTGGCATGCCTCCTCTTGCTCCGTTCCAGAAATTGGTATTAAATTGGTGGAAAGGTGGCGGAACAATGTAAGGAAGGTCTACAAGCGGCTCCATCCAAGATTGTGCGTTGATCCACACGACCGATACCAAAGGTACACTTATATTCCGTATTTTGATTTCTTTTATGTGATCTCAAAAGTACTTAGATTAAATCATGTATACATTAAAACAATAAATTAACATCATTTTTATTTAAAAGATTGTAGATGAGGGTGACAAAGGTTGAAGAATTTTTGTGATGCCCAACAAAGGGACACGTTGACAATAAGCCACGGCAAGGCAACGTGGAATGATACATGTCTTCATAAAACATTGGTAATGAGTACTTCCTTGTAAAGCTGTATTATTTTTACAATAAGAAAGTCTCTCTAACATTTGAGGAGAAGCATAAGTCCCCCTTCAACACTGAAGGGGATAAAAGTGGCGGGGGAGGGGCACGCTCCCTACGGTATTATTATAAATGTGGAGAACGGTGCCAACTCCACACCATACATATGTATGGTTTTTTCTTTTTTTATGGGCACAAGCATCGTAAATGCACGAAATACATCTCGTTTTGTTTTTATTATAATGTGGATCTGTTTACATTCATACATCTTTTCATGAAAAATCTCATTTGTGATGCGAGGTCATAGAGCTTTTGGTGAAAGCTTCGAAGAGGTATGTTAATGAGCCATCAGCACAAACTATGCCATGAGGTAAGAGCCACACCATTATCACTTTTTGAATTCTTACCGTGTGCACAGTAAAGCAATCAAGGCAAACTAGTTGCCTTTTCAAATATGCTTTTTACGATCTCTAGTATAAGACCTTTTCTCCACAAAAAGCTATTACTTTTGCAAAGGAGCAGCAAGCACTTTTTGTTGCCTTACCAAAGAGAGTGACTTTCAAATCAAGAGTAAATTTTAAATCTAAAATATGTGTAGGTTTACTACCTGCTTTCAATATTAGTCAAATATGTAATACGTTTTTGGTTATTCATAGCAAAACAGAAAGCAGTTATGCTTACGTTGCTCAAATAGAATACAAAGAAAGGAAAGGAAACTACTTTGAGATCTCTCTTTGTCTCTGTGTGTGTGTGTGTGTGTGTGTGTGTGTGGGGTATAAAAGATAGAGTGTTGACAATCCTTTGAAATGACGATAAGTTGAGCTTCAATTCTCAAAATCTTATAAGCTCCACACATCTATAGCATCTAGTATATATTTATGTAACGTTTATTTGCCTTCACAATTGTGATTATGCTAAACAAATGATCTTATAAGGGAAACTTTGAAGAGGAGAAGAACATAAAGACTAATGGCAAGTATGGAAACTTGTTGTTGCTTGTATAGATGATGAAATGATGTAGCATGTGCATATCAGTTGGGCACCAGGAAGGCTACAAGATGTGATATTTCCAAAGAGATAATCATGGCTAGAAGAACGTCCTTTAGATGGTATGATCACAAGAGCTGTAAGAAGCCATTGGTGGACATGTCATAGATGATTATGTTAATTCTTATTATGATCAATATGTGACCCGTCTCCTCCGATGACCAAACACCATACATGCACGCGCACACAATCCTTCCCACCTTTTGTGAGTACTCATTTTGTGTCCACCGAATCTTTTAAAGGACTATAAGCATTTGGAATCCAAGATTCAAGTCGTTTTTCTCCTTTGCATCTTTTTTTTTTTGGCCAAACTTGCAATTGTGAGTAAATGTATTAAAATCATCATAAAAATTGCACCATAACCTCAAGTTCGTGTCTAGCCTTGAGAGATCGTTCGATATATCATGAAACTAAATCATAACCCAAATTCCCTTATACATTGTCAGAAGTCATGACTGTGAGGATTACACGATTCCACTCATCCGAGTTTTTTCTTCTCCCAATGGCCATAATTGTTTCCTTGCTTTCTTGGATAATCTTCGAAAAGCTGGCTACAGACATGTCCTTATCAAAAATTCAACAGTTCCTGGTCTTCGTTACTTGCTAAAAGTAACAAAATCTAATAGTTTGTGTACCAACATCGCTTACATCCTCACAACTAGGACAAACATCAATGCCCTGCACAATATTCCAGACACCCTTTGACACAAGGACATGTTGCATCATGTAAGCCCACATAGGGTAATTGTCCCCATCCAATCTGTCCTCAGCACAACAAACATCTTGAACACATTTGTGTTGTTGTCAGCCATGGTAAATGTTGCACCTGATGTGAAAACTGCCCAAAAAGAGGAGAAACAAAGTGGGAACAAAGTACGTGCTATATAGCACAAGCCATAGAAGACTGTAAGGGACCTATTATGAAAAAAGCGACACTGACAGAAATTTTGCAAAAAATGACAAAATAGTATGCACAATACTGCATGTAGTGGAAACGGAGGCCGAAATGAGCCCGAATCAAAAATCTAAGCAGACTAAGCTCTTCAAGTATCCCCAAAATTTTTATCGACCTACGAACGCTCGCCAAAGCTCACATAAATTGGAGAAAGTGAGTAGGCATTTGCTAGAGCTGTTGGCTACTTAGCCGTTGCAAGTCTTGCTGCAAGGATAGTTGTTAGAGTTGTTTTGCGTACGGTAGAACAAGCTCGTTGGGATGTAAAAGATGCACAAGCTCATGCATTGATTTCGTTGTCTATGAAGCTCTCTATTACTCCCCACATTCGTTCAACGAAATTCTGCAAAATAGGCTTGGGATATTCTGGTTGGTCTTTATGCAAGTCGCAATGAGGCTAAAATTGCATTTATGCATAAAGGGCTAGAATCGAAGATTATGCATGAGGAAGATGATATGGACACTTTCCTTGCTGGTGTCAAGGATATCAATGAGCAACTTATTTCTGCAAGTGAAGTCATTTCAGACAGTTCCCTTGTGCAGACTGTTCTTGATGCCTTACCAGATTCTTACCAGACTTTTGCTCGTACTTGGAGACTTATGACCCAAGGAATTCTGAAGTTGTCAAGTTTGATGCATTATGCACATCGTTGTTGCAAGATTCGCTTTCCAAAAAAAGTAGGACTAGACAACGTGCAGTTGAACAAGCCTTTACTGATGCTCAAAGAAAAGGTGGTAACAGTAATGCAGTCACTTCTCATGGTTCTTCTGCGAGTGGGAAATCACATGTTCCTAATGCTTTTGTTGGCAACAATTTGTCTGGAAATTCTGGTGATAAGGGCAAAAATAAGATGCGTTGCCATTATTGTAAACCTAATGGTCACTTGATCAAGCACTATCCTAAGTTGAAGGCCAAAGAGGCAAAGAAGAAAGAGGGTGGTTCCACTGCAAATGTTGGTTCCACTACAAATGCAGCTATTGTCAAGTCTTCTATGAAACAGTCTCTGATGCTGATGTTGATGCAGAATGGGCTTTTAGTGCAGAGTGTACCTATAATCTTGTTGTCCATGATGCATGCATGTCAGTTGCTGCAGATTCACATGTGTGGTATTTTGACAGTGGTCCTACAAAGCACATTACCTCACATCATGATTTGTTCACTTCTCTTGAGTCTGTCCCTCATGGGAATTCAGTTACTTGTGCCAACAATGCCTCTTATCCGGTTCAGGGAGTTGGAAAGATTGTGCTTACTGCTACAAATGGTAGTTCTTTCACACTTGTTGATGCACTTTATGTACGCGGGATCAAGAAGAATCTTTTGTCTGTATCTGCACTTGCTAGACTTGGTCTTGTAGTCAAATTTGTGGATGATAGATGTACTATACATGATCTCAGTTTCGGTGATGAAATTGTTGCATCTGGCATTTTATGTCGTGGGCTGTATAAGCTCACTTTATATGACAAGTGTGGGAAAAATTTTGCAAATGCAGTTGTGGATTCAAAGGCTATTTCAGATGCAAAACTTTGGCATGCACGTTTTGGTCATCTGAATGTTGCTAGTTTGTTGTGTTTTCAGAAATCTAATATGGTTGCTTCTTTGCACCTCTTGAAGCACCTCTCAAACATGTTTGTGAAAGCTGTATTTTGGGTAAGATGCAGCGTTCTAAGTTTCCAAAGGATGGTTCAATGAGGGCCACATGCAGGTTGCAGCTTGTGCATAGTGATGTTTGTGAGCCTATGCAAACTCCGTCCTTGAGCAATTACCTTTACTTTGTGACTTTTATTGATGATTACTCCAGGCATGCATGGGTGTATCCGCTTAAGGCAAAGTTTGAAGTTTTAATGTGCTTCAAACAATTTTTGGCTATGGTTGAAAATGTCTTGAAATGTACTATGTGCACCCTTCATTTCGATCGAGGGGGAGAGTATATGTCTCATGAATTTAAATGCATTTCTGGCTAGTCATGGGATAAAACACCAATGTACAGTGCCTTGTACGCCTCAACAAAATGGCTGTCAAATGTATTTTTGTTTGCTAAAATCAAAGGTTACAGGTTGTATCATCCACAAACAAAGTGTATTCTGGTTTCACAGGATGTTGTGTTTGTGGAAGATTTTGTTCATCCCTTGTTGTCATGTACTAAAGGCAATAATGTAAGCTCACAGGACATTTATGACACCTTGTTGCCTCTTTTCAGTGGTGGAAGTTCGAATGTAAATTCCAATGAGACAAATGTATAGCCTATGGGGGTTTTTGAAAATTTTACAGATCAGCCTATTATTGATGTAGATGTACATGATGTACTTGATGAGGAAAGGGCTGAAAATGAGCAAGCTAGAGGTATGCCAAAATGACTGGTGCATACATTGCGTGACAGTAAATTGGATGCACCTTTGTCTAGTCGCACTCATTTAGGCTCTCACCGATGGGAGCGGAGCTATGGTGGGTGGTACCGGCTGCAGGCCATGGCGAGTGTACAAGTAGTAGTAGTAGTAGTAGTAGAGAGAGAGAGAGAGAGAGAGAGAGAGAGAGAGAGAGAGAGAGAGAGAGAGAGAGAGAGAGAGAGAGAGAGAGAGAGAGAGAGACTTGACACAGTAGGAGAAAACTACACGCTGTGCTTAATTTATTTTTCTTTGTAAAACAAAACTTACAATGTATGGAAATACTTGCCATGCAAATTCAAAAGGTAACTAAAGTTTCATCTGCATTCTATGAGCAGTGTCCCCACGGGCTAGACACTTGACATACTGGGCTTGCATACCCAACACTCACCGTGCATCTTATGCATCAGATTGTTATGCTTTAGCTGTGTCTAGCTTCCATGATGTTGAGGAACCTCTGTCTTTTGATGAAGCACATAATTCAAAAAATTGGAAGGCTGCCATGCAATCAAATATATGATACACTTATAGAAAACGACACATGGACTTTATGTGATTTGCCTCCTAGAAAAAAGGCCATTGGTACAAAGTGGGTTTACAAGTTTAAACGCAAGCCGGATGGTGAGATTGATCCCTATAAGGCTCGACTTGTTGCAAAGGGTATGCACAACAAAATAGCATAGATTATGAAGAAACTTTTGATCCCACTTGTTGTATGACTACTGTGTGTTTTCTATGTGCATTGGCAGCTCATTTTGGTTAGGATGTACATCAATCAGACACTGTTTGTCATAAAACTAATATCTAATCCTCCCAAATGATTTTCTCATGTTAAAATGATCATTTAATATGGGGAAGTACCAGGGGAATAAAAGCTATAATATTGATAAGGCTGCCAGACTGGTCTTAGAAGGGATCCAAAGGAGGGAAAATAGGGATCCAAGCTGTCCCCAAAGGGAAGAATGAACACATGGTAGGCTCCTAACCCAACTGCCCCCAATATCCCCTCAAATCCTATTGGATGGCCATAGAGGTGGACCAATGAGAATTAGGCTAGAGTAAAATTAGTCAAAAATAATTTAAAAACGCTTGATAAAAGAACCAATAGAAATTAAGCTCCCCAGAAGACTATTGGACAATCTACCAAGGGGTCCAATGAGCATCAAGTATCCTATTGGCCAAAAGGCTAAAAGGTCAAATAAGAGTCTAGTAAATTATTTTAATTACCTAAAGCTCTCACAAAAGGGGAAAGGAGGACACATGTCACAAGGCTATCAATTGTGCGTCTAATTTGTGATTGGCTAAGCTTTACAGGAGCCAATGGGAGGCCATCATGAGTAATTGGCAAGAAGAGTCGACCAAGATGAGAGAGAGGGCTGCATTTTGGTCTAACACATTGCTACACACACACACACACACACACACACACAACTCATGTGTGCAAGAAGAACTCCATCTCCTTCTCCAAGAATTGAGAAGTAGAGGCCTACACCAACAACTCTTGGCTATGGAATGCAAATCCAACCAAGAGCCAAGCTTCAATGGCATGCTCATCTCCTCTACCATGCTAATTACTAAGCTAAGATATGCCATTAGAGTGATTAGTGAGGAGAATACTTCTTTTTTGTAAGATACATATTCTTCCTCTCAATCATCCTCATTCCCTGCTAGATCTTAGCATTTTTGAAGGTGTGTGAGGTCTTGGGACTGAGGCTAGGGACACTAGGTGTGTTTTTCAAGCATAATTTGGTGCATGAAGCTTTCATCTTCATTGCACCAACGAGTTTTGTCAAGGAACACAAGAATTATATTGTACAAAAGTCTCCTTTGATGGGAGAAGTTATAATACAAAGCCTTTATGGAGGGGGGATCGGCTCCATGTAAATCCGGTCCTCAATTGTTGTCAATTTTTCTATTTCTCTCTCTTTTCAAGTATTGTCAATGCCAAATTAACTAGGTAAATTGTGATGTTGCTTTCTCAAATTAAGTACTCTCTCTATGCTCATTAGGAATTTGTTCTTAATGAAATACTCACTATGTTATCAATTTTTGCTACACACAAGTTACTAGTGCATTAAATGTTGCATTGGTATCAAAGCTATTTGTTTCTCTTTCTTGCTCAAGAAGAGAGGTCCTCAAGCTTGCTACAAATGGTTGGTGTTATTAATTGCAAAAGAGTATGGCTAACAAGGGAAAAGAGATTGAAATGAATGTTGATAGCTTTGATTTTGCCAATGAAAGAGCAACGAATGATGCCTCTATGCTTGTGAACTATCTTGTTTCTAGGCTTCAACAAGCCTTGGACAATCCATCCCTCCAAGATGAATAGCTACAGCAATTGCACACCCATGGTATTCTCCAAACTCCCCACCAAGAAGAGAGAGTACCTAGGAAAGCTCCTTGTGAGACTTCCAAAAGAGGACTCTCTCCAATAAGGCAAGAAGAGGAGGATCTGTATGAAGGGCTCAAAAATTTACTACTCTGAGGCATCTCCCTCCCAAAGGAGAACCCAAGTTTCAATGGTAGAGCCCCCACCAAAAGAATGAGAAAGAAGTGAGTCTCGTTCCACCTCAGCGGAGATGGCTCCATGAAGACGACGGGCAAAAAGCTCTCCAACACCCCCTAAACGGAGAAGACCAACACATACTTCTCTACACCATAATTCAAAGAGGGAAGAGAGAAAACAAGAAAAGAAAAAGGCGAGAAGGAGGTCACCCTCTTCTCCATCTTCTTCATCCTCTTCCTCTTTTCAAGAAAGTGATGGAGCAGATAACGAGGAACAAGGGAAGAAAAAGGAGAGAAAGCGGTCACCCTCTTCTCCATCCTCCTCATATTCTTCCTCTTCTGAAGAAAGCGATGGTGCAGCACTCGAACCACCCAAAAGAAGAGGCCATAGGAAACCCTATGCCACCTAGAAAAGGTCTTCCAAGTTCAAAAGTTAAAAGAGGGAGGAAAGAATATCTCTTTCCTTACCTACAATGGCACATTTGGTGCTACGGACAAAGTATTGGCCTTTATCCAACAATTCGATGCGGTGTTTGGTGATGAGGGCTTCACGGAGTCCTCTAAGCTATGTCATGTAGCTATGCATTTTCAAAATTCCGCCAGGCAATGGTGGTCTATCCTACGAGCAAACAGTGAAGCTCTACGAACATGGAAAGCTTTAAGAGCTTCCATCATGAAGCAGTTTTTGGCTACCGATGCCAAAGACAAAGTACTCACTGAATGGTGAAGCTTGAAGCTCTCTCCCTATGAATCTATTCACAAATATGTAGAAAAGTTTTGGGATTTACACCTCAAATCCACTTCTTCAAAAAGATGGATTTTGGAGAGCAAAAATAACAATTTTGCGGGTTTAACTGAGGACATGGCGGAGTATGTTAACTGCCAAAGGCCATGCACCATATCTGCAGTCATACACCATACCATGGTGGCTTCAAGAATCAACTTCCAACAAGGGGCTAAAAGAAATCTTAAGCCCACAAAAAACAAGGACCGTAATGAGCCTAAGGGGAAGGACAACGTCCAAAAGTCTCCCAAATGCAACACCAACAACAACAAAGTGAAGGAGAAGGGAGTTTATAACGGCAAAAATAAACTCTCTCCTGCAGAGCTAGAGCGTTATCGAAAAGATAACCGTTGTTTCAAGTGCAAGGAGCAAGTGCATGCCTATCGTGCTTGTCCCCACAAGAATACACGTAATGAGCCTCCTAGAGCTACCTTGGTCGAAATTCAAGAAGAGGATGGTCACAAAGGATCTCCTCTATGTCATGCTTGGGTAAAGGTAATAGAACATGATGCTTTCATTCCATTTGACCCTGGTTCTACTCACAATTTTATATCCACAGAGTTGGCCACCAAGCTAGGCATCCAAGCCTATGAGATGGGAGATGTACTACCTGCCAATGGTGCTTTCAAGGGGCAAGAAGCCTCAGTCACTCCCTTAATTGGAATATTGAGGCTCCATGTCCAAAGCTATGTGGACAGAAGGATTTCTTCATCTCTCCTCTCAAGCACGAGGATGTAATCCTTGGGCACGATGGTTTGATCACATGACTGCCAATGTTAAATTCCCTGAAAGGAAATCTCTTTAGGTTCACGGAAAAAGATATGTACATAGATGCTAAGGAGTTGGGTAGCACCATACCCATTGTACACAAGCAAGCTTTCAATAAGTCAATAAAGAGCTCTATATCCGTTTACATGATGTTTGTTAAAGATTCTCAAAATGAACCTACTATTTTAGCAAAAGAAGATATGAGCAATCAAAAGGGAGTAGAGTTATCCAATTTCCTCAAGGGATTCCAAGATGTTTTTATTGACGACATCCCTTGTGAGCTACCTCCCAAACGAGGCAATGACGACCATGCAATTGAACTTTTTCGAGGAAGCTCACTGCCTAATAAACCTCCTTACCGAGTTTCTCAAGCTCAACAAGAGGATATTATGTGGCAAGTGCATGAGTTGGTTGAGAAAGGCATGGTTAGGCGTAGCTCATCTCCATTTTGTTCATCATTGTTATTAGTGCAAAAGAAAGATGGCATATACCGTATGTGTGTCGACTATATAGCACTAAATAAGATCACTATCAAGAATAGGTTTTCCCTTTCACGGGTATAAGACCTATTTGATAAGCTACAGGGGTCGACCTACTTCAGTAGGATTAACCTAAAAAGTGGCTACCATCAATTAAGGATAGTTGATCAAGACATTGTAAAGACCGCATTTTGCACTACGTTTGGTCTTTACAAGTACATTGTCATCCCTTTTGGCTTGACCAATGCACCAGCCACATTTAACCGTCTGATGGAGAATCTATTCAGGCCTTACCAAACCTTTACTAGAGTGTTCTTCGATAATATAATCATCTACTCTAATTCTATTAGACAAACACAAGCAACACCTCCAGGTAATATTTCAAGTTTTACAAGAGAATAAACTTTATCTTAATCAAAAGAAAAGTGAATGTTTCTTACAAGAGATTCAGTATTTAGGTCACATTATCTCTCAAGATGGCATCCAAATGGATCCATCAAAGCTAGAGGTAATAAAAGGATGGCCTAATCCAAGGAATCTTCATGAACTAAGAAGCTTTAAAGGCATGTGTGCATACTATATACGCTTCATAGAAAAGTTCTCACAAATCGTGGGACCATTACATGACCTAACAAAGAAAAATGTTAGGTATAGATGGTCCACCAAGGAGAAAAATGCTTTCAAAAAACTTAAAGAGAAGCTTATCTCTCAACCTGTGCTTACACTACCGGATCTCTCAAAGCCATTTCAAATCCAATGCGATGCCTGTGGTGATTTCCTTGGAGCTGTTTTTCTTCAAGAAGGGCACACCATAGCCTACAAAAGTCGAAGGGTTGATTCTGTTGAGCAAGCTCTAGGGATATATGAGAAGGAACTCTTAGAAGTTCTACATGCTCTAGACTCGTGGAAGCACCATTTATTGGGGACTCCTTTCATTCTTTGAACGGATCACCAAGGCCTTAAGTACTTCATGACGCAGACCAAGCTCTCTGACAAACAAATGAGGTGGGCAAATTTCTTTTTGCAATATCATTTTCATATTGCTCACATTGCTGGCAAGCATAATCAAGTGGCTGATGCACTCTCAAGAAGACCGAGAGTGAATGTGGTATCCATAGCAACTCACAATTATCTATCTTCTATGATAGATGAGTACGCTATCGATTTCGATTTAAAAGATGTGATTTCAGCCCTTGCACCAGGGAAGAAGGAAGAACCATTTACCCTACAATATGGTTTTCTTCTCTATGGCAATAGACTATGTGTTACTAACTCACTATGTGAGAAAGTAGTGTATGAATCTCATGCTCCTCCTTATGCAGGGCATAGAGGGATTCAGTCTACCCTAAAAGGGATAGAAACATACTTCTATTGGCATGCCATGAAAGCAAACATACAAGAGTATGTTTCAAAATGTGTGGCATGCCAAAAGATAAAATTTGATAGAGGGAAGCAACCTGGATTGCTTCAACCTTTGCCAATCCCTAATTCACCATGGGAGAGCATATTCATGGATTTTATCTTTGGATTGCCAAGGTCTATCCATGGGAATACAGGAATACGGACGATAGTAGACATGTTTAGCAAAGAAGCACATTTATACCTGTCAAAAAGACTATCAAGGCCCATCAAATGGCAACCCTCTTTATATCACAAATCTTCAAGTACCACGGCTTGCCAATGTCCATAGTGTCGGATAGAGATCCTAGAATGACCAGTAATTTTTGGAAGGGTCTCTTTGATAATTTAAGTACAAGGCTAAATTTCTCTTCGGCCTATCACCCGCAAACGGATGGCCAAAGTGAAATAGCTAACCAAATAATTCTTCATTTACTAAAGCTCATGTCACAGAAGAAGATCAAAAGTCCCAATGGGAGAAGTACTTACCTTTAATGGAGTAAGCTTACAATAGCACTGTATATACTTCCACGGGAAAAGCACCCTTTGAGGTGATAAAGGGAAGATAAAAAAGTCCCCTGCTACTCAAGGTACATGGTAAGATCTTTGCTGCTGATGAATATAGCCGAGACCTGCAAGAATCTTTCCAAAAGATTAAGGATGCTATACCCATCTCTCAGCAAAGGCAAAAGGTTGCTACTGATAAGCATAGAAGAGCCCTAGCCTTTAAACAAAATGACTAGGTCTTGCTTAAGTTTCCCAAGGCTCGATTAAGGCACACGACGAGCAAGAATCCTACGCGGCATCAAAAGTACTATGCTAAGTTAGCAAAAAGGTACTATGGTCCCTTTCAAATTCTTAGACCAATCAATGAGATGACCTATGAATTCAAGTTGCCCAACCATTGGTTCATACACAATGCTTTCCACGTGAGCCTACTAAAGTCTTATAAAAGAGAGCCACCTCAAGAAGCAACCATTGAAGACCCACCGGAGATCAAGGATCAAGAAGAGGTGCTGCAGTGTGAGTCCATTCTCCAACACAAAAGACAAGGAATTACGAGGCGGAAGACTATCCGATGATAACGTATCAAGTTTAAAAATTATTCTTTCGAAGATGCTAGATGGATGCAAGGCATACAATTAAAGGATAAACTAAACCTTGTCAACACTTACAATGATTCCCTCGAGTAAGCAAATGTAAATATGTATAAATGAACAAAGTTTTTGTCTTATAAGACTCTCTTTTCCTTTATTGTGCACAAATGGTAATAAGTATGCATGCTTAGGATCATGTTTGTGGAGACGACGTCTCTTGAACACCAAGTAGAGCTTGTCACTCTACTATGGAAGATTGATACATACTAATGTGCACACATGCTTGCGGCAGCTAAGGTTCTCAAGCACCAAATGGACTAATCATCCATTCTGGAACGGTGTCGTAGGGTAACATAGGGATCCTCTACCCGCTAGCAAACGGACTAATGACTATGATTTATCTTCTCTACCTCATAATCAAGGACGACGATGATTTCAAGAGAGAGATAATGTCATAAAACCTAATATCTAATTCTCCCAAATGAGTTTCTCATGTTAAACTGATCATTTAATATGGGGAAGTACCAAGGGAGTAAAAGCTAGATTATTGGTAAAGCTGCCAGATCAGTCTCAGAAGGGATCCAAAGAAAGGAAAATAGGGATCCAAAGGGGGACAAGTGCAAATGAGCAATGTGCTGCAATGGGGCTTAAAAGACCTAAGGTTTAGCTCCATTAAGACTTCCATAGGCTAAAGTTCATAAATTTAATTCAATAGTCCAATAGCCAAAGTAGGGCAAAATTGGATGGTTATGGGAAGACTAAAAAGTCTTTCCACATCCCTAGGAAGGAGGGGGCGAGCCCTAATAGTAGGGGATGAGAGAGAAACACACACACACACACACACACACACACCCAAGCTGTCCCCAAAGGGAAGAATGAACACATGGTAGGCTCCTAACCCAACTGCCCCCAATATCCCCTCAAATCCTATTGGATGGCCATAGAGGTGGACCAATGAGAATTAGGCTAGAGTAAAATTAGTCAAAAATAATTTAAAAACGCTTGATAAAAGAACCAATAGAAATTAAGCTCCCCAAAAGACTATTGGATAGTCTACCAAGGGGTACAATGAGCATCAAGCAGCCCAATGGCTTGCCTAAATCCTATTGGTCAGAAGACTAAAAGGTCCAATGAGAGTTTAGAAAATTATTTTAATTACCTAAATCTGTCACAAAAGGGGAAAGGGGGACACATGTCACAAGGCTATCAATTAAGATTCTAATTTGTGATTGGCTAAGCTTTACAGGAGTCAATGGGAGGCCATCATGAGTAATTGGCAAGAGGGGTCGACCAAGATGAGAGAGAGAGATGCATTTTTGTCTGACACATTGCTACACACACACACACACACAACTCATGTGTGCAAGAAGAAATCCATCTCCTTCTCCAAGCATTGAGAAGTAGAGGCCTACACCAACAACTCTTGGCTATGGAATGCAAATCCAACCAAGAGCCAAGCTTCAATGGCATGCTCATCTCCTCTACCATGCTAATTACTAAAGCTAAGCTATTGTATTAGAGTGATTACTTCTTTTTCATAAGATACATCTTCTTCCTCTCAATCATCCTCATTCCCTGCTAGCTCTCACCATTTTTGAAGGTGTGTGAGGTCTTGGGACTGAGGCTAGGGACACTAGGTGTGTTTTTCAAGCATAATATGGTGCATGAAGCTTCCATATTCATTGCACCAACAAGTTTTGTCAAGGAACGCAAAAATTGTATTGTACAAAAGTCTCCTTTGATGGGAGAAGCTATAATACAAAGCCTTTATAGAGGGGGGACCGACTCCATGTAAATCTGGTCCTCAACTATTGTCAATTGTTCTATTTCTCTCTCTTTTCAAGTATTGTGAATGCCAAATTAGCTAGGTGTAAAGTGCTATGTTACTTTCTCAAATTAAGTGCTCTCTCTATGCTCATTAGGAACTTGTTCTTAATGAAATGCTCATTATGTTATCAATTTCCCCTACACACAAGTTACTAGTGCATTAAATGTCACATTATTACTGCTATCAGGACAAGGGTCCTACGGGGCAAGCCCAACCTAGGAGGTCAAGGACCTAGGCCAAGGGCCGCAAGGGCCGGTTGGATCAGTGCGGAGTGGGGATCCGCTTAGGGAAAGTGCTAGGAGCTAGCCTATATAAGGGGCGGTAGGGAGGAGGATCCCAGGTTTAGTTACCCTAGGTCTTGTATTGGTATTAGAGCTAGGGGAGAGAAAGGCCATGGAGGAGGGAAGGAGAAGGGGCTTGCTTCATATTCGTGCATGGCTGAGGGCATGCTTCTCTCTCTCTCTCTCTCTCTCTCTCTCTCTCTCTCTCTCTCTCTCTCTCTCTCTCTCTCTCTCTCTCTCTCTCTCTCTCTCTCTCTCTCTCTCTCTCTCTCTCTCGTCGCTTCGAGCTTGCCTGCCATGGCGTGGCCAGGGTCCCTTGGAAGAAGGAAGAGGATAGGGCCGCAGGAGCAGCCCCTTCCATAGGGGCTCAAGCTTGCATGGCTGAGAAGGAGCGCGGGTAAGCACCCTTACACAGGGGAGGGTCGAAATCGACCTGCACAGAACTGGGATTTCTTGAGCTCGTCAGGGTCGCAAGGCCAGGGGGAGGAAAGTCCGTCATGGGCTCGACATCGGGGGAGCATCACAGTGCGCTCGGGGTGCGAAGAAGGCAGCGCGATGGTGGCCGCCATGGCAGCGCAGGCTCGAGTTTTTTTTTCCTTTTTCTCGTTCATACGCGGGCGCCCAAAGCACATTTTTGGGGTTTAAAAAAAAAAAAATTAAACCCTAAGTAAGGGGGTATACCCACCTCGGGCACACACCCCTCACAATTTTCGCCCTTTTGCTTGGCCGAGCTCGGCTGTCCAAGGCCGATGAGCTGCCCAGTTTTTAGGACGACATCCCAGAAGCAGCAGCGTCTTTATTCGATCATGCCCTTCACGGCATGGAGTACACACAAACCACTCTGAGGGCGACATCCACGGATGGAGTGGGGGGGGGTTTAAGACAAAATTGTGCCATGCAAGGGCATGAGGGTAAGCACACAGTTCGGGAAGATCCGATAGGATTGGCAAAGCATGCAATCCTATTTGTGCAACTTGGACAAGGACCTTGGCCGCAAGAAATACGGCATCTATTGAACCAAGCAAACACGATCAGGCATGTTGATGCAGGTATTTCCCAAGACATCGCATAAGGCGTCGAGGGTGAAGAAAATTCTTGATCTTGGCCGAAAAACGAACGGATTCTCAGGTTCGTGATTTCAAGTTCCTGCAATTTTCATCGTTTTATGTATCTAATTGTATTGCAAGACTATGTTCTTATGTTGATCTCGGCCATGGTGTCCGGAGAAATTATCTACGGGTCTAGTATGACCAAGGTCAACATAGTACGTGCAATCTTGGTAGTCATCACAATGATTTGGACTAAGGAGCATGGCTCCAATAGAGATAACCTCTACATAGGTTTTTACAAGGCAAGATTGTCTAGTAATAGACCCAACTTTGGCATGGCATGTGCCTTATAAGGCATCGGTGATGGGCAAGGCCGATTATTCTTTCAAATTCTAAGCAGTGGGCAATTGGAAATGGTGAAGTTGAATCCACAGTGACTGTGCCTACTGAACCAAACATTATTATCCGGTAAATCACTTCTAGGTGAAGTTGAATCCACACTGACCGTGCCTACTGCACCAAACATTATTATCCGGTAAATCACTTTTGGGTTTTCTTCTTGCTGGTGACTCATTTGATTCTTCCGGCAGTAAGCTTCTTCAGTAAGTGTACAAGATAAGGTACGCAATTGATTTTTTTTTTTTATGTAGCATCTGTTTGATAGCTACGATATGCAATAGACGTGCATATAAAATGCATACACTTTAGGCTCACAAGCATGGCCTGTGAAAATTACTGTAATTACCAAAACATGGATTTGTTTAAAGATTGGAATGAAGCATGGCAAAATTGCAATCTTTAAACAGACATGCATGGCCTTTTACGACACCTGTTTTTGAAGGAAGCAAGGCTTTAATTTACGACTCTTACATTAAGTTGTTTCCTGTTTGGGGTATGCTATGAGCACACGCCCTTGGGAAAGTTCTCCCAATGCCTATAGTATATTTCTGGCCAACTTTCTCTCGTGCAACGGAGATGAAGATCTTCATTTGAGCGAGTTTTTCTTCCCACATCTCAAGACAACTGGTTACAGAAGCAGGATGACCAGGTTAGACCATGTTTAGTATTGTTTACTTTTTTCCATGTTTATACATTTACATTGGAAACTAATGCTTGTGTACAAAGCAAAGTTCTTTGACAATTTTTCATGAAGCAAGGCTTCTCCCTTGTGCCAAGGTATTGCCCACTGACTCGGAATCACGAGCAGTGGCACACAAGATTCACAAACTGGCAAAATAGAGAATACCACCTCACAAAATCCCTACCAGTTTAAACTGTGCAAGGCACTAATGGTTTTGGCTCTCACGTTTGAGGCCATCACTCTCGCCAAGGGCTTCACAATCTGTATGCATGGCATGCTAACTAGGTGGCATAAATCCCGCCGCTTCAAAGATTACGCTTCCACTATCACATTGGGCACTCTGTCACACAGACAGACTAAGTTCTAGGTAGTTTAAATTTATGGTTGCTATCAACGCACACTACCACTAAATGGAACCTAAATCTACGACATATTTCACAGGCAAAGGCCATTTTAAGTCATTTTTCTACAATCACGACCCCATACATGGTAAGAGGGTCAAGCTGTGGCTTGTGTTTTCTGTCCCCTCTCTCAATGAAAGTGTTGTACAGGCACATGGTTGCATGTTCATAGGATAAGTTGCACATCAGGCATAAGATGCCTAAGAGCACATATTCTGGGCACACATTCTAGAAATTGAAGGAAAGTTCCTCAGCCCAGCATGCTACTCTTCTCTCTCTTTTTCTTATTTCTCTCAAGAATAATGAAAACTTCCTAAGAAGCTTTTCATACATGTTTTGTTTGGAGGTCAGCATGAGCCAAGGAGCTCTAACTCTCAGCTAGAAATGGGCCAAGATGCCATTCACATTAGTTTTTATCGGTTTATCGATTGAACACTAACTATCGTAAGAGCTAGGAGCCACACACAGGCTGGCTAACACTAGGTTGGTAATGGGACACTTTTATGTCTTGTTAAGTGACCATTTTCTTTGAATGATGTCAAGAGTTTCAAAATGGATTTTGAGGTGATATCTGTCTAGAAATTTGTCTCATGAGCTGAAAAAAACTTGACATTTTTTTGGAATATCAATTCCATCTTTAACCTTGTCCTTGCACAACATTTCACAACCTAAACTGTGTGAAAAAACGGGTCTTGTTTTTGGCTTTTTTCAACTTTTTGCAACTATACCACTCTAGAATCCATGTTTGTGAGGTCTATAATGCTAGAGAACTATCTTTAGTAGTCCTCAACATGTCCTGATGCTTCTAGGGAGAAATAAATGTTAAAGTTGTAAGTTATGACCAAATTACAAAAATTGTCAAATCCTGTTTTTTAGCCAATTTTAGCTCTTCTATGATTTTTTTGGTGGCTTTCATGATATCCAAATGTAATTTTGATTTTCTATGTCCCATATTGTAACATAAAGCTAATATTCCTTGAGTTTTGGGGCACCTAATACCCTATTTTGCATAGTACACAACGATGGTTGATTTTTTATATTATAGAAGAAAACAAAACATTCTAGTATATCAAGTATAGCTTTTTCAATATTGCTAGTTTCTTGTGACAACTATATGCATTTTGTAGGTAGTAACCATATCTAGTCATAAGGATCAAATTTGGCTAGATATTCAATAGTATCTATGGGATTCTACAACTCATAATGTTGAACCCAGTTTTTTCATGTTTGCTGTATTTAGCACTTCATCTTTGTCCCCAAGATTCCCCTTGGTAAGAGATGTATTATTCTTTTTACATGCTCCATGGATCCTTATGAACCTAAAGGACAATAGGGAACTAAGAAAACATGCATATATTATTTGTATTCAGCGTGGCTATAGAAACTTTGATGATAGGTTTGTAGAATGGTAAAAATTCAACTTTTTTGTACCTATTTCTTTTAGCAAAACAAAAAATAGTGAGTGAGAAGCAATCATATGTTCTGATCACCAACCCATTGAAGTTAACTAGGGAATTTATCTCAAGTCCTACAAAAATCCCTAATCTTATTTTTATACAAAAAAACGAAAGAAATGACTGTTTCGATGAAAATGTACTGGTCCATCAACTTTGGAGGCTTGGTGTGACCAAAAGATGAGAAATTTTACAAGTCTCTTATTTTTTCCATGTGTAGTAGGCCTTGAACTATAACCTCATGAAAGGATTTTACAAAATGAGTGGATCTACTATGGTTTTGGAGGTTTTTTTCAAAACCCTGAAAGGACACTTTTATGTCCTGTTAGGTTACCAACCTAGTGCTAAGAGCCATTGGCAGATCTTGGGTAAGATCCAACTATTGCCATTCCTTGGGTTATTGTCCTTAGGATCGAACATATTTGCCCAGTGGAGTACACATCAAACATCTTGACGTTAATTGACGAACAAGAGTCTCGTCATTTCGGAGGATTTCTTGACGTTAATTGACGAACAAGAGTCTCGTCATTTCGGAGGATTTCTTGCTATATAGCACTCTGAGTGTATATGGCATCAGAGTTTTGGGGTATGACCCAGCGGGTGCTTACTAGATCATCCCATAGGCATTGAGGATCATAGTTGATCTCTCCTAGTTATACTTTCAAGGAAAGAATTCCGCAATCTACCAAACGCAGTAGCGGACGGACACACTTTTTGATTCCAATCATTCTGGACACGGTGGACTATGTTGGTTACCGTTATTTGCTAGTTGAGTAGCTTGGATTGCACAGGCAACACCCAGGTAGGGGACGTGCTCCTCTCCATTTGTCTACAGGTAAGTGTACATCACATTCAAATCTCCAGGTACGCATCTATTGATTTGGCGTTATTCCATTTTTAGTATGCTTTGCTCGATTTTTCAAGACGTATAAGTACGCTGGAATGTTACAGAGCCATGCCAAGGGCATGTCGGCACAAAGTATTTTGGGCCAAGTGTCAAATATCTCTTTCTGCCTTATGCTGTTACGAACCTACTTGTAAGGTTCAATTTGGCACATGTTGTCACGTGGGATACAACATGGTCTAGGAACTCAAGGAGTTCGGTTTAGCTAGTGTGGAGCAATGAATGAGGGTCCCTCTCACTCCCGTCGTAGAGTGTTTGTAGTTACCTCCACACACAAGTACATCTTGTACTTGAAGGATGTTCCTTTTTACACATCCTTACATGAGACATATTCCACAGGTGAAGAATATGAGTCTCTGGATTGACATTGGTGCCATTATTTAAATTATGTGTCACGACAAAGTCCCTAGGTGCTGGTCACATCTGTTTATCTAGACCATTTTTTAGCACGACGTATCAGGAGCAATTTAGTGGCCAGAAATTGTCGGATACTCAAAATGACTTGTTAAGGTACAAGTACTGCTAAACAACATTACAGATGGTTGTTTATACATATAGCAAGGCTATAAGTTGTTAATGAAAAGTTCCATTGTCTGTACCTAGAAGTGATCAATGTTTCACCTTCTATTGTCATTCAGATGTTCAGCAAGGCTTGCAAAAGATTCCAACTAAAAGTATTTAGTTTCTATTTAGAACTATTTACATTCATTTTAATGTGTGCTAGGCGCATCACATTTGCCATCAGTATTGGCAAGGACCATTATGGATATACAAGTTCGGGTTAGGTTTTGCTAAATGCATGCACACTAGGTGTTATGGGCCCTAGTGTTTAACAAAGGCTGATTTGGAACGGCATGCATATTCCTCAGGTTGTTGCTTATGAAGCATTTTGCACTCTATGTGCACTATCTCTATGAGATTACTTTTTGGTCTACTAATCACCAATAGAGGTCATAGCTCGGTTTGGGCGTTTGTAGATTTTTTCAAGTTAACCACGATGGTTATACACTACTGTGATTCCCCGTTCACCAGTCATCTGGGACTACTGTCTGTAAACCATGAGGAAAACACACCTCAGTACTGTCAGTCATCCAAGGGGATAAGCAGATTACAAAGAGTAATCTTGTGCTAAAGGATCTGCTAAGAGCATATGTTAACACAACGCATTTCTGAATAGATGATTTTCTCCCTATTCTAGAATTTGCTTAAGTACGATTTTTGACTTCGAACACCTCTTGTGGTGGGGTTGGAGATTGTGTCAATACTTTCATACATCAAGGATTTACCAGGTGTGCTGACAAAGTTGGCAAGTAACCTTCATTAGGGAAGAGCCTATAGTTCTATGTGTTCCAATATGTTCAAAAGTCTACCATAAGGACACACCCTACTATACTTCTTCGTAGCTATGAAGCTTTTTAAGATACGTAAGTTGGAAATATGGCTCTCATCTTCAGGGACAGTTGCACCAAGGTTTCCTTGAATTATTCTAGTACCTTCAAAAGATCTGAACACTAGTTATGCCTTTGGGCAACTCTTTGTTATGGTTTCTCCTTTACAGAACTCAAGTGAGTTATAAATGGAGTTACCATTTAGACCCAAGTGGTTGCAAACGGACAACAATGTTGAAAATCAAGATATTGCTCTTGCTTTTATTGAACCTCCTCACTGCACCAATTATCGGTCATACAGACAACTGGCTCATTTATGGGACGTCAATAAAGAGAATATCAATATTCTTAAGAATATATTACTACTTGTGTTTTCAAGGACGAAAACTCTTCCTTAAGGGGGGAGTAATGTCAAGACAAGGGTCCTACGTGGCAAGGCCCAACCTAGGAGGTCAGGGACCTAGGCCAAGGGTTGGCTGGACCAGTGCGAACTCGGGATCCGCTTAGGGCAAGTGCTAGGAGCTAGCCTATATAAGGGGCGGTAGGGAGGAGGATCCCAGGTTCAGTTACCTTAGGTCTTATAACTGCTTTCTTGAATGGTGACATATTTGAGGAAGTTTATGTAACGCAGTCTCGCGGTTTTGTCAAGAAAGGACAAGAGGATAAGGTGTGCAAACGTAACAAAGCTTGTATGGATTCAAGTAATCTCCTCGTGCTTGGTATGAGAAGGGTGACACTCGTTTGGTCAAATAAGGCTCTTGTAACTGTTAAGTATGGAGCCTGATTTACCCTTGTAATTTTTTGTGGTAAAAGCGCACATTTGTAAGGCCCCCATTATGAGGAGAAGCCATCGTGCGTGAAGGAAAATCGCTCGCTGGAAACCAAAATTTTCACGGCCAATATCAGGGGCAACTTTAGGGGCCTCAGGGGCGGAAGCCCTTGAGACTTTTTTTCCTTCGCCGGAATATTCCTTTTTGCCGGAATATAATGGCCGGATGGCGACCGGAAAGTGGTCGGAAAACAACCGTCGGTTGGTCGGTGGCCGATAGTCAATGGCCGGTGGGCCGGTGGTCGGAAGTCAATGGCTGGTGGCCGGTGGCGGAATTCAATGGCCGGTGGCCGAATTCAAAAGCGGACTTGACTTCTCAAGGGTGGCCACACATGGGCGGATTGAAGGTTTTATTTGGACTTATCTACACAAGGGCGGCTACACATGGCTGCCTCTCATGAGAGAGGGCAGCCCTTTTGGCCTATAAAAGGAGGCCATTTCTACACACATTTCATAGTGTGAAGTTGATGCAACAAGGTGAGAGTGAGGTGGTGAGAGTGAAGCAAGTCGGGAGCTCCATTAAGGGTATAATCCCTTTGTAAACTACTTCTTGTTTTGAAGTACTAAAGCCATTGAGTGGCTGCTTTCCCGTGGACGTAGCCCACATTGGGTGAACCACGTATATTGTGTGTACTCTCTCTCTCTCTCTCTCTCTCTCTCTACTCTATAATCTCTTGTGTGTGAAATCTATCTCTCTCCATTAAGTAATCTACTCAAATATCTATTTAGCTACATCTTATTTTCTAACAACTGGTATCAGAGCAAGGTTTGCTCGTAGCTAAGTTATCTCAAGGAAAGGATTCCTTGAATTGAGTGGGAGTTATGGTGGAGGAAGGGAAGCTCAAGATTGAGAAGTTCAACGGCAAAAACTACCAACATTGGAAGATGCAGATTGAAGACTATCTCTACCAGAAGGACCTCTATTTTCCACTAGGCGGTCTTGCAAAGAAGCCCGCAACGATGGCAGATGAAGCATGGATTGTCCTTGATCGAAAGGCACTGGGAACAATCCGGTTAAGCTTAGCGTCAACTGTGAAACCATTGGCATCCAATAAGGTATTTCTTATGAAGCGCTTGTTCAATCTAAAGATGGCAGAGAATGGTTCAGTTGCAGGAACACCTAAATGACTTTAACACAAACATAAGTCAACTTCGATCGGTGAAAATCAATTTCAATGACGAAGTGCGAGCTCTCCTTATACTATCATCTCTATCGGATAGTTGGGACAGTCTTGTGATGGCTGTAAGTAATTCTATTTTTGGCACAAATACTCTTAAGTTTGATGATGTTGTGGGTGTTCTCCTAAGCGAAGAAATACGAAGGAGAAGCACAGGAGAGTCATCAAGTGTTGCACTGTCAGTGGAAACAAGAGGAAGGCCTAAGGAGAGGTTCAAAAACCAAAAGGGTCGTGATCGCTCAAGGCGGAGCAAGTCACGCACAAAGTCAGTTCTTGAATGTTGGAACAGCGGCAAGAAGGGCCACGTCAAGAAGGATTGTTGGTCCAAGAAGAAGAAGGAGACAGAGTCGCAAGACAAAAAGCCAACATCGAAGGCCAATGTGGCAGGTAAAGTAGAGCAAGATGCTCTAATTCTCTCATTAGACAATGTGTCTAATTCCTGGATAGTAGATTCCGGGGCTTCATTCCATGCGACACCACACAAGCAACATTTCCAAGACTACACCAAAGGTAATTTTGGGTATGTATACTTAGGAGATGATGAAGCTTGTGAGATTGTCGACAAAGGTACAATTTCTATCAAAACTGCTAACGGAAATGAATGGAAGCTTAAAGATGTTAGGCATGTTCCTTCTCTTCGCAAAAATTTGATCTCTACAGGACAATTGGACGATGAAGGTCACAACATTGCATTCGGAAACAAACGGTGGAAGATCTCAAAGGGATCTTTAGTGGTTGCCAAGGGAGAAAAAGTTGGTACACTTTACTTGTGTACTATTAGCACGCAACCTTCAGCTTGTGCAGCAACTACAGAAGTTGACAGTGCGGTGTGGCACTACCGACTTGGGCATATGAGTGCCAAAGGAATGCAAATCCTTCAAACAAAGAAGATTCTACCAGGTTTGAAAGAAGTGGACTTAGAGTTCTGTGACTATTGTGTAAACAAAAGAGGGTGAAATTTCAAAAATCAGGAAATGAAAGAAAAAATAAAAAACTTGAGTTGGTTCATTCTGATGTTTGGGGTCCTGCAAGTACACCATCACTTGGTGGCTCATTGTACTATGTAACATTCATAGACGATGCGACTAGAAAAACATGGGTTTATGTCGTGAAAAATAACTCCGATGTATTTTTCATATTTCAAAGGTGGAAAGCCTTTGTGGAGAATGAAACAGGTACCAAGTTTAAATGCCTCAGATCCGACAATGGAGGTGAATATTGCAGCCAAGCTTTTGCAAGCTTTTGTGCTAGCACTGGCATTCGGAGGCAAAGGACAACCCCAAGGACACCTCAACAAAATGGGATTTCGAAAAGGATGAACAGGATAATCATGGAGCGAGCACGAAGCATGCGGCTACATGCAGGCCTACCGCTTGAGCTTTGGGCGGAAGCTGTAAGTACGTCTGTGTACTTAATCAACCTGTCACCCTCAACGGCATTGGATGGGGGAGTTCCAAAAGAGGCATGGACAGGTAAACCGGTGAATTATGCATTTCTCAAAGTGTTTGGGTGTGAGGCTTTCATGCACATAGATAGAAGCCTAAGATCAAAGCTAGATGCAAAGTCCAAAAAGTGTTTCTTCATTGGCTATGGAGAAGGTGACTTTGGGTATCGCCTATGGAATCTTGAAGATGGTAAAATCTTAAGGAGTAGGGATGTAATTTTTAACGAAAAAAATATTGTTAAGGCGGTTACGCCGCTAGCGGAAGCTAAATAGCGAGAACTCAACCAACAACAGAATTTGTCAGACGAGGACGGAGCTTGACCCGCAGGCGCATGGAAACAACTAGGTGGGTGTCAAATCACCTACTCGACCTTCTAATGAGAATCACTACTAAGGAAATCAAATCTAAGTTCTAAAATACGCAAGTGACTGAAATCCATACTACGAGCGAATGCTATACGAAACAGGATCTAGAATCATTGAATCGATCTCAAACTCAAGGGGAAGTTTATACACTAGGTTAGAACAACACCCTAAAGACTTGAACTGCAAAATCAACCTATAATCACTCCGTGCGGTAAACGCGTATGAAGATAGGCCGAAAAATACAGGTGACCGAAACTTGACCCCGATGGTACTAATGCGTAGCTCTACTCGTTGTGGTTCTATAGATATGCTGCACGCTCCATTCCGACACACGAGTTGGAAGAAAACTCACACCAAAGCTCGTAGGAACTTACCACACATAGAAGCCGATAGTGCGCACTCTTGGTATCTGTGCGTAGCTCTCGCTGTTGCTAACACAATGGCGGTGTCGCTTCTCCAATGGCGGCTCCGTAGCTCGCGTAGCAAGTAGATAAGACTCTCTCTCTCTCACTCTCTCTCAGACACAGTCATGGCGCTCAAAAACCCACTTTGATTAATAATCTGAATCCCCTTAGGTTACAAAAACTTTGGCTTATATACCTCAGCCTTGGAGGTGAGAACATCTCTAACTAATTACATCAGCAAGTGAAATTACTTCGGGATTACAAGCTGGAAACTCAATTGAGTCCCGTTACTTAATGAATGGCTCCAATCAAAATCAATGTCGGAAAGACATTTATTACAATCAATGGTTACAAAAATGATGAGTGTGAGCAAAAATGTGGGTGTGATCCTCTGCTGGCTCAACACTCCCCCCCTCCGCATTCATGTCGTCCCTGACATGACTTTTATGCTTGGTCAAGAAAGTCCTGTCGTCTTGAGCATCTGCAAATGTGATTCGTATCGTAGGTTGCCGATGGTCAAGGTTGGGCCGAATATTTTGCTTTCGTGGGTGAAAAAGCCGGTGTAGAAAGCTTCTTCGAATGTTTGCATGTGGAAGCTAGGCAAAAACATAATCCTTTGGTATAGGAGGTGTAACACTTTTGGAGAAGGCTGCAATGAAAGATCATATATCATATCAATCACTGTGTCGGCCGTCGATAGTAGACTCGAGGTCGTGGCTTTATCTGGCGCGAACACTTCAATGCAAGCTAAGAGAGTCCTGCAGATTTTCTTGAGCATCTGACACGAAAGGTCAGGAGAGCCAGTAAAGAGCTTGATGGTGCCCGTTAGGGTTTTCACCATGTAGGCTTTACCTATTCTCTCTCCTGCCTTTGGTCCTGGCATCCTGGGATAATTAAGCCAACTTGGCTTCTTTTCTGCAATCTTGCCATGCTCTTTCCAGTTTCTGACTCTTGGCACCGGGCAGAAGGTTGCATTCTCCCGAATCTCCTTTGGTGCCTCCACCAAGTAGATGAGGTAGGCTGGGTATTTGTTCAGCCAACCTTTCCTCCATCTAGGTTGTGAATCTACTATCTTCTTTGACTGTTCCTCCTTTGTGATGTCGCCTTCGTAAAGAGCGACATACTGCTCCTCCTCTATTCTCTTTTTCGTCTTTAGCACTTCAAATTTCATCAAAGGGAAAGGCAGGCTGGGTTGCATCCACTCTTCATGGAGCACTTTTGTGTCTAATCCCTGAAGTCTAATGGAGATGAGGAGTCTCCTCTCCCATTCCATTTCCGCCTTGGCACTCTCCTTTGCTGACTTTTCTATTTGGTCATGGAGCCTTTGTTCTTCTTCTTCAGAGATTCCTGAAGTCAAGGCCACCTCGTGAGCGGGGGCTGGATCTTCAATTGTGGTTGCCTCTCCAGTTTCTGGTAGCTCTATGGCTGCTCCACCTGATTCTTCTTGTGGTGTCTCTGTCTCTCTTCTTTGTTGCTCTTGTAGATCTTGGAGATGTTTGCGGAGGGCCTCATTCTCTGTCCATAGTGTTTGATTTTCTAATGTGAGCCTCTCCTCTGCGGCCAATGATCCCTCTGCAATGTGCAACCTTTGCACTTGCTCTAATCTTAGCTCTCTTTGTAAGCTTCGGATCTGGTCTTCTAAAGCTGGTACGAGAGTTCCTTCTTGTTCGGTTCCTGCTCTGCTAGCTCTAGGGGTAGTCCTAAGTCTAGTGATTGTTCTTTCTTGGAGCTCGACTCTTTCCCTTAGCTCAATGAGCTCATCCTTGGCTGCCTCCAACTCATCTTCTATCCGCTCCTTTGCTTCCTGTGCACTTGTTACCTCTCTTGAAGCCTCGGCTAGCTGGAGTATCAAGCCGTCTCTCTCGTTTTCCGCATCATAGAGTGATGCTTTATGACTTTCAGATTCAGTCATAGCATTCTCTAATTTCCTCTGCAACTCTGCTTCCCTTTGTTTGGCTGTCTCAATCTCTACATCCTTTGCCCTGGATCTTTCTTTGATCTTGCCTAGTAGTTCATGCACCATGTGCATGTCTTTTTCATCTTCATCTGTCAACTCTAAAGCTCTTTCTGCCACCACCTCCACTGGCTTCGGCTCTTCTAGTACGTTCTGTTCGTCCAGTTTCTCTTCACTTTCTTTTGTACTCTTTGTTTTTTTCCTCCGTCCCTCTCCGATCATCTTGTTTTTGTAGGGTGATCCCATAAACTGCCTCAAGGGCCTCTGCTTCAGTGTATCCTATCGCTACCAGATCCTCATAATCATTTCTCTTTTGCTGAACTGGATCTATCTCCTTTTCTTTGGTCTCGGCCTTCGGCTTTTCCAAATCATCTGTGTCCATCTCTATTGTGGTCTCTTCCACAATATTTTTCGTCTTCTTCGGGCTTGGTACATCAGTCATAGAGGAGTATCTGTCCTCAGCTTCCTTGGCTTTCCCCTTGTCGGCTTGCCCGTCTTTCTCTTGAGATTTAGTAGACTCATCTACTTTCCCTTTCCCCTTGTCATCCTTTTTCAGCTCAGCTTTTAAAAGCTGCACCTCCTCTTCAGTGTATGGCTCGACAGGTTGCTGCTCCGGTATAGCCTCTGACTCCTCATAAGCTTTAATATATTGATCGTATTGATCAACATGTGGGCTGGCTGAGCGAGTTCCGACTTTGGTGGGGTTTGGCACCCACTTTTCTTCAAAGTCACCCTTTAGAGCTCTTTCTGCTCTAAACTGCTCCACTAGTCTTTCCATTCTTGCCACTTTCTGACTTTTGGTTTGCTTGGGAGCAACCTTCTTCTTTACTTTCTTCATAAGCGGCTCGTCCACCTCCTCTTCAGGTTTTGAAACTATTGCTAGTTTCCGGCGTGCTCTAGTGGACGCCCTCTTGGATACTTCGGGCTGTTCTTCCTCCTCGTCGGCTTCTCTAAGCCACTCATTCTGGGAGGGAACCTTTGGCCACTGATCTCTAGCTTCAATAGCTTCATAAGCTATTCTTGTCAGAATTTCCGCTCCTCCTATGTACTTTGGCTTCTCGTTGTGCATAGCAATTACTTGCTCGTGGATGTGTTGAGCGTAATTCACCTCTTTTGGCATATTGCTCTTTAATGCCCATGTGATGGTGGTCGCAATGGCATGGGGCGGTGTCGTATACTTTTGCGGTCTTTTACTGCAAACATGGAGAAACTGGTTGTACAGTCGGCAAAGGGTTGCCGCTCTTTGGTCCGCCATATCTCCATAGGTTGCATTCTGTTTCTTGGATCCATAGACCTCTACGGCCTCCCTTCTTTCCCTGACAGAGCTCCCTTTGTTGTGCAGCTTCAATGCGTCTGCAATGAGCTGTGGAGTGATCTGTACTTCTACTTTCTCTCCATCCATGGCTGTCAATGTGGCTTTCCCATCCTTCTGAATGGATGTTGCCAACTCGTACACTCTTCTTGTATCCACACGTGATGGTCTCGAGGTGAAGAAACTGTGCAAGTCTGCCCTTTCCAGGTACCTGCTGATGTCTTCTGACCTGCTATAATCTACCAATTCCTGTGGCATCATCGGTACATCCACCGCTTGCCCTTGAGGATCTCTGAAAGCCCCCTGGTAGATCTTTATTCCCTCTTTCTCCAATACTGCTTCCTCCACCCAAGTTTTGGTTGGCTTGAGGGTTTCTGCTGGAATGTCAAAGGGTTCCGCTTCTGCAAGAGCATCTTTGATTGTCTGTCTTTTTCTCTTCGTTGCCGATAACTTGGCGGAATCCATGGATCCTGTAACTCCAATTTCAGAAGTTAGCGTCTTTTTAGTACTGAAAGCCGAAATGAAGCTTTTAACTATCCAAATGACTTGAAAATTGAAACATGAGCTATTCAGGGCCTAAGGATGCAAGGTAGGTGAAAAAATATGCAAAATGGGCTCAAAATCATGCTGGAGACATCATACGCGTATGATGTCTTTTGTGTCAAAATGACTTCATATTGGTTGTGCTTGTAGCTGATAGTGTATACATGAGTATCATATGCTTGGATTTGAGTTTGGATCCCATTTGGTCAAGTTTTGGCCAGTTTAGTCCAGTTCTGGCTCTTTGCAAAATTTTGAAAGGGATTTGGATTTTATGATCCAAATTGGATAAAACTTGGTGGTTCACTTTCAAATGGCATGTAGATCACTTCTGTTTGGTGGTTGAGGCCCTGAGGTGCCAAAATCACATAGTGAGACATCATACGCGTATGATGTTTTTTAGTGTATTTTTGGACCAAATTTCTCTATAAGCTTGGATTTGGCTTTAGATAGGCTTATTCATTGGATTTATGAAGTTTGGATAGATTTTGGGCTAAAAATGGCTCTGGAGACATCATACGCGTATGATGTCTTTTTCATCAATTTTGCATGGGATTGGTTCTGTGGACTCCCCATGTACTAGTGAAGGACTATATCTACTCAAATCTTGGTTTGGACTTGAGTATGTTGGATTTGGGCCAAAAATAGGCTTTAGGTGAAGGATTTTCCCTCAATTGGGCTAATGGGGTGATCCTCTTGACCAAATGGTTCCCAATTTCATATGTAGCATGTATTAGATATATATAATGGATGTATGGTGACAAATGAGCAGTTTTGGCTGTGTAAGTGCAAATAGACATCATACGCGTATGATGTCTTTTGTGTCAAAATGGTGCTTTTTGGCTCCAGATAGCTTGTAGATGTGTTAATCAACAATCCTACAAAGTTTCAATGGGTTTGGAGTTATTTTGACAAAATTAGGACCAAAAATCAATTTTATGGCCTACTTTGCGTCTTTTTGGTTTTCCTTGGGTTTTCTAACTTCTCATGATACTTGGTTCATAGGATGTGATTAACATGTGGAATGAGGCTATGCACTCAAACGTTGAAATGGATGTGAAATTCATGCTGTGAGACATCATACGCGTATGATGTCTTTTCTTGAAATGTTGGTCTTTTTGTGCAAAGAATGCTTTGTGCTAGTGCCCTAAGCCCTGCTAACTAGTTTTCAGCTTAAAAAAGTCATTAGTTTAGCTAAAAAGCCCCCTTATAGGCATTTCAGTCTCCGAAGTCGTCTTTTTGCCTTGGAGTTGAATTTCTTCAACTTTTCTTTTCGAGAGTTGCATTTCCAGCTCATTGGATATGTTGTGAAGCCATCTATTTGGTTGAACTTGACTTTGGCTTCCCGTTCTTCATCTTTCTCCTTTTGGTTGCCAGAAAGCGTCTTTTTCACCATCGGTAAGTGAATCAGCTTTCTTTTGGGTTTTGCTTGCAAACATAAGTCATCCATGTATATTTGAAGCTGCTTGTGAAGTTTCATTTCATTCGGTCGTCAATTTCAGCCGTTATGCCAAAATGACGCTTTGTGTGTCCGCAGCCGAATCGGTTGTTCCGACCTACTTTTGGTGGTCCAAACCTGGAGATACTCCATGGTTGCATTGCCCTCGATGTTGTTAAGCTTCCTGAGAAGTTTTGTGTCGTTTCGACAACTTTTTCCTGTTTGCCTCTTGCAGGCTCTGTTGACCTAGGGTTTTTCCAGTCGTTCTTTCTCGAGCTTTGAGTGTTAGAAGCACTTTAGGATTTGAAATTTCTCAATTTGGACTCCGTTTGACCTGTTTCTGAGAAATCTGTCCACTTTGCCAAAATTCTGTCATTTCGGGCTTTCCGCAACTTTTCACGAATTGTACTCAATTTTTACCATGGGTTGCCCTTGTCATTAGGATCATCACCATCTATTCTTTTCTTTTTTCTGATCTCGTTTCACCTGCTTTTTTATTTTTCTTTTACTTTTATCAAGAAAATCATAAAAATAAAGGAAAATAGCAAATTGAAGCCAAAAAATTCCAAACATACACAATAAATAGCTGGTAACTCTGTGTATATGAATATACAATTATTTGTGATTTTTGGACTTGGATTATCACTTTTTTTTACTTTTTAGCTCCAAAAACACTCTTATTTAGTGATATTTACACGTCTAGAGACCCAAATTCATCATTTGATCTCTTCTTGTTGCAAAACAAGGTATATAAGGGCATAAATATTATCAATATCCGCAATCAAACATAAAAATTGCAAAATCATGTAAGACACTGCCCTTGTAATATAATTTTTGTTTTTCTTTGTTTTTGGCGCTTGTAGCTGCTCTGTAACTCCTGTATACCTGTATACCTCCTAGTCTGAGTCCTCCCGGACGACTATGAAGTGTCGGTGGGCGAAGCATTGTAGTTGTTTGGGTCATAAGTTCCCAATGCAATTGTAGAACGATGATACAACAGTCTTTCCAATAAAGCTGCTCTTTGTTTGATTGAAGGATTGGTGGTCGGGTTTTGGGTTGGTTTTGGCACTTCGGTAGTAGAATCAGTAGATGGATTCTTCTTTACTTTGTTGTTCTTTTTACAATCCAAATCTGCTTCCGCTTCACTTGTGCTTGCCACCAACTCTTTGCGACCCAAACCTGCTTTGTTCTTTGTGTTGATTTCCTCGACTTGAAATACCTAGGAGTTTCCGTTGATTGTACTGAAGGGAGTTCCTGTTTACAAATCTTTGGGATCCAAATTTTCTTGCTATAGCTTTGTGCCGTCATGAACTTCTTTGGAATCCAGATCTGTTTCACTGTCCTTGATTGTCTGGAATCACTCTGTTGTCTGGTATTGAAGACTCTGTTTTCCACCTTTGTGTTCTCTGGCACAACCTTTTTTGGTCTCCATACCAACTTTGACTCTGTTTTTTCCCAAGGTTGAGCTGTTATATTATTGCTTGTCTTCTTTATCCACTGTTGAGAATTCCTCGTCGAAGAGTAATCCGGTTGTATAGAAACTTTTGGTTGCCATTGCTTCTTCTTTTTCTCTGGTTGTTGTTTACCTTTGTCTTTGGATTCCTCCTTTGGAGTTGGCTCTTCTCCTTTGGTGAACTTAACTGATTGACTTTCACCTTCGTATTTGATAAGCACTGATTTAGAACTCCAGTCAATCATTGCATTGTATTGCTTCTGCCATGGTTGTCCTAGCAATAATGGATGTTGTGTAGCTTGGTCTTCAACCACGTAAAACATATGAGGATACACATACTGGTTAATCTGTATATGTAAAATTGTGCATCCGACAGTTTTGATTGAATTCTCAGAGTAACTCTTTAACTCTTGCTTGGCAGTTTGTAGTTTAGTGTCATTTGTCAATTGTCTATACAAACTGAGTGAAAGTAGGTTAGTTTGAGCTCTTGAATCCAATAGTGCTCTGGCTTTGATTTGGTTGTTTCCTACTTTGCATTCAATGATGGGTTCTTCTTTGTCATTATCCATTTCTGTTATACTGACTGCGTTTATTCGTATTGCTCCTTCATTGCGCTGTTTCTGACGTAGTAGTCTTCTTTTCTCCATTCTTTCCTTCGCCTTGGCTTGCGCTTCCTCCAAAATCATTTTCTTTTTCTAGACACGCAGCTTTTCTTGATGTATTTTGAGAAGCATGTCTTGGGTTAGCGGCAAAAGATACTTTTTCACTCTGCATCCACTAATCCAATTGGGCATTTCTTCTCCGTCTAATGTAGCAAGCTTGACGGCTCCACTTGGTGATAGATCTTTAATCACCAGAGGTCCCATCCCTCGCTTTTTAAGCTTCTTAGCATGCTGTTTCAGAGTGTAAACTAGGACATAGTCCCCAACCTTAAACTCTTTAGTCCGCACATGCTTATCAAAAAATTCTTTTTGTCGCCTTTTTTGAGCGTAGATAAAAGCTACTGCGTTTAGGCGAAGCTCGTCTAGCTTTTCCAGGTCATCTATTCTATCAGAAAGCTCGTGCCCTGTCCACTCTAGATCCTTAGCTACCCTTAAGGTTGAAATCAAGAATTCTATTGTTAAGATAGCATTTAGCCCAAAAACCATGTTATATGGGGTCGTTCCTATTGATGTTTTATATGCTACCCTATATGCCCATAATGTTGAATGCAACTTCTGGTCCCAGTCAGTTCTCGACTCATATACAATCTTTGTGAGGACCGTGCATATGGTTTTGTTTGTTGCTTCAGCTTGTCCGTTTGCTTGTGGATGATACGGGGCTGATTTCCTATGGATTACCATGAATTCATCTAGAAGGATCTCTATCACTTCATTTATAAAATGTGTGCCTCGATCACTCACAATTTCTATTGGCAATCCATATCGTACAAAGACGTATTCATATAGAAATTGTGTCGTGGTCCTGGCATCCGCTTTTTGAGTTGCCTTTGCTTCCATTCACTTTGTTAGATAGTCTGTAGCCACAATGATGTATTGTGCATGAGTCTTATATGCAGGAGGTGAAATGGGTCCGACATAATCAATCCCCCATTTTGCAAAAGCTCTTGTCCCCATCATTGGTCTAAGCGGCATATCATCTCTTTTAAGTGGTACTTTGGTCCGCTGACAGTCATCACACCGTTTAACGTATTCCTCAGCGTCCATATGTAATGTTGGCCACCATATTCCTGCGGCTAAGACAAGTTTTGCTGTCTTATCACCTGAGAAATGGCCTCCACCTACTCCTCCATGAGCTTGCTCTAGTATTATCACATACTCAGTCTCTGATGTGCAAATCCTAAGCTGGTTGTCTTTACCTCTCTTATAGAGTTGATCTCCTATTAAAGCGTAATCTCTAGCTTCAATCTCTACAGATTTCTGACGAGCTTTTGACGTTCCTTCTGGGAAAGTTCTATTTGTGAGATATTCAACAATATACTGACTCTATTCTGGAGCGATCATTATCTGATATAATGTCGAATACTCTGCTGGCGGTTTTGATGAACATACAATACATACAGTGACATATTCATGTACGCTTTCTTTCATTCCTGGCCAATAGACTCCCAATTGTAACAAATTCCTATATGTGTTCGTTCTTGAACAATGAAATGCACATTCCTGAACATGTGCTTCGCGCAGATATATATTATATTCCTCAAGATTGATGCATAGTCGTAAAACATGATCATTTCCCAATTGATACAACCTTCCTGCAACCAATTGAAGATTCGTGGATTGCTGAATAGCAATATGTTTCTGGTTGTATTCTCTTCTATCGAACTCTCCTCCATAGGTTAATAGGTTAACGACATTTTGAGACCACTTCGGTATCATTTTTATGTTAAACAAGTACGCGTCTGGCATGTCGTCATCTACTCCTATAGGGTCTTCTCCATTCGTCAATCGCGAAAGATGATCAGCTCTAAGATGTGTTTTTCCTTTCTTTACTACTACTGTGAAGTCGAATTCCAGTAAGATAATGAACCATCTCACTATTCTCCCGGTATTGCATGGTTTATTCACTAGGTAGAGCAAGGCTTGGTGATCCGTAAAAAACACAAACTTGTTGGCTAGAAGATAATGCTGAAATTTCTTCACAGCATATATCATTCCTAATCCTTCTCGCTCTGTTGTGGTGTAATTCTTCTCTGCATTGTTGAGCTGTCGACTGGCGTAACAGATAGGAAAATCCATGTTTCCTTCTTCTGGCTGAGCCAGAATGCATCCTATTTCATATGCCGAAGCATCTATATGCACATGGAATATCTTCTCCCAATCTGGTGATTTCAAGACTGGAGCAGTAATGAGTGCCTCTTTCAATTTCTTGAACGATTCCTCACACTCCTCTGTCCATTCAAAGTTCACTATTAGCTTGTAAAGTGATTGGCCTATTATAGAGTACATGTAAATGAATCGTCTATAATATCCGCAATGTCCCATAAAGCTCTGTACTTGTTTCGCATTGGTTGGTCTATGCATATCCACTATAACTTTTATCTTCTCTAAATCCGTGGATATTCCGTTTTGTGAGACAATATGTCCCAGAATTTTGCCCTGTCGGACCATAAACACACATTTCTTAGGATTGAGACAAATGCGATATGTCCTACATTTCTCAAATACTTTTCTTAGGTGTTCTAGATGCTCATCTCTCAGAAGAGAATGTACACATAAGTCATCCATGTATATTTCTAGAAACAACCTTAAGTATTCTTTGAAAGCATGCGTCATCAGCCTCTGGAAGGTTGCGGGAGCATTGGTTAGACCAAAAGGCATAACCCGATAAGCATAAATTCCCCACTCCGCTGCAAAAGCTGTTTTATGTTGATCTTCCAGTGCTATGGCTAGCTGGTTATATCCTGAAAAACCATCAAGAAAAGAGTATGCTGTTTTCCCTGCTACACGCTCTAGAACATGATTAGTTATCGGCAGGGGATAATTGTCCCTGATTGTTGCAGCATTCACTTTCTTTAAGTTGACACACACTCGGAGTTTTCCGTTCTTCTTGGGTACTACCACAATCGAAGATACCCAATCGGTGTGTTCAATCTCGTATATGAATTCAGCTTCCATTAGCTTATCTATCTCTTCTTTGATTCGCTTAGCAAATGTATCATTATATGTGTATGGTCTCTGTCTGCTAGGCTTTGCGTCTTGTTTCAGTGGGATTGTGTGTTGGCATATCGATGGGTCAACTCCCTTTAAGTCCTTATAAGACCATGCAAACACATCCCTATACTCTCTGAGAAGACTCAAAAGTCTCTCTTCCTCTCCTGGAGACAAATCTGTGGCTATGTACACCGGTCTAGGTGTCTCACCTGGAGCTGCTAAATCAAATTTTTTTGCATCCTCCGGTCCGTCATAAGATTCGTTCTCCCTTCTCTCTCGAATAGGTTGGGTTAATACCACCTTCCTATCCTCTATTGTGAATTTCCTATAGTGAGAGGGAACATCCATGTTTTCCTTGATTTTGGCGTTTTCGTCCTCTCCACTCTCAAATTCTGTCGTCCAAACTTATTTCAAAGTTTTCTTGAGCTCTCTGTACTTGTTTCTACGTTCTAACTTGGACTCCGTGTGTTCTCTGTTGCGCTTGTTCTTTTCTGATTTTTCTGTTTCTGTTTTCGTTCCATTCCTTTGAACTTGATTTCTTGAGCCTCTTTTGTCTTTTCGTAAGCTCTTTTGATCATTGCCTCTCATTCTTCCAGAAATCTTGTCCTTAACACAATCTTCCGCCTTTACTAGCATTAGGAATTGATTTTTTCCTCTAATTCTAGGCATCTGTTAACCCTCACGGCTCACGGACACCCCATCACCTATGACGGACGTGTATTATGTATTTGGTAGAGTCAGGTACCGGCCTTGTCGGACCAATAGGAAAAGGGTAAGAGTGATCGTCGATGAGAGGCACACTCTAACTGGGACATTCAAGGGATTAGTTGGCTAAGCATGGGCGCCCAAGTGTGAATGGGGTGAGCTCATATAAAAGCCAACTAAACCTAATTTTTACGTATTCTCTCATTTGTGCAATAGAAGAGTGCTCTTGCTCCATCTCCATCTCCATCTCCATCTCCATCTTCTTCTTCTTCACCTCCTTGTGTGTGTGTGTGAGAGAGAGAGAGAGAGAGAGAGAGAGAGAGAGAGAGAGAGAGAGAGAGAGAGAGGGAGAGTGTGTGTGCGATCGAGCATTACGAAGGCACGACGGCGGTGAAGTGGTTGAGCGTGGCACGACTGCAGCTTCTTTTTCATCGCGGCGAGGAACCCACCACGAAGGCGAGCGTAGAGCGGTGAGTGACACACCCTTTGGTCTCTTGAGCTTGCTAGTTTAGGCTTGTTGTGTGCTTGGAGCCATTTGTGGCTCGCACACAGTGTATTGGCAAGTCCCTTGCTTCGACAGTGCGGCAAGGAGCGCACATTTTTGGCGCCGTTGCCGGGGACATGCCCTACACTAAGCTCGGTTAAGCACTTTACGCTTTCTTGTGGTGCAATTTCTATCATAGGAAAGGCACGGAATGAGTGTGTGTAGTTGTGTGGAGATTTCTGTTTTTTGCGTTTCCTACGTTTTCTGGTTTGCACTGCACAGTTAGCATTTCTTGCGTTTTTGCATTTTTTGGTTCTGTCAAGTTTCAATTTCTGCATTTTTCTGCATTTTCTGTGTTTTTTCAATTTTCTGCATTTCTTGCGTTTTTTCAATTTCTGCATTTTCTGCATTTTCAATTTCTACATTTAAAAAAATAAATAAATAAATAATTTCTGCGTTTTCAATTTCTACATTTAAAAAAATAAATATTTTTTTTGAAATTTAAAAAAAAATTCCGAAAAATAAAAACGCGGGTGAGGGGGAGAATAAATTTTCGAAAATAAAAAACGTGAGTTTTAAAACGGACGGGTTGGTTTATATAAAAGTTAGATCGGGATCATTTCCCCAAGCCCAAGCCCATGCCCAGGCCCAGGCCCAGGCCTCAGTCCTATGATATATACTAGCCTCACTCTTATATATATACCCTACTCCCTCAAGAGGGAATGAGAGCATGTGGGGCAAGTCCTCCACTCTCCTCCCTTCTCTTCCCACTTGCACCCTTAGACTTGCTATTTGGAGCCTAGTTCACCAGCTAGGAAACGACTGTTTCGGGCTTTTCTGGAGCAAAATAGAACCAAACGGTGGGCTGTAAAGCACAACGCGTCCCTCCTAGCGATACGCTCGTTTCGAGCTATCACACGGCCCATTCCACGACACGCTCTAAAAAATCTAGCAAAAAAACAAACAAAAAACACGTTAAAAACTTGTCACAAGGCCTCCTAGAGCAGCTTTTTGACACCTTAGGGTATCAAAAGCACATGCACTTACGCTCTGCGCGGGTACTAGAACACGAGCATATTGAGGGTGCCTCTGTTCATACGGACACCCATTACCCATCCACGATAGGCTCTAGACCCTCAGCGGGGACACAGGGTAGCACCACCCAAGACCCTAAAATAGCCGCTAGTGATTCCTCCTCCGACTCAGAAATCATGGAAGCATACCCTACCCAAAACACTGAGAGAGAAGGCCATGCACCTCCCGAAGCTCCACAGCCTACTACTAGTATGTTTAGCCGTTTCATGGAAACATTAGGTAGAGAAACTCGCTCGGAACCTGATGCAAATGAAGCACATGAAGGGGGTGGGGAAGTGGACTCTCCTTTCACATCGCACGTGGACCCCACACCTCCAATTGTACCACTTGTTCATGCTCCTCGAGTGCCGCTCCCTAGCCCTTATCCGGGTGGACCTATGCCCGGTTATGTTCCATATCCTGCATCATCCACACATATGCCAAGACCGGTACCCGTCCCTCTCCAACATATGATTCCAAGAGTACCTCCACCGGCCCTGCCTCCTCACATAGGTGACTTGGCAGCGTTTGCTCAAACCATAGGTCGATCTATCGCGGAAAATATGCGTCACGCATCTGATAGAGAGCCTAGAAGTAAGGCAGTACAAATTGCCAAACTCACGCAAAAATTCAATGGGGACGAAGATGCTAGAAAACACATTGAAGTGTTTGAACAAGTATGTGATTCCTTAGGGGAACGCAACGAACTACATAAGTGCAATGCCTTAAGCTTGACATTAAGTGGGAAGGCTGGAGATTGGTATAGAACACTAAGGGTGGACGAGAAAACAATCTACCCTACCCTTCGAAGGTTGTTTCTAAAGGAGTACATACGAGAAGGTGTGCTTTGGGGTGTAGCATCTCAGCTACAGAAGGCCGAACGTAAGGAAGGAGAGTCAGTAAGGGACTTCATTAGTCGTCTAAAGCACTTAATTTCTCGCTGCCCTGTAAATGAGCGCTTCAACAATAACCAACTGCTTGATCGATTCATTCGAGGGTTGAGGAATGAAGGAATCTATAATGGACTAGTGATTAGAGGTATCACAACCTGGGAAGATGTCACTGCCAATGCAATCCAATTAGAGGACAACTTGATGATGGCAGGCATGAGGGTGTCTACTGACACGAGATCCACTAGCTCACAAGCCATTGAGTATGAACCCATGACTGCAAAGCCCATTGCCAATGAGCCAAAGGTATTTGAGACATTCTTGATAGACCTCACCAAGGCAATCCAAGAGTCTCTTAAGGATAATCGACCCCCTCAAAATAGTCACATGTATCCAAGAAGGGAGCAACAATGGTGTTCCATTTGCTTGGGTCCACATAGCACTAGTGAGTGCCCTACGTTTAGAGTAAAATTTAATGGAACTTGCAACGCATGTGGTAGGTATGGTCACCAAGCTAAGGATTGTTTAATGATCAAACATATGATGGCAAATAGACCACCTGTAGCCTGGACGGATGCACCTCGAGCTCCTGTATTGATGCCTGCTCCACCTGTTGAGCAACTACCGCAACACATGGTCCCTAGATCTCAAAATGTTGTACAAGCTACACCGCTACCACCTCCTGTGCTAGGACCGCAGCCCCCGCATCCAAGAGTTGCCCCTATGAACCAAGTGGGTTGCGAGCCATCTAATGCTTATGCAGATGGCTGTGAGGAGGAAATAGACACTAGTATTTCCTACGGACTTGATACATTGGAAGAGTGTCCTATATACTACATGGAAGATTGTTGGGGGCAAGTCAAGCTGGTTTATCAAGCTGCTGCTCTCGCATCCAGAGGTCAAAATATCAACACCCAGGCTAGGAGGCCACCTCTTCAATGCTACGAGTGTGGTGGACCACATCGGGCAGCGGAGTGCCCTATTAGGCTGCAAAAGAATGCTGCACAGATGCAAATGAATCAACGGAGCACGTCTGCAATGCCAATACTCACATGCAATCGTTGTGGCATAGATCACTTGATTGCCCAATGCCCCTATAACCCAAATGCGCCTAAAATCACACCCCTAAATTTGGTTGAAATTGCTAGTGTGACATCGCCAATACCACCCGTCGCACCCGCTTATGCGATTACACGGTCCATGCTTCAAGGGCCAGGCCATATCCTCGAAGAGAGAGATACCGCGTCAGTTATCCAAGCAAAGAAAAAGAAGACACGAAGGAAGAGGTCGCAGAATACGGGAAATTCAAAGCCAAGTTCCAAAACAAACATAGGAACAGGAGATGACCCCGTGTATATGAATGACCTCGAGGATGATTCAGATTCAGTCGAGACAATGGAGACTAGAACTAATACCACAAAGGGAAAGACCGACAAAGAAAACCGTAACATGGAACCAAATGAAAACCGAATAAGAGAAAACCATAAAGAGCCTCTGAAAACACCACAAGTGTTTCCAAATCCAATCCAAGACCCCCAAGATAAACCGCAGGGGCAAAAAGGGAAGAATCGAAAGAAGAAGATTGGGACGTACCCAAACCCAGTAGACGAGATTGAGCAGGTGAAACATCTAAGAGGTTTAGTGGAGGAGACTCAAAGGAAAGTAGAACCAGAACCCATGCGTGTCAAAATTCATGACACAGTGTTTCCCACGCAAGTTCATCCACCCCACATGAACCATAGACCGTTAGCCATATCTAGTATCATCCAAGAGGGGAGTGAGGACGGGACATCAGAAAGTGAGCATACACCTTTCTTGTTGGAAAGGATGTTTAACGAAGGAATACCTGATCCCATTGAGGAATATGAGATTCCATCCTCACTTGTTCCTAGTCAAGGACCTACACCCTGTAAAATGCCAATGAATGTTGCCAAACTAGTGGACTTCATGTCTTCTGAGGTCCGAACCACGATCATAGCAAAGCTGTATGGAGATCCTGAGTTATTCCTTGCACTTGGAGCATTGCTTAACGGAGAGCTACGAACGGGATTACCGCAGTTTGCGCAACCAAATAGGCCTGACTCAATTATGATTGATGAGGAAAATCATGTGCAATCACTTGACTTAGATGGACACGAGTCTGTGATCGAGGTACCCATTAACGAATTAGGGCAGTATTTTGAAGGCGACGAGTCTAATGCGACCCTACCCATCACTACCAAGGGATTAACTATAAAGGGAATTCTTGATGGTGGTGCAGGAGTTAGCATCGTTACAAAAGATTGTTGGGAATCCATGGGAAAACCCCACCTCAGTGTTACTAACATTGTGGTAAAGATGGCAAATGGTACCATAGCCAAACCTATGGGGATGCTCAAGGATCTTAAGATCAAAGTTCTAGGACACAAGGTACGACATACGTTCATTGTAATGGATTTCTCTAAACACCTTATGTCATATGAAATGATTTTAGGACGACCATTCATGAGGGAAGCACAAATGGTTCATGATTGGTCTAAAAATCATGTCTATTTGCAATTCCAAGACTCTGTCCTTAGAGTGGATTTGGTGACTGGTAAGGTACACCCCTTAGGGAGTAAAACCATTATTGATCATCGCTCTGACACCATAGTTCACTCGGCCCCACTACAATATTGTTACACTTGTAAGAAGGATACAGACATTGGCCAAGATTCTCCTTATATGGATATCCTACCTGGGATGACTGAGTCGGACAATGTGGATTGGGTCCACCTAGCAGCAACCATAGACACTTGGGGAAATAGGGGGACGACCTGGGTAACACCTGAGGGGGATGAAATGCCTGTACCCTTAAATATGCTACAAGCAATGCATATCGCTTCCGACAAGACTCATCCTAATGTCACGAAGAAAACATACAAGTGGGTCCCTAAAGCTTCTTTAGTGACCATAGCTAGTGCTAAACAGAAGCCTTGTAAGAAACGTACCACTCGCTCCAATAAAAGTAAGAAAATGTTGCGATGGATCCCTAAACGACTATTGGAAGCCCAAGGCTACTATCAAGGAAATGATCAAATCTGGGTGCCAAAACGTAGATTGTTCTCTTACCTATCACCTGACCCAAGTGAGCCCAATCCCGTAGCTCCAAAACGAATCAATGATCGTGGAAAGAAAAAAATCACAGAATGCTACACACCCGCTCCCGAGCTAGTTTGGGTACCAAAGAAAGAACGATTTGTTCCACCTAGCTCAGGAAGGGGGGGAGTCCCATGAAGCTTCTATCTCCTCATGTAATACATCCATAGAGGTAAAAGCTTCTACACAGCCTCCATCTATAGTAGTGGACCTCCATGAAGCTACAAAAGAATCCACACCTCCCAGTGTTCAAGAATCACCTGATGAACCACTTCAAGTTCGATCCTGGGAGAGTACCTTACCACCCTTGCAACTTGATGAGGCACCTAGGGTAATAGAAAACTACTGGCAAAAATCCTCACCTATTACCAACTGGAACAATTGGTTTCAAAGGGTGACAAGCTCATTTCAAACGGTATGATATACCCAAGGAAGGGGGGAGTGTTTGTGGACATCCATTATTCACTTGCTTCCCTCTCAACCTTTCTCCCTGACCTCTATATCTCCCAATCTTAGGGAATGTACATATAAAGCTTTATACTCACAAAAAAAAAAAAAGAGCAAGAGCAATTAGCAAACGAGTATGTACATTAAAAGTCAAAACATCGACTCAGACCTACACATTCACATCTGGTACAGTGCAACAGAAACCTATGCCATAAAACACCTTTGATCCTCATCACTTGAGTGATGGAGGGTAGGTAAGATTAGTACGATAGGAGTGTTTCTGTTTTAGAGTTGAGAGATTAGCCAAGTTCTCTTTTCCCACTAATGTGCCTCCTGGAGGTATTCCTTTTGTTTCCTAGTGTGTACAGGAGCGTGTTGCTATTGATAGGATTTGGACCTTCATGGAATCTTTATCTCGACTCACTCTTCAAATCAAGCGCGACCATCGACACAAACAGGTGTTTCTTGTCCATTAGCATTGCCCTTATCTTTTTGCATCCATGTTTGTCTGCCTTGATTGTGATTGGTAGCATAATATTCAATGCATCTTCTTAGTATCACACATTTAATTCAATGTAATGTTTTGTCATAATCACTTGTCTAGGTTTAAAAATCAAGCAGTCCGACTAAGCTAGTTTGACCAAGTTAGGTGTTAGAGATCTTCTCTTAATACCATGGGGAATGACTTCCTAATAAGCAATGGTTACTTAGGTTCTTAATCCGATTTAGGCAGCATTGTATGAAATGTACTAGGGCTTTCTAGTGGGCTTAACCCTATTGACCTTTAGCTTAAGTATTATAAAGGGAGTTTACTAATGTGATGAGCCTGGGGAGGGTAACAGTGTTATATGACCCCCCAAAGTTACAAAATTAAAATGCTGAAAATGAACAAACAAAAAATCAAAGTGCCACAATGTAAAATTTTAAGCTGGAAGAGAAATCCCTGCTTAAATTGGTACTTCACTCACATGTATCGCCTATGGTACTAGAGCCCTAGAGGTTCCCAGTGTGGGCGCTTTTCCTTGAAAAGCAAAAAACCCAAGGCATACAAAATAAGCACACACATCAAAATTGAATCAATGTGAAAAGACTTTGGGGGGTCAAAGAAAAAGTAATCTGTCAGGTGATGATTTCATGAGAAATTCCTTTTATGGTAGCTAACTACAAGGTTTTCTAGGTATAGCCTCTAGTCAGCCCTCGAACATGAATACTTGGCTCTCGCGATTAAACAACTTAATTGACCACAAATAATTAAGAAGCTTACCCATGGTATTAATATTCGATCTCTAGTGCCTTTCGACCGTCAAATTAGCGACCCCAGACTTGTTTAATTTTTTACCTTTACATCTGTTTATGCATTTGCTTACATTGCAATTTAATGTTCATTGCTACCAAATTGTTTGAAATTTTTTTTACCAATCAATGTGTCTACCTAAAACTGCATATGCTTTTTAATCACTTATGAGAATGCAATTACTGTGCCAATGTTGTTTGATTTTGCAGTGACTGAAGAAGGCTAAGGACATTCATCTCAAATGCTCTTCCACCTCGACGAACCACCTTCAACTGGATAGCTTCCGAGGACAGAATCTACATCAGAAAGGGGGGCATGTTAACCCTCACGGCTCACGGACACCCCATCACCTACGACGGACGTGTATTATGTATTTGGTAGAGTCAGGTACCGGGCTTGTCGGACCAATAGGAAAAGGGTAAGAGTGATCGTCGATGAGAGGCGCACTCTAACTGGGACATTCAAGGGATTAGTTGGCTAAGCATGGGCGCCCAAGTGTGAATGGGGTGAGCTCATATAAAAGCCAACTAAACCTAATTTTTACGCATTCTCTCATTTTTGCAGTAGAAGAGTGCTCTTGCTCCATCTCCATCTCCATCTCTATCTCCATCTTCTTCTTCTTCACCTCCTTGTGTGTGTGTGTGTGTGTGTGTGTGTGTGTGTGAGAGAGAGAGAGAGAGAGAGAGAGAGAGAGAGAGAGAGAGAGAGAGAGAGAGAGAGAGAGGGAGAGTGTGTTTGCGATCGAGCATTACGAAGGCACGACGGCGGCGAAGCGGTTGAGCGCGGCACGACTGCAGCTTCTTCTTCATCGCGGCGAGGAATCCACCACGAAGGCGAGCGTAGAGCGGTGAGTGACACACCCTTTGCTCTCTTGAGCTTGCTAGTTTAGGCTTGTTGTGTGCTTGGAGCCATTTGTGGCTCGCACACAGTGTATTGGCAAGTCCCTTGCTTCGACAGTGCGGCAAGGAGCGCACAACATCGGATTGGTTCTAACCCCCTTTGTTTTTCTCTTTGCTCTATAGCGTTTCTGGCGTTGTTTAGTTTGGTTCGGAAAATCATAAAATCGGACATCCGTTATAGTTTCTTCATTTCCGCTTGAATTGTCCGTTGACTCGTTGTCTGCTTCATTTCCCCACTCAGGATGATCGGGAATGTCGTGAAACACCTCCTCTTCATCTTCCTTTTCCAGTGTATCGTTCTTTTCAGTTTCTTTTTCGAGTACAGTTCTCAACATGAAGTACGGAACCACGTCGTACCCGTCCTCGTCGCAAAATTTCGTTGTGGGACCATCCGGAATTGCACAAACATCTAGGGTTGCTAGAATGTGTGTCCATTCTAATGGTTCAAGTGTGTCCTCTGGAAAGGGTTCTCCTATATAAGTTTCGTCTTCGATAGCCCTTTCTAAAACATATTCTTCTTGCCTCAGACTTCCACATTTCGAGGCTCCACACATCCATAACTCCTTGGGCTTACCTAACCAAGCTGGAAATTCGGATCCCGCCAAAGTAGCTGAATCAAACTCCTCTACCGGTGTTCGGTTCACATCTTTGTAGCTATGGTCTCTCAGGTTCACACGTGTAGTGGTTTCCATATTTCTCAGGTATATGTGATCGTAGCCCCAATCTTGGACCATTTTCAACTGTCTCATGAATGGTCTTCCCAATATGATATCATAGTTATTCTCCTTGCCAAAATCGACAATAGCAAAAGTATGTTCGTATTCAATGCCGCAAGAAGTCACTACGACTTTCTCTAATAACCCCATAGGTTTCTCCATGTGTCCATCTGCTAATTGGAGTTTCAACCTAGTCTTCCTTATTGCTGGTTTCCCCCATTTTTTCCAGATTTCTTTTGTAGCAATGGCTACCCCAGCTCCGCTGTCTAGTATTGCCATCGTGTTCACTCCTTGGAATTCAACTGGTAAGGTTGTATTCCCCTCTTCACCTTCGCAATACTCTCCGACCTTGTTTAAGGGTACATGCTTAGCGTTCTTTTGTGGTTTACTCAGCTCTTGTATACCCTCTTGCAGTCTCGATGTTGGGTCTTTTATCCCAAATTTCTTCAAGCATTTTCCTACAGTGGTCCACATATGTGGTCTTAGCCTCAAAAGCTCAGCTAGAGTGATAGTGCACGTCACTGGTGTTGACAAGATCTCTATCAATCCTTGCGAGTCCATGACTTTTTCTGATGAGATTCTTCGTGAGGGAAGTCCTCTAGTCTCGGATTTTGCTTCATACTCTCCTAAGTATGAAGATAAGGTATTCAGTGAGTGAGGTTTGCTCTCCATTGTTCTAACAGAGCCCCCATCTCCCCAGTAAGATTGCAGATCCAAGTCCACTTGAGATCCTGCCTCAAATTCCACTATGGGAGGATTCCTGATGTCCTTTTCCCAATTTGTCTGATTAGCTTGGCAACTTAGCTCGTTTGCAAAGTTTGCCTCTCTCACTTGTTTCCAAAATTCATTGTAATCCTCATCTCTTCCGTAAGACCTCTGTATGACTGGATGAAAACTCTCTATCTCCTGATCGGTTGTGTTCAATACTATGCGGTCATCCTTGTTTGTATTTTCAGGCTTTTGTGCACTGGGAGTCTTTTCAGCTACCCGTGAAACGATAGTCTCTTGCTGAATTGGGTTTTCCGTTCCACAATTCATTGTTTCTTTTGGTGGTTCTAAGAAGGCTTGTGCAATCTCGATCATTCTCTGGCACATTTCAAGTCTCTCCTTTTCCAATTCCGCGTTTGGGTATGTCATCCACCTCTGTTCTTGTGTTTGGTTGTTCTTTAACCTAGCTTCGTAAGCTCTCATCAGTGCGTCCAATGGTTCGTGTACTTTGTCGACTAGCACTGATCCCCCTGAGCTTAAGCTCGTTGTTTCTTTGATACTCTTTTGTTTCGTTCTTTCCGGGCTCATCTCTCGTTTCCCGTTTTGACTCTCAAGTTTTTCTAATCTATCTTTAGTTCGCTTTAGTTCCTCAGCTAGAATAGCGTCTTCACGTTCTTTTCTCAACTTCATGCGTGCTTTTCTAGCTTTCCATGTGTTTCTCTGACTCCGCGGTCCTTGACTAACCACGTCAGTCGCTAACTTTCCATTCTCAGGTTCTCTAGTGGTTTTCTTAGCTTGAGCTCTAGTAACAACTTGCGTTGGTATCAGAGTTTCATTTTCAGACCCACTACTGGTAGGAATAGTTTCTAGCATATTCAATGTCGTCTTTTGCACTTTGTTTGGATTCTTTGAACAATCCTCAATGAAGTGAGTAACCCCACACTCAGTGCAATAAGCGTTAATTCTAATGATTTCCGTATGTGGACAAACATTCATCAGATGGTCACCTCCACACTTGTAACAGGGTCCTAGTGCTGGTCTTGGTCCCATTTGATTCGTCCTTTGTGGATAGGATGGTCTTTGTCCTGTTAACCCTCCATGAGCTATGAGCATCAATGTTCTTGCGTCCAAATTGTATCTCTCTTCATCAGAAGCACTTATAACTGTTGATATTCCAACATTCCCAATCATGCCCCATGGTTCTGGTTGTTTGGGTTCTTCTAGTGGGTAATACACAGTTGGAGACATGTGTACACCAGATTCTTCATAATAATCTTGAACAGGCACTAAGGCTTGTTCTTCCTGATTCTCTAAGGTTGGTGCATATCTAATGCCTACTGGTCTTGGTCCTGGTAAAGGTGGTTGTTGTCCCAATACCGGTTGCGGTCTTTCTATCCCCATAGGTCCTGGTACATTTCCCGTTGGGTATCGAGGTACTGGATGTATCTGAGGTGGTGCTAATTGAGCAGGAGGTGCATACTGACGCTCCCTTATATACCTTTTGTTGTAATAGCACTCCTCTGTTGGATGGTTTGTCCATTTTTGTTCAATAGCACACCATTTCAGTGTTTTTGGCAATGGTTTTTGGTATGGTGCCATCCTTTTTAGAGCATCTTCTATCATTTGCTCTACATTTGGCATGGTTGTTGTTTGAACATTCTTTTTAGTGGTAGTCTCGCTCGCTACGGAGGAGGAGCTACTGGATGCAAAATCTGTATCCGCTAACACCTCTCCATAAACCGTACAGTTATCCACTAAGTACAATGCCTCTCTCGTTACTTGCTCGAAACTTGTACAAGCTTTCAAGTGCAAGTCCTTCTTGAGAGTGTCGTTTCTCAGTCCCTCAATAAAGAGAACAGATAGTCTGTCATCTTGTGGTCGTTCACGTACTGGAAATCTCTCAATGTATTGTTTGAAGCAAAGTGAAGCTTCCTTCACTTTTTCGTGTTCTCTCTGTTTAAAAGCATATATTTGTGAGACCGTATTGTGCTTAATCCCTCGTTTTGAGAATTCCTCAGCAAACTCTCTTAGCAAATGGTCAATGTCATGGAATCCCCCTATGTTCAGTGGTTGAAACCATGTCAATGCCGTACCTTCTAGAGTAAGACCAAATCCCTCGTATTGTGTATGGAAATCTGTTATCTGCTCAGCTCTTAAGACTTGCTTAAAGAGTGACACATGTGCATACGGATCTCCTGAACCACCATACTTCTTTGGCATACACTTGGCTACTTGAGATGGTCTCATACGTCTCTGGTCTGCTACCAATCTCATTGCTCCTGTGTCCCGGCTAAAGCTTTCTCTAGCATCATGGACTTCATGGGTTACCCTTGTCGGTTCCCCTGCCTTGAATCTACTACTAGGAGGCAAATGTGATGGTTCCGCTTCGAACCTTGGACCTGGAGTGGTATATGTGGGGATTGGAACTGCACTACCTCGATTCGTATCCATTGACTCTCTGGAATGTAATGATCCCATTGGTCCGGGCTTCGAGTACTGAGGTTGACTGAAAGAGTCAGCAACCTGAGTTCTTTGTCCTCCTGTCGTCATTGGGTTTTGCACTCCATTTGTTGGTGCTGGTCTTTGTGAGCTAGAAGTAACATAATACTGATGTAGTGGTCCCCCAAAGTATGTATATCCTTCTAATTCTGTCTTGCCCATTGTTGAGTATTGCCTCCCATACTTGTCGTAAGCAGCAATTTTCACTTCCGATCCCTCTGTGTAGGTAAAGACATAAAGTCTTTTTTGGTCTGTCAACTCTCCGGTGTAGGGTTCTTCACATCTATAATAGAGATCTTGCTCCCCATTATTATATTTGTATAGCCCCACATAGATATTATCAGTGTTGATCCTTGTAGTTTCATTCTGTCTTCTTAACCTCGCATCAGGGAAGTTCATTATTGGTGCTTTCTCCTCAAGTTCTTCATCTACTTTGGCTTTGGTGCCCATCAATCCCCACTTGTCCACAATGTTAGGGTTTAGGACTACCAAGTACATGGTACCCTCGTCATCTAGATATCTATCTCCGCTATAGCTCACAGGCACTAAGTCCTTGAACTCACTAGGTCTCTCCTCTATCTTTACACAATAGCGGTCCATTCCATCTTTGTAGATCTTGGCACCTTGCTCATTGTCGTACTGGTATTTTATGAACAATAGCTTCATTGTGGCGGAAGGGTTTGATGATCCTGCTGCCATATTTTCTCTGTTGTTCAGGTTCAAGTGTTTCAAGTGTTCGGTGTAAATCTCGTAAGATCTCTCCGAAGAAGTATCAGAAACACTTCCTTCAAAGATCGGCTCTAATGGTTGCACCCAACTTTGGTTTACACTTCCCTCGGTTGATATGACACTTGCTTGTTCCCTTTTTTTTGGTTGGTTATTCTGGAGATTCCTGCCCGATCTCAAATTCATCAATTCCCCTAAAGGACTTTGACTTTTCCGTCTCGGCAATTTGTTTTCCCAAGTTTTTGTGGTCAGAATTGATCCAAACTGATTGATACTTGGTCAATTGTTTAATATTGTCAGTTGGACAACTTCTGTTTCATCAAGTGAGAATTTTGTTGCAGTTATGCTGAAAAAGACATTATATGCGTATGATGTCTTTTTTCACAGATTTGGACAATTTTGGTTATACTCACTCTCAGTAGCCCCCTTATGCTCTGTCCACTCACAAAATTCAGTTTGAAGTCTGTTTGAGCAAGTTATGGCTAATTTAGGCTTTTCTTGGCAATTTTCCGCTTTTGACTTGTTTTGGGTTAATTGTGATCCAAATGGGATGAAACTTGAAATATAACCTCTAGATAGCTATTACAATGGATCTGTGTTGGCAAAGTATCAAAATATGCCCAAAATTAGGTTAAAGACATCATACGCGTATGATATCTTTTTCATCAATTTGGGTCAAGACTTGATATTTATGCTTTCTACAGTGTTTGTAATAATCTTGTCAGGTCAGATATAAAAAAAAAGCAGTGGATGTGCTAAAAGACATTATACGCGTATGATGTCTTTTTTTCCCAGATTTTGACTATTCTTGGTTTTAAGCCTTCTCCAATGTTTATAATTGAGTTTCAAGTGTTTTTGTCAGGTTTGAATGTAAAAACAAGGTCTGAATCCAAAGTTTCCTATTCTTTGCGTTTCTTGGACTCCGACTTGTCTTTTTGGGTTTCTGTGAGTGTTAAGGCTCTTGTTTTAAGTTGAAATTAGGGTATAACCCCCCTTTTGAACACTCTGGTAAAGTCAAAATTTCTGTTTTGGTCTCTGTTTGGTCATTTAGACATCATACGCGTATGATGTCTAAAGTTGCAGATTTCCAGTTTTTTTGGCACAGAATCCTTCCTAAAGCTTTCTCAAGTGCTCAACAACTCCCAGATACACAGAAAATTTCTCTGACTTTTGTTTATTGCAAGTTTCACTACTAACTCGACGGTTTAGTGATCTAACATGCAATCAACCATATCAAGCAAATACTCCAATGATTACTAGCTCCAGATCAAGATCAAATGAAGTCCTACCTAAGCTATTCCTAATCATAAAATGGGTTTGGTAATTGTGATTTTAAAGAGATCCACTGCCACTCACGGACTAGCAAATTCTTCTTCTATCAACAACTACTCAACACCAACAAAACAGCAAACAAATCTAAGCTAAACTAAAAATACTGTCAACACGGACGACCCAGGAATACCCCACTTCCTAGTATCTCTCGAGATCTTCAGAGTCCACCACTCCTAGATCTTTTCTAACTAAAGTATACAAAGTAGTTTATACGACTCACCTTGTAGGATTAGTCTAAGGTCACCTACTTAGGGCTCTCGTCCCCGGCAACGGCGCCAAATGTTAAGGCGGTTACGCCGCTAGCGGAAGCTAAATAGCGAGAACTCAACCAACAACAGAATTTGTTAGACGAGGACGGAGCTTGACCCGCAGGCGCATGGAAACAACTAGGTGGGTGTCAAATCACCTACCCGACCTTCTAATGACAATCACTACTAAGGAAATCAAATCTAAGTTCTAAAATACGCAAGTGGCTGAAATCCGTACTACGAGCGAATGCTATACGAAACAGGATCTAGAATCATTGAATCGATCTCAAACTCAAGGGGAAGTCTATACACTAGGTAAGAACAACACCCTAAAGACTTGAACTGCAAAATCAACCTATAATCACTCCGTGCGGTAAACGTGTATGAAGACAGGCCGAAAAATACAGGTGACCGAAACTTGACCCCGATGGTACTAATGCGTAGCTCTACTCGTTGTGGTTCTATAGATATGCTGCACGCTCCATTCCGACACACGAGTTGGAAGAAAACTCACACCGAAGCTCGTAGGAACTTACCACACATAGAAGCCGATAGTGCGCACTCTTGGTATCTGTGCGTAGCTCTCGCCGTTGCTAACACAATGGCGGTGTCGCTTCTCCAATGGCGGCTCCGTAGCTCGCGTAGCAAGTAGATAAGACTCTCTCTCTCTCACTCTCTCTCAGACACAGTCACGGCGCTCAAAAACCCACTTTGATTAATAATCTGAATCCCCTTAGGTTACAAAAACTTTGGCTTATATACCTCAGCCTTGGAGGTGAGAACATCTCTAACTAATTACATCAGCAAGTGAAATTACTTCGGGATTACAAGCTGGAAACTCAATTGAGTCCCGTTACTTAATGAATGGCTCCAATCAAAATCAATGTCGGAAAGACATTTATTACAATCAATGGTTACAAAAATGATGAGTGTGAGCAAAAATGTGGGTGTGATCCTCTGCTGGCTCAACAAATATGTACAAAGATTACTTGGAAAGAAAACAAACAAAAGAAACATGTGATGAGTACATGGAGCTTGAGGACGGTGAAGACTCAAGGACTGCAAACGGGGACAATGTGCAACAACGTCAACCAATTGAGGAGCCTCAACCTATTCCCTGAAGATTTACAAGAGCAAGTAGACCTCCAGAAGGTTTTTTTCCTTTCTTCAACGATGTCTTGATCTCAGATTCTAGAGAGCCGGAATCATACGAAGAAGCTATGCAACATGAATCCAAAGAAGAATGGACGAAGAGCATGCAAGTGGAGATGGACTCTCTACATTGCAACCAAACATGGGAGTTGGTTGAGTTGCCTAAAGGTAAGCGGGCACTTCAAAATAAATGGGTGTACAAGGTGAAGGAAGAAGAAGGTGGGAAGAAAAGGTACAAGTCTAGGCTTGTGGTAAAAGGGTTTTCTCAAAAGAAAGGTATTGACTTCAATGAAATATTTTCTCTTGTTGTAAAAATGAACTCAATTAGGCTTGTCTTAAGCCTTGTGGCTGCTCATGATCTAAATCTCGAGCAAATGGATGTAAATACGGCATTCTCTCACGGTGACTTAGAGGAGGAAATCTACATGCTTCAACCAAAGGGGTATGAAGTAAAAGGTAAGGAGAAAATGGTTTGCAGATTAAAGAAGAGCTTGTATGGTTTAAAGCAAGCATCAAGACAATGGTACTTGAAGTTTGATCGATGGATGTTGGATCATGGATTCACAAGATACAACTCGGATCACTGCGTCTACACGAAGAATTTGGGAGATAGGAAATTCATCATCGTAATGTTGTATGTTGATGACATGTTGATTGCAAGTGCTAACATGCAGGACATCAAAGACCTAAAAGAGGAGCTGTCTAAATATTTTTCAATGAAAGATTTAGGTGTTGCAAAGAGGATACTTGGTATGAAAATATGAAGGGACAGGACAAAGAAGACAATAAAGCTATCTCAAGAAGATTACATCAAGAAGGTACTAGAAAGGTTTGCAATGCAAAATGAAAAACCAGTTTCCACACCTTTGGCTGGTCATTTTAAACTAACGAAGGAAATGTGTCTAAAGACACAAGAGGAGATAGCCTATATGTCTAAAGTTCCATATGTTGCAACGGTAAGTTCTCTAATGTATGCTATGGTTTGGACAAGGCCAGACATTGCACATGCAGTGGGAGTTGTGAGTAGGTTCATGGACAACCCACGTAAAGAGCATTGGTAAGCTGTAAAGTGGATACTTAGGTATCTAAAAGGGACAACAACAAATGCTTTGTATTTTGGAGGAACTGATATTTTTCTAAAAGGGTATGCTGATGCAGATATGGCAGGTGATAAAGATACTCAAAGGAGCACTACTGGCTATGTGTTCACGGTTGGAGGCACAGTAGTAAGCTGGGCTTCAAAGCTGCAGAAAGTGGTTTCAGTTTCTACCACGGAAGCAGAGTATGTAGCAATGACGGAGGCAAGCAAAGAAATTCTGTGGCTTCACAGATTCTTAGAAGAGCTTGGATTCAAACAAGACAATCATGTCTTGTACAGTGATAGCCAAAGCGCTATCCATATTGCGAAGAACTCAGCCTTTCATTAAGGACAAAGCACATTGAGGTGAGATATCACTTCATACGCACTCTTTTGGAAGAGGGACAACTAAAGCTAGGAAAGGTGCATACAAGTAAAAATCCTGTAGACATGTTTACAAAGGTGGTCAACAAGGAGAAGTTGAGCTTTTGCTCATCTTCAATCGGCATTCAAGGATAAGAAGCCAGAATGGAAAGCAGTCCCACAGGTTTGGTTTGGAAATCAGTCTCCAAGTGGGAGATTGTTAAGTATGGAGCCTGATTTACCCTTGTAATTTTCTGTGGTAAAAGCGCACATTTGTAAGGCCCCCATTATGAGGAGAAGTCATCGTGCGTGAAGAAAAATCACTCGCCGGAAACCAAAATTTTCACGGCCAAAAATGAGGGGCAACTCACCGGAATATTATGGCCGGACGGCGGCCGGAAAGTGGTCGGAAAACAACCGTCGGTTGGCCAGTGGCCGGTAGTCAATGGCCGATGGCTGGTGGTCGGAAGTCAATGGCCGGTGGCAGGTGGCCGAATGTTAACCCTCGTGGCTCACGGACACCCTATCGCCTACGACGGACACCGTAACCGTATTATTTATTTAAGTAGAGTCAAGCACCGGGCTTGTCGGTCCAACAGGGAAAGGTAGAGTGATCGCCGATGAGAGGTGCACTCTAATACGAACATGCTAGGGTTAGTTGGCTAAGCATGGGCGCCCAAGTGTGAATGGGGTGAGCTCACATAAAAGCCAATTAAACCTAAAATTGAGTCATTCTCTCATTGTGCAATAGAAGCTGCTCTTGCTCCATCTCCACCTTCTCCTTCACCATCTCCTTTTGTGTGTGTGCATGTGTGTGTGTGTGTGTGTGTGAGAGAGAGAGAGAGAGAGAGAGAGAGAGAGAGAGAGAGAGAGAGAGAGAGAGAGAGAGTGAGAGTGTGTGTGCGATCGAGCGTTGCGGCGGCATGACGGCGGCGAGGCGGTTGAGCGCGGCGTAGCGGCGTCTCCCTCTTCTTCGCGGCGCGGGAATCCTTCATTCGCAACTACGCAGGAAGGTGAGTGACACACCATTCTTCCTTGTGAGCTTGTCTGTTGTATGACTGTGTGCTAGGAGCCTTTGTGGCTCACACACGGCGCGTAGCAAGTCCCTAGCCTTGACATTTTTGGCGCTGCTACCGGGGAGCTACTGTGCGTGAAGCTCCAATGGCGACCTGTAAATTGTATTGAAGCTATTTTTTATGTAGGAAAGGCGCGGCTTAAGTTTGATTATTGTTGTTATGCAAAAACAGTAGAGAAAGACAGAATGTTGTTGACTGCATTCAAGTTTTTTGTGTTCTGTTAAGCTCAAATTTCAGCTTACACAGTTAGCATTTCTTGCGTTTCTGCGTTTTTTGCATTTTCTGGTTTGCACTGCACAGTTTTGTCAAGTTTCAATTTCTGCATTTTCTGTGTTTTCTGTGTCTTCTGGTTTGTGCACAGTTAGGCGCACAGTTAGTTAATTAAGTAGGTTAGTAATTAGGTGAACCACTGATTAGCAGGTCAGTAGGTAGGTGGGACAGTAAATAGTTAGGTGAGGTCAACGCGCACCAAAACACGTACCAAATAATATCCCCAAAAAAAAAAGAATTAAAAAAAAAAAAACTTTTCTGAAAAAAAAAATAAATCGAAAAATAAAAACGTGAGTGAGGGGGAGGTTAGATTTTCGAAAATAAAAAACGTGAGTTATAAAAACGGACGGGTTGGTTTGTATAAAATTTAGATCGGGATCGAGATCATTTGCCCAAGCCCAAGCCCGAGCCCAGGCCCAGGCCTCAGTCCTCAATCTTATGATTTATACTAGACTCACTCTTATATATATACCCTACCCCGTCAAGAGGGAATGAGAGCATGTGGGACAAGTCCTCCACTCTCCTCCCTTCTCTTCCCACTTGCACCCTTAGACTTGCTATTTGGAGCCTAGTTCCCCAACTAGGAAAAGATTGTTTCGGGCTTTTCTGGAGCAAAATAGAACCAAACGGTGGGCTGTAAAGCACAGCGCATCCCTCCTAGCGATACGCTCGTTTCGAGCTATCACACGGCCCATTCCACGACACGCTCTAAAAAATCTAGCAAAAAAACAAACAAAAAAACACGCAAAAAACTAGTCACAAAGCGTCCTAGAGCATCTTTTTGACACCTTAGGGTATCAAAAGCACATGCACTTATGCTCTGGGCGGGTGCTAGAACACGAGCATATTGAGAGTGCCTCTGTTCATACGGACACCCATTACCCATCCACGATAGGCTCTAGACCCTCAGTGGGGACACAAGGTAGCACCACCCAAGACCCTAAAATAACCGCTAGTGATTCCTCCTTCGACTCAGAAATCATGGAAGCATACCCTACCCAAAACACTGAGAGAGAAGGCCATGCACCTCCCGAAGCTCCATAGCCTAGTACTAGTATGTTTAGCCGTTTCATGGAAACATTAGGTAGAGCTACTCGCTCGGAACCTGATGCAAATGAAGCACACGAAGGGGGTGGGGAAGTGGACTCTCCTTTCACATCGCACGTGGACCCCACACCCCCAAAGAGTGTCCATGTGGATATCCTGCCAACTTCTTACCAAGAAGGCCCTGTTGAGCTGCCTCCTTCAGAAGTTCCCTCTAGAGTACCGTTGGTGACAAGTAAAACCACGGGGAGCAACATTGCTTCTACCTCACAAGAAACCGTTAACACGTCGACTCTAGAAGGATTGTTCATTAATGATCATTGGACATACGACCTCCACACTGAGGTGTTGACGGATCTACACTCTGGCCACGCCTACCATGTAGGATGGATAGAGATTGTACAATCCACCTCTAGTGCCACGAGCACGAAGATCAACAGAAAATGATATGTAATGTTATCCATGGCATTATTCAATCAGAAAGGCAAAACCGAGGGGTAAATATACTCTCAACTGGCCCCATGAGATTTCTGGATACGAGCAAGGCTCAACAACCTACTCTATCACAAATGGAGACTCCTCTAATGAGTCCCATGGACCCATCTTACGTCATTTCACCTGGGGTCTCTATGCAATCTGAGCCTCCGAGCGACAACTTTAGCTTCCCTAACTTGGCTCAACCATCTATTAAGGGAAACACAGTGCTCACTTTAGGGATAAGCCTGGCACAGAATGTACCGATGACATCTACGGTTAGCGCAGTGCCACTACCTAGTGTCGTAGTACCTAATATGGGGCCTCGACCGTATGTGCCTCTAGCCCCTTATGCACACATGGCCCCCACACCTCCAATTGTACCACTTGTTTATGCTCCTCGAGTGCCGCTCCCTAGCCCTTATCCGAGTGGATCTATGCCCGGTTATGTTCCATATCCTGCATCATCCACACATATGCCAAGACCGGTACCCGTCCCTCTCCCACATACGATTCCAAGAGTACCTCCACCGGCCCTGCCTCCTCACATAGGTGACTTGGCAGCGTTTGCTCAAACCATAGGTCGATCTATTGCGGAAAATATGCGTCATGCATCTGATAGAGAGCCTAGAACTAAGGCAATACAAATTGCCAAACTCACACAAAAATTCAATGGGGACGAAGATGCTAGAAAACACATTGAAGTGTTTGAACAAGTATGTGATTCCTTAGGGGAACGCAACGAACTACATAAGTGCAATGCCTTAAGCTTGACTCAAGGGAAACTAAGAGGTTTAGTGGAGGAGACTCAAGGGAAACTAGAACCAGAACCCATGCATGTCAAAATTCATGACACAGTGTTTACCACGCAAGTTCATCCGCCCCACATGAACCATAGACTGTTAGCCATATCTAGTATCATCCAAGAAGGGAGTGAGGACGGGACATCAGAAAGTGAGCATACACCCTTCCTGTTGGAAAGGATGTTTAACGAAGGAATACCTGATCCCATTGAGGAATATGAGATTCCATCCTCACCAGTTCATAGTCAAGGACCTACACCCTGCAAAATGCCAATGAATGTTGCCAAACTAGTGGACTTCATGTCTTCTGAGGTCCGAACCACGATCATAGCAAAGCTGTATGGAGATCCTGAGTTATTCCTTGCACTTCGAGCATTCCTTAACGGAGAGCTACGAATGGGATTACCGCAGTTTGCGCAACCAAATAGGCCTGACTCGATTATGATTGATGAGGAAAATCATGTGCAATCACTTGACTTAGATGGACACGAGTCTGTGATCGAGGTACCCATTAACGAATTAGGGCAGTATTTTGAAGGCGACGAGTCTAATGCGACCCTACCCATCACTACCAAGGGATTAACTATAAAGGGAATTCTTTATGGTGGTGCGGGAGTTAGCATCGTTACAAAAGATTGTTGGGAATCCATGGGAAAACCCCGCCTCAGTGTTACTAACATTGTGGTAAAGATGGCAAATGGTACCATAGCCAAACCTATGGGGATGCTCAAGGATCTTAAGATCAAAGTTCTAGGACACAAGGTACGACATATGTTCATTGTAATGGATTTCTCTAAACACCTTATGTCATATGAAATGATTTTAGGACGACCATTCATGAGGGAAGCACAAATGGTTCATGATTGGTCTAAAAATCATGTCTATTTGCAATTCCAAGACTCTGTCCTTAGAGTGGATTTGGTGACTGGTAAGGTACACCCCTTAGGGAGTAAAACCATTATTGATCATCGCTCTGACACCACAGTTCACTCGGCCCCACTACAATATTGTTACACTTGTAAGAAGGATACAGACATTGGCCAAGATTCTCCTTACATGGATGTGTTACCGGGTATGACGGAATCAGACAACGTAGACTGGGTACACCTAGCTGCAACCATAGATACCTGGGGAAATAGAGGAACCACTTGGGTCACACCAGAGGGGGAAGAGGTACCACAAATTTCACCTCTGAACATGATAAGTGCCATACATGCATCTTCTAAGGGAAAGGCAATGGTAGACCAATCTGACAGTGACACCGATAGCTCAATAGAAGACTTTAACCAACACGACTCAGACACTGACTTCCAGAGTGAAACGGATTCTGAATCTCATGAATTAGAGAGTGGAGCAAGTTCAGAGTCAAAACATTCGGAAGGACTGAGCACATCAACCGATGATAGCTCCTCCGAGAATGAAGAGGACACCAACGAGGACTCCTTTAGTGAGCCAGATCTAAATGCAAATCAAAATCAGGTCTCAAATAAGAAAAAGAAAAACTTTAAGGGGCGTCGATATCGAGCCAATGTACGTGCTAGGATAAAAAAGAAGAGATCCTCAACAGAATGGCTCAGTTATATAGGAGCATGTGATGCTCATCGAAAATTGGTAGACGATTGGGTTGAATATCTCCAAAATGTTATGTGGTGTAGACCACGACCCCATGACATAGCCCAATTAGAGATCATAGACAAGCCAAAGTTGAGCCGCACTGCAAGGAGGCGTCAAAACCAAGAGTTAGCTCGACAACACAAGAAAGCAGAAATGGAAGCACAGACCAAAGCACAACCAGAATCCACAGACTTGCATCCTGCACCAGAACATTTCAAATCTTACACCACAGGGGAAGCAAAGGTTGTGTACACAAAAGCCCAAAGAATACCTATCGATGGGAATAATGGAATCTATGATGGTCCGGCAATAGTTAAAGAAATAGAATTAGCCGACCCCGGTGAAGAATCAAAACCTGTTTTTATTGCCCAAGACCTCACAGAAGTTGAAGAGGCGGTCCTCAAAGAGCTTCTCAAGGAATTCAAGGACATATTCGCTTGGACATACCATGATATGAAAGGCGTTCCACCTTCTGTGGTCCAACATACAATCCCTATGATTAGCACTGCGAAGCCCGTACAACAAAGACCCTACCCGATGAATCCTAAGTACGCAAAGATCATTCAAGAAGAACTAGAAAAGCTTATCAAATGTGGGTTCATATATCCTATTGAACACTCTGAATGGGTGTCTCCAATAGTTATCGTGCCAAAAAAGAATGGGAAACTCAGGGTGTGCGTGGACCTCAAAAAAGTTAATGCAGCTACTAGAAGAGACCATTACCCCCTACCATATTCCGAACATGTACTCGAAAGAGTTGCAGGCAAGGAAGCTTATAGCTTTCTAGATGGGTACTCAGGCTACAACCAAATCACGATAGCGCTAGAGGACCAAGCTAAAACTGCCTTCATCACGGAATTTGGCGTGTTTGCATTTTGTGTGATGGCTTTTGGCTTAACAAATGCCCCTGCTACATTCCAACGATTAATAAACACTGCTTTTAAAGAATATTTGAGAGAGTTTTGTGAAGCTTTCTTAGGCGACCTTTGTGTTTACTCTTCTTGGAAAGAACATCTATCATGTTTGCGGAAGGTGTTTGAAAAGTGTAGGTTATATCGTATCTCATTGAACCCGTTCAAATGCCAATTTTGGGTCAAGCATGGAGTTATTTTAGGGCATATAGTATCTAAGAATGGTATCTCAACCGATGAGAGGAAAATTAAAGTGATTCTAGAGTTACCACCACCAACCAATTACAAGGGAGTTCAAAGGTTCATGGGACACGTGGGTTATTATCGATGGTTTATTTTATTTTTCGCTGAGATAGCACGTCCTTTGTACAAGCTTCTCATTGAATTTAAATGGACTGAAGAGTGTGACCAAGCCTATGAACAATTGAAGAAAACACTAGCAAGTGCTCCGATTTTAAGGACACCTAACTGGGATGTCATTTTCCATGTGCATATTGATGCATCAAACTTTGCTATTGGGTGTGTTCTCACTCAACCAGGAGAACATAAATTGGACTATCCCATTAGCTTTGCAAACCGTCAATTGAACGATGCTGAAAGGAACTACACCACTACAGAGCGAGAAGGTTTAGCAATGGTTTATGCAGTAAAGAAATTTTGCTACTACCTTTTGGCAAACAAGTTTGTATTTTATGTGGATCATCAAGCGTTGCTGTATCTGGTAAACAAGCCATACTCCACAGGAAGAATCACACGATGGTTGTTAATTCTTCTGGAGTTTGATTTCACGATTGTAGTGAGACCGGGTAAAAGGCACGTCATGGCTGATCATTTGTCTCGCATACCCAATGGTGAAGCTCCTACAGGAGTTGATGATGAATTACCCGATACTTCCCTATTCATAGTTGAGACTATGCCTGAATGGAGTGAGAACATTGTTAACTTTTTAGTTAATGGTTTTCCACCCAAGGAACTTCGTAAGGATATCGCTCGAAGGCTAGTAAAAGAATGTGAACCCTATTGTTTGATTGCCGGAACTCTGTATAGACTAGGCAAGGACGATATTCTTAGGCGTTGTGTCCGCGAGGATGAATATTTGTATATCTTGCAAGAAGCACATATGGGCAGAGCAGGAGGACATTTTTCAGGAGACCTGACTGCTAGAAAGGTGCTGCAATCAGGCTATTGGTGGCCAACTTTATTTAAGGATGCATCACTTTTTACAAAAGGGTGTGATGAGTGCCAACGTTACAAGACCACACAGCGCAAAGACAGAATGCCCTTACATCCTATTAAAGTAACCCAACCATTTGAAAAATGGGGCTTAGACTTTGTAGGTCCAATTAGTCCCGCAGCTCGTAACACTCAATCTCGATATGTTCTAGTTGATACAGACTATGTAACAAAGTGGGCTGAAGCTAAGGCTTCACAAAAAGCTGACGCGAGGACAATAGCTAAGTTTCTTTTTGAGAACATTATCACAAGATTTGGTTGCCCTTTTGAAATTGTTAGTGATAATGGTACCCATTTTATAAATGAGGTACTAAGAGAGCTTACCACGACCTTTATGATATCCCACCATAAGTCTACACCTTATTACCCGCAAGCTAATGGACAAGCCGAGAGCACCAACAAGACTCTAATCTCTATTTTAGCCAAGACGGTAGAAGCTCATCGCACTATTTGGATTTGAAGTTGACATGTGCTCTATGGGCTTATCGTACTGCTTATAAAGTGGCTATTAATTGTACGCCATTCAAAATGGTATACGGCCAAGAAGCGGTTATGCCTTGGGAGTTTGTCATTCCTAGTCTTAGGGTAGCTTCGCAAGAAGGATGGAATGGTAACCCCTTAACCGAGCGTTTGTATATCTTAGAAAAACTAGACGAAGAGAGACAGTTGGTTGTGCAAAATGCTCTTGTGGAAAAGGATAGGAGAAAGAAGTGGTTTGATCGCCATGTGAAGGATAAGGACATCAAAGTTGGTGATAAAGTCCTTATGTATGGAGTACGTAAAGAGAAGAAAAAGTTGAAATATGCTGGTAAAGGACCATATAGAGTATGTGAAATTACCCCACAAGGTACCCTTCGTATGGAAACTCTTGATGGAGTTGAAACCATTGGATTCCTCAATGGGAGTAAATTCAAAAGATATTATGATCCTTTAAGCCAAGAAGAACTACGGGCCATTCATCAAAAGAAGGCCGCCAAAGCACAAACCGAGTTAAACAAGATACAAACTCAAGCTGAGGCTAAGGAGCGACAACAACGTATAAGACAAAAACGAGAGGCTAACCTTGGAGTCACAAATGCATTCCACGTGGAAATCAAAGAGGATGGGTTGGACTCTGACACACCTCTACGATACCCTATTGAGTTAAATAGTGCCTATGGAAAAGTGCTATATAACGCCTTATTGGACACGGGTGCTAAATATAATCTGCTATCCTATGGGGTGTGGTGTCAGTTAGGGAAGCCACCTCTATCTGAGAGTATTATCCAAGTCAAGGGTGTCAACAAGAAAAAAACTACGGTTTTTGGAATCCGGCACACTTCTGTCAGTTATGACAATGGAATTGTAATTCAAGACTTTTTGGTCATGCCTACTGGAACTATGGAGGGTAATATAAACCTAGGCCGCACGTGGATGATAGCCACCAAATGCACTATTGATTGGGGGACTGGGGGTGTTACAACGCGAAAGCCAACTCTTAGCCCTACCACTCAAGCCATAGTCCCTGAGATATTGCCTAAGGAAATAAAACCCAAGACATTGCATGTCCAGGAGGTTGAACCATACGTCCCCATAGCCCAACTCTCTAGAGCTTCAACTGATGTAGTTGAAAGAAAGCTTGAGACACACAAGAACCATCCTAATATAACAGAGAAAACATACAAGTGGGTCCCTAAAGCTTCTGTAGTGAGCATGGTTGATGCAAAAAAACGGAAACCTCGTAAGAACCGTCCCACTCACTCCAAGAAATGTAAAGAAACGTTGCGTTGGATTCCTAAACGACTATTGGAAGCCCAAGGATACTATGAAGGAAATGATCAAAACTGGGTGCCCAAACGTAAAGTGTACTCTTACCTGTCACCTGGCCCATGTAAACCCAATCCTGTGGCTCCAAAACAAATTGAAAATCACGGAAAGAAAAAAATCATGGAATGTTACACACCCGCTCTAGAGCTAGTTTGGGTACCAAAGAAAGAACGATTTGTTTCACCTAGCTCAGGAACAGGGAAATCAAATGAAGCTTCTTGCTCTTCATGTAGTTCCTATACGCAAATAGAAGCTTCGACACAACCTCCACCTACCACTGTACATATCCATACAAGCACGAAAGAGTTTGCACCTCCCGGGGTAAGTTCACCACCTACAACAATGTTGCAAATAAAATCATGGGAGAGTAGCTTACCACCCTTGCAACTCAATGAAACGCATAGGGCGGTTGAAAACTATTGGTTAAAACCTTCACCCATAACAACTTGGAACAATTGGTTTCAAAAGGTGACAACCTCATTCCAAAAGGTATGATCTACCCAAGGAAGGGGGGAGTGTTTGCTAACATCAATCATTCACTCGCTCCCCTCTCAACCTTCCTCCCTGACCTCTCAATTCCAATCTTAGGGAATGTATATATATAGCCTTATACTCACAAAAAACAAAAATAGTAAAGAGCAAGAGCGACTAGCAACTAGAGAGCACCCTATCAGATCTTACATATAAGTCCAAATTCACCGTGTCAATTCAAGCAACACACAAAAACAACTCTTATGTTTTAAAGGCCTAACCAAATCTATCTGTATTGTCAGAAATGGCTACTTCACCAGAGGCATGCACTTCTATTTTTGATGAAAGGTACCCTTTGTCTTTTCCTCAAGTGTTCTACGTATGCTACCCTATACTTTCTTGTGAATGGGATTTGATAGAGAGCCTTGCATGTGAGAGAAATTTTGAGGAGTTAGAATGGCTGATACGTCTATGGCTAACTAGTGATCCCTACCTAGTAGCGAATGTGTCTCCAATGGCACATGCTTATTCTTTTGCACAAGATGAGTATCCACGCATCGCGAGGTTCTTGATTAGCATGCTTGCACAAGAGGATGATGAAGAGGAACTAATAGAGACCGAGGAAGACTATGGCCTCACGGACAACGATTTTATTTATCTAGATGATGAGGATAGAGGCCTAACCTTAGGGTGGCCACCCGGTTTATATAATATCCTCTTTCCTTGATTCTAAAAGGGGTGACAGATAGGTAGGTTAGGGGTCTAGATTGTGTTTTGAGTTTGTTTTTTAGGAGTTTTAATTTTTCACACTGACATGCCTCCTAGAGGTATAGTGCCTGTTTTTGGATGTGTTAGGTAGGACTTATATGGATCTCCATCCACATGGCTGAGGACATCTGCTTCAATGAAATGAGCCACTCCATACCTCCAGGTGTACTACTTTCCATGATTCATGTTGGTGGATATGTGTAATTGCTAATAATGATTTTTCATGCTTTGTTTGAGTGCAATAGTTATGATTGTTATCTGCCATTATAGATGTATAAATTTGTCTTTGCTTAAGTTGATTGAACTCCAGTTTAATCTTATGGATGAGCCTGAAGATTAGGAGACCGTGACTTTAGGTTAACTCATTTACTTGACCACTAGGCCTAGCTAATAAAATTATCCGAGTATTTGAGACCTTAGGAATGTTTTAGGTAGAGAAAGGCTTGCTCACTTAAACAACAAAAAACACTAGTGCGAATACCAAGGAAATGGAAGCAAAAAAAAAACATAAGTGCCACAAATGAAAAATCTTACGCTGGAAGAGAAATCCTGGCTTGAATTGGTACTTCACTCACATGTATTGTCTATGGTACTAGAGCCCTAGAGGTTCCCAGTGTGGGTGCTTTTCCTTGAGAAGCAAAAAACCCCGGACATACAAAATAAGCACACACGTCACATGATTGTGACCCAAAGTAAAAAAGTATTAAAATAAATAAATAAATAAATAAAATAAAGAAAAATTAAAAGACTTCCATTGAGCTTACAGTTAACATTTCAAGCTTTTGTTTGTAGTTGTGAGAGCGAGTTGGCTAATCAAAGCTGAAAAGCATAATTAGGGAATCTTGCATTTAGATAATCTTCTTAGCTTAGCTAGTACTCGAGTAGTTGTTTTAACCTTAGTCATAGCTAACCAATTGATAGACTCACCCATAAGCTCAAAACTCTTGATTAATTAATTTACTCAAAGTGCAATTTATTTGTCCTTAATGGCAGTCTAACATTTCATAAATCTTGCATTTACTCATTTCCACATGTACTTTACATTCCCCTCATGATTTATGGCAATATAATTCCGCTTGCTAAAACAGTGACTTTGCCTTGTAGATTCAAATCTAGATGCTCTACAACATGGACATACCAAGCTTCAACTCAATAGCTTCCGAGGACGGAATCTACATCAGGAAGGGGGGCAATGTTAACCCTCGTGGCTCACGGACACCCTATCGCCTACGACGGACACCGTAACCGTATTATTTATTTAAGTAGAGTCAGGCACCGGGCTTGTCGGTCCAACAGGGAAAGGTAGAGTGATCGCCGATGAGAGGCGCACTCTAACACGAACATGCTAGGGTTAGTTGGCTAAGCATGGGCGCCCAAGTGTGAATGGGGTGAGCTCACATAAAAGACAATTAAACCTAAAATTGAGTCATTCTCTCATTGTGCAATAGAAGCTGCTCTTGCTCCATCTCCACCTTCTCCTTCACCATCTCCTTGTGTGTGTGCGTGTGCGTGCCTGCGTGTGTGTGTGTGTGTGTGTGTGTGTGTGTGTGTGTGTGTGTGAGAGAGAGAGAGAGAGAGAGAGAGAGAGAGAGAGAGAGAGAGAGAGAGAGAGAAGAGAGAGTGTGAGAGTGTGTGTGCGATCGAGCGTTGCGGCGGCACGACGGCGGCGAGGCGGTTGAGCGCGGCGTAGCGGCGTCTCCCTCTTCTTCGCGGCACGGGAATCCTTCATTCGCAACTACTCAGGAAGGTGAGTGACACACCATTCTTCCTTGTGAGCTTGTCTGTTGTATGACTGTGTGCTAGGAGGCTTTGTGGCTCGCACACGGCGCGTAGCAAGTCCCTAGCCTTGACACCGAATTCAATGGCCGGTGGCCGAATTCAAAAGCGGACTTGACTTCTCAAGGGTGGCCACACATGGGCGGATTGAAGGGTCCGATTTGGACTTATCTACACAAGGGCCTCTACACATGGCTGCCTCTCATGAGAGAGGGCAGCCCTTTTGGCCTATAAAAGGAGGCCATTTCTACACACATTTCATAGCGTGAAGTTGATGAAACAAGGTGAGATTGAGGTGGTGAGAGTGAAGCAAGTCAGGAGCTCCATTAAGGGTATAATCCCTTTGTAAACTACTTATTGTTTTGAAGTACTAAATCCATTGAGTGGCTGCTTTCCCGTGGATGTAGCCCACATTGGGTGAACCACGTATATTGTGTGTACTCTCTGTCTCTCTCTCTACTCTATAATCTCTTGTGTGTGAAATCTATCTCTCTCAATTAAGTAATCTACTCAAATATCTATTTAGCTACGTCTTATTTTCTAACAGTAACAGTCCAGCAGAAAGCACATTGTATGTAAAGCGTGAGGGTGATGTACTTCTCATTATGGTTCTTTATGTGGATGATTTGTTGATCATTGGACCAAATGAGAGACATATTGCTGAATTTAGGCTAATTTGAATTCTATTTCAAGATGAAAGATTTGGGGCTACTGCATCATTACTTGGGTATACAGTTTAAGCAGTGTGATGGTGGTATTGCCCTGTTACATAGAGCCATTACTATGTAAGTTTGAACTTGAGGATTGAAAACCTATTGCCACTCCCATGGAAACAAGTTTGAAATTGAGTCTTCATGATGCTGGTGATCTTGCAGATGCCACTCTTTACCAAACTGTTGTCGGATGCCTTATTTATGTATGCAACACGAAGCCGTATATTCAATTTGTAGTCTCACAGGTCAGCAGATTTATGCATAGCCAAGGGTCTAAGCATTGGGAGCCTGCTAAGAGGATGTTTCTCTACTTGAGTGGCACTATACATCTTGGCTTGTTTTATCACAAGGGGGGATCATTGCCGCCAAAATTACATGCTTTTTTGGACTCTGATTGGGCTAGTTGTTTTGACATACGAGTGTCCACAAGTGGTTTTTGTTTCATGCTTGGCAGATAATGCATATCATGGTTGAGCAAGAATCAACCTAATGTGGCCACTTCCATTTGTGAGGCTGAGTACAGGGCAGTCTTCACAGCTACGGTTGAGTGTGTATGGCTCAGACGTCTTATGGCTGATTTGGGTGTTGGACAGGACACTGCCAACACTATCTACACTGACAATCAGAGTGCATTGGCAATTGTGAGGAACCCAGTTTTTCATGCTCGCACAAAGCACATTGAGGTGCATTACCACTATGTCAGGGAGAGGCTCTGAGCAAGAGAGATCAATTTGGCTTATGTGCCAACATAGTCACCTTCAGATTTTTTCACAAAGACATTGTCTCGTGAGAAGTTTGAAGCTTTTTGCAAAGCTTTGGGCTAACTCCCTTTTGTGGACTGATCGTGTCCTCAGGGCTTGGCACTTCCCTTTACTCTATGTGCTAGCTCTGGTCCACCGCATCACTCCAGGGGGAATTTGTTACCATATACATGTGGTAGTGATGTGTGTGAATGCACTTAGGACCGCCAGGGGCATTTTTTCCCTCACTAGGAGGTTTTCCCCTCCGTGCATTGTATATACGCCCATCACTTTAGGGCTAACTTATCTTTCCATTGCACACTAAGTACTATACTCTCGGTTGTGTGCCTTGAGCTTCCTTCGTCTTCTCCAAGATGTGCGTGTTTTCTCGCAACCCTAATTCCAAAAAAATTAGATTCACATATTGGCATCAAGCATTTTTCCAACCCCTCAGTAGCTCTGCTAATAAGAATCCTTTCAATGCCATTGAGGTGAAATTGGGTAGCCAATTGGTTTGTATTCTTCTAGCTCTTACTGTTGTTGTCCCAAAACTGGGCCAGGTGTCGGAGGCCTTTGTTATTAATCTTTCTGGAAATTTCTCTCCAAAAAGGGCTCAAGCGCTTGTTTTGTACTTTAGTCATTTCTCCCCACTCCAGTGTTTTTGTTGCTCTTGTACACTTACATACCAATTCGCACATTGTACCACCCAATCTTAGGTTGGCCCACCAAGGGGATAGCAATTTGTATGGCACCTCAAGATCTTTCCACTTGCCACCTTCAAAAAGATCTTTTCCTTGTCAATCATAGCCCTTGCCATCATGGCCCATGCATGGTCTTGCTTGCCAATCGAAACCACAAATTTGGCACCTTGAGCCTTTGCATGAATAGCCGGGTTGAGTATCCTTATGCTGCCTTGCTCTACATGCCTAGCAACAAACTCCCATTTGGCCCATTGCCTGGGTCGAGTATCTTGATGCTACCTTGCTCTACAAGCCTAGCGACAGACTCCCATTTGGGCCATTTCTAGGGCATCAAAACTTTGGTGTTATTCTTCCACAAGAATCTTTTCATTGGTTTGAGGAATTCTTTCCAATTGCATTTGGCTATTTTGAGGAGTAGGCAAGTAAAGGAAATGTACGAGAGCATAAATGAATTAATTACTCCAACTCTGCTTGGAAATGGAAGCATCACATACTCCCACCTTCTCGTCTTACTATGTACCTTATCTAAGACCCATTGGAATTTTTGCTTATTAGTGATGTCTACCCCCAATGGGGCCCCCAATTGTCGACAAATCTTCCCTTTTGATACAATCTCCCCCGTCCATATGGATGGGTCAAACGAGTTGTTTTCTAAGAGAGAGACCACTCTTGATTTCTCAATATTGCACTTCAATCCCAAGGCTATGGAAAACGTTTGAACAATCTCTAGAGCCTTCCTGATTACATGAGGGCAAGTTTTCAAGAAGAGGAAGGAGTCGGTTGCGAAGAGCTTCGATAAGAGTTGGTCATTGTTAGGCAAGGATATCCCTTGGATCTTCCCTCTCTCTACACTAGCTTTGAGCGAGGTAACTAAAGGATGAGACCCAATGGTGAAAAACAGTAGGGAAAGAGGGCATCCTTGCTTGATTGATCTCTTGACCTCAAATGAGCCCACAATTCTATCATTAAATAGGAGCTCAGAATGTGTTTTAGCACCAAGGGTGTGAACCAATTGATAAAGCCGTGGACTAAATCCCAACGATATCTTGACGTCTTCTACAAAGGACCATGTAATCGAGTCATAGGCTTTGTCTAGGTCTAGCTGGAGTAAGGTACACTCTTGCTTTGTGAAGGTTGCATACTCTATACATCCCTTTGTTTTCAGAATGTTATCATAGATATACCATCCTTTGATAAAGTGGTGCTGGTGGGGGGCGATGGCTTTGTCTAGGAGGGGAGAGAGCCCGAGGGCAATAATTTTGACAATAATTTTATATGCCACTGACATCGAAGTTATGGGCCACCAGTGTTTCAGTTCGAAGCAACAAACTTGCTTCAGGATAGGTTTAACTAGGCCCCTCTTTAAACTTGACTCTCGAGCTCCTTCAATCAGGGCTTGGTTGGCCATATGTGTGATCCAGGACTTCAAATCATCCTAGAATTCTTTGAAGAATGCAGTCGTTAGGTCATCCCACCTACGGAACTTTTCCTTGCCTAATGCATGAAGCATGCAAGAGCATTCATCCTCCGTGAAGAGGTTCTCCAATAGGTTGGCTTCCAAATAGGAGATCTTCTTCTTGACGATCCTAAGAAGGGTTGTTCTGGCTACATCCACTTCCAGGGAACGAGACTCTAGTTGGCCTATGATTTGGCATAAATGATCAGCATTAACTTGGTCATTTCATTTTGGTATGCATGTCTGTAAGCGAGTGTATAATGTCTTAACTCCTCTTAAGTTTGAGGGCCCTAAAAAAGTGTGATTGATTGGCAGTCTCCGACTGAAGGTAGGTTTCTTTGGATAATTCTCTCATTTTCCTAACATCCTGTCAGTGTTGTTCAACTAGGTTTGTCTTTACTTCCAACCACCTCTTGTGATCCGAATCTAAGGCCGACGCTCTTGTTTTTAAGTGTTAAGCAGCTCGATTTCATCGTTAAGTTGCTTCATCCACTCCTCATGGGCTTTCTTCATTCTAACGCATGCAATTGTAACTACTTTTGAATAAAGGGTTATTGAATAGGTGATCCCTCATGACAAGCAACTTCTTAGACCCTATGGGGCACTATTATTTCCTATTGGCTTTTCTCAATTTCATGCAAAGTGGAAGGTGATTTGACAAGCTTTATGAGGTCACCACCTTCATTTTAAGAAGTGACAGAATCCAATCAGCTTGATGGGAGGTGCCTACTGGCATACTGCAGGCTGGTACGTAAAGCCCAATGTGCTATTCCATGGGCCAACCTCCCACAAGTCCACCAAAGCCCATTTCTCATATAGACTTAACCATTTAGTATTTTCAGAACCTATCAATAGACTTGTCCTTTCTATTTTCCACCATATTAAAGTCTCTAGCCAGGAGCCATTCCGCCTCAATAGGGGTATCTCTTAGCTTGCATCCATAACTTGTCTCTTTTCTTAGTAGTGCAAGGGCCATAAATGTTGACAATAGTACAATGTTGTTCTACCCGCTTGACCCTCACTCCTAGGGATCTCCTAGAGGGATGATTCAATACCACCTTTGGCTCAAGGTCCCTATCCACAATAGTGAGGACGCCTCATAACCATCTACTCCCTCTTCGTAAACTATTAGATTCTTCCCCATCCCTTGATTTCTTTTCCTGAAGGCATCTAGGTGGTTCTCATGGATAGACCGACAACCAATGTCCTTACCTTTTCTGACTTCTTTTGGGTTTTCAATCCCTTCATCTTCCATTACTGGATAACCAATTATTCTTCCATCATTGGGAAGGGGGTACATACTCCTCCACCTTGAGGAACACTTCCTTAGTATTCTCTTTCCTGATGTATTCCACCATCGACATCTTCCCAGCCTCTTGCTAAGAAACTCACCAATTTTGTTATCAATAGGTTCTCGGAGTTGGTATATCCCATAGCACATCAAAGAGGTTGTCATAGGAAAAGGGAGCTTTGGGAATATCTTGTGGGTGTTCTTTTTCATGTTGTCCAACTACCCTAGCTTGGGATTTGAAGTGCTTGCAAGAATGTTGGAGACCTGTTGCCATCCTTCGTCCTTCTTCCTATAGGTGGGTGAGAGAACAATTTTTTGCAGCATTGGGGTTGTCATTTTCTGCTGGGTGAAGGATGAGAATCGATAGCAAGGGGCGTCTTTATATTGCTCTGTGGTGCTTGAACAACCTTTTTTGATTCCTCCAAGGGTTTCATGTTAACATTGAGCTGCTTAGCCTTCCGTGATTGTTTGGTGTTTCTCTGAAGAGGGATCCCATAATCACTAGCTGCCTGATGCGACGTTTGCTCTTCTCTTTCCCCATTCGGAGGCCCTGCAACCATGACCGCATTGTGGGGCCAACCTAGCAAAGTGTCTGAATTTGTTACACTTAAAGCATGTACCAAAGAAGGTGACAAATTTTAGTGGGATCACCTTCAATTCGGCCCCCACGTTCACTACCAGATTCTTGGGTTGGGACTTTTTGAGATCCCACTAGATACATACCTTATTTGCTAAGATGTCTACAATTCTGCTAGATGGCACAAACAAAGGGGTACTGAGTGAAGTTGCAATTTTTAAAAGTTATTTCTTAGCCACATTGGGAGGTTGATAAATTCCACCTAGACCGAGAACATATCTTTGAAAGCATTAGTGGATTCAAAGGAAGGATCCCAAGGGAGCACAAACACCAGCGAGCAGTCGAAAGTGCTAGGTCTAATGAAAACACGAGCGAGGTAGTCAACCAACTGACTCTCAGCCTCCTTGGCTTCTTTAGCACTCATACGATGAGGTGGTTTACTCACCGGTTTAGTGCGTGGCAAGACATCTATGGCATGCCGCACATCACGTGTAGAGGGTACACCCGGTGGTAAATCACTTGAGAACACATCACTATCCGTGAGTAAGTGAGTCAGCTTTTGCCGTGCAAAAGGAGAAAGTAAACTAGAGTTATGCTGGGATGGAGAATCTTGTAATTCCTGTAATGTTTGTTTTACAACAGTTGCACGTTGCTTTATAGAATTAAATTTGAGAGCACTTTGCTCGTTAGATTTGTTAACACTTTGTTTATCCGTAGAATTCATTGCACTTTGCATGCCATTACTAGAATTCATTGCACTTTGCATAGCGTTACTAGAATTCACCGCCCTTTGCTCTTGAGAATTCACAAGACTTGGAGACAAGCAGTAACACAAAAAGACTTCATCTATTAAATTTGCTTTTTGCAAAATAGAAAGCTGGGCTGTACATATAAGAGATGCAGATGGTATATTTTTCTCACCAAGCAAAATCACATGTTTACCATTGGCCATGAAGGATAAGGAGTTGTGTTCATAACTAGTGTGCAATGTGTTTGCTAAACCATGCAGCCACTCCCGTCCTAAAACTACATCAGCAAAGTCCATGTTCATAACTTGGAAGTCAAGGGTCATCGTATGATTTTGAACAATAAGCTCAACCCCTTCAACTACCGTGTCCCATACTTCTTTATCATTCCCAGACATCTTCTCCACCACATACTTGTGAGAGAAGAGAGCCTATGAAAGCTTCAATTTCTTGACTAGCTTATAGTTCAAGAAGTTATGAGTTGCACCATCATCCACTAAAATACAAACACATTGTCCGTTAATAGTGCCATGCATGCGAATCAAATCATGGGGGCCAAATGTGGGATGCCACATTGAAGCAGGCACACAACACTTGTGCTTTTCTTCCATATGAAAAACTTCTACAACACAATAATTAGGAGATGAATCTAATGTGAGGTGTTGCACCGTGTGCATGGCCTTTTCTTTGCCTTGCAAACGAGGACAATCTTTCTTGTTATGTTGGTCCAAAAGACATCTAAAACACAAATTGTGTTTCTTTGTACGCTCAAAATCAGCAGTGCTGAGAGACCCACGCGGAGTATCTCATGATTGCTTAGGCTTCTTACCCTCTTCTGGGCGTGGAGAGGTAGATTGTCTCTTATTCCTCTTGGAACGTGTGGGATACCTACCTCGCCATTGGCTCTTAGCCACATTTCTCTTAGCAAAAGTATTCTTAATTTTCTCTCTTGGTCATCATCATATCTTTGTGCATGACTAATGGCTTCTTCCAAAGTTTTTGGATGTTGGATCTTGACATGAAGACGATAGTCATTGTCAAGACCCCTATTAAAACCCCATATCTTTTGGAATTCATGTAGACCTTCTAGTTTTAATATGATTTCCCGATACTTTGAAAGGTACTATGTGAGAGAGAGGCCAGACATGCGGCATGCATCCCATGCTAACCAATTCTTATCTTCTTCATTGGAGTCCAAAAACGCTTTGGAGAAAGAAGATTGAAACGCAGCCCAAGACGAAGGACGAGCATCTATTGGAAATGTCATCCACCACTTATAGGCCTTGCCTTTAAGAGATAGACTTGTTTCCACATTCGTCTTTATATCCGGGGTGTGACTCAATCTATGAATATCACTCCATTTGTGTAAGAACGTATTGACCGCATCCTTGTTGCGATCACGCTCTTCCCCGTGAAACTCAGGAATGGTGATATTCTTAAGTTATGCATTGCTACCTTCTGCATCTTCTGCAGCACTTGTCTCTTGGACTCCTTGAGTCATGTGAGCTTGGTTCCCTTGAACCATGCCAATTGTGGCTCCTGGAGTTGTCTGTGAATTCATAAATTTCACAAGTAACTCTGTGAGATTGGTAACATTTGCACTGAGTGCAGAGAGGTTGTTTTCAAGTACGCTTTGGTGATGTTCCAATTTCTTGAAAGAAGCCATATCTACATTCCTATGATCTCCTAGATCATCATCATCATGCATATTAGTGTTAGCAGCACCCGTGGTCCCTTGATTTTGATCTACGTGCTCAAAATCAAGTGTGTGTAGGTGGGATATCCTCACTGGCCATGGTAAACACACACTAATGCAAAGAGATAAAAAGAAACGACAACTTGTACCTTGAGAATTGAAGTCTTTGTGTTTTGTATGCTCCGCGATTTGCGTTGCATGCGAACCTCATGGGGAACTTCTTCGAGGAAGCTCACCGCCTTATAAACCTCCTTATCAAAATTCTCAAGACCAACAAGAGGAGATTATGCGGCAAGTGCATGAGTTGGTTGATAAAGGCATGGTGATGCCTAGCTCATCTCTATTTTGTTCACCAATGTTATTAGTGCAAAAGAAGGATGACACATATCGTTGCACGGGTAGAAGACCTATTTGATAAGCTACAGGGGTTGACCTACTTGAGTTGGATTGATCTAAAAAGTGGCTATCATCAAATAAGGATGTGATCAAGACATTGTAAAGACCGCATTTTGCACTACGTTTGGTATTTATGAGTACATTGTCATGCCTTTTGGTTTGACCAATGCACCGGCCACATTTAACCGCTTTGGAGAAGCTTTAGAGGCCTCATCGAACCTTTACTGGAGTGTTCTTGGATGATATAATCATCTACTCTAATTCACTAGACGAACACAAACAACACCTCCATGTAATATTTCACGTTTTACGAGAGAATAAACTTTATTTTAATCAAAAGAAAAGTGAATTTTTCTTACAAGAGATTAAGCATTTAGGTCACATTATCTTTCAAGATAGCATCCAAATGGATCCATCAAAGCTAGAGTTAATAAAAGGATGGCATAATCAAAAGGAATCTGCATGAACTAAGAATCTTTATAGGCATGTGTGCATACTATAGATGCTTCATAGAAAAGTTCTCACAAATTGCGGGCCATTACATGACCTAATAAAGAAAAACGTTAGGAATATATAGTCCACCAAGGAGAACAATGCTTTCGAAAAGCTTAAATAGAATCTTATCTCTCAATTTGTGCTTACATTGCCGGATCTTTGAAACCCATTTGAGGTCCAATGCGATGCTTGTAGTTGTTGCCTTGGAGCTGTTTTGCTCCAAGAAGGGCACGCCATAGCCTATGAAAGTCAAAGGCTCGACCATGTTGAACACGCTCTAGGCATATATGAGAAGGAACTCTTAGCAGTTCTACATGCTCTAGACTCGTGGAAGCACTATTAATTGGGGACTCCTTTCATTCTGCAAACAGATCACCAAAGCCTTAAGTAATTCATGACGTAGACCAAGCTCTTTGACAAAAAAATGAGGTGTGAAAATTTCCTTTCGCAGTTTCATTTTCATATTGCTCACAACCTGGCAAGCATAATCAAGTAGTTGGTGCACTCTCAAGACGGCCAAGAGTGAATGTAGTATCCAAAGCAACTCACAATGATCTATCTTTTATGATCGATGAGTACGCTATCGATCCAGATTTTAGAGATGTGATTTCAGCCCTTGCACTAGGGAAGAAGGAAGAACCATTTACCCTACAAGATGGTTATCTTCTCTATGGTAATAGACTATGCGTTACTAACTCACTATGTGAGAAAGTAATGTATGAATCTCATACTCCTCCTTATGCGGGTCATAGAGGGATTCAATCTACCCTAAAAGGGATAGAAACATATTTCTATTGGCCTGCCATGAAAGCAAACATACATGAGTATGTTTCAAAATGTGTGGTATGCCAAAGAACAAAGTTTGATAGAGGGAAGCAACCTGGATTGCTTCAACCTTTGACAATCCCTAATTCACCATGGGAGAGCATATCCATGGAGCTTATCTTTGAATTGTCCAAGTCGATCCATGGGAATACTGGAATATGGACGATAGTAGACAGGTTTTGCAAACAAGCACATTTCATACCTATCAAAAAGACTATCAAGGCCCATCAAATGGAAACCCTCTTTATATCACAAATCTTCAAGTACCACGGCTAGCCAATGTCCATATTGTTGGATAGAGATCCTAGAATGATCAGTAACTTCTGGAAGGGTCTCTTTGAGAATTTAGGTACAAGGATAAACTTCTCTTCATCCTATCATCCCCAAACAGATGGCCAAAGTGAAATAGCTAAGCTAACAATTCTTGATCTACTCAAAGCTTATGCCGCAGAAGGAGATCTGAAAAAGTGCCAATGGGAGAAGTACTTACCCTTAATGGAGTATACTTACAATAGCACTATACATACTTCCATGGGAAAAGCACCTTTTGTGGTAATTAAGGGAAGATAAAAAAGTCCTCTGCTACTCAAAGTACATGGGAAGATCTTCGCTACAGATGAATATAGGGAGACCTCCAAGAATCTTTCCAGAAGATTAAGGATGCTATATCCATCTCTCAGCAAAGGCAAAAGGCTTCTGCTGATAAGTAAAAAAGAGCCCAAGCCTTTAAACAAAATTATTGGGTCTTGCTTAAGTTTCCCATGGCTCGATTAAGGCACACAACGGGCAAGAATCCTACAGGGCATCAAAAGTACTATGCTAAGGTAGCCAAAAGGTACTGTGGCCCCTTTCTGATTCTTAGGTCAATCAATGAGATGGCCTATCAACTCAAGTTGCCTAGCCATTGGCTCATACACAATGCTTTCCACGTAAGCCTACTAAAGCCTTACAAAGGAGATCAACCTCAAGAAGCAATTATTGAAGACCCACCAGAGATCGGGGACCAAGAAGAGGTACTGCAGCTTGAGTACATTGTCCAACACGAAGAGAAGGTATTACGGTAAGACTATCCAATGATATCTTATCAAGTTCAAAAATTATCCTTTTAAAGATGCTAGATTGATACAAGGCATACAATTAAAGGATAACCTAAACCTTGTCAATGCTTACAATGATTCCCTAGAGTAAGCAAATGTAAATATGTTAAATGAATAAAGTTTCTATCTTATAAGACTCTCTTTTTCTTTATTGTGTGCACATGTTAATAAGTATGCATGCTTAGGATCATGTTTGTGGAGACGACGTCTCTCAAACGCCAAGTAAAGCTTGTCCACTCTACTATAGAAGATTGATACAGACTAAAGTGGAGACATGCTTGCGGCAGCTAAGGCTCCTAAGCACCAAATGGACTAGTCATCCATTCTTGATTGGTGTCATAGGGTAAAATAGGGATTCTCTACCCGCTAGTGAACGGACTAATGACTATGATTTATCTTCTCTACCTCATAGTTGAGGACGACTATGATTTCAAAAGAGAGGTAATGTCATAAAATCTAATATCTAATTCTCCCAAATGATTTTCTCATCTTAAATTGATCATTGAATATGGAGAAGTACCAGGGGAGTAAAAGCTAGAATATTGGTAAGGCTGCCAAAACCGATCTCTGTCAGGAATCCAAAGGAGGGAAAATAAGGATCCAAAGGGAGACAGTCTGCAGAAGAGCAATGTGCTTCAATGGGGCTTAAAAGACCTAAGGTTCAACTCCATTAAGACTTCCATGGGCTAAGGTTCCGAAAATTAACTCATTTATCCAATGGCCAAAGCAAAGGAAAAATTGGATGGTCAGACTAAAAAGTCTTCCCACATCCCTAGGAAGGAGGGGGCGAGCCCTTTTAGTAGGGGATGATAGAGAAACACACACACACACACACACACACACACACACACACACACACACACACACACACACACACACACACACACACACACACCAAAGCTTCCCTTTACACAAAGGGAATACTGGACACATGTAAGACTCCTAGGCCAGCTGCCCCCAATCTCCCCTCAACTCCTATTGGATGGCCATAGAGGTGGACCAATGAGGATTAGGCTAGAGTAAAGTTAGTCTAATCAATTTAAAAATGCATGATAAAAGAACCAATAGAAATTAATCTCCCTAGAAGACTATTGGACAGCCTACCAAGGGGTTCAATGAGGATTCAGCAGCCCAATGGCTTGCGTGATTCCTATTTTTCATAAGACTAAGAGGTCTAATGAGAGTTTAATTGAATTATTTAATTACCTAAAGCTCTCACAAAAGGGAAAAGGGGGACACTTGTCAAAAGGCTATCAATTATTCTTCTAATTTGTAATTTGCTAAACTTTGTAGGAGCCAATGGGAGGCCAACATGACCAAATAGCAAGAGGGGTCGACCAAGATGAGAGAGAGGGCTGCATTTTACTCTAACACAATGCTACACACACACACACACACACACACACACACACACACACACACACACACACACACACACACACACACACACACACACACACACACACACACACACACACAACTCATGTGTGCAAGAAGGACTCCATCTCCTGCTCCAAGCATTGAGAAGTAGAGGCCTACACCAACAACTCTTGGCTATGGAATGCAAATCGAATCAAGAGCCAAGCTTCAATGGCATGCTCATCTCCTCTACCATGCTAATTACTAAGCTAAGCTATGCTATTAGAGTGATTATGTGAGGAGCATACTTCTCTCTCATAAGATACACCTTCTTCCTCTCAATCTTTCCTCATTCCCTGCTAGCTCTCACCATTTTTAAAGGTGTGTGAGGTCTTGGGACTGCGGCTAGGGACACTAGGTGTGTTTTTCAAGCGTAATTTGGTGCATGAAGCTTCCATCTTCATTGTACCAATGAGTTTTATCAAGGAACACAAGAATTGTATCGTACAAAAGTCTCCTTTCATGGGAGAAGCTATAATACAAAGCCTTTATGGAGGGAGGACCGGCTCCATGTAAATCCGGTCTTCAATTGTTGTCAATTGTTCTATTTCTCTCTCGTTTCAAGTATTCTCAATGCCAAATTAGCTAGATGTAAATTGTTAGGTTGATTTCTCAAATTAAGTACTGCCTCTATGCTCATTAGGAACTTGTTCTTAATGAAATGCTCACTACGTTATCAATTTCCGCTACACACAAGTTACTAGTGCATTAAGTGTTACACTTCATCATTCCGGTCACGTGTGCCACTGACAAGCCCAACATAGAGATCTAAGCCCGATGGGAACTTGGCAAAGCAGAGAGAAGAATTTCCAAAAAGGAGGGGGCTCCAAAGGGCGGTTATAATCGTTGAAGAGCAAGCCTAGTATAGAAAAGTTAAATAATAAATGTTATAGCACCAGATAATAATTGCTCTTCGCAAAAGGGGAGAGCACTGCTAACTTTGACGAAAGGGGGCGTGCAAGGGGGAGTCTACGCGTGCAGGGAGGGCATACCACACCAAGCCAAAACGCATCAAGCAAGGCAAGCTTTTGCCTACTATACTGAAGCACTAATCAAAATGGGACCGGAGCCTAGTGATCACTTCAAATGCCAAAAGAGTGCTCGCGGTGCCCTAGAGCCTACCTCCCCTACTTCATGGCAAAGATAGTTTGCTTCTATTCATCATTTTATTTCGTCCTCCATCCTCCATCATTCTAGACTAACAAGACCAACATAAATGTTTTTCTCCTTTGCATCTTAAAGGCTTGACTATCAATCAATATGAGTTTGTTTACATGATGCCGCATGCTTGTAAAGCGCAAGAATTTGAAGAGAAGCATTGGCTCCGTTTTTGCTTGCCAAGCATGACATTGTCTTTTAGCAGGGCGTCACTTTTGATCTCCTCATGCTCATGACATCATTTGGCCACAACAATGTTTGGCATGATGATTTTATACTCTCTCTTCTTTGGATAAGTTAGAGTTATGAGGAGATAGTAGCTTATTGTTAGTTGTAGACTCCTAAACATAGATGATATACACAAACGACTTCGTTATTGATTAAATGAAAAGCCTCAATAAGGCTTAAAAGACCTAAGGTTCAGCTCCGCTCCAGTAAGACTTCCATAGGCTAAGGTTCAAAAACTTAACTCATTTATCCAATGGCCAAAGCAAAGGGAAAATTGGATGGTCATGGGAAGACTAAAAAGTCTTCCCACATCCCTAGGAAGGAGGGGGCGAGCCCTTTAAGTAGGGGATGAGAGAGAAACACACACACAAACACAGTCCAAAGGTTCCCCTTTACAAAAAGGGAATACTGGACACATGTCAGACTCCTACGCCAATTACCCCCAATCTCCCCTCAAATCCTATTGGATGGCCATAGAGGTGGATTAATGAGAATTAGGCTACATTAAATTTAGTCTAATCAATTTAAAAATGCTTGCTAAAAGAACAAATAGAAATTAAGCTCCCTAGAAGACTATTGGACAGTCTACCAAGTGGTCCAATGAGCATTCAATAGTCCAATGGCTTGCCTAATTCCTATTGGTCAGAAGACTAAGAGGTACAATGAGAGTTTAAGCGAATTATTTGATTACCTAAAGCTCTCACAAAAGGGGAAAGGGGGACACTTGTCAAAAGGCTATCAATTATGCTTCTAATTTGTAATTGGCTAAGCTTTACAGGAGACAATGGGAGGCTAGCATGAGCAAATAGCAAGAGGGGTCGACCAAGATGAGAGAGAGGGCTGAATTTTACTAACACATTGCTACACACACACACACACACACACACACACACACACACACACACACACACACACACACACACACACACAACTCATGTGTGCAAGAAGAAATCCATCTCCTACTCCAACCATTGAGAAGTAGAGGCCTACACCAACAACTCTTGGCTATGGAATGCAAATCCAACCAAGAGCCAAGCTTCAATGGCATGCTCATCTCCTCTACCATGATAATTACTAAGCTAAGCTATGCTATTAGAGTGATTATGTGAGGTGAATAATTATTTCTTGTAAGATACACCTTTCTCCTCTCAATCTTTCCTCATTCCTTCCTAGCTCACCATTTTTGAAGGTGTGTGAGGTCTTGGGACTGAGGCTAGGGACACTAGGTGTGTTTTCCAAGCATAATTTGGTGCATGAAGCTCCATCTTCATTGTAGCAACGAGTTTTATCAAGGAACACAAGAATTGTATCATATAAAAGTCTCCTTTGATGGGAGAAGCTATAATACAAAGCCTTTATGGAGGGGGGACCGACTCCATGTAAATCTGGTCCTCAACTATTGTCAATTGTTCTATTTCTCTCTCTTTTCAAGTATTCCAATGCCAGATTAGCTAGATATTGATTGCTACGTTGCTTTTTCAAATTAAGTACTTTCTCTATGCTCATTAGAAACTTGTTCTTAATGAAATGCTCACTATGTTATCAATTTTTGCTACACACAAGTTACTAGTGTATTAAATGTTACATTGGTATCAGAGCTATTGGTTTCTCTTTTCTTGCTCAAGAAGAGAGGTCCTCAAGCTTGCTACAAATGGTTGATGGTATAAATTGCAAAAGAGTAAGTAGCATAGGGATTTATCATCCTTGAAGCATGCCTTCTTTATGCAGTTAACGGAGATACCATCGAGAGATATGGTCTTAATAATGGAGTCCTATGGGGCTTACCTATGGCTTCACCATTATTGAGCTATTAGAAGCTTGACAGGAACCGGTGCTGTCTTAGCTCCGTTGAACAATCTCTTCTATTCCTTGCAATTAATAATATTCGAGCCACGGGTATAGATGCTTGAGTGCTTATCTTTGAAGGTAAAGAGGAGTAGCAACTAGGGCTTGAAGTGCCAAAGTACAAGTAAAAATTTACACCTAAAATTTGCTAGTATGGCTGACAAGGGAAAAGAGATTGAAATGAATATTAATAGCTTTGATTTTGCTAATGAAAGAGCAACTAATGATGCCCCTATGCTTGTAAATTATCTTGTTTATAGGCTTCAACAAGCACTGGGCAATCCATCCCTCCAAGGTAAAGTGCTACAGTAATTGTGTGCCACGGTATCCTCCAAACTCCCCACCAAGAAGAGAGAGTACCTAGGAAGCCTCCTTGTGAGACTTCCAAAAGAGGACTCTCTCTCATAAGGGAAGAAGAGGAGGATTCCTACGAAGGGCTCAAAAATCTACTACTTGATGACGCATCTCCCTCTCAAAGGAGAACCCAAATTTCAACAGTAGAGCCCCCACCTAAAGAACGAGAAAGAAGCGAGTCTCCTGCCACCTCGACGAAGATGGCTCCACGAAGACGGCGGGTAAAACGCTCTCCAACACCCCCTAAACAGAGAAGGCCATGACATACTTATCTACACCATAATTCAAAGAGGGAAGAAAGAAAACAAGAGAAGAAAAAGAAAAGAAAGAGGTCACCCGCTTCTCCATCTTCTTCATCCTCTTCCTCTTCTGAAGAAAGTGATGGTGCAGACAAGGAGGAAGAAGGGAAGAAAAAGGCAAGAAAGAGGTCACCCTCCTCTCCATCCTCCTCATATTCTTCCTCTTCTGAAGAAAGTGATGGTGCAACTCTTGAACCACCTAAAAGAAGAGGCCATAGGAAATCCTATGCCGTTTGGAAGAGGTCGTTTGAGCTCAAATAATTCAAAGACGGATGAAAGAACATCTGTATGATGGCACCTTTGGTGCTACGGACAAAGTCTTGGCCTTTATCCAACAATTTGATGTGGCGTTTGGAGATGAGGGCTTCACGGAGTCCTCTAAGCTATATCATGTAGCTATGCATTTTCAAACGTCCACCAGGAAATGGTGGTCTAGCCTACGAGCAAACGGTGAAGCTCCACGGACATGGAAAGCTTTAAGAGCTTCCATCGCGAAGCAGTTTTTGGCTACCGATGCCAAAGACAAAGTACTCACCGAATGGCGAAGCGTGAAGCTCTCTCCCTACGAATCTATTCAAAAATATGTTGACAAGTTTTAAGATTTACATGTGAAAGCAACTATCTTCAAAAAGATGGATTTTGGAGAACAAAAACAACAATTTTGTGGGGGTTTAACTAAGGATATGGTGGAGTATGTTAACTCCCAAAGGCCACACACCATATCTGCGGTCATACACCATACGATGGTGGCTTCAAGAATCAACTTCCAACAAGGGGTTAAGACAAATCTTAAGCCCACAAAAAACAAGGACCGTAACAAGCCTAAGGGGAAGGACAACGTCCAAAGTCTCCCAAAGGCAACGCCAACAACAACAAAGCTAAGGAGAACGGAGTTTATAAAGGCAAATATAAAATCTCTCCTAAAGAGCTAGAGCATTATAGAAAAGAGAACCGTTGTTTCAAGTGCAGGGAGCAGGGGCATGCTTATCATTCTTGTTCCCAGAAGAATACACGTAATGAGCCTCCTAGAGCTACCTTGGTCGAAATTCAAGAAGAGGATCTTCATCATAAAGGATCTCCTCTATTCCATGCTTGGGGAAGGTAAGAGAACATGATGCTTTCTTTCTCTTTGACCCCATTTCTACTCACAATTTCATATCCACAGAGTTGGCCACGAAGCTAGGCATCCAAGCCTATGAGATGGGAGATGTGCTACTTGCCGATGGTGCTTTCAACGGGCAAGAAGTCTCAATCACATCCTTAATCAGGAAATTGAGGCTCCATGTTCAAAGCTATGTGGACAAGGAGGATTTCATCATCTCTCCTCTCCAGCAGGAGGATGTAATTCTAGGGGCACCATGGTTTGATTGCATGGCTGCCAATGTTAAATTCCGTGAAAGGAAAATCTACTTTAAGTTTAGGGAAAAAAATATGTACATAGATGCTAAGGAGTTGGGTAGTACCATACCTCTTGTACATAAGCAAGCTTTAATAAGTCAATAAAGAGCTCTATTTCCGTGTACATGATTTTTGTTAAAGATTCTCAAAATGAACCTAATGCTTTAGCAAAAGAAAATATAAACAATCAAAAGGAGCTAGAGTTATTGAATTTCCTGAAGGGGTTCCAAGATGTTTTCATGGACGACATCCCTTGTGAACTACCTCCCAAACGAGGGAATGATGACTATGCAATTGAACTTCTTCAAGGAAGCTCACCGCCTAATAAACCTCCTTATCAAAATTCCTCAAGACCAACAAGAGGAGATTATGTGGCAAGTGCATGAGTTGGTTGAGAAAGGTATGGTTAGGCCTAGCTCATCTCCATTTTGTTCACCAGTGTTATTAGTGCAAAAGAAAGACGTCACATATCGGATGTGTGTCGACTATATAGCACTAAGCAGGATCACTATCAGGAATAGGTTTCCCATTTCACGGGTAGAAGACCTATTTGATAAGCTACAAGGATTGACCTACTTGAGTTGGATTTACCTAAAATATGGCTATCATCAAATAAGGATGTGATCAAGAAATTGTAAAGACCGCATTTTGCACTACGATTGGTCTTTACGAGTACATTATCATGCCTTTTGGTTTGATCAATGCACTAGCCCCCACAAGTTAACCGCTTGATGGGAGAAGTAATTTAGGCCTCATCGAACCTTTACTTGAGTGTTCTTAGATGATATAATCATCTACTCTAATTCATTAGACGAACACAAACAAAACCTCCATGCAATATTTCAAGTTTTATGAGAGAATAAAATTTATTTTAATCAAAAGAAAAGTGATTTTTTTAAACAAGAGATTAAGCATTTAGGTCGCATTATCTTTCAAGATGGCATCCAAATGGATCCATCAAAGCTAGAATTAATAAAAGAATGGCATAATCCAAAGGAATCTGCATGAACTAAGAATCTTTATAGGCATGTGTGCATACTATAGATGCTTCATAGAAAAGTTCTCACAAATTGCGGGACCATTACATGACCTAATAAAGAAAAACCGAGGCATAGGTGATCTCTTCTTTGGATAAGTTAGAGTTACGAGGAGAGTAGCTTATTGTTAGTTGTAGACTCCTAAACATAGATGATATACACAAACGACTTCGTTATTGATTAAATGAAAAGCTTATTGAGATATAATTGAAATTGTATAACCCTTTCTATTTGCAAGAATGGTTATCTCTCTATCTCTGTGGGGAAATTTAATAGTTTATAAAGAAATTGAAAACTTGCTGACATGCACATAGGACATCTTCATTCTTCAAAGTAAAGATATAGAAATCCTTTTGGGTTTTGGGAAAGGGAGACGCCATGGGTGGGTTTGGGGGGGGGAGGAGGGAGGGGTACTCATTTGCAAATATGTAAACATAACATGTGAATTCAATCAAAGGGATTATTAAGCTCCATGTTCTATATATATATTAACAAAATAAAGGGCACCATGTAAAGGAGACTTGCATATATTAAACTAAGAAAGGATGAAAGGATGTGCTGTATTCAAAAAAGTGTATAGCTATGGGATTTTTTGGCTTTCTAAACAAGCCTTAGAGGAGAGTTCAGTTAAGTGTACTTTCAATGTTTTCAGTGAGATGATTGAGACTTATTTTAAATGTTACTTCAGTTTTAAAATATTAAATGGATCTTTTTATTTCACATTTCATTTCACGTTCTGACATATCTTGACTTTTCTTGCATTCTATTATTTTAGAATGCTAAAGTAGGTTCTTATACATACATACATATATTTTTATTTATCTACTTAAATTTATATTTACACACACACAGCCTCACATGGCTTGAATTTTCTTGCACTCTATAGCTTAATTCTAGTTAGTGTTCGGAAAAGTCTCTTTTATTAAGTCCCGTCGGTTGAGTTTCCTCCTCACAAAGAAGCAAACCGGAAATATTAGCAAAAAAATTTGAATTTGCAACTCTTTTCTGACATATTTCATCGATTTTTCTTCCCTTTACCATGGTTTGCAACCGGCTAGTCTCGATTTTCAACCGATGTCAGGCATTTTTTGGATGAAGATAAAGTCACTAATCCATGCTAAAAAGCTTGCCCACTAGCCTCGAGTACATAGGTGTACATAATGCTTTGAGTTTTAAGAGTGCCCCTATAAAATTTATGTATAAATGCTTGGTCTTGCTAAGTTATTTTCTTGAGTTTTGGCTTGGTTGAACTTTCAAAAGATGGTTTTCAATGAGAATTTTCATTCGTGCTTGATAGCCTATGGATCGGACTCATACATCACGAGTTACATGCATTTGAAGTGGGTGGTCCCTTACTTAGAAAGTGGTTACGGATGCATATGAGGAAAGGCAAGTGGGCCGATTTGATGGATTCAATAATAAATGATGTGGTCGAGAATTTCTTGAGATGGCGGAAGTGATAAGCTCCAAGCCATGCTTTACAGTGTCACATTTGGTGCTCGGGGTCATTCGCCATGCTTCCGCCAAGGTTGCTAGGCGTAGGGGACAAACAGAAAATTTGTATGCATGGGTGGGGAGGTGGGAGGATGGTGCCAAGTGGCAATGGAATAGTCCCACATGGGGGGGTGGAGTAAGTGCAAAATGGGGGGTGTAAGGGGGTGAGTGTGTACCTCATAAGGTTGAATCAAAGGGGGAAATGGAGCTCTCACTCCTTGGCTATGGGGGCTTCTGGGTGTTGGGGGAGAGAGGGGACGTCCATTTTGGGTTCCCACCAGCTGGCCAGGTGCGTGGACCTTTTTTTAGGCCTTTGGACACTCCACCTTGCCCACTCTCCAAGTCAAAGTGACCGACATAGAGCCTCTCTTTCCAAAGAAATGGTCAAAATGAGCCAATATCAAGGGGAGATTAGAGAGAAAGATGTCGGCTAAGATAAGGAAGAGAAATCCAATCCAATAAAGTAGAAAAATCCCCCATTACTCTAGCTGCAATTCCTTGCACACCCCTCTTTTATTATAGAGACTTGTTCGAACGACCCGACCTTCACTCATATGGATACTAAGGCCTTTAGCAGGCCTAGTTTTTAAATTTATTCTTAGAAAAACACATAATCTTAAAATGCACACTTCCCTTTGTAGCTTCGATGCTTCTTCAAATAGCATATTCAAAATTTTGATTATGCTTTTTATAAACATATAGTATGTTTATAAACATATAATGTGTTCTAAATTTTACAATGATCGTTATAAATAAACTTTTATAGGATACTCAATTTTATAATAATCAATTTTTCTTATGTCCTTACCGTTTTTCTCTCCCATGAATCAAATCTAAAGTTTTTGAAATTTTAAACGGAGTATTTGTAATTTAAACAAGGTGAAAGTTCACTATGGCCTACATAGGGTCAAGACCGTGAGAAAAATTTAATAATTTTTTTTTTGTGTGAGAAGAAACAAGAAAGTGACGCTAACTTTTTAGAACATTTCTTATCACAATTAAATGTTATGTTTTTTTGAAAAAAAGTAACAATAAACTATCTAGATTATAATTTATTCCAAAAACTTTTTAAAAAATGTTTGAAAAACGACTTGAAAGCATTGTAGCAAATTAAAGAAAAGAAAAGGTGGAAGAGGCCAAGAAAGATTGTGTGTGACCCAATATTCAATGGGATTCTTTAAAGAGAGAGGGGTACACAAATCTCAACACCTCTCACAAAGATCTAGAAAAAATATCAAGAAACCAAGTTTTTCACCCTATGACATTAATCGGCAAGTTTTATCCAATGGTCTACAATTGCACCAAAAAATCAACCCTTCACTAAGGACTCCTTACTTAGTCCAAAAACTCTTTTCGAAGGCTATACATTTGAACATGCCTACATGAGGTTTCAAGATCATCTTTTTTTGACAAATCATCCTGGCACTTCACAAAAAGGCCTTAGCGAAGAAGGGATTAAGAAGTGCATTTATAAGAGCTTGATCCATGATGTAAAGTATTAACTCATTGCAAAAAAAACATATTTTAGTTTGTGACAGTCTTTTCATTAAGGACCTTACAAAGGCCTATTTTATCACATTGTTTTATTATTTTCTATCTTTATTATACCTACCTTTCTTAAAATAACATTACAAAATTCTTTTGTTCTAGTTTGTATATGGGACCTTTTATTTTATTGCTTTATTTTATTTTAGAATGCCAATTTGAGCATTTCACCTTGTTTTTTTTCGAAACTCACATTATGTGAGTGAATATTATAAACAAAATAATACAATTACAACTCAATGCACAGACCTTGCCATGGAGCATCACCAAAACCAACAACATTCACAAAGACCAGAGAGTTTAACAGAGATACAGTTTTATAGAGAAGCCAAGAAACCCATTACAAATAAAACCATAGAGCCGAGTTGAGAACATTGGGTGCCCTCACACCGACTTGGACATTCCCAACACCACCAGCAATATATGAAAGTGTATAGCTATGGGCTTTTTAATGAGGCCTCAAACACATGTGATATACAGGGTTTACATATAGTGAACCCCTCAGATCTTGTAAAACGTATCTATGGTATTTTCTTTTGTTCACTCAAGTTGTTGAGCCAGCAGAGGATCACACCCACATTTTTGCTCACATTCATCATTTTGTAACCATTGATTGTAATAAATGTCTTTCCGACATTAATTTTGATTTGAGCCATTCATTAAGTAACGGGACTCAATTGAGTTTCCAGCTTGTTATCCCGAAGTAATTTCACTTGCTGATGTAATTAGTTAGAGATGTTCTCACCTCCAAGGCTGAGGTATATAAGCCAAAGTTTTTGTAACCTAAGGAGGAGATTATTAATCAAAGTGATTTTTTGAGCGCCGTGACTGTGTCTGAGAGAGAGAGAGAGAGAGAGAGAGAGAGTCTTATCTACTTGCTACGCGAGCTACGGAGCCGCCATTGGAGAAACGACAATGCCATTGTGTTAGCAACGGCGAGAGCTACGCACAGATACCAAGAGTGCGCGCTATCGGCTTCTATGTGTGGTAAGTTCCTACGAGCTTCGGTGTGAGTTTTCTTCCAACTTGTGTGTCGAAATTGAGCGTGCAGCATATCTATAGACCACAATGAGTAGAGCTACACATTAGTACCATTGGGGTCAAGTTTCGGTCACCTGTATTTTTCGTCCTATCTTCATACGCGTTTACCGCACGGAGCGGTCATAGGTTGATTTTGCAGTTCAAGTCTTTAGGGTGTTGTTCTTACCTAGTGTATAGACTTCCCCTTGAGTTTGAGATCGATTCAATGATTCTAGATCTTGTTTCGTATAGCATTTGTTCGTAGTACGGATTTCAGTCACTTGCGTATTTTAGAACTTAGATTTGATTTCCTTAGTAGTGATTGTCATTAGAAGGTCGAGTAGGTGATTTGACACCCACCTAGTTGTTTCCATGCGCCTGCGGGTCAAGCTCCGTCCTCGTCTGACAAATTCTGTTGTTGGTTGAGTTCTCGCTATTTAGCTTCCGCTAGCGGCGTAACCGCCTTAACATTTGGTGCCGTTGCCGGGGACGAGAGCCCTAAGTAGGTGACCTTAGACTAATCCTACGAGGTGAGTCGTATAAACTACTTTGTATACTTTAGTTAGAAAAGATTTAGGAGTGGCTTAAAACCAAGAATAGTCAAAATCTGGGAAAAAAAGACATCATACGCGTATAATGTCTTTTAGCACATCCACTGCTTTTTTTTTATATCTGACCTGACAAGATTATTACAAACACTGTAGAAAGCATAAATATCAAGTCTTGACCCAAATTGATGAAAAAGATATCATACGCGTATGATGTCTTTAACCTAATTTTGGACATATCTTGATACTTTGCCAACACAGATCCATTGTAATAGCTGTCTAGAGTTTATATTTCAAGTTTCATCCCATTTGGATCACAATTGACCCAAAACAAGTCAAAAGTGGAAAATTGCCAAGAAAAGCCTAAATTAGCCATAACTTGCTCAAACAGAGTTCAAACTGAATTTTGGGAGTGGACAGAGTAAAAGGGGGCTACTGAGAGTGAGCATAACCAAAATAGTCCAAATCTGTGAAAAAAGACATCATACGCGTATAATGTCTTTTTCAGCATAACTGCAACAAAATTCTCACTTGATGAAACAGAAGTTGTCCAACTGACAAGATTAAACAATTGACCAAGTATCAATCAGTTTGGATCAATTCTGACCACAAAAACTTGGGAAAACAAATTGCCGCGACAGAAAAGTTAAAGTCCTTTAGGGGAATTGATGAATTTGAGATCGGGCAGGAATCTCCAGAATAACCAACCTAAACAAGGGGAACAAGCAAGTGTTATATCAACCAAGGGAAGTGTAAACCAAAGTTGGGTGCAACCATTAGAGCCGATCTTTGAAGGAAGTGTTTCTGATACTTCTTCGTTGAGATCTTACGAGATTTTCACCGAACACTTGGAACACTTGAACCTGAACAACAGAGAAAATATGGCAGCAGGACCATCAAACCCTTCCGCCACAATGAAGCTATTGTTCATAAAATACCAGTGAGACAATGAGCAAGGTGCCAAGATCTACAAAGATGGAATGGACTGCTATTGTGTAAAGATAGAAGATAGACCTAGTGAGTTCAAGGACTTAGTGCGTGTGAGCTATAGCGGAGATAGATATCTAGATGACGAGGGTACCATGTATTTGGTAGCCCTAAACCCTAACATTGTGGACAAGTGGGGATTGATGGGCACCAAAGCCAAAGTAGATGAAGAACTTGAGGAGAAAGCACCAATAATGAACTTCCCTGATGCGAGGTTAAGAAGAGAGAATGAAACTACAAGGATCAGCACTGATAACATCTATGTGGGGCTATACAAATATAATAATGGGGAGCAAGATCTCTATTATAGATGTGAAGAACCCTACACTGGAGAGTTGACAGACCAAAAAAGACTTTATGTCTTTACCTACACAGAGGGATCGGAAGTGAAAATTGCCGCTTACGACAAGTATGGGAGGCAATACTCAACAATGGGCAAGAAAGAATTAGTAGGATATACATACTTTGGGGGACCACTACATCAGTATTATGTTACTTCTAGCGTACAAAGACCAGCACCAACAAATGGAGTGCAAAACCCAATGACAATAGGAGGACAAAGAATTCAGGCTGCTGACTCTTTCAGTCAACCTCAGTACTCGAAGCCCGGACCAATGGGATCATTACATTCTAGAGAGTCAATGGATACGAATCGAGGTAGTGCAGTTCCAATCCCCACATATACCACTCCAGGTCCAAGGTTCAAAGCGGAACCATCACATTTACCTCCTAGTAGTAGACTCAAGGCAGGGGAACCGACAAGGGTAACCAATGAAGTCCATGATGCTAGAGAAAGCTTTAGCCGGGACACAGGAGCAATGAAATTGGTAGCAGACCATAGACGTATGAGACCATCTCAAGTAGCCAAGTGTATGCCAAATAAGTATGGTGGTTCAAGAGATCCGTATGCATATATGTCACTCTTTAAGCAAGTCTTAAGAGCTGAGCAGATAACAGATTTCCATACACAATACGAGGGATTTGGTCTTACTCTAGAAGGTACGGCATTGACATGGTTTCAACCACTGAATAGAGGGGGATTCCATGACATTGACCAATTGCTAAGAGAGTTTGCTGAGGAATTCTCAAAACGAGGGATTAAGCACAATACGGTCTCACAAATATATGCTTTTAAACAGAGAGAACACGAAAAAGTGAAGGAAGCTTCACTTCGCTTCAAACAATACATTGAGAGATGTCCAGTACGTGAACGACCACAAGATGACAGACTATCTGTTCTCTTTATTGAAGGATTGAGAAACGACCCTCTCAAGAAGGACTTCCACTTGAAAGCTTGTACAAGTTTCGAGCAAGTAACGAGAGAAGCATTGTACTTAGTGGATAACTGTACGGTTTATGGAGAGGTGTCAGCAGATACAGATTTTGCATCCAGTAGCTCTTCCTCCGACGAGCGAGACTACCACCAAAAAGAATGTTCAAACAACAACCATGCCAAATGTGAAGCAAATGATAGAAGATGATCTAAAAAGAATGGCACCATACTAAAAACCATTGCAAAAACCATTGAAATGGTGTGCTATTGAACAAAAATGGACAAACCATCTAACAGAGGAGTGCTATTACAACAAAGGATATGTAAGGGAGCGTCAGTATGCACCTCCTGCTCAATTAGCACCACCTCAGGTACATCCACTACCTCGATACCCAACGGGAAATGTATCAAGACCTATGGGGATACAAAGGCCGCAACCGATATTGGGACAACAACCACCTTTACCATGAGCAAGGCCAGTGGGCATTAGATATGCACCAACCTTAGAGAATCAGGAAGAACAAGCCTTAGTGCCTGTTCAAGCCTATTATGAAGAATCTGGTGCACACATGTCTCCAACTGTGTATTACCCACCAGGAGAACCCAAACAACCAGAACCATGGGGCATGATTGGGAATGTTGGAACACCAACAATTACAAGTGCTTCTGATGAAGAGAGATACAATTTGGACGCAAGAACATTGATGTTCATAGCTCATGGAGGGTTAACAGGAAAAAGACCATCCTATCCACAAAGGACGAATCAAGTGGGACCAAGACCAGCACTAGGACCCTGTTACAAGTGTGGAGGTGACCATCTGATGAATGTTTGTCCACATACGGAAATCATTAGAATTAACGCTTATTGCACTGAGTGTGGGGTTACTCACTTCATTGAGGATTGTTCAAAGAATCCAAACAAAGTGCAAAAGACGACATTGAATATGCTAGAAACTATTCCTACCAGTAGTGGGTCCGAAAATGAAACTCTGATACCAACGCAAGTTGTTACTAGAGCTCAAGCTAAGAAAACCACTAGAGAACCTGAGAATGGAAAGTTAGCAGCTGAAGTGGTTAGTCAAGGACCGCGGAGTCAGAGAAACACATGGAAAGCTAGAAAAGCACGCATGAAGTTGAGAAAAGAACGTGAAGACGCTATTCTAGCTGAGGAACTAAAGCGAACTAAAGATAGATTAGAAAAAATTGAGAGTCAAAACGGGAAACGAGAGATGAGCCCGGAAAGAAAAAAACAAAAGAGTATCAAAGAAACAACGAGCTTAAGCTCAGGGGGATCAATGCTAGTCGACAAAGTACACGAACCATTGGACGCACTGATGAGAGCTTACGAAGTTAGGTTAAAGAACAACCAAACACAAGAACAGAGGTGGATGACATACCCAAATGCAGATTTGGAAAAGCAGAGACTTGAAATGTGCCAGAGAATGATCGAGACTACACAAGCCTTATTAGAACCACCAAGAGAAACAATGAATTGTGGAACGGAAAACCCAATTCAGCAAGAGACTATCATTTCACGGGTAGCTGAAAAGACTCCCAGCACACAAAAGCCTGAAAATACACACAAGGATGACCGTATAGTATTGAACACAACCGATCAGGAGATAGAGAGTTTTCATCTAGTCATACAGAGGATTTACGGAAGAGATGAGGATTACAATGAATTTTGGAAACAAGTGAGAGAGGCAAACTTTGCAAACGAGCTAAGTTGCCAAGCTAATCAGACAAATTGGGAAAAGGACATCAAGAATCCTCCCATAGTGGAATTTGAGGCAGGATCTCAAGTGGACTTGGATCTGCAATCTTACTGGGGAGATGGGGGCTCTGTTAGAACAATGGAGAGCAAACCTCATTCACTGAATAACTTACCTTCATACTTAGGAGAGTATGAAGCAAAATCCGAGATTAGAGCACTTCCCTCACGAAGAATCTCATCAAAAAAAGTCATGGAATCGCAAGGATTGATAGAGATCTTGTCAACACCAGTGACATGCACTATCACTCTAGCTGAGCTTTTGAGGCTAAGACCACATATGTGGACCACTGTAGGAAAATGCTTGGAGAAATTTGGGATAAAAGAACCAACATTGAGACTGCAAGAGGGTATACAAGAGCTAAGCAAACCACAAAAGAACGCTAAGTCTGTACCCTTAAACAAGGTCGGAGAGTATTGCGAAGGTGAAGAGGGGAATACAACCTTACCAGTTGAATTCCAAGGAGTGAACACGATGGCAATACTAGACAGCGGAGCTGGGGTAGCCATTGCTACAAAAGAAATCTGGAAAAAATGGGGGAAACCAGCAATAAGGAAGACTAGGTTGAAACTCCAATTAGCAGATGGATACATGGAGAAATCCATGGGGTTATTAGAGAAAGTCGTAGTAACTTCTTGTGGCATTGAATACGAACATACTTTTGCTATTGTCGATTTTGGCAAGGAGAATAACTATGATATCATAGTGGGAAGACCATTCATGAGACAGTTGAAAATGGTCCAGGATTGGGGCTACGATCACATATACCTGAGAAATATGGAAACCACTACACGTGTGAACATGAGAGACCATAGCTATAAAGATGTGAACCGAACACCGATAGAGGAGTTTGATTCAGCTACTTTGGCGGGATCCGAATTTCCAGCTTGGTTAGGTAAGCCCAAGGAGTTATGGATGTGTGGAGCCTCGAAATGTGGAAGTCTGAGGCGAGAAGAATATGTTTTAGAAAGGGCTATCGAAGACGAAACTTATATAGGAGAACCCTTCCCAGAGGACACGCTTGAACCATTAGAATGGACACACATTCTAGCAACCCTAGATGTTTGTGCAATTCCGGATGGTCCCACAACGAAATTTTGCGACAAGGACGGGTACGACGTGGTTCCGTACTTCATGCTAAGAACTATACTCGAAAAAGAAACTGAAAAGAACGATACACTGGAAAAGGAAGATGAAGAAGAGGTGTTTCGAGACATTCCCGATCATCCAGGGTGGGGAAATGAAGCAGACAACGAGTCAACGGACAATTCAAGCGGAAACGAAGAAACTATAACGAATGTCCGATTTTATGATTTTCCGAACCAAACTAAACAACGCCAGAAACGCTATAGAGCAAAGAGAAAAGCAAAGGGGGTTAGAACCAATCCGATGCTTAGAATAAGAGGAAAAAATCAATTCCTAATGCTAGTAAAGGCGGAAGATTGTGTTAAGGACAAGATTTCTGGAAGAATGAGAGGCAATGAGCAAAAGAGCTTACGAAAAGACAAAAGAAGCTCAAGAAATCAAGTTCAACGGAATGAAACGAAAACTGAAACAGAAAAATCAGAAAAGAACAAGCGCAACAGAGAACACACGGAGTCCAAGTTAGAACGTAGAAACCAGTACAGAGAGCTCAAGAAAACTCTGAAAGAAGTTTGGACGATAGAAATTGTGAGTGATCGAGGCACACATTTTATAAATGAAGTGATAGAGATCCTTCTAGATGAATTCATGGTAATCCATAGGAAATCATCCCCGTATCATCCACAAGCAAACGGACAAGCTGAAGCAACAAACAAAACCATATGCACGGTCCTTACGAAGATTGTATCTGAGTCGAGAACTGACTGGGACCAGAAGTTGCATTCAACATTATGGGCATATAGGGTAGCATATAAAACATCAATAGGAACGACCCCATATAACATGGTTTTTGGGCTAAATGCTCTCCTACCAATAGAATTCTTGATTTCAACCTTAAGGGTGGCTAAGGATCTAGAGTGGACAGGGCACGAGCTTTCTGATAGAATAGATGACCTGGAAAAGCTAGACGAGCTTCGCCTAAAAGCAGTAGCTTCTATCTACGCTCAAAAAAGGCGACAAAAGAAATTTTTTGATAAGCATGTACGGACTAAAGAGTTTAAGGTTGGGGACTATGTCCTAGTTTACACTCTGAAACAGCATGCTAAGAAGCTTAAAAAGCGAGGGATGGGACCTCTGGTGATTAAAGATCTATCACCAAGTGGAGCCGTCAAGCTTGCTACATTAGACGGAGAAGAAATGCCCAATTGGATTAGTGGATGCAGAGTGAAAAAGTATCTTTTGCCGCTAACCCAAGACATGCTTCTCAAAATACATCAAGAAAAGCTGTGTGTCCACAAAAAGAAAAAGATTGTGGAGGAAGCGCAAGCCGAAGCGAAGGAAAGAATGGAGAAAAGAAGACTACTGCGTCAGAAACAGCGCAATGAAGGAGCAATACGAATAAACGCAGTCAGTATGACAGAAATGGATAATGACAAAGAAGAACCCATCATTGAATGCAATGTAGGAACCAACCAAATCAAAGCCAGAGCACTATTGGATTCAGGAGCTCAAACTAACCTACTTTCACTCAGTTTGTATAGACAATTGACAAATGACACTAAATTACAAACTGCCAAGCAAGAGTTAAAGATTTACTCTGAGAATTCAATCAAAACTGTCGGATGCACAGTTTTACATATACATATTAACCAGTATGTGTATCCTCATATGTTTTACGTGGTTGAAGACCAAGCTACACAACATCCATTATTGCTAGGACAACCATGGCAGAAGCAATACAATGCAATGATTTACTGGAGTTCTAAATCAGTGCTAATCAAATACGAAGGTGAAAGTCAATCAGTTAAGTTCACCAAAGGAGCAGAGCCAACTCCAAAGGAAGAATCCAAGAACAAAGGTAAACAACAACCAGAGAAAAAGAAGAAGCAATGGCAACCAAAAGTTTCTATACAACTGGATTGCTCTTCGACGAGGAACTCTCAACATTGGATAAGGAAGACAAGAAATAATATAACAGCTCAACCTTGGGAAAAAACGGAGTCAAAGTTGGTATGGAGACCAAAAAAGGTTGTGCCAGAGAACACAAAGGTGGAAAACAGAGTCTTCAATACCAGACAACAGAGTGATTCCAGACAATCAAGCACAGTGAAACAGATCTGGATTCCAAAGAAGTTTATGACGGCACAAAGCTATAGCAAGCAAATTTGGATCCCAAGGATTTGTAAACAGGAACTCCCTTCAGTACAATCCACGGAAAATCCTAGGTATTTCAAGGCGAGGAAATCAACACAAAGAACAAAGCAGGTTTGGGTCGCAAAGAGTTTGTGGCAAGCACAAGCGAAGCGGAAGCAGATTTGGATTGTGAAAAAGAACAACAAGGTAAAGAAGAATCCATCTACTGATTCTACTACCGAAGTGCCAAAACCAACCCAAAACCCGACCACCAATCCTTCAATCAAACAAAGAGCAGCTTTATTGGAAAGACTGTTGTATCATCGCTCTACAATTGCATTGGGAACTTATGACCAAAACAACTACAATGCTTCGCCCACAGACACTTCATAGTCGTCCGGGAGGACTCAGACTAGGAGGGGGGGAGGTATACAGGTATACAGGAGCTACAAAGCAGCTACAAGCGACAAAAAACAAAGAAAAACAAAAATTATATTACAAGGGCAGTGTCTTACATGATTTTTCAATTTTTATGTTTGATTGCGGATATTGATAATATTTATGCTCTTATATACCTTGTTTTGCAACAAGAAGAGATCAAATGATGAATTTGGGTCTCTAGACGTATAAATATCACTAAATAAGATTGTTTTTGGAGCTAAAAAGTGGAAAAGAGTGGTAATCCAAGTTCAGAAATCACAAATAATTTTATATTCATATACACAGGGTTACCAGCTATTTATTGTGTATGTTTGGAATTTTTTGGCTTCAATTTGCTACTTTCCTTTATTTTTTATGATTTTCTTAATAAAAGTAAAAGAAAAATAAAAAAAGCAAGTGAAATGAGATCGGAAAAAAGAAAAGAATAGACAGTGATGGTCCTAATGACAAGGGCAACCCATGGTAAAAATTGGGTACAATTCTGAAAAAGTTACGAAAAGTCCGAAACGGCAGAATTTTGGCAAGTGGACGGAATTCTAAGAAAACAGGTCAAACGGAGTTCGATTTGGGAAATTTCAGATCCTAAAGCGCATCTCACAACGAGATAGGAGCACATGACAAATTTGGTGGCAAGTGAACCGGGAAGTCCGAAGTCAAGTATTTTTCACATCACTTTCAAGCTCATTCACACTATTACCTTCTTGGAGAAGAGCAGAGAGCCATAGGAGCACAGATCTTCTACGACCTTCTACGACTTCTACGAGAGCTCAAAGGACACCAGACATGAGAGGTAGACTCGTTGCCATAAGCTTTTGATGCTTATCATTAACTTTGGCACGAAAACTGACCAAAACCAAGAAACAAGAGCAGACGGGGAATGGGGTAGAATGCTAGGTAGTGGCACAACCGCCTAACCAAACCTTGCAAGAACTTATAGGTGGGTTACCCTAGTATAGAAGATGGGTTTCTAACACTCAAAGCTCGAGAAAGAACGACTGGAAAAACCCTAGGTCAACAGAGCCTACAAGAGGCAAACAGGAAAAAGTTGTCGAAACAACACGAAACTTCACAGGAAGTTCAACCACATCAAGGACAATGCAACCATAGAATATCTCCAAGTTTGAATCACAAAAAGTAGGTCGGAACAACCGATTTGGCTGTGAACACACAAAGAGTCATTTTGGCATAACGGCTGAAATTGATGACCGAATGAAATGAAACTTCACAAGCAGCTTCAAGTAACTATCGATGACTTATGTTTGCAAGCAAAACCCAAAAGAAAGCTGATTCACTTACCGATGGTGAAAAAGACGCTTTCAGGCAACCAAAAGGAGAAAGATGGAGAACGGGAAGCCAAAGTCAAGTTCAACCAAATAGATGGCTTCACAACATATCCAATGAGCTGGAAATGCAACTCTCGAGAAGAAAAGTTGAAGAAATTCAACTCCAAGGCAAAAAGACGACTTCGGAGACTGAAATGCCTATAAGGGGGCTTTTTAGCTAAACTGATGACTTTTTAAGTTGAAAACTAGTTAGCAGGGCTTAGGGCACTAGCACAAAGCATTCTTTGCACAAAAAGACCAACATTTCAAGAAAAGACATCATACGCGTATGATGTCTCACAGCATGAATTTCACATCCATTTCAACATTTGAGTGCATAGCCTCATTCCACATGTTAATCACATCCTATGAACCAAGTATCATGAGAATTGGAGTTAGAAAACCCAAGGAAAACCAAAAAGACGCAAAGTAGGCCATAAAATTGATTTTTGGTCCTAACTTTGTCAAAATAACTCCAAACTCATTGAAACTTTGTAGGATTGTTGTTAAACACATCTACAAGCTATCTGGAACCAAAAAGCACCATTTTGACACAAAAGACATCATACGCGTATGATGTCTATTTGCACTTACAGAGCCAAAACTGCTCATTTGTCATCATACATCCATTATATATATCTAATACATGCTACATATGAAATTTGGAACCATTTGGTCAAGAGGATCACCCCATTAGCCCAATTGAGGGAAAATCCTTCACCTAAAGCCTATTTTTGGCCCAAATCCAACATACTCAAGTCCAAACCAAGATTTGAGTAGGAACAGTCCTTCACTAGTACATGGGGAGTCCACAGAACCAATCCCATGCAAAATTGATGAAAAAGACATCATACGCGTATGATGTCTCCAGAGCCATTTTTAGCCCAAAATCTATCAAAACTTCATAAATCCACTGAATAAGCCTATCTAAAGCCAAATCCAAGCTTATAGAGAAATTTGGTCCAAAAATACACTAAAAGACATCATACGCGTATGATGTCTCACTATGTGATTTTGGCAGCTCAGGGCTTCAACCACCAAACAGAAGTGATCTACATGCCATTTTAAAGTGAACCACCAAGTTTTATCCAATTTGGATCATAAAATCCAATTTCCTTTCAAAAATTTCCAAGAGCCAGAACTGGACTAAATTGGCCAAAACTTGACCAAATGGGATCCAAACTCAAATCCAAGCATATGATAACCATGTATACGCTATCAGCTACAAGCACAACCAATATGAAGTCATTTTGACACAAAAGACATCATACGCGTATGATGTTTCCAGCATGATTTTGAGCCCATTTTGCATATTTTTTCACCTACCTTGCATCCTTAGGCCCTGAATAGCTCATGTTTCAATTTTCAAGTCATTTGGATAGTTAAAAGCTTCATTTCGGCTTTCAGTACTAAAAAGACGCTAACTTCTGAAATTGGAGTTACAGGATCCATGGATTCCACCAAGTCATCGGCAACGAAGAGAAAAAGACCGACAATCAAAGATGCTATTGCAGAAGTGGAACCATTTGACATTCCAGCAGAAACCCTCAAGCCAACCAAAACTTGGGTGGAGGAAGCAGTATTGGAGAAAGAGGGAATAAAGATCTACCAGGGGACTTTCAGAGATCCTCAAGGTCAAGCGGTGGATGTACCGATGATCCCACAGGAATTGGTAGATTATAGCAGGTCAGAAGACATCAGCAGGTACCTGGAAAGGGCAAACTTGCACAGCTTCTTCACCTCGAGACCATCAGGTGTGGATACAAGAAGAGTGTACGAGTTGGAAACATCCATTCAGAAGGATGGAAAAGCCACATTGACAGCCATGGATGGAGAGAAGGTAGAAGTACAGATCACTCCACAGCTAATTGCAGACGCATTGAAGCTGCACAACAAAGGGAGCTCGGTCAGGGAAAGAAGGGAGGCCATAGAGGTCTATGGGCCCAAGAAACATAATTCGACCTATAGAGATATGAAGGACCCAAGAGCGGCAACCCTTTGCCGACTGTACAACCAATTTCTTCATGTTTGCAGTAAAAGACCGCAAAAGTATACGACACCACCCCATGCCATTGCGACCACCATCACATGGGCATTAAAGAGCAATATGCCAAAAGAGGTGAATTACGCTCAACACATCCACGAGCAAGTAATTGCCATGCACAACGAGAAGCCAAAATACATAGGAGGAGCGGAAGTTCTGACAAGAATAGCTTATGAAGCTATTGGAGCTAGAGATCATTGGCCAAAGGCTCCCTCCTAGAATGAGTGGCTTAGAGAAGCCGACGAGGAGGAAGAACAGCCCGAAGTATCCAAGAGGGCATCCACAAGAGCACGCCGAAAACTAGAAGTAGTTTCAGAACCTGAAGAGGATGTGGACGAGCCACTTAAGAAGAAAGTAAAGAAGAAGGTTGCTCCCAAGCAAACCAAAAGTCAGAAAGCGGCAAGAATGGAAAGATTAGTGGAGCAGTTTAGAGCGGAAAGAGCTCTAAAGGGTGACTTTGAAGAAAAGTGGGTGCCAGACCCCACTAAAGTCGGAACTAGCTCGGCCAGGCCACATATTGATCAATACGATCAATATATTAAAGCTTATGAGGAGTCAGAGGCTATTTTGGAGCAGCAACCTGTCGAGCCATACACTGAAGAGGAGGGACAACAATTAAAAGCTGAGCTGAAAAAAGACGACAAGGGGAAACGGAAAGTAGATGGGTCTACTAAGCCTCAAGAGAAAGATGGGCAAGCCGACAAAGGGAAAGCCAAGGAAGCTGAGGACAAACATCCCTCTATGACTGATGTACCAAGCCCGAAGAAGACAAAAAAAATTGTGGAAGAGACCACAATAGAGGTGGACACAGATGTTTTGGAAAAGCCAGAAGTCGAGACCAAAGAAAAGAAGATAGATCCAGTTCAGCAAAAGAGAAATGATTATGAGGATCTGGTAGAGATAGTATACACTGAAGAAGATGCCCTTGAGGCAGTTTATGGGATCACCCTACAAAAACAAGATGAACGGAGAGGGATGGAGAAAAAGACAAAGAGTAAAAAAGAAAGTGAAGAGAAACTGGACGAACCGAAAATACTAGAAGAGCCAAAGCCAGTGGAGGTGGTGGCGGAAAGAGCTTTAGAGTTGACAGATGATGATGAAAAAGACATGCACATGGTGCATGAACTGCTCAGCAAGATAAAAGAAAGGTCCAAGGCAAAGGAAGTAGAGATTGAGACAGCCAAACAAAGGGAAGCAGAGTTGCAGAGAAATTTAGAGAATGCTATGACTGAATCTGAAAGTCATAAAGCATCACTCTATGACGCGGAAAAGGAGAGAGACGGCTTGATACTCCAACTAGCCGAGGCTTCAAGAGAAGTAACAAGTGCACAGGAAGCAAGGGAGCAAATAGAGGATGAGTTGGAGGCGGCTAAGGATGAGCTCATTGAGCTAAGGGAAAGAGTCGAGCTCCAAGAAAGAACAATCACTAGACTCAGGTCTACCCCTAGAGCTAGCAGAGGAGGAACCGAACAAGAGGGAGCTATCGTACCAGTTTTGGAAGACCAGGTCCGAAGCTTACAAAGAGAGCTAAGATTAGAGCAAGTGCAAAGGTTGCACATTGCGGAGGGATCATTGGCCGCAGAGGAGAGGCTCACATTAGAAAATCAAACACTACGGACAGAGAATGAGGCCCTCCGCAAACAGCTCCAAGATCTACAAGAGCAACAAAGAAGAGAGACAGAGACACCACAAGAAGAATCAGGTGGAGCAGCCATAGAGCTACCAGAAACTGGAGAGGCAACCACAATTGAAGATCCAGCCCCAGCTCAAGAGGTGGCCTCGACTTCAAGAATCTCTGAAGAAGAAGAACAAAGGCTCCATGACCAAATAGAAAAGTCAGCAGAGGAGAGTGCCAAGGCGGAAATGGAATGGGAGAGGAGACTCCTAATCTCCATTAGACTTTAGGGACTAGACACAAAAGTGCTCCATGAACAGTGGATGCAACCCTGCTTGCCTTTCCCTTTGATGAAATTTGAAGTGCTAAAGACGAAAAAGAGACTAGAAGGAGAGCAGTATGTCGCGCTTTACGAAGGCGACATCACAAAGGAGGAACAATCAAAGAAGATAGTAGATTCACAACCTAGATGGAGGAAAGGTTGGCTGAACAAATACCAAGCCTACCTCATCTACTTGGTGGAGGCACCAAAGGAGATCCGGGAGGATGCAACCTTCTGCCCGGTGCCAAGAGTCAGAAACTGGAAAGAGCATGGCAGGATTGCAGAAAAGAAGCCAAATTGGCTTAATTATCCCAGGATGCCAGGACCAAAGACAGGAGAGAGAATAGGTAAAGCCTACATGGTGAAAACCCTAACGGGCACCATCAAGCTCTTTACTGGCTCTCCTGACCTTTCATGTCAGATGCTCAAGAAAATTTGCAGGACTCTCTTAGCTTGCATTGAAGTGTTCGCGCCAGATAAAGCCACGACCTCGAGTCTACTATCGACGGCCGACACGGTGTCTGATATGATGTACAATCTTTCATTGCAGCCTTCTCCAAAAGTGTTACACCTCCTATACCAAAGGATTATGTTTTTGCCTAGCTTCCACATGCAAACATTCGAAGAAGCTTTCTACACCGGCTTTTTCACCCACGAAAGCAAAATATTCGGCCCAACCTTGACCATCGGCAACCTACGATACAAATCACATTTGCAGATGCTCAAGACGACAGGACTTTATTGACCAAGCATAAAAGTCATGTCAGGGACGACATGAACGCGGGGGGGGGGGGGGGGGGGGGGGGGAGTGTTGAGCCAACAGAGGATCACACCCACATTTTTGCTCACACTCATCATTTTGTAACCATTGATTGTAATAAATGTCTTTCCGACATTAATTTTGATTTGAGCCATTCATTAAGTAACGGGACTCAATTGAGTTTCCAGCTTGTAATCCCGAAGTAATTTCACTTGCTGATGTAATTAGTTAGAGATGTTCTCACCTCCAAGGCTGAGGTATATAAGCCAAAGTTTTTGTAACCTAAGGAGGAGATTATTAATCAAAGTGAGTTTTTGAGCGCCGTGACTGTGTCTGAAAGAGAGAGAGAGAGAGAGTCTTATCTACTTGCTACGCGAGCTACGGAGCCGCCATTGGAGAAGCGACACCGCCATTGTGTTAGCAACGGTGAGAGCTACGCACAGATACCAAGAGTGCGCGCTATCGGCTTCTATGTGTGGTAAGTTCCTAAGAGCTTTGGTGTGAGTTTTCTTCCAACTCGTGTGTCGGAATGGAGCGTGCAGCATATCTATAGAACCACAACGAGTAGAGCTACACATTCGTACCATCAGGGTCAAGTTTCGGTCACCTGTATTTTTCGGCCTGTCTTCATACGCGTTTACCGCATGGAGTGGTCATAGGTTGATTTTGCAGTTCAAGTCTTTAGGGTGTTGTTCTTACCTAGTGTATAGACTTCCCCTTGAGTTTGAGATCGATTCAATGATTCTAGATCTTGTTTCGTATAGCATTCGTTCGTAGTACGGATTTCAGTCACTTGCGTATTTTAGAACTTAGATTTGATTTCCTTAGAAGTGATTGTCATTAGAAGGTCGAGTAGGTGATTTGACACCCACCTAGTTGTTTCCATGCACCTGCGGGTCAAGCTCCGTCCTCGTCTGACAAATTTTGTTGTTGGTTGGGTTCTCGCTATTTAGCTTCCGCTAGCGGCGTAACCGCCTTAACACAAGTATAAGTGAATTTTTTTTAAAAATGTTAACTACACAACTTTGGTATGCTAACCATGTTGACAATGACCCTGACTTTTACATGTCCCATAGCTACATTTCATCACAGGTCATTGTATGCAAGATCCAAAAGTCAATTTACGTGCGAAATTGTGTTTAGTGTGGACACCCTCACTATCAATACATACCTACAATATTTTCTCCCCCAGTTCGTATATGTCCATAGCCCTAGGGCCTCGATCACTTACCTTGATACATGCACACTGACTAATTCTACTTTGTCATGTTGTGTGGCCTTGAGGTTCTCCTATTTCCCTAAGCTTTGTATGTGGTATCCTCCAACCATTATCTAGCAATTGGTATTAGAGCAAACACCATCATCCTAGGCAACATCACCAACATCCTACTTTTATACTTTCATGTGATATTTGGAGAGCATTTGCGGGGTGAAAGAAAACTAGGTGTTGTCAAAGCTACCATATACTGACACACCTAGAGCCACCTGTGCAATTTATTTTGTCATAATAACTAATATCTAATTCTCCTAAATGATTTTCTTATGTTAAACTGATCATTTAATATGGGGATGTACCAGGGGAGAAAAAGCTAGAATATTGGTTAGATTGGCAGACCGTTCAACAGTAGGGATTTAAAGGGGGGGCCATGTGCAAAAGAGCAATGTGCATCAATGGGCTTCAAAGACCCTAAGGTTCAGCCCATTAAGACTTCCAAAATGCTAAGGTTCCAAAATTCAAAGGTTATGTTTTATGGTCAAGCTTAGCGTAAATTGGATGCTTGTGGGAAGACTCAAAAGTCTTCCCACATCCCTATCCTTGAGGGGGCGAGCCCTTTTAGTAGTGGATGAGAGAGAAACGTTGCAAGATCCCTTTACACAAAGGGCATAGTGGACACATGTCATCTCCCTAACCCAGTTGCCCCCAAGGTGCAGTCAAATCCTATTGGATGGCCATAGAGGTGGACCAATGAAAATTAGGCTAGAGTAATTTTATTTTAATTCATTTAAAAACACTTGATAAAAGAACCAATAGAAATTAAGCTCTCTAGAAGACTATTGGACAGTCTCACAAGGGGTCCAATGAGCATTCAACAGCCCAATGGCTTGCGTGATTCCTATTGGCCAAAAGACTAAGGGGTCCAATGAGAGTTTAATTGCATTATTTAAATACCTAAAGCTCCCACAAAAGGGGAAAGGGGAACACATGTCACAAGGCTATCACTTATGCTTCTTAATTGTCATTCGCTAAGCTTTGCATGGTCCAATAGGATGCCAATGTAACATTTAATGGCCTAAAATCTTATTTGTAGCGGAAATTAGCATGAACATAGTGGGCATTTCATTAGAATAGATTCCTAATGATAATTACAAGAGTGCTTGGGTGGAGAGAGCAACAAAAAGCATAACACCTAGTTAGATAGCATCGACAATACTTTCAAAAGAGAGAGCAATTAAACTATTGACAACAGTTGAGGACCGGATTTGCATGGAGCCGGTCCCCCCTCCAAAAGGCTTTGTATTATGGTTTCTCCCATCAAGAGAGACATTGTACAATACAATTCTTTGTGTTCCTTCAAGACTAGCTAGTGCAATGAAGATGGAAGCTTCATACACCAAGCAAAACACTTAATCAAACACAACTTGAATTATCCCCGTTCTCAGACCCAAGACCTCACACACCTTCGAAGATGGTGAGAGCTAGCAGGGTATGAGAGTAGATTGAGAGGAAAAAGAAGTATCTTACGAGAAAGAAGTACATCTCCTCACATAATCACTCATATTAGCATAGCTTAGCTTAGTAATTAGCTTGGTAGAGAAGATGAGCATGCATTGAAGCTTGGCTCTTGGTTGGATTTGCATCCACATGCCAAGAGAGTGTTGATGTAGGCTTCTATCTCACAAGCTTGGAGTAGGTGATGAGCTCTCCATTAAAGCTTGGGAGGAGATAGAGTGTTTTTCCTTCACACATGGTCAAGTGTGAGAGTGTGTGTGTCAATGCCAAGCAAAAATCAGCCCCCTCTCTCTCTTGGGCGAGCCCTAGCTGCTAAGTTAGGCTGGCTTTTGCCTCATTGGACCTCCCCAGGTCAAGCCAATAGGGATTAAGCAGCATAAGTGATAGCCTTCTGACATGTGTCCCCCTTTCCCCTTTTGTGAGAGCTTTAGGTAATTAAATAATTAAACTAAACTCTCATTGGACCCCTTTGCCTCCTGGCCAATAGGAATCAGGCAAGCCATGGGGCTCCTGAATGCTCATTGGACCCCTTGGGAGACTGCCCAATAGTCTTCTAGGACACTTAATTCTTATTGGTTTCTTTTATTAAATGTTTTTAAATTAATTAAACTAGATTTACTCTAGCTTAATTCTCATTGGTCCACTTCAAGGGTCTTCCAATAGGAATTGGGCACACCTTGTGGGCATCTGGCCTAGGGAGCTGACATGTGTCCCTCATTCCCTTTGTGTAAAGGGAGCCTGTGTGTGTGTGTGTGGTTTTCTCTCTCATCCCCTAGCTTTGGGGCTCGCCCCCTCCCATGTAGGGATGCAGAAAGACTTTTTGGGCACACACACTAAGCATCCAATTTTCCCTAAGGTTGACCTTTGGACACAACCTTTGAATTTTGGAACCTTAGCATTTTGGAAGTCTTAATGGGCTGAACCTTAGGGTCTTTTTAGCCCGTTGTTTCACATGGCTCTTTTGCAGATGGCCCCCCCTTTGGATCCCTATTTTCCCTCCTTTGGATCCCTACTGTGGCCGGTCTGCTAACTTAACCAATATTCTAGCTTTTTCTCCCTTGGCACTTCCCCACATTAAATGATCAGTTTAATATGAGAAAATCATTTAGGAGAATTAGATATTGATTATTATGACATTACCTCTCTCTTGAAATCATAGTCGTCCTCGACTATGGTATAGAGAAGATAAAGCATATGCATGAGTCCTTTTCTTAGCGGGTAGAGGATCCCTATGTTACCCTACGACATCATTCCATAATGGATGACTAGTCCATTTGGCACTTGAGAGCCTGAGGCTGCCGCAAGCATGTCTGCACATTAGTCCTATCAGTCTTCCATAGTAGAGTGACAAGCTCTACTTGGTGTTTGGGAGACGTCGTCCCCACAAACTTGATCTAAGCATGCATACTACTTCATTTTTGTGCACAAATCAAGAAAAAGAGAGTCTTATAAGACAAATTTTTGTTCATTTTTAACATTTTGTACATTTGCTTACTCTTGGGAAGCATTGTAAGCATTGACAAGGTTTAGGTTATCCTTTAATTGTATGCCTTGCATCCATCTAGCATCTTCAAAAGGATAATTCTTAAACTTAATAAGATATCGTCTGATAGTCTTACCGCCTCTTAATACCTTGTCTTCATGTCGGAGAATGGACTCGGGCTGCAGCACCTCCTCGTGGTCCTCGATCTCCGGTGGGTCTTCAATAGTTGGTTCTTGAGGTGGCTCTCCTTTGTAAGGCTTTAAAAGGCTCACATGAAAAGCATTGTGTATGAGCCAATGATTGGGCAACTTAAGTTGATAGGCCATCTCATTGATTGGCCTAAGAATCTGGAAGGGACCATAGTACCTTTTTGCTAGTTTAGCATAGTACTTTTGGTGGCCCGTAGGATTCTTGCCCGTCGTGTGCCTTAATCGAGCCTTGGGAAACTTTAACAAGACCCAATCGTTTTCTTTAAAGGCTTGGGCTCTTCTGTGCTTGTCAGCAGCAGCCTTTTGCCTTTGCTGTGAGATAGAGATAGCATCCTTAATCTTTTGGAAAGATTCTTGTAGGTCTCGGCTATACTCATCTGCAGCGAAGATCTTCCCATGCACCTTAAGTAGCAAGGGACTTTTTGATCTTCCCTCAATTACCTCGAAAGGTGCTTTTCCTGTAGAAGTATGTACAGTGTTATTGTAAGCATACTCTACTAAGGGTAAGTACTTCTCCCATTGGGATCTTTGATCTACTTCCGTTACATAGGCTTTTAGTAGATCGAGAATAGTTAGGTTAGCTATTTCACTTTGGCCATCAGTTTGTGGATGATAGGCCGAAGAGAAGTTTAGCCTTGTTCCTAAATTCTCAAAGAGACCCTTCCAGAAATTACTGGTCATTCTAGGATCTCTATCCGACACTATGGACATTGGCAAGCCATGGTACTTAAAAATTTGTGAAATGAAGAGGGTTGCCATTTGATGGGCTTTGATAGTCTTTTTGACAGGTATAAAATGAGCTTGTTTACTAAACCTGTCTACTATCGTCCATATTCCCGTATTCCCATGGATAGACTTAGGCAATCCAAAGATAAAATCCATGGATATGCTCTCCCACGGTGAATTAGGGATTGGCAAGGGTTGAAGCAATCCAAGTTGCTTCCCTCTATCAAATTTTGTCTTTTGACATACCACACATTTGGAAACATACTCATGTATGTTCACTTTCATGGTAGGCCAATAGAAATATGTTTCAATTCCCTTTAGGGTAGACTGAATCCCTCTATGCCCCGCATATGGGGGAGCATGAGATTCATACATTACTTTCTCACGTAGTGAGTTAGTAACGCATAGTCTATTGCCATAGAGAAGATAACCATCTTGTAAAGTAAATGGTTCTTCTTTCTTCCCTAATGCAAGGGCTGAAATCACATCTCTAAAATCGGGATCAATAGCATACTCATCTATCATTGAAGATAGATCATTGTGAGTTGCTATGGAAACCGCATTCACTCTCGGTCGTCTTGAGAGTGCATCGGCTACTTGATTATGCTTGCCAGCAATGTGAGCAATATGAAAATGAAATTGCGAAAGGAAATTTGCCCACCTCATTTGTTTGTCGGAGAGCTTGGTCTGCGTCATGAAGTACTTAAGACTTTGGTGATCCGTTCGCAGAATGAAAGGAGTCCCCAATAAATAGTGCTTCCATGAGTCTAAGGCATGTAGAACTGCAAGGAGTTCTTTTTCGTATATGCCTAGAGCTTGCTCAACAGGGTCGAGCCTTCGACTCTCATAGCCTATGGCGTGCCCTTCTTGGAGCAAAACAGCCCCAAGGCAATCACCACAAGCATCACATTGGATCTCAAATGGTTTTGAGAGATCCGGTAGTGTAAGCACAGGTTGAGAGATAAGCTTTTCTTTAAGCTTTTCGAAAGCATTGTTCTCCTTAGCAGACCACGTATACCTAACATTTTTCTTTGTTAGGTCATGTAATGGTCCCGCAATTTGTGAGAACTTTTCTATGAAGCGTCTATAGTATGCACACATACCTATAAAGCTTCTTAGTTCATGAAGATTCCTTGGTTTAGGCCATCCTTTTATTACCTCTAACTTGGATGGATCCATTTGGATTCCATCTTGAGAGATAATGTGACCTAAATATTGAATCTCTTGCAAGAAAAATTCACTTTTCTTTCGATTAACATAAAGTTTATTCTCTCTTAAAACTTGAAATATTACCTGGAGGTGTTGCTTGTGTTCCTCTAATGAATTAGAGTAGATGATAATATCATCAAAGAACACTCCAGTGAAGGTTCGATGAGGTCTGAACAGCTTCTCCATCAAGCGGTTAAATGTGGCTGGTGCATTAGTCAAGCCAAAAGGCATGACAATGTATTCGTAAAGACCAAATGTAGTACGAAATGCGGTCTTTACAATGTCTTGATCAACTATCCTTATTTGATGATAGCCACTTTTTAGGTCAATCCTACTGAAGTAGGTCGATCCTTGTAGCTTATCAAATAGGTCTTCTACCCGTGGAACGGGAAACCTATTCTTGATAGTGATCCTATTTAGTGCTCTATAGTCGACACACATACGATATGTGCCGTCTTTCTTTTGTACTAATAGCACAGGTGAGCAAAATGGAGATGAGCTAGGCCTAACCATGCCCTTCTCAATTAACTCATGCACTTGCCGCATAATCTCCTCTTGTTGAGCTTGAGAAACTCTATAAGGAGGTTTGTTAGGCGGTGAACTTCCTGGAAGAAGTTCAATTGCATGGTCGTCATTACCTCGTTTAGGAGGTAGCTCACAAGGGATGTCGTCAATAAAGACATCTTGAAACCCCTTGAGAAAATTGGATAACTCTAATTCCTTTTGGTTGCTTTTATTTTCTTTTGCTAAAGCATTAGGTTCATTTTGAGAATCTTTAACAAAAATCATGTACACGGAAATAGAGCTCTTTATTGACTTGTTGAAAGCTGGTGTATGTACAATGGGGATGGTGTTACCCATCTCCCTAGCATCTATATACATGTCCTTTTCCCTGAACTTAAAGGAGATTCTCCTTTCAGGAAATTTAACATGGGCAGCCAGACGGTCAAACCATGGTGCCCCTAGGATTACATCCTCATGCTTGAGAGGAGAGATAAAGAAATCCTCTTTGTCCACATAGCCTTGGACATGAAGCCTCAATTTCCCGATTAAGGGAGTTACTGAAGCTTCTTGCCCCTTGAAGGCATTGTCTGCGGGTAGGATATCTCCCATCTCGTAGGATTGTATGCCTAGCTTGGTGGCTAACTCCATAGATATGAAATTGTGAGTAGAACCAGGGTCAAAGAGAATAAAAGCATCATGTTCTCTTACCTTTCCCCAAGCATGGCATAGAGGAGATCCTTTGTGGTGAGTTTGATGAATCTCCTCCTCTTGGATTTCAACCAAAGAAGCTCTAGGAGGATCTTGGCGGTTGTTCTTTTGGGGACAAGCGCGGTACGCATGCCCTTGTTCGCCGCACTTGAAACACCGGTTATCTTTACGATAATGCTCAAGCTCTTCAGGAGAGAGTTTATTCTTTCCTTTGTAAACTCCCTTCTCTTTGGCTTTGTTGGAATTGCCCTTAGGAGACTTTTGGACATTGTCCTTCCCCTTAGGCTCATTGGAACCCTTGTTTTCCGGGGGCTTATTATTTCTTTTACCCCCCGTTTGGAAATTGATTCGCGAGGCCACCATAGTATGATGTATTACCGCCGATATGGTACGTGGCCTTTGGGAGTTGACATACTCCGCCATTTCTTCGGTTAAGCCCGCACAAAATTGTTGCTTTTGCTCTCCAAAATCCAACCTTTTGAAGACAGTGGCTTTGAGTTGTAAGTCCCAAAACTTGTCTACATATTTGTGGATGGATTCATTGGGAGAGAGCTTTAAGCTTCGCCATTCGGTGAGTACTTTGTCTTTGGCATCGGTGGCCAAAAACTGCTTCATAATGGAAGCTCTTAAAGCCTTCCATGTTCGTGGAGCTTCACCGTTGGCTCGTAGGCTAGACCACCATTGTCTGGCGGACTTTTGAAAGTGCATAGCTACATGGCATAGCTTAGAGGACTCCGTGAAGCCCTCATCTCCAAACGCCGCATCGAATTGCTGGATAAAGGCCAAAACTTTGTCTGTAGCACCAAAGGTACCATCATAGGTAAGGAAAGAGATGCTCTTCCCTCCCTCTTTGAATTTCTTCAGCTTGGACGACCTCTTCCATGCGGCATAGGATTTCCTATGGCCTCTTCTTTTTGATGGTTCAAAAGTTGCACCATCACTTTCTTCAGAAGATGAAGAATTTGAAGAAGGTGGAGAAGAGGGTGACCTCTTTCTCGCCTTTTTCTTGTCTTGATCTTTGTCGTCTTCACCATAGCTTTCATAAGAGGAAGAGGATAAAGAAGATGGAGAAGAGGGTGTCCTCTTTCTCGCCTTTTTCTTCTCTTGCTTTTTATCATCCCTCTTTGAATTATGGCGTGGAGAAGAGTGTGATGGTCTTCTCCGCTTTGGTGGTGATGGAGAGCGTTTAGCCCGCCGTCTTCGTGGAGCCATCTCCGCCGAGGTGGCGGGAGACTCGCTTCTTTCTCGTTCCTTCGGTGGAGGCTCTTGAGTTCTCCTTTGGGAAGGAGATGCATCATCAAGAAGTAAGTTCTTGAGCCCTTCATATGGATTCTCTTCTTCTTCCCGAATCGGAGAGAGACCTCTTTTGGTAGTCTCACAAGGAGGCTTCCTAGGTGTTCTCTCGTCATGGTGATGAGCTTGGAGAATCCCGTGAGCACGGAGCTGCCGTTGCACTTCACTTTGGAGAGATGGATTGCCCATGGCTTGTTGAAGCCTAGAAACAAGATAATTAACAAGCATTGAAGCATCATTAGTAGCTTGCTCATGAGCAAAATCAAAGTTATCAACATTAACTTCACTCTCTTTAATATTGTCAGCCATTCTAACAATTTTTAGGTGTAAACTTTTTAGGTGTACTTTGGCACTTCAAGCCCTAGTTGCTACTCCTCTTTACCCCTTTAGAAAAAGCACTCAAGCTACTGTACCCGCGGCTCGAATACCATTAATTGCAAGGAATAGAAGAGAGGGTCTTTCGACACCAAAACAGCACCGGCTCCTGTCAAGCTTCTAATAGCTCAATAGTGGTTAAGCCGTAGGCAAGCCCCGTAGGACTCCACTATTAAGACCATAGCTCTCGACGGTGATGCCCCGTTAACTGCACAAAGGCAGGCGCACTGCAAGGCTGAAAAATCCCTATTCTACTTACTCACAGGCAATTAATAATACCAACCATTTGTAGCTAGCTTGAGGACCTCCCTTCTTGAGCAAGAAAAGAGAAACCTTGAGCTCTGATACCAATGTAACATTTAATGGCCTAAAATCTTATTTGTAGCGGAAATTAGCATGAACATAGTGGGCATTTCATTAGAATAGATTCCTAATGATAATTACAAGAGTGCTTGGGTGGAGAGAGCAACAAAAAGCATAACACCTAGTTAGATAGCATCGACAATACTTTCAAAAGAGAGAGCAATTAAACTATTGACAACAGTTGAGGACCGGATTTGCATGGAGCCGGTCCCCCCTCCAAAAGGCTTTGTATTATGGTTTCTCCCATCAAGAGAGACATTGTACAATACAATTCTTTGTGTTCCTTCAAGACTAGCTAGTGCAATGAAGATGGAAGCTTCATACACCAAGCAAAACACTTAATCAAACACAACTTGAATTATCCCCGTTCTCAGACCCAAGACCTCACACACCTTCGAAGATGGTGAGAGCTAGCAGGGTATGAGAGTAGATTGAGAGGAAAAAGAAGTATCTTACGAGAAAGAAGTACATCTCCTCACATAATCACTCATATTAGCATAGCTTAGCTTAGTAATTAGCTTGGTAGAGAAGATGAGCATGCATTGAAGCTTGGCTCTTGGTTGGATTTGCATCCACATGCCAAGAGAGTGTTGATGTAGGCTTCTATCTCACAAGCTTGGAGTAGGTGATGAGCTCTCCATTAAAGCTTGGGAGGAGATAGAGTGTTTTTCCTTCACACATGGTCAAGTGTGAGAGTGTGTGTGTCAATGCCAAGCAAAAATCAGCCCCCTCTCTCTCTTGGGCGAGCCCTAGCTGCTAAGTTAGGCTGGCTTTTGCCTCATTGGACCTCCCCAGGTCAAGCCAATAGGGATTAAGCAGCATAAGTGATAGCCTTCTGACATGTGTCCCCCTTTCCCCTTTTGTGAGAGCTTTAGGTAATTAAATAATTAAACTAAACTCTCATTGGACCCCTTTGCCTCCTGGCCAATAGGAATCAGGCAAGCCATGGGGCTCCTGAATGCTCATTGGACCCCTTGGGAGACTGCCCAATAGTCTTCTAGGACACTTAATTCTTATTGGTTTCTTTTATTAAATGTTTTTAAATTAATTAAACTAGATTTACTCTAGCTTAATTCTCATTGGTCCACTTCAAGGGTCTTCCAATAGGAATTGGGCACACCTTGTGGGCATCTGGCCTAGGGAGCTGACATGTGTCCCTCATTCCCTTTGTGTAAAGGGAGCCTGTGTGTGTGTGTGTGGTTTTCTCTCTCATCCCCTAGCTTTGGGGCTCGCCCCCTCCCATGTAGGGATGCAGAAAGACTTTTTGGGCACACACACTAAGCATCCAATTTTCCCTAAGGTTGACCTTTGGACACAACCTTTGAATTTTGGAACCTTAGCATTTTGGAAGTGTTAATGGGCTGAACCTTAGGGTCTTTTTAGCCCGTTGTTTCACATGGCTCTTTTGCAGATGGCCCCCCCTTTGGATCCCTATTTTCCCTCCTTTGGATCCCTACTGTGGCCGGTCTGCTAACTTAACCAATATTCTAGCTTTTTCTCCCTTGGCACTTCCCCACATTAAATGATCAGTTTAATATGAGAAAATCATTTAGGAGAATTAGATATTGATTATTATGACACCAAAATGTGCAATTAGCAAGAGGGGTCGACCGAGACAGAGAGGGGGCTGATTTTTGCAAGGCATTATCACACAGACACACACTCACACAATCTCATGTGTGAAGTAAAGAAGACTATCTCTCCTTCTCAAGCTTTTAATGGAAAGCTCATCATCTACTCCAAGCTTGTGAGAAGGGAAGCCTACACCAACAACTCTTGGCTTTGTGATGAAAATCCAAGCAAGAGCCAAGCTCCAATGCATGCTCATATCCTCTACCATGCTAATTACTAAGCTATGCTAATCTATTATCAGTGATTATGTGAGGAGACATACTTCTTTCTCGTAAGAATACTCCTTCTTCCTCTCGATCTACTCTCATACCCCGCTAGCTCTCACCATCTTTGAAGGTGTGTGAGGTCATGTGTCTGAGACCGTGAGGGAATTGATGTTGTGTTTTACAAGTGTGAGCCATGTGCTTGATGCTTCCATCTTCATTGCACCAGCAAGTTATTGAAGGAACACAAAGTATTGTATTGTAAAATGTCTCCCTTGATGGGGGAAACCTATAATACAAAGCCTTTTGGAGGGGGGATCGACTCCATGTAAATCCGGTCCTCAAATGTTGTCAATAGCTTAATTTCTCTCTTTTTTGAAGTATTGTTCATGCCTATCTAACTAGGTGTTATGCTTTGTTTCTCTCTCCATCCAAGCACTTTGGCTATGCTCATTAGGAATCTATTCTAATGAAAGGCTGTGCGCGTATGTCGCACGTGTCAATGCAAGGAAGTTTCCGATACACTGTGTACAAGCCACAAATGGCTCCAAGCACACAACAAGCCTAAACTAGTAAGCTCAAAGATGGCGTTGGTGTGTCACTCACCACTCTACGCTTCCTGTCGTGGAGGATTCTTCGCCGTAAAGAAGAGGTAGACGCCACTATGCCGCGCTCAACCGCCTCGCCGCCATCGTGCCGCGGCAATGCTTGATCGCACACACTCTCTCTCTCTGTCTCACGCATACACACACACACACACACACACACACACACACACACACACACACACACACACACACACACACACATACGCACACACACACACACACACACACACACAAGGAGATGAAGAAGAAGAAGATGGAGATGGAGCAAGAGCACTCTTCAATTGCAGAAATGAGAGAATGAGTGAATTTTAGGGTTAGTTGACTTTTAATGAGCTCTCCCCATTCACACTTGGACACCCATGCTTAGTCAACTAATCCCTTGAATGTTCCAGTTAGAGTGCGTCTCTCATCGGCGATCACTCTTACCCTTTTCCTATTGGACCGACGAGCCCGGTACCTGACTCTACCAAATAAATAATACAGTGTCTGTCGTAGGTGATAGGAATGTGCGTGAGCCGTGAGGGTTAACATGCCCCCTTCCTCATGTAGATTCCATCCTCAGAAGCTATTGAGTTGAAGCTCGTTCGTCGAGGTGGAAGAGCATCTGAGATGAATGTCCTTAGCCTTCTTCAATCACTGCAAAATCAAACAACATTGGCACAGTAATTGCATTCTCATAAACAATTAAAAAGCATATGCAGTTGTAGGCAGACACTTTGATTGGTAACAGAATTTTAAACCATTTGTCAGCAATAAACATTAAATTGCAATATAATCAAACGCATAAACAATTGTAAAGGTAAAAAAATTAAACAAGTCTGGGTCGCTAATTTAACGATCGAAAGGCACTAAAGATCGACTATTAATACCATGGGTAAGGTTCTCAATTTTCTCTGGTCAATTAAGTTGTTTAATCGCGAGAACCAAGTATTTCATGTTCGAGGGTTGACTAGAGGCTATACCTAGAAGACCTTGTAGTTAAGCTACAATAAAAGGAATTTCTCATGAAATCATCGCCTGACTGATTACCTTTCCTTTGACCCCCCAAAGTCTTTTCAGAGTGATTCAATTTTGATGTGTGTGCTTATTTTGTATGCCTTGGGTTTTTTACTTTTCAAGGAAAAGCGCCCACAATGGGAACCTTTAGGGATGTAGTACCATAGGCAATACATGTGAGTGGAGTACCAAATCAAGCTGAGGTTTCTCTTCCAGCTTAAGATTTTACATTGTGGCACTTTGATTTTTTGTTTGTTCGTTTTCAACATTTTAATTTTGTAACTTTGGGGGGTCATATAGCACTGTTACCCTCCCTAGGCTCATCACACTAGTAAACTCCCTTTATAATACTTAAGCTAAAAGTCAATAGGGACTAAGCCCACTAGAAAGCCCTAGTACATTTCACACAATGCTGCCTAAATCGGATTGAGAACCTAAGTAACCATTAATTATTAGGAAGGCATTCCCCATGGTATTAAGAGAAGATCTCTAACGCCTAGCTTGGTCAAACTAGCTTAGTCAGATTGCTTGATTTTTAAGCCTAGACAAGTGATTATGAAAAAAATTACATTGAATTTAATGTTTGATACTAAACAAAGGCACTGAATATTATGCTACCAATCACAATTAAAGTAGAAAAACATGGATGCAAAAAGATAAGGGTCAATGTTAATGGACAAGAAACACCTGTTTGTGTTGATGGTCGCGCTTGATTTGAAGTGTGAACAAGAGAAAGATTCCATGAAGTTCCAAATCCTAACCACAACAACACGTTCCTGTACCACTAGGAAACACAAAGAATACCTCTAAGAGGCCCATCAGTGGGAAAAAAGAACTTTGCCAATCACTCAACTCTAAAACAAAAAAACTCCTATCGTACTAATTCTACCTACCCTCCATCACTCAAATGATGAGGATCGATGGTGTTTGATGACATAGGTTTTTGTTTCAGTGTACCAGATGTGAATGTGTAGGTCTGGGTCAATGTTTTGACTTTTATTGTGCATACTCGTTTGCTAATTGCTCTTGCTCTTTATTATTTGTGTTTTTTGTAAGTATAAGGCTATATATATACATTCCCTAATATTGGGAGATTGAGAGGTCAGGGAGGAAGGTTGAGAGGGAAGCAAGTGAATGATGGATGTCAGCAAACACTCCCCCCTTCCTTGGGTAGATCATACCGTTTGAAATGTGCTTGTCACCCTTTGAAACTAATTGTTCGAGTTGGTAATAGGTGAGGATTTTTGCCAGTAGTTTTCTATTACTTTAGGTGCCTCGTCGAGTTGCAAGTGTGGTAAGGTACTCTCCCAAGATCGAATTTGAAGTGGTTCATCAAGTGATTCTTGAACACTGGGAGGTGTGGATTCCTTTGTAGCTTCATGGAGGTCCACTATTGTAGGTGGAGGTTGTGGAGAAGCTTTTACCTCTATGGATGCATTACATGAGGAACTAGAAGCTTCATGGGACTCCCCCCTTCCTGAGCTAGGTGGAACAATTCGTTCTTTCTTCAATACCCAAAATAGCTTTGGAGTGGGTGTGTAGCATTGTGTGTTTTTTTTCTTTCCGCAATCGTCAATTCATATTGGAGCTACATGATTGGGCTCACATGGGTCAAGTGACAGGTAAGAACACAATCTACGTTTTGGCACCCAGATTTGATCATTTCCTTGATAGTAGCCTTGGGCTTCCAATAGTCGTTTAGGAATCCACCGCCACGTTTCCTTACATTTCTTGGAGCGAGTGGGACGTTTCTTACAAGGCTTCTGTTTTTTTAGCACTAGATATGGTCGCTAAAGAAGCTTTAGGGACCCACTTGTTTGTTTTCTTCGTTATATTAGGATGAGTCTTGTTAGAAGCTATATGCATTGATTGTAGAATATTTAAGGGTATGGGAATTTCATCCCCCTCAGGTGTTACCCAGGTCATCCCCTTATTTCCCGAAGTGTCTATGGTTGCTGCTAGGTGGACCCAATCCACATTGTCTGACTCAATCATCCAAGGTAGTACATCCATATAAGGAGAATCTTCCCCAACATCAGTGTCCGCTTTACACGTGTAACAATACTGCAATGGGGCCGAGTGAACTGTGGTGTCAGATCTATGATCAATTATAAACCTGTTTCCTAGAGGATGTGCTCGACCCGTTACAAGATCCACTTGAATGACACAATCTTGGAACTGCAAGTAGACATGGTTTTTAGACCAGTCATGCACCATTTTTGCTTCCCTCATGAAAGGACGTCCTAAGATCATCTCCGATGCTATAGTGTGTTTGGAGAAATCCATAACAATGAAGGTAATTCTTATTTTATGTCCAAAGACCTTAATCTTGAGATGTTCTAGCATCCCAATAGGTTTAACAATAGACCCATTGGCCATCTTTACTACTATGGTTGTGGTCGCAAGTGAGGTCTTTCTATTGTTTCCCAACAATTTTTAGTCACAATGCTAACCCCAGCGCCACCATCAAGGATTCCCTTCACAGTTAATCCCTTAGTAGTGATTGGTATGGTCGCATTGGATTCATCACCCTCAAAGTATTGTCCCAACTTGTTAACAGGTATTTCTAAAACAAGGCTCTCATCTAGGTCGGGTTGTGGATCTAAGTGTTCTTCCTCTATTGGCATCTCCCCAACTCCATCCATCTGTGCAAATTGTGGTATCCCAAACTTTAATTCTCCATTGAGGAAGGCTCAAAGAGCTGAGACTAGCTCAGGGTCTTTATATAGTTTGGACATGATGGTGGTTCTAATTTCTGAAGACATGAAATCCATCAATTTGGCAATGTTTAACGACACCTTTTGGACTTTAGTCCCTTGACATGGGGAAGATGGGATCTCCATTCCTTTGACAGGATCAGGTAGTCCCTCTGTAAACATTCTTTCCATCAAGAAGTGAGTACGCCCACTTTCCCATGACTTTAAGTCACTCTCTTCTTGGATGACACTAGGTATGGCTAAGGGTCTATGGTCTTGGTGAGGTTGTTTTTGCGTAGGGAACACAGTGTCTGTAACCTGGATCTTCCTAGGTGCTGGTTCTAGATCCCTTTGGGTATCTTTTATCGAACTCCTTAATTGCTTGACTCGCTCAATCTCCACTGTAGGGTTTAGATAAGTTCCTATCTTCTTCTTGGAGCTTGGCCATTGTGGCTCATGAAGATATTTCTTGTTGGTTTCTATCTTAGTGGTCGTTTTGGTCTCCATGGTTTCACCTAAATCAGAATCCTCTTCAGCGTCGTTCATATATACGGGGTCGTCACCAGTCCCTATGTTGGTCTTTGAACTGGGGTCTGACTTCGCTGCTTTTTGGCGATCTCTTCCTTCGTGTTTTCTTCTTTTTTTGAGATTGGGCAATTGATGCCGTGTCTCTTTCCTCAAGAATATAATTTTGTTTTTGGAGCATCGATCATGTGAGTACGTTTACTGGTACCATAGATGTACTTTGTGATGGCTCCTCGGTAACTTCAATCAAGTTTAATGGCGCGATCTTCGGTGCATTTGGATTATTTGGACATTGGGCAATCAAATGATCGATGCCACATCGATTACACATGAGTATCGGCATTGTAGACGTGCTTGCTTGATTGGTTTGCATTAGTGTGGCTTTTTTTTGTAGCCTAATAGGACACTCGGCTATACGATGTGGACCTCCACACTCATAGCATTGAAGAGGTGGTCTCTTAGCAGTGTAATTGATATTTTGACCTCTTGTCGCAAGAGCAGCTACTTGATATACAGGTTTGACTTGTCCCCAATAGTCCTCCATGTAGTATTGTGGACTTTCTTCAAGCACATCCATCCCATATGCAATATTAGGATCTATATCTTCCTCACAGCCTTCCAAACAAGCAATAAATGAATCACAACCCACTTGATTCATAGAAGTGATTCTCGGATGTGGTGGTTGCGTTCCTAGCACTGGAGGTGGTAAGGTGGTTGTTTGAACAACATTTTGGGCCCTAGGGACCATGTGTTGTGCTGTTTGTTCAAGAGGTGGGGTCGGCATCAATGCAGGCTCTCGAGGTGTGTCTGTCCATGCTAAGGTTGGTCTATTGGCCATCGCGCGCTTAAATACTATGCAATCCTTAGCTTGATGACCATACCTCCCACATGAATTACGGTTCCCATTGAATTTTACTCTAAAAGTAGGGTATTCATTGGTACTATGTGGTCCATAGCATACTGAGCACCATTGTTGCTCCCTTCTTGGATACATATGATTGTTTTGCGGAGCACGATTGTCTCTAAGACTCTCTTGAATAGCCTTGGTGAGATCTGCTAAAGTCATCTCAGACATCTTTGGCTCCTTAGAAATAGGCTTTAGGGTCATTGGTTGATGCCCCGATGCTTGTGAGCTAATATATTTAGACTCAACAGACACTCTTTCTCCTTGAATCATTGAATTATCCTCCAATTGGATCGCATTGGTGGTGACTGCTTCCCAAGTGGTGATACCTCTAATGACTAGGCCATTGTAGATATCCTCATGTCGTAATCCCCTAATGAATCTATCAAGCAATTGATTCTTATTGAAGCGCTCATTTGGATTACAATGAGAATTCAAATGCTTCAAGCGACTAATAAAGTCTCCCACCGACTCTCCTTCCTCTTGTTGGGCTTTCTGGAGCTGAGAGGCTACACCCCAAAGCACTCCCTCTCGTATGTATTCTTTCAAACAGTCTCCTAAGAGTAGGGTAAATCGTTTTTTCTTCCACCCTTAGGGTTCTATACCAATCCCCAGCCTTTGCACTTAAGGTTAGGCTTAAAGCATTACTCTTATGCAGGTCATTGTGTTCTCCTAGAGAATCGCATATTTGTTCAAACACTTCAATATGCTTTCTCACATCCCCGTCTCCACTAAATTTTTGTGTGAGCTTGGCTATTTGTACTGCCTTACTTCTAGGCTCTCTATCAGGCGTGTTACGCATATTCTCAACAATAGATCGATCAATAGCTTGAGAAAATGTTACCAAGTTACCTAAGTGAGCAGGCACCGTGGATGAAGGTGCTCCAGAGACTACATGTGGAGTAGGTATTTGCATTGGGCTTGGCACATAGGAAGCCCTTGGGTTCCACGTTGGGTACGATGTTGTGCCATGTAGTGGCCCAAAGTTCATATGTGTGGCCCTACCTAGGCATAGCAGACGTCGGATGTGACATGCTAATGCTAGCCGGTATAGTCCCATGGAAATAAGAACTTGGGTGTTGTGGTTGGGGAGCATAGGTAGTTGAAACAATGGGAGGGGTAGGGACTACATGAGTGCGATGACCCATAGGTGCATATGATTGGTACACACTTGTAGGTACTATTTTGCAGGCCTTGAGCTACCATGTAGTGGTGCTTTACTAACAAATGAGGTCCATGGCGTGTTTCTCGGCATGCCCATCATTGGGGTAGGCATGGTAGCCGTGGTGTGATCAAGGGAAAGATGAGATAGACTTGGAAAGGTGAAGCCATCACTTGTGGGCTCAGATTGCACTGAGACCCCTGGAGAAACAACATATGGAGGATCCATCGGACTTACCAAGGGAGTCTCCATTTGCGATAAGGTCGGTTGTTTAGCCTTTCCCGTATCTAAGAATCTCATGAGACCCATTGAAGGCATGTTGATCCCCTTGTTATGGTCTCTCTAACTCAATGACCCTATGGATGACCTCACAAACTCTTTGTTGTTGATCCTCCACACTAGTAGCACCCATTGTGGATTGTAGGAAATCTAACCAACCCACGTAATAGGTGTGATCTGTGTATAGGTCGGTCAGAGTTTTTGTTTGTAGTTCGTACTCCACGTTCTCATTTAAGAACACTCCATCTAGGATTGAGGTGCTAGGGGTGTCCTTTGAGCTAGCTGCAATGCTGCTTTCTAGGGGTTGGCCCTTAGCGGTTGCTAAGTCAGGAGCACTCGATTGCTCTCTTACCAAGGATATTGACATAGGGGCTTTCGCTTTTAACTCTCCTCGTTGCTCCACCTTGTGTAAGCTCTCGACTTCCTTTTCCCTAGCCGCAATGATATATTGCTCAACCTCTTGCACTTCGGCAAGGCTTCTACCATCGGGTAATATGACCTCGGAGGGAAATAACTCGGAAGAGTCAGGAGGTGCAGTGAATGAAGTATTCACATGTACATTCTCTAAGGGCATAGGGTCTACATTGATCACAAATGGAGAATTTACTTCCCCACACTCCTCATTTGCATCATTAGCTCCATGTTCGGAGCGAGTGGCTCTACTAAAGGTTTTCTCCAAGCAGCTAAGCACGCTCGGCCCGGACCATGGACCCATGGCATGCATGTCTTGGCTTGAGCTATCGGGATTTGGCATTGGGAAACCCTCCATGACGTCGTAGTCAAAGGAAGAGTCACTAGCCGCTATGTTCGGGTCTTGGTTTGTAGTACCTTGGGTCCCCGCCGAGGGCCCGAAACCTAAGGTAGGTGGATATTGAGAACTCGCTTAAGTCAAAATTCTCTCTAGTTGCTCCGTCTCTAGCACACGACCAGAGCACAGATGCATGTGCCTTTGGCACCCTACAAGCGTCGGCAAATAACCTCGAAGATTAACCGCTTACTTTTTTAGGCGTCCGTTTTCACTCGTTTTTTTTATGTTTTTTTAAATTTTTGAATGATTGATTTTTTGATTAAAGTGTGTGATAGCTCAAAACAAGCGTTTCACTCAGAGGGTCGCGATGTGCTTTACAGCACAACGTTCGGTCACCTGAAGCTCCATTGGTCCTCAAAAAATCAATTGTTAGCTACGTGTGAAGCTAAAATTCGTAATTTTAAAAGCGACTGAGGCCTAAGCTTGAGCATGAGCTTGGGCTTGGGTCTGGGAGATATTCTCGATCCCGGTCCTACCTTTATTATTATTATTATTATTTAAAAGGATAAGGTCATCGCGGCCTGCGTGTGAGCACACACACACTCTGCGTACCTACTTACAACTAATACACCTATTGTTACACATTAACACACTTCATTAGCTCTCACAGATCTACTTTCTACTTACTGTAGTTTATATTACACAGAACTAACAAACTTAATACTAACACCTTACACAGAGAAAAAAAACACAGTACCTTTGAAAACTCCATTAACAAAGAAATACACAGTACCAACATAAAATCCTTCTTCTCAACACACACACCCTCCTTCCTTACCTTTCCTACAATTGAAATTGCACCACAAAAGAAGCACAGAGTGCCATTCAAGTATAGTGTATGGCATTCCCCGGCAGTGGCCCAAAAATGTGCGCGTATGTCGCACGTGTCAATGCAAGGAACTTGCAGATACACTGTGTGCGAGCCACAAATGGCTCCAAGCACACAACAAGCTTAAACTAGTAAGCTCAAAGATGGCGTTGGTGTGTGACTCACCGCTCTACGCTTCCTGTTGTGGAGGATTCCTCGTTGCGAAGAAGAGGGAGACGCCGCTACGCCGCGCTCAACCGCCTAGCCGCTGTCGTGCTGCCGCAATGCTCAATCGCACACTCTCTCTCTCTCTCTCTCACGCATACACACACACACACACGCACAAGGAGATGATGAAGAAGAAGATGGAGATGGAGCAAGAGCACTCTTTAATTACACAAATGAGAGAATGAGTGAATTTTAGGTTTAGTTGACTTTTATATGAGCTCGCCCCACTCACACTTGGGCGCCCATGCTTAGCCAACTAATCCCTTGAATGTTCCAATTAGAGTGCACCTCTCATCCGCGATCACTCTTACGCTTTTCCTATTGGACAGACGAGCCCGATACCTGACTCTACCAAATAAATAATACAGTGTCCATCGTAGGTGATAGGAATGTGCGTGAGCCGTGAGGGTTGACAAATGCTCACTATGTCTATGTTATTTTCCGCTACACACAAGTTACTAGACCATTAAATGGTACATTGGTATCAGAGCACAAGGTTTCTCTCTTCTTGCTCAAGAAGAGAGGTCCTCAAGCTAACTATAAATGGTTGGTATTATTAATTGAAATTGAGTAAGTAGAATAGGGATTTTTCAGCCTTGCATTGCGTCTGCTTTGTGCAGATAATGGGGCATCACCGTCGAGAGCTATGGTCTTAATAGTGGAGTCCTACGGGGCTTGCCTACGGCTTAGCCACTTTTGAGATATTAGAAGCTTGACAGTAGACGGTACTGTTTTGGTGTTGGAAGACCCTCTCTTCTATTCCTTGCAATTAATGATAGTTGAGCCATGGGTACAGAAGCTTGACTGCTTTTCTCTAAAGGGGTAAGAGGATTAGCAACTAGAGCTTGAAGTACCAAAGTACACTTAAAAGTTGTTAGAATGTATAACAATAGTAAAGAGAGTCAAATTAATGTTGATAGCTTTGATTTTGCTAATGGACAGCCACTAATGATGCCCCTATGCTTGTTAATTGCCTTGTTTCTAGGCTTCAACAAGATATGGGCAATCCATCCCTCCAAAGTGAAGTGCAACAGCAACTACGTGCTGATGGGATTTTTTAAACTCCCCACCAAGAAGAGAGAGTACCTAGGAAGCCTCCTGGTGAGACTTCCAAAAGAAGCCTCTCTCCGATAAGAGAAGAAGAAGAGGATCCGTACAAAGGGCTAAAAAATCTACTACTTGACGACACATCTCCTTCCCAAAGGAGAACTCAACTTTCAATGGTAGAGCCCCCATTGAAAGAACAAGAAAGAAGTGAATCTCCTGCCACCTTGGCGGAGATGGCTCCATGAAGACGGCAGGCAAAACACTCTCCAACACCCCCTAAACGTAGAAGATCATCGCACACTTCTCCATACCATAATTCAAAGAGGGATGGCAGAAAACAAGAGAAGAAAAAGGCGAGAAAGAGGTCACCCTCTTCTCCATCTTATTCATCCTCTTCCTCTTATGAGGAAAGTGATGGTGCAAAAAAGGAGGAACAAGGGAAGAAAAAGGCAAGAAAGAGGCCACCCTCTTCTCCATCCTCCTCATATTATTCCTCCTCTGAAGAAAGTGATGGTGCAACTTTCGAACCACCAAAAAGAAGAGGCCGTAGGAAATCCTGTGCCACGTGGAAGAGGTCGTCCAAGCTCAAAAAGTTCAAAGAGGGAGGAAAGAACATCTCTTTTGTTACCTACGATGGCACCTTTGGTGCTACGGACAAAGTTTTGTCCTTCATCCAACAATTCAATGCGGCGTTTGGAGATGAGGGCTTCATGGAGTCCTCTAAGCTATGCCATGTAGCTATGCATTTTGAGAAGTCCACCAGACAATGGTGGTATAGCCTACGGGAAAACGGTGAAGCTCCCTGAATATGGAAAGCTTTAAGAGCTTCCATCATGAAGCAGTTTTTGACTACCAGTGCCAAAGACAAAGTACTCACCGAATGGTGAAGCTTGAAGCTCTCTCCCTACGAATCTACTCACAAATATGGAGACAAGTTTTGGACTTACATCTCAAAGCCAATGTCTTCAAAAAGATGGATTTTGGAGAGCAACAAGAATTTTGTGCAGGTCTAATTGAAGATATGGTGGAGTATGTCAACTCCCAAAGGCCACGCACCATATCTGCGGTCATACACCATATCATGGTGGCTTTACGAATCAATTTCCAACAAGTGGCTAAGAGAAATCTTAAGCCCATGGAGAACAAGGACCGTAATAATGAGCCTAAAGGGAAGGAAACTGTCCAAAAGTCTCCTAAAGGCAACGCCAACAACAACAAAGCTAAGGAGAACGGAGTTTATAAAGGCAAAAATAAACTCTTTCCTGAAGAGCTTGAGCTTACCGTAAAGATAACCGTTGTTTCAAGTGCGGGGAGCAAGGGCATGCTTGTCGTGCTTGCCCCCACAAGAATACACGAGATAAGCCTCCTAGAGCTACCTTGGTCGAAATCCAAGAAGAGGATGCTCACCACAAAGGATCTCCTCTATGCCATGCTTGGGGAAAGGTAAGAGAACATGTTGCTTTCATTCTCTTTGACCCCAGTTCTACTCACAATTTCATATCCAGAGATTTGGCCACCGAGCTAGGCATTCAAGCCTATGAGATGGGAGATGTCCTACTTGCTGATGGTGCTTTCAAGGGTCAAGAAGTCTCAATCACATCCTTAATTGGGAAATTGAGGCTCCATGTTCAAAGCTATGTGGACAAGGAAGATTTCATCATCTCTCCTCTCAAGGAGGAGGATGTAATTCTAGGGGCACCATGGTTTGATCGCATGGTTGCCAATGTTAAATTCCCTGAAAGGCAAATCTACTTTAGGTTTAGGGAAAAAATATGTACATAGATGATAAGGAGTTGGGGTAGGACCATACCCCTTGTACATAAGCAAGCTTTTAATAAGTCAATAAAGAGCTCTATTTCCATGTACATGATTTTTGTTAAAGATTCTCAAAATGAACCTAATGCCTTAGCGAAAGAGAATATAAACAATCAAAAGGAGCTGGAGTTATCAAATTTCTTGAAGGGGTTCCAAGATGTTTTTATTGATGACATCCCTTGTGAATCACCTCCCAAACAAGGGAATGATGACCATTCAATTGAACTTCTTTTGGGAAGTTCACCGCCTAATAAACCTCCTTATAGATTTTCTCAAGATCAACAAGTGTGGCAAGTGCATGAGTTAGTAGAAGGGCATGATTAGGCCTAGCTCATCTCCATTTTGTTCACCCGTTTTATTAGTGAAAAAGAAAGACGGCACATGTTATATGTGTGTCGACTATAGAGCACTGAACATGATCACTATCAAGAATAGGTTTCTCATTTCACGAGTAGAAGACCTATTTGATAACCTGCAAGGCTCGACCTACTTCAGTAGGATTGACCTAAAAAGTGGTTACCATCAAATAAGGATAATTGATCAAGACATTGTATAGACCGGATATTTTGCACTATGTTTGGTCTTTACGAATACATTGTCATGCCTTTTGGCTTGACCAATGCACCAGCCACATTCAACCGCTTGATGGAGAAGCTATTTAGGCCTCACCAAACCTTTACTGGAGTGTTCTTTGATGATACTCTTATTCACTAGACGAACACAAGCAACACCTCCAGGTAATATTTTAAGTCTTACGAGAGAATAAACTTTATATTAATCAAAAGAAAAATGAGTTTTTCTTACAAGAGATTCAATATTTAGGTCAGTTTATCTCTCAAGATGGCATCCAAATGGATCCATCAAAGCTAGAGGTAATTAAAGGATGGCCTAATCCAAGGAATCTACATGAACTAAGAAGCTTTACAGGTATGCGTGCATACTATAGAATCTTCATAGAAAAGTTGTCACAAATCGCGGGACCATTACATGGCCTAACAAAGAAAAACGTTAAGTATACATGGTCTGCCGAGGAGAACAATTCTTTCGAGAAGCTTAAAGAAAAGCTTATCTCTCAACCTTTGCTTACACGACCAGATCTCTCAAAGCCATTTGAGGTCTAATGTGACGCTTGTGGTGATTGTCTTGGAGCTGTTTTACTCCTAGAAGGGTATTTTCTTTTTTTCACTCAAGTATATGTTAATATTTTAAAAAATGTTAACTACACAACTTGGGTATGCTAACCATGTTGACAATGACCTTGACTTTTACATGTCCCATAGCTACATTTCATCACAAGTCATTGTATGCAAGATCCAAAAGTCAATTTACGCGCTAAATTGTGTTGTGTGTGCACACCCTCACTATTAATACCTACCTACAAGATTTTCTCCCCCAATTCGTATATGTGTCCATAGCCCTAGGGCCTCGATCACTTAACTTGATACTTGCACACTAACTAATTCTACTTTGTCATGTTGTGTGCCCTTGAGGTTCTCCTATTTCCCCAAGCTTTGTATGTGGTATCCTCCAACCATTATCTAGAAATTGGTATTAGAGCAAGCAACATCATTCCTAGGCAACATCACCAACATCCTACTTTTAGACTTTCATGTGATATTTGGAGAGCATTTGCGGGCTAGATGTTGTCAATGCTACCATATACTGACACACTTAGAGCCACTTGTGCAATTTCTTTTGGCATAATAACTAATATCTAATTCTCCTAAATGATTTTCTCATGTTAAACTTATCATTTAATATGGGGAAGTATCAAGGGAGAAAAAGCTAGAATATTGGTTAGGCTGGCACATTGGTCACAATAGGGATCCAAAGGAGGGAAAATAGGGATCCAAAGGGGGGGGGCATCTGCAAAAGAGAAATGTGCATCAATGGGCTTCAAAGTCCCTAAGGTTCAGCTTATAAAGACTTCCAAAATGCTAAGGTTCCAAAATTCAAAGGTTATGTTCTATGGTCAAGCTTAGGGTGGATGCTTGTGGGAAGACTCAAAATTCTTCCCACATCCCTATCCTTGAGGGGGCGAGCCCTTTTAGTAGGGGATGAGAGAGAAACACACACACACACACACACACACTCTCTCTCTCTCTCTCTCTCTCTCTCTCTCTCTCTCTCTCTCTCTCTCTCTCTCTCTCTTAAGCCGCCTTTACACAAAGGGCATAGTGGACATATGTCAGCTCCCTAGCCCAGTTGCCCCCAAGGTGCATTCAAATCCGATTGGATGGCCATAGAGGTGGACCAATGAGAATTAGGCTAGAGTAAATTTAGTTTAATTAATTAAAAAACCTTTTAAAAGAACGAATAGAAATTAAGCTCTCTAGAAGACTATTGGACAGTCTCCCAAGGGGTCCAATGAGCATTCAATAGCCAAATGGCGTGCCTGATTCCTATTGGCCGTAAGACTAAGGGGTCCAATGAGAATTTGATTGCATTATTTAAATACCTAAAGCTCTGACAAAAGGGGAAAGGGAGACACATGTCACAAGGCTATCACTTATGCTTCTTAATTGTCATTGGCTAAGCTTTGCAGGGTCCAATAGGATGCCAACATGTGCAATTAGCAAGAGGGGTCGACCAAGAGAGAGAGGAGGATTGATTTTTGCAAGGTATTATCACACACACACTCACACAATCTCATGTGTGAAGTAAAGGGGACTATCTCTCCTTCTCAAGATTTTAATGGAAAGCTCGTCATCTACTCCAAGCTTGTGAGAAGGGAGGCCTACACCAACAACTCTTGGCTTTGTGATGAAAATCCAACCAAGAGCCAAGCTCCAATGCATGCTCATCTCCTCTACCATGCTAATTACTAAGCTATGCTAATCTATTATGAGTGATTATGTGAGGAGACATACTTCTTTCTCGTAAGAATACTCCTTCTTCCTCTCAATCTACTCTCATACCCCGCTAGCTCTCACCATCTTCGAAGGTGTGTGAGGTCTTGGATCTGAGATCGTGAGGGAATTGATGTTGTGTTTTACAAGTGTGAGCTTGGTGCTTGAAGCTTCCATCTTCATTGCACCAACATATTATTGAAGGAACACAAAGTATTGTATTGTAAAATGTCTCCCCTTGATGGGGGAAACCTATAATACAAAGCCTTTTGGATGGGGGACCGGCTCCATGTAAATCCGGTCCTCAACTGTTGTCAATAGCTTAATTTCTCTCTCTTTTTGAAGTATTGTTCATGCCTATCTAACTAGGTGTTATGCCCTCTCCATCAAAGCACTCTTGCTATGCTCATTAGGAATCTATTTTAATGAAATGCTCACTATGTCTATGTTATTTTCCGCTACACACAAGTTACTAGACCATTAAATGTTACATCTTTCCTCGCACTGGGAGGGGTTTTTCAGCTTGTCTTTACACCCATCAGGCTACGGTAATCCTTATACTTGTATTAGCTCACTCAATAGTACTATTTTTTTGTGTTGTGTGGTCTTGAGCTTCTGCTTCATTTTGTCCATCTTTGTGTGCATTTCCATAGCCATATTTTCAGGAATTGATATTAATGTAGGCTTTAGCATCACAAGAAACATTTCCAACACTCTCCAAGGTCAAGCTCTTAGATTGAAGTGATTTGTGGTGAGCCTTTGTCACACAACATAATCTTCAAGGAAACTCATAAAGCTTGGTATCATCAGAATTTTGATTCGAGCTCATTTTGGCCTCCATTTTTGCTATTGGCAATAATGTGGAAGCAATTTTTTCCCTTTGTATAGGTTTTTTAACATAATGTTTTTTGCAAAATGGGCACTCTATAGTCTTCTTTAGGTTGTGCTATACAACATTGGTTAGTTTTATGAATTTCCTTTACTTTTGCAAGAGGTATTATCGTCGCTGACCATGACAACAATGACATTTTTGGTGGGGATTACTACCTACTTTGGGCATACATGATGCAACATCTCTTTGTTGCAAAAGGTGTTTGGAACATTGTGCAATGTTGTGATGTATGACCACTTTCTACAGATACAAGTTTCATGGATGCTACAATTTCTAAGACCTCTGCATTGATTGCACTTTCTACTACGTGTTCCATTAATCTATATGTTTGTTGAGCACAAGCATCCAAACAGGCACAAGATAGACTAGCTTCTTTGTATGGAGGTCTTGATTTGACAAAATTGCTTACCTGCTTGAGGACCTAGAGCCCAAGGTTATGCACTAGGAGGATGCTATAGATGTATTCCTTATGAACATTAGAGATTTCAATGAGTCATTAATTTCCATTAGTGAGGTCATTCTAGACAATGTTTTTGTGCATATAGTTCTTAATTCTTTGCTAGATTTCTTTGAGACTTGTGCTTCCACCTTTAGGCTTATATTAGATAATAAACTTGATGATGTGAAGTTTCATGGTCTTGTCTCTATAATTTTTGCAAGAGGCTCAGTCTACAAAAAAAAAATAGGGCACAGAAAAATGCTCTTGAAGAGAATTGTTGGGTTGCAAAACTATTGAAGAATACCACTATTGCCACCTCCAATGCTTTTGCAAGTAGCAAGCTTGTCTCCGCAACTACTTCTACTTCAAAAATCAATATGTTTGGTAATAAAGGCAAGAAGAAAATGAAATATCATTATTGTAAGAAAAATGATGATCTCATCAAGCAATAACATAAGCCTAAGATTAAAGAGGTTCATAAGAAAGAGGCAAGTGTAGCCATTGCAATTGATTTCTCAAATGTAGATTTGGCGAATGTTGGGTATGATGCAAAAAGGGCTTTAGTGCGTAGTGTCAATATGACCCATTTCTTCATGATGCATGTATTCTAGAATTTGTGGATTATGTATGGTACTTTGTAATGGTGCCACTAAGCACATTACGTCTAATCATGATTTTTTCACTTCTCTTAAGACTAGCATTATGGGAATACTATCACATGTTCCAACAACGTCTCTTATCGAGTTAAAAAAATAGAGTAAACTTGACAAATTGAGCTTTGGAGCGAGCTTTTGTTTTTTTGAGCGCCACCCATGTATCACTTGTGACTCCCTCCTTAACCACCCAAGCAACCCACTCTTTTCCTTCTCTGCCTCCTGTCCTCCTCCACAACCTCCATATATATACCCCCCCCCCCCCCCCCCCCCTCTCCTAATCCCTATCCTACGCCTACTACTTGCGTCTCTTGCTCTCAATGCCTTGCACCTCCACATCTCTTTCTCACTCACTTCTCCCCCCCCCCCCCCCCCCCCCCCCCCCCCCTTGTCTCTCTGTATCTCTCTATTTCACCTCCTGTCCTCTTTCCGTTACATAACTCTCTTACTCTCTTCCTTCCCTTGCCTCCATATCTCTTTTTTGTGGATTTTTCACTTACTTCTTCTTCTTCTTCTTCTTCTCTCTCTCTCACACACTCTCTCTCTCTCTCTCTCTCTCTCTCTCTCTCTCTCTCTCTCTCTCTCATGGTTCATGTGTCAACGTTTTTAAAACAGACATTTCACCTTAGAGGGGTCACTTTAACAAAAAAATGTATATCATGTGGGTTCAATAGTAGGAATTATTTTTTTTCTATGTTTTCTCACATTTTTACATATAGAAGGGTGTTTAAAACAAATGATTCTGAAAAAAGTTACGAATTGAATCGAAAAAGCGTCTCTTTCATTAGCAAAAAAATCACGTCTAACGAGTTTTATATACAATACTTGAATGCACGTGATATATAGGTTTTACATATAGTGACACACCCCACCCTGCCCGAGCATTCCATAGTAAACCCAAGTAGTTTTCTCTTGATAATATGTGACACAATGATGCATGCGCCTGCAGGATGATCATTTCCAAAAGAAAAGGGAGGTCAAAAATAAACTAGCAAGGAATAAGGAGAGATAGAGAGAGAAGAAGAAGGATAGAGAGAGGGAGGGAGGGCACATACAAATAGGGAGGGAGAAGGGATATGGTGAGGGAGAGAGAAGGGAGGGCATGGACGGAGGGAGCTTGGGATAGGGAGAGACAGGGAGGGACGAACGGAGAGGGTTAGGGACGAGAGGTTATCCCCCCCTCCAACCAATAGAAAAAACCACTAGCAAGCTCATTAATGCAAAATAAAAAATGAAAATTTATTTTTTAACCCTTTTTGTTGGCAATAGCAAGCTTGCTATCGTTTTTTGGGGGGGGGGAGGGGAGGGAGGGGGGTAATCTCTCTCCCTTAGCCCTTTTCCTTTGACCCTCTGCTTTTCCCTCCTTCCCTCGTTCTCTCTTCCACCATTCTTGCTCCGTCCTCCTCCCTCTCCCACCTTATCTATGTGTACTACTTTTGCGAGAGTAATTTTAGCATTTTAGTTTTTACTAATGATTTGTTCATCAAAGCTTGTGTTTTGTTTGAAGATTTATGCATTTGAATCCACCTTTTACATATGAAATTGTCTCTGTGTGTTTATGTGTGTGTGTGTGTGTGTGTGTGTGTGTGAGAGAGAGAGAGAGAGAGAGAGAGAGAGAGAGAGGGTTGGGCTAAGGGAGGGAGGAAGAGAGACCCAAAGAGGACAGAGAGAGATTTATCTATATATATATACGTGTGTGTGTATATATATATATATACTCTCTCTCTCTCTTATGCATATATATATACATATATATATGTATGTATATATATATGTATATATATATATATATATATATATATATATATATATATATACGTGTGTGTGTATATATATATATAGTATATATATATATATACACACACACGTGTATATATATATATATATATACTATATATATATATATACACACACACGTATATATATATATATATATATATATATATATATATATAGAGAGAGAGAGAGAGAGAGAGAGAGAGAGAGAGAGAGAGAGAGAGAGGTGTCGATGCGACCATCATGAAAGTCCTGCAAGTCCTGTAAGCCAAAAGGAAATCTTTGATATAGGTGTCATTGTGATTCTTTTGGGAAGGAATAAAGTACAAAGTTCGTGTGTGCATGAACAAGGGGAGAGAGGGAGAGAGAGAGAGAGAGAGGGAGAGAGAGAGAGAGAGAGAGATTAAGAAAAGATAGGGATAGCAATAGAGAGAGAGAGAGAGAGAGAGAGAGAGAGAGAGAGAGAGAGAAGGGGGGGGGGGGGGGGGGTTGGCAATTGGTGGCCCAATGTGGAGGAGCAAAAGGGGTTGTGATGGCTCAAAAGAAAGGCCACTTGCCACTAATAGGGGAAGTAGAATGGGTGGCAACGGATGGTAGTGGGCGGTAGTGGTGGAAAAAAAAAGCTTGCTTCATATCCACCCCCCTCTTATCTCATTAAAGGAGTTGGAACGATTGTGCTTACTGTTGAAGGTGGCAAATATGTAAACTTTCTAATGCTTTGTATTACCTTGAACCTTTTGTCTATATTTGGACTTGCTAAAATTGGTCTTATTTTTAAGTTTGTGGATGACAGATGTATTCTGCATATCCTCAATTTGATGTTACTATTGGTGTCTCTAAAACTTTGTTTTGTGGGTTATATGAGCTCAATGCTTGCACAAAATATGCGGAAGATTTGGCATGCATACTTTTTCACGAAGGCTATTTCAGGAAACTTTGGGGTGCATGTTTTGGTCATCAGTTTTTCTCCAGTTTTTTGTATCTAATATGGTTGCTTTGTTCCCCAACTTGAGGCGCCATTGAACCATGTATGTGGAAGCTGTAGTTTGGAAAAAAATTGCAAAGTTTTAAATTTCCTAATTATGGTTATGTGTGAGCTACTAGAGAATTGCCATTTGTCCATAGTGATGCATGTGGTTGAACTCCATCTTTTGGACTAGGTAAACTTTATTGATGATTGCTCCTGGCATGCAAGGGCGTATCCCTTGAAGGCAAAGTTGGAAGTCTTTATGTGCTTCAATAAATTTTTCTTATGACTAAAATTGTATGTGATTGTACTGTGGGCAACCTCTGCTTTGATCGAGGGGGGGAGTATATGTCTAAATTCAATACATTTCTAGTGAATCATGGGATAATAGACCAATATATAGTGGCGTATACCCCTCAATAAAACGGCAGTGTAGAGAGAAAAATCGATCACCTATGGGAAAGGCACAATGTATGGTCGGTAGCCTAGCTTTGCCACCTATGTTCTGGCTAGAGGCTATCATGTGTACTACATATGTACTAGGCATGCATCCCCTAAAGCTTTTCAATCTATCTAACCATATGAGGCTTGGAATGTCAAGAAGCCATCCATTGGTCACTTGCATGTGTTTGATTGCTTGGCATTCGCTTTGGCGCCTGACATACAACACAAAAAATTGGATGAAAAGCAATATCATTACCACACATGATTGTGTGAAAGCCATGTACAATTTAAAGCCCAACGTGGCATCTTTCACGTGTATGGTTGGACTTGGAATTCTCGGCTACCTAGCAGTGTTCGGGAAAGGTTTGCCTCAGCTTAGCCTTGAGCTGATTGAAATTGGAGATTAGCCATTTGCAAAGCATGGGAAAGGGAAGCAAAACTGGTAAAATATACAAGAAAATAGCACAGAAAAACCTGCAAATTGGAAAAATTGTACTAGTATGTCCAGTCCACATTTTTACAAGAGGGAACCCAACCGGTAAGGAAAAAAGACTTTCCCGAAGATCACTACCTAGTGAAGGCATTGGATGTTATTGAACGGATGCATTTTTCTTTACAAAGTTTTCCATTTGGCATGTTCTCTTGCCTGCTTAAGGAATGAGTGGATGTCAAGATGGGAATGGGCTTGTGATGAGATAATATGTCGCATGGTATTGAATATTGGTCATAGGACATATGGGAAGGGAATGCCCAACACATGTGTCAATGTACAACCAGCATGGGCCATTAGCTTTGTGTAGTATACATTTATAGAAGGAGCATGAGGAGCCTTACTTGAAGTCAATCATGGCATTTACGAACATGATGGAATGTCATAGACTCAAAGGCCTTGCTGCTGATCATCACTAGAGGGATGGGGATGGTGACGTGGTGATGCTGATGGGAATGTATAAATGCTTAAACCAATCCATATTAAGCTAGGTTTTGTGAGGCAATCAAGGGTGCTCACCTTTTGTGTAGCACCTTATAGGAGATTGAGATCCACCTGTAAGGATGGCTTTTCTACAGCAAAGAAATCAAAATGAAGAACCTTGTTGTGGTAAAGCAACACTCAAATGAATAGTAAAGGAACTAATTGATTGAATTTGAGTGGTTTAAAGTGGCATAGTCCTAGTTCTTGGAAGGCATAGGAAGTTGCTTCCTCGCTACTTCTCATGTGTTGGCCCTTTCTTATGTACCAGCTCTTTACACTCTTCATGCAGGGGTTTGCCTGAAGTAGAAGCAAGGCCCTATCACTCTACTCATCTTCACACTCTTCAAGCATGGGTTTATCTGTAGAAGGCACACTTTACTTTTGGGTCATGGTCCCTCAATTTAGCAATAAGACATAGTACAAATTACCATGAACCATAATTACAGCCCCTGTAATTATTTGGGTTGATAAATATAATTCACTCACAATTGTGAGTTTTGCTAATTTTTTTTTAAAAAAAGACATAGTACAAATTAAGTAGAGGCTACATGCTACTTTCCTTCTAGTGTTCAAGAGGGGAGTGGGCAAGGAGATCCATGCAACAAGGGCCAACACAGGGTAGGGAGCATGGCTGAGCAACCCCCCTCTCTCCTTCCTAATGAGGTTGTTATGAAAATCAATTTCTAACCTTCTAAAAGTGTTTCATATAAAGTTGGCCATTTGACTCCAGGGAAAATAAAAGAGAACAAGTGAAGTTAATTTAAGTGTTTATGGATCGGCCCGATCAGGTAAGTTGTGTATATCATGTGTGTTCAAGGACTATTTCTAAACATCTTTATCAGTGAATTTTTGAGAGATAAAATAGACCCCTTTCCAATTAAATATGTTATTCTTTTCCCTATTCCATTTTACGGTGCCCTTTTATGTGTGAACATGTGAGAAAAAATGAAATTTAATAACCCCTTCTGCTACACTTACATGATAGTCATAATTAACAAGTGACCCCCTTGAGAATGAGGTAGGGCACACCAAGGCCAAATGCCCAAAGCTCAAAGCTAGCACTAGTGGCTCTGAGCCCAAGAGAGATACCAAATCCTCTAGGCGTTTGCATACAATGCAAAGGCTTCCTCTCAATTTTGGAGAGTTCAAGGAGGTGACTTTGTGCCACTATGATGAGCGCCATGCTTGTTTAGTGACATCAATTTTTACAACCTAGCGTAGGTCCTCACGACATGATGCACATGTATGTCAGCATAGGTGGCTGGAGAGTGATTCTCTTCACGGTGAAGTGTACTCTCTGGGTTTATAAAGGAAATGGGGTCATTAATTAATGATGAAGTGTGTGTATAGAGGGACTCCAAAAATACCTCTTGAACGCACGTGCCATAGGTGATTTTTTTAAGGTGGAGTTCCTACAGCAAAGTTCAAATTCTACATTCTTTTGCACACTTGCTTGCATGTTAGTGTAGGAAAGGCGTGCATTTTTCCTCTTGGACTATTGGTTTTGGTATGTGTGTGTAGAGAGATTCTAAGAATGCTTGTGCTATAGGTGCCATAAGATTGTCGTGTATAACATTTATATTTGTAGGATTATAAATGAAACTCATCAAGGCTACGACTTTTTTGACCGATAAATTATACATTCTTTTTGCACGCTTGTTTACATGTAGTTTGGGAGGGGTGTGTCAAAGTCGACGATGCGGAAAATGTAGAGCAATGGGAAGAATACATGAGAGAGAGAGAGAGAGAGAGAGAGAGAGAGAGAGAGAGAGAGTTAGTTATTGCTGAACCAACCAACCTTGGCAATGAATCACATATATACCCGCCTTAGTAAGTTGCCCTACTCAAAGTAAATTGCCCTACCCAAACTTTGACAAATAAGTAAAATAAATGCCTAAAAGACAATATAAAATAATGGGATCACAATGGGCAGTCCACTTGAGATGCCAAAATTGTAACGCCCTCTTTGCAGCTCATAGTGGACATAAATAGTGAGACCAATCGATGAAGAAGCTACCATGGATATCCAAGTAGTTGATCGTCTACTGGATACACCTTGATTATGTTACCCTCAACTTTGTACATTATAAGAATGCCATCTTGAGCATCGGCTACCTTTTAGAAAGTTTGAAATGTAGAACAACCAAGAATCCCCATTCGTGAACTATGACACATCACGTCCAAAATACTTTACAGACAATGAACTTTGAAACACATCCTGTCCATAATCCGACCAACAACAATGGATTGGTGCACTCATCCATAGTGTTGTAGATACGTCTGATTGGTTCCTTGCCAGATCATGTGCCTTGAACTCTGACCCACGGGTTTAAACACTGGAAACTTGAACTCGAACACAAGGGTCCAAATTAATTATATGTCTGATTGGTTCCTTGCAAGATGCATGTGCCTTGAACTCTGACCCACGGGTTCAAACACCGAAAACTTGAACTCCAACACAAGGGTCCAAATTAATTATACGTTTGATTGGTTCCTTGCCAGATGCAGTGTGCCTTGAACTCTGACCCACGGGTTCAAACACTAGAAACTTGAACTCCAACACAAGGGTCCAAATTAATTATAGGGAGCACTGCTTGCCCAAGCCTCTCTCTGGATGAATCTAGTGGCGGCAACTACCTCATGACTAGAAATCTGGCGTCATGGCCACTGTGGTTGCCACCACGTGTGTCATGCCGATTTCCTCTATGAAATATTTAGCACCATTACCTCTGTCTAGCTTGCCTTTGCCTTTGTCTCTGTGTGAGTTCCTACTTTTGTCTTTGGCTTCAAACTCCCGAACCAAACAAAGCATTGTGTCACATTTATAACATTAGTTGTCGGACCTCGTGGGGTACTAAGACAGCTAACTGAGTACTGGTACTACCGACCTCGTCAAGCACGTCTGTCCTCTAGCAAACTCGTGCATTTGCTTTTGGCTTCAGAATTTTGAGCCAAACAAGTTGACGGTTTCCTTGAGAGCTTCGATCGAGCATAGGCCGATGACTGGATGTTGGTCGATGCGCTATTTATAGCCTTGGGTTGGTGTTGGTTCCTTTTAGTCGTCATTGAAAATCGTGGGAACAAACCCCTCGGGCTCAAGTTGATAGCATTAAATCTTAAAAAAATCAAACTATCAAGCCTTATCCACACCATCATTGGTGTAAACTCTTCCCTTGACGGCCGGTTGTAGCTACCTCAACACTGACCGCCTCTCAAAATGCTACAGAGTAAGAACTGTCAAGGAGCTCGTTGTCGGCTCATCTCACGTTTCAAAACGCCCCTAAAACACTAGCCAAAACGTGAAGCCTGCCCTGCCAACGTTTCAAAACACTGTCGCGAGGCACCTCATTAACTCTTGAATGCGAGCGTTTACTCAAACTGCCAAGCTCCACGGGCTGTAGGTGTCTCAGAATGCTGCAGTTCTTGTTGCCCTCGTCACGTCCCACTAGCAACTGCATATCAAAATGCAACGCCCGAGGCAAGGACGCTGACAGTAAGAACCTTTACCGTCCCATCATTTTGAAATGTTGCCAATGGAGGCTCCTATAGGCATCGTGTTCAAAAAACGCCACAAGGGAGAAATACGACAATTTGTTTGCACTTTTGAAGGCAGCCCTGCCACACCAACTCTTCTTGATGCCGCTTAATTATCCTCTTCACTATGCGGATGCTCCTCCCATGATCAACGAGCAGTGAGCTCTGATACCATGTCAAAATCGACGATACGAAAGTGTAGAGCAATGGGGAGAATACACGCGCGCAAGCGCGTGCACACACACACACACACACACAGAGAGAGAGAGAGAGAGAGAGAGAGAGAGAGAGAGAGAGATTGTTGAACCAACCAACCTTGGCAATGAATTGATATGATGTACAATGGGGGCAAGGGGTCACATATATACCCACCTCAATAAATTGCCCTACCTAAACTTTGACAAATAAATAAAATATATACCTAAAGCCAAAATAAATCATTGGATCGAATTAAGCAGTTCACTTGAGATGTCAAAACTCTAACAGGATGTGCATTTGCACTTTTGGACTATTGGTTTTGGTATTGATTTAAAGTATGTAGGTCTTAGTATAGCTAGCATAGAATTGGGATTTTGCATTCCACTCAAATCATTGCCGCCTTGGAGGCTCATCATTTTCCCATAGATAATAGATGCATTCGTTGTAAAGAGCATTTTGTTTTGCTTCTCTGCCTTGAGTAGAAAATGAATCTAGTTTAAATGCATTTGAGATAACTAGTAGTACTCACCTAAGAGTATTACAAGTGTTCCAAACTGTCTCGTTGATAATTTAGGGACTATTTCCCTAAGGTTCCATGATGTGTGTGGCAATTGCTACCTTTTCCCCAAAAATCTCAAGTAGAAGCACATGATCTCAAGCCTATTATTATTGAGCAAAACCATATAAATTTTTTCTATGAAGTCATTTTTTTAGGCTTATCTATGCGTGCCTATCAAATTTATGTGCAAAGCAAAATAGGTCGATGAATAAGATCTAAAGATATGGCTGCCATGCAATCAACTCAAGCACAAATTGAAGAAGCATCAAGCACCTTACTAAGAGGCTAGCAATGTTTCAATTCAATGAATGATTTGCATACGAGCTTTCGTGTAGCTCCTCGTCTTTGATCAAAAATTTGCATATTGGTGCATTGCCGATAGATGTTAGGGTGGGTGCAAAATCGGGTATACCCACTTCCAATAATTGGATATTGTGTGTGACATTTAACATACCCCAAACATTTGGTCATGTGAAGCCTCCATGGACAACCAGGACAACCAGGTTAACGGACTAGAAAAAATATGCATGACACAAAAATGTAAAAATCTTAGCTTTGTTAGTTTGAAAACCATTGAATTTACACGATAGGTAAACTAAAGAAATAAAATTAATTGAAATGGCTTAAAAATGGCTTTATAGTGCTTTTTTCTTGTCACATTTTTTTCTATGGGAAATTTGCACCTAGCCCTAGGGAAATCTACAGTTATTTTGTCTAGAAAATTGGAGGTATGATTAATAGTGTATTTTAGTTGGATTTTTTTAATAAAAATTAATAACACAATGAGTAATTTATTGGTAATTAAAATTGATCTCCTTAACATGTGCTTGCTTGACGTGCAAGATAACTTTTGCATTACTATGGTTGAACCCATTTCTTTTTAATCGAAATCTTGGGAGATGCCTTGAGGGTGACAAAGAAAAAGGCAAAGGACAAGGAATGTGACGAGCAAACAGATGAAGAATCTAACAAGAAAACCTAATGAGGTTTAATGTGGTGATCAACTACAAATGAGTAAGTAGCTGATCAAATTAAGGGGGGAGGGGGGGGGGGGGGGATGTGCTAGAACAGAGTCTAGCTAGGGTGTGACACCATGCAAGGGTAGTAGGTGAGGGTCGTATGATGGCAAGCATGTCAACGATCTGTGGAGCACTGATGAGTGTCAAGCATCGAGTCGAATCGCTAGCACTTGCAAGCAAGTGATAACAAGCGCCATTTGGAGGACAAGCAAGAGGAGCTCGACGACCAAAGGTGTATTATCTTTTTTTGGAATATTGGAGAGGTCTCGTAGCGCTCAAGGAAGCGTATATGGAGGAGTGTCTTAGATCAGTGCACTTCAAATCGGTGTGACTGTGTGAGAGCTCAATTTTGTGAGTTATAGTGGGAGTTTTAATTCTATTTAATTCTGAAAAGACAAATTTTAAGAATCTCATTGAGATTCTAGAAAATGTAACATAGACTGCAGCTATCTTTGTGTCTCACATGCCGCCGTTCTCTCTCCCCTCCAGTGTGTAGGCTCCTGAGCAATGTTTGGGAAAAGCGTGCCTTAGCTTAGCCTAGGGCCGGTTGAAAAATCGAAACAGCTAGTTTAAGGGAGGGGGAGAAGGATAAAATGAACTTGGAAAATTCAAGAAATTGTAAGTTTAATTGTTAAAAATGTCAATTATTTTGAAAATTTTCCTTTTTGGATCTAGGGTAGAGGTACCAATTAAAAGGCGGGGGCCTTTTTAGGGCCAAGACTTAGAAACATGATGGGGCCAAAAAAAATACTTCTTGTTTCAATATTAAGACTTTTACAAGACGTGACTTAAAAATACAAAATGAACGTCTCCTCTTCCTGAGAAGGCTCCATGCCCTCTTTAATCTGGCGCCACCTCTATCCAACGCAGGCTCCACACCTACACACAATCAAAGACAGTATACCTCAACAATCATGAATCATCCATGTAGAAATCCAATCAGTACAAGTTCCTAGTGATGATAAAAAAAACATTTATAGCCACTACGAGTTCAAATTACAGTTACGACCAGTCACGATTTACACCTCCGTGCAAATATGCTGTGTCGCCACTGTTTTTAACTTGTCGTGCATCCCATGAACACTCTCTTTCTTGCCCTGCAATTGTCTCCAGCACTCTTACCTGGCTCTCACTTTGGTTTCCATGACTCCACTCTGTTAGCCTCAACCCATTCAAACTACAACCAATTATACCTTTAAATCTTACTCTTGTTAGCCATTTAGAAATCCCAGCAAGAACATACAAACTTGATTTGCAGAACAATTTCAGAACCAGTTTTGATCAGATGGCAATTCTACATAGATTGGTTCAAAGGCTCCATGTGAGTGCAAGACATGTTTGCTAGAAAGACACCCTGTTTTGGCTGATTTCTTGTGTACTTCTCAACTAGTACATAGACATGGTGGCCGAGCTTGTTGCTGTGACGTGTGCATGTAAAGCCATCCTTCATGTGCAGTGTCCCAAGAAAGAAAGCTCCTTTCATCAATCCCAAGGAGTCCTCTTCAACAACAGTAGTTGCAAAGCAAGCTACCAGCCCAAAGAAGACCGCTCCCCCTCCCCCGAAGAAAAAATTGAGAGTATCAGCGACTGAGTTCCAACAATACAAGTAAGATTGTTACGAATATGAAATATAATCATTTAAAGTCTAAATATATCACATATGTTGTCCACCACGGTTACTTTAAACCGATTGCATAGTTCATTAGCTAATAATTAGTTTTATATTTGGATTTAGGCTCTGGTCAAAGGTACAAGGGCATGAAGATCCTTGCAAAGAAGGGAACTAAATCAGTGTATGGTATCACATGTGATTCTAGAGAATGGATGACAGTATTATGCTGTGTTAATGCAGCTGGCCATGCAATCCCTTCATACTATATATTCAAGGGAAGTAGAATGAACGACAACTACATCGAAGACTGCGAAGCGGGGGCAGCAATGGCCATGCAAAAGAGAGCATGGATGACAGGCGAGCTCTTCCAAGCTTGGCTAGAGCACTTACGAAAGTTCATCATACAAGACATTGGATTTGACAGCAGAAACCTTTTAGTTCTTAATGGTCATGGAAGTCATATTTCCCTCGAAGTCATGGCAAGAGCACATGAAGCTGGCATAGATATTATCACTTTACTTTCCCATACATCACACAAGCTACAACCCTTGGATGTCTCCGTCTTCAAATCACTAAAGGCGAATTTTTGCAAAGAGAGAGCAATGTGGCAGCAGCGAACACCATCCAGCCAAGCAAGCGAGAGAGCTCGCAACCATTGTGGCAAGTGCCCTAAAACTGTCTTTAACAGAGTCAAACATTAAGGCAAGTTTTCGGGCAAGAGGAATTTGGCCATTTGATGCTTCAGCGGTAAAATTCGATGGCATGCCATCAATAATATACATACCACAAATGAACCAGTAAATCAAGATGATGAAAGCATCTCACAGGTACCCAACACTCCACCTAGTGCAGGAATACAGAATGAGGCTGTTCTGGCATTACGTTCAATGGAAAGTCACATGCAAAATGAGCAGATTGGGATAACTGACTTGTCAACGTCACATGATCAGATTGAATCAGCACATCAACTCAGTTTTATGAGATTGCTACAGGGAGATTATTTTCAAGATGATACTGATTTGCCACGTGTAGAAGGGTATGCTGACATCAATTCTGAATTTCCATCAGCAAACAACCAACATGAAATACCTTGGCAAGGAGAAGATAGCACAAACATACAATCAAATCTTCGATTGGCTTGGGAAATAGTGGAGTCTGACAAGGAGAACAATCCCAACTCTTCAAGCAAGCAGCCGATGCAAAGAAACCAATCTCCAAGCAAAAAAACTCGTGTAATTGATCTTTTACGAGTACCAATGTCAGAGGTATCAGTAAGACAAGCACCTCGAGAGGCATTTGTGGACTATACAAACAGTTTAATTCTCACTTCATCCCAATATATTGCGAGCATGAAGGCTAAAAACGCTAAGAAAGACGAGATTGCAAAAGCAAGAGAGCAAAAGAAAGTGGAGAAAGAGCAACGACGATTTGAATCACTTGCAGAACTAGATGCACGTCGACGACGACAAGAAGAGGCAGCTCAAGCAAAGAGTTCTAAGAAAAACAACTCGCTTTTGAAACTAGGATGCGAGCTATTCTTTGGGAGGGTGGTTCCTCAGAAGGTCTAATTCTAAGGCCTTTGCATGTTGATCATCCATTCCATGCCAATGCACGAAGAAGACAAATGGAGAAATTGCGAAGTCTCGCCAACAGGCCGCTAGAAGTATTCGAGGCATTATTACAAGTATGTGGGTTTAGTGTTTGGCCTCTTACCTAGTAGCACTTTAAAACTACTTTTCAGTCGAGTGTTTACTTATTTTGGACCTCAAGTTTTTGAAAGTTTTGTGTTTGACCTATTTCATATTAGAACTTTAAAACTACTTTTTAGCCAGTTGTATAATCATTTTGGACCTCAAATTTTTGGTGCTCGTTTTGAAGCTCAAGTTTTTGTTGAGTCTTCAGAATATAAATGCAACTATATGTAGCCTTCAAAACAACAAGCAATGTCACTCCTTTATTCTGATTTCAAAGCAGATTTATAGTTCCAGAAAATAGTAGAATAGTAGACAATCATGCCATGAATCACACTGATACACCTCACAATATAGGGATGCTCAAGAAACCCCTCAAAGAAAAAAATTCAGAGACATGAATCATGATTGCTGAGTGAGCAACTGCAGCTCACCTTGGAGGCATTTGATATGAGTAGTTAAGCCATTTACCCATTATCCATGTCTTCACGCGAACAAAACCATAGGCACTTTAATCTAGACCTTAAGAAAACATCATCACTCATCTAAACAACGTGAAACTGTAAACAACGTGCACTAACTTGCCTTGCAATTCAATCTAGACCTTAAGAAAACATCATCACTCATCTAAACAATGTGAAACTGTAAACAACGTGCACTAACTTGCCTTGCAATTCTTTCCTGCTTGATGCGTAGTGACTTGCACAAGATTGCTTCTGACATCCGCAGAAGCCTCTGCTGTGATGACCTCAAACCGTTTTCGCGATGATGTTAGCATCTAAAAACATACACAAGCTTGTAAGATCGATAAGCTATCTGTCTGGCAAGCTTGCGCACACAAAAAACACATGCAAACATGTACACATGCATACAAATAGGTGGATATTTACAAACGTCCACCACTCAGCTGTGAGTGTATTGCCATGGCAGACCCTAACCCTCAAATTTGGATGCTTCATCACAAAGAGCTTCCCGGGAATGAGCACCAACTGATCATTTGGTGCGCCTAGCAAAATCGCACACCAGAATATACATAGCCACCAAAATTGCATAGCAATGCAGTAGCCATAAGGAGAGAGCAAGGCAGCAGTGGGCCAAATGCAGCAATTCAATCACATAGTGAGGCGGTCCGGGGCGGGCAACAAGAAAGGTGGCCTCTAAACACCCCTCAAGGCTCCCGTGCTGCTCAATTGGGGCTGGGGCAACCACAAGCACAACAAAACAACAAACCCACAGCCAAACCCAAACAAGATAGGGGCACCACCTAGTTATGGTATGCGAACTAGGACGCAAGAGAGATTTTTGGTACAACCAAGAAGATGCACCACACAACGCACACAAGCAACCTCACACCAAGACACACACAAAATGGATAAGAGAGAGCTAGAGCAAAGGTAAGAGAGAGAGAAAAGGATCTTGCATAATACCTTATTTGTGACTTGCAAATGGAGATGGTTCGTTAGGTTGCTATTGTAGAACTTGTACAAAACTCACTCAATGCTTAGTGATTGCTAAACATTGCCAAAACACACACACACTGTCTTAGGGTGTGGGAGACCTCTCACCACAATACCCTCTTACAATGGACACAAAATTGGCAATGAAAAACACACTAAAACACTTCCTAAAATCAAGATCAACCGATAAAAACTCAAAATACACAAGTCACCTTGAATTCACCAAACCGTATTGCACAAATGGAAGGACGAAGATTTGAACATCGAATCACGCCTTTGATGCACCAAACCTCAATTTATTGATGATGAAGGAGCATATACAATAGTGGTTTTGAGATTTGTGGAACTCACGCTCTCTCACTTGCAATGTGTAGCTTGAAGTCTTCTCTCACACCATGAGTGAAACTCACAAGTGGTTGCTACACCTAAGTCTCTCCTCACGCATAGAGTGTTGGGGTGTTATGTGAGATGTTGGAGGTTGTTTTACAAGAAGGAGAGGGGCCTATTTATAGGTTGGAGACCCCTCATTAAGATTATTGGAAATCCTAATTTACAAGCTAACAAATCAGGATTATGATTTTTTTGAATATCAAAACATTGCGGGCCTTCTTTGTCTGCTTGAGTCATGGGTGTGGGCTCAAAAGAGAGCATTATTGATGGTAGATAAGGTGAAAGTAAGTTTTAAGGAAGGAGAGAGAGAGAGAGAGAGAGAGAGAGAGAGAGAGAGAGAGAGTTACTATACATGTCTTGAGGTGAGGTGTCTTTTATGGTTAGGTCAATGCTATTTTGTGTTAGTATGTTAGTCGTTAGTAATCACTAGAAAGTTAATGTTACATTTACAATGGGTAGAGTGAGTTGATTTGATGAAGGAAGAGGGGTGAATTAAAAGAGAATCATTGAGATAGTGAAGCTTGAAGAAGCTTGAACTCACTTGTGTAGGTTCTCAAAATGACTATCGATTTTCTTCTTCGTCTTCTCTTCTTTACGCCACCGCCGCCAAGGTTGATCATCGTGATGAAAATGGTAATTACATTGATGAGATCTTTTGATTGGCAGAGGTTAAGCATGGTACACATGCTGAATTTATGTATATATATATAAGGGGTAAGATGGAATTGTACTTTGGCGATAATAGAGAGAGGCATAGAGATGGTGTATGTACATGGAGCGCTCATATGAGAGCTATGGGAGTAAGTGGGGAGGTTAATGGTGAAGAAGGTGAGAGAAACCATTGAAGGTGCATGTTTGAGTGAGGGATTGAGAGAAATGTGTGTGTGTGTGTAGAAGTGTGGAAAGAGGTGAGAGAAGACTATGGGCTACTTGTGAGAAAAGTGGGCAGACTGGGGTCCACTCAAAAAATCATAACTCACCGCTGGTAGCTCCAAAAATCATGAAAAAATTTGAGGTGACTATTCAAAGCGTGGGCTACATTTTCTCTTTTGACCACCGCTCCAAATTCGGAGTGGAGATAGGTGCCAAAATTCTCACCAAAAAGCCTGTTTTTTATGCCTGCAAAAGTCTTTTAGTGGCCCCCTCCTTTGTTGAATTTGTACAATGCATCCAAGAGTGAGCCCCTCCTTTGTCATATTATAATACAAAGCATCCAAGTTGCCCTTGATCCATGCATGGAGGAAGATTATTGGTGAATAAAGAAATATATACATGGTAGGACTAGTGTATAGACTATTCATGGACTTTAGCTCAATGAGCACATGGTGTTAGAATAATGAGTAAAAATAATAATAAAAATATAGAGGAGTTATGGATATGGAAAGATATTGGAATCATATGATATGGTCCCTCCTTAAATTATTTTGGGTGAAAGAGGAAAAGGTATGCAAGTAAATAATATAATAAAAGTAACCAATGAGTAGAAATCAATTTTTTGTTTTCATGAGGGTGAGGGTGAAAATGTGGGAGTGATTTGTATAAAGGAAAAATATGAGGTTAGAGTATGTACAATATTGACAAAAAATATAATTATGGTGTAAGAGAATGAAAGAAGGTGTACATAGGTTTAATAAAACACACACCTAAGTAGAATATTTAAATAAAATACCAAAATAATTATAAAAAATCCCTATATTTAGGCCATATATACAATGAAATATTTACACACAAAGAGGCCATAATATACTTTTATTTTTTTATTTATTTTATTTTTTTGGCTCAATTAGCCCAGTGACTAGCTAGCTGAGGGTTTTTAAGAAGATATGGGAAAAGCCCCCTAACTCACACACGCCTATGTACAATGAAATGGTAGGGATAGCCATAGCGTTTGGGTGAATTTGGTAGGGTGGAGTAACTTACTATGGCAATTATGGAGAGCCGAAAAACGGCTATCAATAGGAAGCCACAAACTCGAGCCAAGACATTTAATTTTGTGGGTAGCCATCAATGAAAGCAATGGATCAAGATGATGAGCTCCGAGAAGAGGTGAAATTACTGTGATTCCTCGGGTCTCAGAAGTTGAAGAAACCAGCAGAAGCCAATATCACCCATGCCTCTTAATTTGAGCTAGCTCTACTTGCCATAGCTGGATTCGCCTTCCCCCGCACCTCAGAGATCTTGGGAAGGTCCGGAAAGTCCAGCACTTGCACGGTCCTCTGCTTTTTTGCTGAGGCAGCACAAGAATGTTAGCACTAAAAAAAGTTCCTTGATCCATCCCCTAACCAAATGCTAATGCTAAAAGAAATAACAAAATCCCGAGACATACGCTCACCATTTTCAGCTTGCTGATACCCTTGATGTAGCTTCCTTTTGGCAATCTCAAGCTTCTACTCTACCTGAATTTTGTCCGACAGCCATAAGGAGAGACCGGCAGGTTGGCACATCAAGACCTGGCCGCTGGCGCACCAAGAATTCGTACCGTGTACCTAGACACACAAGGCACGCATTGAGAGGGCGCACGTCTGTGAAGTGGCACAGTCAGGGGCCTTTATGGAGGAGCACCATTCGTGGTACTGGTAACTGCCAAAACTTTTCTTGGCCAGTTACACTGCGCACGTGCGAGGGCGGGCTCATACCTCTACTCACCCTCAAAAAAATTACACACGATTTGTTCCAATGCTCCCCAGCGCCACATCACCAACTTAGTGCCACGTGTAGAGCTCCATGTAGCGCTCCAAGTCAGCACCTAACATTTACATTTGGGCACATATTTGGGCCCACACCAGCATTCCGAATCTATTCGTCTCTAAATAGGGACTTCTACCCTACCCTACCCAACCCAAAGGGTGTCTGTTTGTGAAATTGATTTTCTCCGAACACGGCTCCCGAGCCCTAAGATCTTCTAGAGGATTCAGAAGGCGGTGTCACCAACTTGGATCTCTCTCTCTCTCTCTCTCTCTCTCTCTCTCTCTCTCTCTCTCTCTCTCTCGTCTAGCCAAACTTGAAACTTAAAGGGTCCTTTCTCTCTCCTGCGATGCCTGTAGGACCAGAGATCTCTTTGTGCAAAAGGATGAGCAGGGAAGAGGGGATGAATGCGCAGGGAAGAGGTGAGGGAGGGAGTGGGGTGCACTGCCAGGGGGCAAACACCTCTCTCTCTCTCTCTCTCTCTCTCTCTCTCTCTCTCTCTCTCTCTCTCTCTCTCTCTCTCTCTCTCTCTCTCTCTCTCTCTCTCTCTCTCTCTCTCTCTCTCTCTCTCTCTCTCTCTCCGACAATGGCTTGTGTTTGTCTGCGAAAAGAGGCACAAATGATCGTTCGCAGACAGGGCCATTATGTATATTATGTAGTAGAACAAACAAATTTGAAAAAGATTTTGGTTATGTTCCATTCTTTATGAAGATTACAATGTTATGGTAGGCTAGACGAAGAGAATCTTTACACTCAAAAAGTAATCGTTTTGTAAGAACAATTAACAAATCAAGACTCTCCAATGTGTTCTTGGCCATTATTTTGTTTGGGCACCGATTGTTGCCTCTCAAAAGTAAGCATAATAATGGTAATAGGCATAAAGTTCTAGTTTCTATGCCATCCAAATCTGCATAAACTCAAAAAGTGGGTACATTTGATTTTGCACGAGTCTTACCAAGTGGCGAGCGGATATTTTCGAGCAAGGAAGAAAACGAGCGACTTGATCCCAAACCCAAAGCAAAAGGATTAGGTTTTTCACCCTCCGACACCACAAGTATCACAACGTGGGTACGATATAGAGATGCAGCCAAAAAAATTGTTTGTTTCAAAAATAATTGCATCTTTGATATTGAGTTATTTGTCTTATGTACTTCAATATATTGGACACTATGGATGTGTGCACAACCTACGCATAGGTGGACTAAAAGAAATTCCTCCTCCTTGGCAAGTAATGGTGGACACTGAGTGGATAATAATCCACTATCTTGGGTTCCCAAAACCAAATCACTCTCTCTCTCTCTCTCTTTCTCTCTCTCTCTCTCAAATGATTCCTTGAAGTGTACTTTTGCATGCTCAAAGAGCAAGGTTTTTGCTTATGAAAGCAACCATCGTTGCTTTATATAGCTCCATTTGCACATGTTTAGAAGTTCTTGAATGCAGTGAAGAGGATGAAAGGAAGTAGAGAGAGAGACGACAAAGTAGCATGTGGAGTGATGATGCTCCAAAAGATATATTGATGTGAATTCAACATTATTGAATCCCTCCTTATTCAAATGTGCAATTTGTACCTTACTATACTTTTGATGTATAGTAATAGTGTTGGGCATACTAGAGCTGCAGGAAGATACTGCCTTCACATAAGTGGTGTCAAACCAAGCCCAATGGCTTCAAAAAATAAATAAAGAGATGAGTAAACCTTTAAGGACGTATAACTAGGCGTAGGCCCTAGACTGTGGCGACGGATGAGAAAGTGCATGAAAGTAAGGTTTGCAATGGGCTTGCTGCATGGGACGTGGTGAGCCTAACGATCGCTAGCACGGCTCAGAGGTGATGCTCAACAAAGAGGTGACAGATCTGTAGAGGCAGGGTTCAAAGCATTTCCAGGAGGTAGAGTTGGCCAAGGAGTGCATGCAGTAGCACTATTGTGCTTGGACAAGGAGAAGCAATGGCAAAGGCCGAGAGTCAGCCACTGCAGGAAGATCCAAATGATGCGACTCCCTTTCTCAGGTGAATACTGTCTAGATGCACTTGAATGATTCAAATTGAAGTTCCACTTGCCGGGATGCAGCTATAATGGGGTTTTCAAGCTGAGACTGGAAGGGGGCAAGGAGCATGAGGGACTCGGGAGAATGGCAAGGCTAGCGGGACAACTAGGAAATTATAGACATGGAAGGACGATTGTTCGGAAGGACATAGCAAACAGGAAGAACTCTATGAAGTCGTCCAGAGGAGCAGAGCAGCGAGTCTGCAAGGTGTTTGGGAAGCTCAGAGAAGAGCTCTCTCTCTCTCTCTCTCTCTCTCTCTCTCTCTCTCTCTCTCTCTCTCTCTCATTCTCCAGGAGCTGATGGCTAGAGAGAGGCAAAGAAGCATGAGGGATTTTGAACACCTTTGAAGAGCATGAATGAAAAAAAAAATCTATCTCTAGTTGTCCGCACCGGCGCGGATGGCTAGAGATAGAATTTTTTTCTCAAGGTATTCATATTTTTTTTAAAGGTGTTCAAGATAAATAATGTCTCTAGCTATCCGCGCCAGCGCGGATGGCTAGAGACAATTTTTTTTCACTTTGCTAAAGAGAGGAAGAGTCTTGAGAAAATTTGAAAACCTTAAAAGATAGGTGCATGTTTGTACAGACAGCTAAAAAAGATTCACACTGGCCTCACCCTTTCCAAGAGACCATTTTAATTGGCAAGTTTTTTTATAACAAACTTCTTAGACAATCGAGACTTATGTAAAAATCTAAAGTATTTTCACCTTCCAATGAGGCTCGGAGTCGGTTCAAACGAACCCAACTGCAAAGCTTGATGGTTCTTGACTACATCCACCGGCCCTCTCTTCACACAAGCCCGAGGCACAAAATAAAAATGTAATAGCGAGAACGATACTCACCAAGCAGCCACACCCCAGTGGCAACATGTTGAGCACGCACAGATCATGGTTAGACTTGTGGCGCCCGTGTTTTGCACTAAAATGTGCCTTGTGATCGGGTGCTTCCGAGGAGGGGGGGATTGCCCAAGCAACAGTGGGTCCGGACAAAACTTGCGATTCTTTTGCTCAATCTGTGCGTTCCATTCATGCAATATGCACACACCTGTGCCTCTCTCTGCTGCCGGCTCGTCTGAACCCAACCTGAGATTACAATTTGAAAGTTTTTAGATTCATCAAAGAAATTTGACATTGCAGTAAACTAGGATATGTGAGAAATGGCATGCTCTCTCTCTCTCTCTCTAGCCAATTTGCACCTCCCCCCCTCTCTCTCTCTCTCTCTCTCTCTCTCCCCAACTTGCACTAGATGCATATTGAAACAATGATGACCAAGTTCAAATTCTAGACGTTGCAACCTTTTAATCCTATACGTTTAAATTCTGAACACTTAAATGTTGGCAATGTCACCCCTTGTCTTTGACAGCAATGCTTAATGAAATTGGCATAATAATGTATTTATGTGGACCACAATTTATAAAACCAGATCAAATAAAGAATTTCTTTTATATAGCTTGATGAAAAAACCTATAAAAACGCTCTTAAAAACATATTTAAGTAAAACCTAATTTCAAGTCATGATATCTATCTCAGTGGTAGGAGACCTTAACTGTTAGATACAAAGATACCAGTTCACCTCCCATGGGCAATTCTCCTTAAATGTGGATGGGGAATTTGTATCTAACAGTGGTAGGAGACCTTAACTGTTAGATACAAAGATACCAGTTCACCTCCCATGGGTAATTCTCCTTAAATGTGGATGGGGAATTTGTAGTCGCGTTCATAACATGCATTTGAGTGCCATATTTTTCACTTTGTATTTAAAATAACCACCCTCATTTGGTCACAAGGAATGAAGGTAGTAATAGAAGAATGGTATCCATTGAATCATGGGGCCACTATGTCCAAAAATTGTTTATTTTGATGTAGCAATAACCAAGGTCTATAGCATGCATGAATAGCAATAGAAGGTCAATAAAAATACATTATCTTTCATTTGTTGTACCATTATCTGTGTGATGTGCCCATAAACGGTTCCAACTATTACACCCATGGGGGATGTTCCGGCCCTTAAGGACATAATCAAGGAGAGATGAGAAAAATTCTTGTTTTACACTTGTGATGGTGTTTCAAATCAATAGGTAAACCTTGATGGGTTTGCCTTTTTTGATAAAGTACCTTGTTTTCTCCTGCTCGGTTTAAGGCTCGCTCAAAAAATCTCGCTCGCAATTTGGAATTCTTCATTTTGCACATGCCCATTATGATTCTTGAAAGTGGGCAAGGTTTTTGCTTCTTGAAAACATGGAAGCTATTGTGACATCCTTTGATGTCGCATGTGCTACATTCTCTCCTTGAAGCACTCATCAATTCCATCTTTCACATTGCATGCTTTTGTTTGACAAATTTCTTGTATGCATATAGAGTATCCCATAATTCACACTTGCATTAGACACTCTTCCTTTGTTATTCCCAAACACTCACCTTGCCTGAACATGTATTTAAAGTCCAACTGCACAGCTCCAATAAGACTGCATCCCAAAGGCACTTTTTTCCCACTAGGTTTTTTCCTTTGGTTATCAAGGTTTTAAAACCTAATCTAGAAACAATCATCACTATCCTATTGTATATATTCCTTCTACACCAAGTACCAGCAATAACAAAATTGCTACCCACATCAATTGTCAAATAATTAGAGCAAAAATTTCAAGTCTCAACTATGATTTTCAAGAGCAACTCTTAGCTTCAAGGACAACAACAAAGTTCCATCAAACAATGGCAAGTCAAAGAATGGTATACAACAACAAATGCCAAGCTATGAAAAATTCAGTAAGAGAGAGATTAAAAACATTCATAAGGAGCTTACATTGTGCTTCAAAGTTGGTGAAATATTGCAAACAACTCACATTATAGAGGAACCCAAGGGCAGAATCCATCATAAAGTCAACGACCCAAAGAAGCTCAAAAAGGCAAACAACATCAATAGCCATCTTCACTGCCAAAAGTAACAACAAAAAGGAGAATGCGAAAAAAATTCAAAATTGCCTCAACAATAGAATCCCAACTCACATATCAATTGAAACACATCAAATATGAATCACTCAAGGAAGGGGGCAGCGTCATAAGCTACAAATCAATTTCAAAGCTAAAGACCACCCTTGAAGACAAACCTCAAGACAACCCTAATGACCCGATTGCACATGGTCATGGTAAGGGACAATACAATCTAGGAAGGGGGGAGTTTTTGGTGATTTCAGCATACGGATGCCCACCTGCCCGACACCACATTATTAATATATTTGTACTCTAATATTTTTTGAGCTAGTGTAGTTATACTATGTGTAAATCTGATTCCAAAGTAGCAGGTGAATTCCATGAGTTGCACTTCTTTCATGATCATTGTAAAGGCCCATGTAAGCTGGTGGCCACTAGCCAATTAGAAAGCCCCTAGGTCTAAAAGATAATAACCTTAGTATGGAAGGGGGGTTTATCTTTTCGAGAAAAAGAAGTTCTATGTACGTACACTCAAGCGGCCAAGAAGCGCCAACTTGTATTCAAACTTTCTAATGATTGGGTGATCCGATTTTAATTTCAAAACTTGCATTGTGTTCCTCTTCTCTTTCTCTTTCAATCAAGTGTAAGCATTTCAAATTTTTTTTGGGGTTTGTGAATTTGAGTGTGCAAGCAATCCTAATCTTCAATTTTGAGTTCTTACATCATTGTTTTTTTGACATTTTGGCCATAAGAGAGTGTTATTAGACATTAGGCCAACCTATTTGGGTTGTCCTGTTGGAATTTTTGTGATCCGGTACATGAGGAATCACGCTTTTGGTACCTTGTAAAATTGCAACAAGACTTTGTTAACATTTCTCCTTAGACGTACTTGTTATAACTTCCCTTAAAGTTTGGTGATGATCCGAGTTGGTTCAATTGTCAAAATGGCATAATGACCTCGAGCGGTCAGATAAGACATGGACAATTTTTTTGATATGGGAGTTTGCGATTTCCTTGTTGAGTTGATGTGTTTGCTTGTTAAGTTCAGTTCTTGAGGACCAACAACCTGTGCCCCATTCGAGTCTATGGATAGCTCCTGAATGCATGTGCTCTACATAATTTTAAAAGGTGGGCTTGGTTTCCTACCTCCGACTCTTGAGTATTTGGTGCCTCCAACATAGCATCTCCATAGGGTTTCTCAAATAACCGTTACTGCAATGTTTTTAGTCCCACTTTGCTAAATTTTTAAGTATGGAAAACACCTTAACTTGGCTTTCTGAGGCACCTATCAGATTCTTACTTGCCTTGTTGATCACTTCCCCTCTTCTACATTGGTTTTGTGATTCCTTGGGTGTAGCTTTTTGATCTCCTTCGACCTTGTGTGTATGTGTGTGTGCGTGTGCGCGTGCTCAAGGAGGTTTGTGTATGTGTGTAGACATAGCTTACACACACACACACACACACATACACACACACACACACACACACACACAATGCTTATGATTTTGACTCAAAAGGTATTATATTAAAGTACACACCATAGCATAAAATATGTACACAAAGGGCTTTATTATAAGCATGGAGTAGATATCCAACTGGAGCTCCTCATCTTTTTTGCTTAACAATACCCATACTAGAGAACCTTACAACACATAGGCCAGATGCCATATAGTAAGCTATACAAGTGTAGAGGTATTTCCCATGGTTATAGAAGGACATGCCTATTCCAAGAGTTCTCCCCTTAGGCATGTACTATACCGAATCAAGTTGGATCGAGACCTAAAGCCACACATGCTAGTAGTCACATAGATCCAGGTAGTCACAAAGACTGAGTGGTCTCGTCATATGGTGTCACACAGATTAAAGAATCCTCCCCTTAAACAAAGAAGGTGGAAGACCATCTATATCTACAGTACATCAATATACTCGTAAAATTAGTTGGGGACGGTACACACATGGAGACAATTCTCTTCCTCTTGAGTTGAATCTCCATTTTCTTCCTCTACAAGATTGACTCTAACTTTGTCTTTGTTGTTGCTTCCTTGGCATTTTGATGGTGGATGACCTTTGATGCCGCAATTGCTACAATACTTCTTCTTGTACCAGTCCTTGGAGAAGTGTCCAAGCTTGCCACACTCATAACACTTCTTGTTATTTAATCTAGGTGATGATGATGATGCCTTAGATGATGGTGATGATGATGCAAAATAAGATCCTCCCACTGATTCATATTTTTTCTTATTTTTCTTTTCTTCTTCATTGATTGCCCCTGTGAAATATTGTAGAGAAGGTATGGGTTCCTTTTGCTCTAAGACTGTGAGACTATGTTGTCAAAACTTTCAGGTAGAGCACTCATGAGAAGAGCGACTGGATCTTCTTCTGGGACTTGGCACTGAATGTAAGTGAATTGCGTGATTATGCTCATTAGTCTAATAACGAGGATTGAAACATCCTCCCCTTGAAGCATAGTAAGTTTGTAAAGATTTTTCTTTAAGCTAATCTTATCATGCACATTCCAAGTGGTCAAAAAAAATATCATTTAAGATATAGCCTTATAGGTTGGACAAGTGGTGGACCTTAACACCCAGATATTCTTCATATAATGACATAGAGTGGAAAACTGGTGAATCTTGAGACCAAACCATGCTACTAGCGATAATAGCTTGGACAAGTGGTGGACCTTGAAAGTAAACCCCCCATCTACGAAATATCGTGGGTTTAAGGTATTTCGATGGAGCCTAGCATCTTGGAGACATCGTGCATCTTGCTTCTCTTCATGTTTCAATGGAGCCTATCTTGGACAAATGGTGGAGCATCCTTCTCTCCATGTTTCAATGGACCCTAGCTTGGACAAGTGGTGGACCTTTGCTTCTCTCTATTATTCAATAGAGTTAGCTTGGACAAGTGGTGGACCTTGGAACCAAACCCCCATGTAAAACCTATCATGGTCACTCCAAGTGGTGAGAAAGAATAACCTTTAAGATATAGCCTTATAGGTTGGACAAGTGGTGAACCTTAACACCCTAATATTCTTAATATCATGACATAGAGTGAAAAAGTGGTGAATCTTGCGACAAAACCACTCATTCTACTAGCACTAATAGCTTGGACAAGTGGTGGACCTTGAACGTAAACCCCCCATGTTTCAATAGAGTTAGCTTCGACAAATGGTGGAGCATCCTTCCCTCCATGTTTCAATGGAGCCTAGCTTAGACAAGTGGTGGACCTTTGCTTCTCTCTATGATTCAATAGAGTTAGCTTGGACAAGTGGTGGACCTTGGAACCAAAGCCCCATGTAAAACCTATCATGGTCACTCCAAGTGGTAATAAAGAATAACCTTTAAGATGTAGCCTTATAGGTTGGACAAGTGGTGGACCTTAACACGCGCATATTCTTAATATAATGACATAGAGTGGAAAAATGGTGAATCTTGAGACAAAACCACTCATGCTACTAGTGATAATATCTTGGACAAGTGGTGGACCTTGAATGTAAACCCCTCATCTACGACATATCGTGGGTTTAATGTTTTTCAATGGAGCCTAGCATCTTGGAGACATGGTGCACCTTGCTTCTCCTCATGTTTCAATGGAGCCTACCTTGGACAAATGGTGGAGCATCCTTCTCTCCATGTTTCAATGGACCCTAGCTTAGACAAGGGGTGGACCTTTGCTTTTCTCTATGTTTCAATAGAGTTAGCTTAGACAAGTGGTGGACCTTGGAACCAAACCCCCATGTAAAACCTATCGTGGTCACTCCAAGTAGTAAGAAAGAATAACCTTTAAGATGTAGCCTTATAGGTTGGACAAGTGGTGGACCTTAACACCCACATATTCTTAATAAAAGTGGTGAATCTTGGGACCAAACCACTCAGGCTACTAGCAATAATAGCTTGGACAAGTGGTGGACCTTGAATGTAAACCCCTCATCTACGAAATATCGTGGGTTTAATGTATTTTGATGGAGCCTAGCATCTTGGAGACATGGTGCAACTTGCTTCTCGTCATGTTTCAATGGAGCCTATCTTGGACAAATGGTGGAGCATCCTTCTCTCCATGTTTCAATGGACCCTAGCTTGGACAAGTGGTGGAACTTTGTTTCTCTCTATGTTTCAATAGAGTTAGCTTGGACAAGTGGTGGACCTTGGAACCAAACCCCCATGTAAAACATATCATGGTCACTCCAAGTGGTAATAAAGAATAACCTTTAAGATGTAGCCTTATAGGTTGGACAAGTGGTGGACCTTAACACGCGCATATTCTTAATATAATGACATAGAGTGGAAAAGTGGTGAATCTTGAGACCAAACCACTCATGCTACTAGAGATAATAGGTTGGACAAGTGTTGGACCTTGAATGTAAACCCTTCATCTACGACATATCGTGGGTTTAATGTTTTTCGATGGAGCCTAGCATCTTGGAGAAATGGTGCACCTTGATTCTCCTCATGTTTCAATGGAGCCTACCTTGGACAAATGGTGGAGCATCCTTCTCTCCATGTTTCAATGGACCCTAGATTAGACAAGGGGTGGACCTTTGCTTCTCTCTATGTTTCAATAGAGTTAGCTTGGACAAGTGGTGGACCTTGGAACCAAACCCCCATGTAAAACCTATCATGGTCACTCCAAGTAATAAGAAAGAATAACCTTTAAGATGTAGCCTTATAGGTTGGACAAGTGGTGGACCTTAACACCCACATATTCTTAATAAAAGTGGTGAATCTTGAGACCAAACCACTCAGGCTACTAGCAATAATACCTAGGGATAACCATTAAAATATAGTCTTTCAAGGAGTGAGAAAGAATAACCATTAAGATATAGTCTTATAGGTTGGACAAGTGGTGGACCTTTACACCCAAATATTCTTAATATAGTGACAGAGAGTGGAAAAGTGATGAATCTTGAGAGCAAACCACTCATGCTACTAGCGATAATAGGTTGGACAAATTGTTGATCTTGAATGTAAACTCCCCATGTACAAAATAACGTGGGTTTAACGTATTTCGATGGAGGCTATCATCTTGGAGACATGGTGCAGCTTGCTTCTCTTCATGTTTCAATGGAGTCTATCTTGGACAAATGGTGGAGCATCCTTCTCTCCATGTTTCAATAGACCCTAGCTTAGACAAGTGGTGGACCTTTGCTTCTCTCTATGTTTCAATAGAGTTAGCTTGGACAAGTGGTGGACCTTGGAACCAAACCCCCATGTAAAACCTTTCATGGTCACTCCAAGTGGTCAGAAAGAATAACCATTAAGATATAGTCTTATAGGTTGGACAAGTGGTGGACCTTAATACCCAAATATTCTTAATATAATGACACAGAGTGAAAAAGTGGTGAATCTTGAGACCAAACCCCTCATGCTACTAGCGTTAATAGGTTGGACAACTGGTGGACCTTGAATGTAAACCTTCCATGTTTCAATAGAGTTAGCTTCGACAAATGGTGGAGCATCCTTCTCTCCATGTTTCAATGGAGCCTAGCTTAGACAAGTGGTGGACCTTTGCTTCTCTCTATGAGAAGAATAAAGTTAGCCTCGATAAGTGGTGGACCTTGGAACCAAACCCCTATGTAAAACATATCATGGACATTTCAAGTGGTGAGAAATAATACCCTTTAAGATATACCCTTATAGTTTGGACAAGTGGTCGACCTTAACACCTAGATCTTCTTTATATAATGACATAGAGTGGAAAAGTGGTGGATCTTGAGACCAAACCACTCATGCTACTAGGGATAATAGCTTGGAAAAGTGACTGACCTTGACGTTAAACCCCACATGTAAACAATATCGTGGGTTTAAGGTATTTCAATGGATCCTAGAATCTTGGAGACATGGTGCAACTTGCTTCTTTTCATGTTTCAATGAAGCCTATCTTCCACCAATGGGGAATCATCCTTCTCTAAATGTCTCAGTGGAGCCTAGCTTGGACAAGTGGTGGACCTTTGCTTCTCTCTATGTTTCCAGAGAGTTAGCTTGGACAAGTGGTGGACCTTGAAACCAAACCCCCATGTAAAACATATCATGGTCATTCCAAGTGGTGAGAAATAATACCCTTTAAGATCTAGCCTTATAGGTTGGACAAGTGGTCGACCTTAAAACCTAGATCTTCATAATATAACGACATAGAGTGGAAAAGTGGTAAATCTTGAGACCAAACCACTCATGCTACTAAGAATAATAGGTTGGACAAGTGGTGGACCTTGAATGTAAACCCCCCATGTACGAAATATCATGGGTTTAAGGTATTTCAATCGAGCCTAGCATCTTGGAGACATGGTGCAGATTGCTTCTCTTCATGTTTCAATGGAGCTTATCTTGGACAAATGGTGGAGCATCCTTCTTTCCATGTTTCAATGGAGCCTAGCTTGGACAAGTGGTGGACCTTTGCTTCTCTCTATGTTTCAATAGAGTTAGCTTGGACAAGTGGTGGGCCTTGGAACCAAACTCCCATGTAAAACCTATCTTGGTAACTCCAAGTGGTGAGAAAGAATAAAGTTTAAGATATAGCCTTATAGGTTGGACAAGTGGTGGAACTTAGCACCTAGATATTCTTAATAGAATGAAATAGAGTGGAAAAATGGTGAATCTTGAGACCAAACCACTCATGCTACTAGAGATAATAGGTTGGACAAGTGGTGGACCTTGAATGTAAACCCCCCATGTACAAAATATCATGGGTTTGAGGTATTTCAATGGAGCTTAGCATCTTGGAGACATGGTGTAGCTTGCTTCTCTTCATGTTTCAATGGAGCGTTTCTTGGACAAATGGTGGAGCATCCTTCTCTCCATGTTTCAATGGACCCTAGCTTGGACAAGTGGTGGACCTTTGATTCTCTCTATGTTTCAATAGAGTTAGATTGGAGAAGTGGTGGACCTTGAAACAAAACCCCCATGTAAAACCTATGCTGGTCACTCCAAGTGGTGAGAAAGAATAACCCTTAAGATATAGCCTTATAGGTTGGACAAGTGGCGGACCTTAACACCCAAATATTCTTAATATAATGACAGAGTGAAAAAGTGGTGAATCTTGAGACCAAACCACTCATGCTACTAGCGTTAATAGGTTGGACAAGTGGTGGACCTTGAATGTAAACCCCCCATGTTTCAATAGAGTTAGCTTCGAAAAATGGTAGAGGATCATTCTCTCCATGTTTCAATGGAGCCTAGCTTGGACAAGTGGTGGACCTTTGTTTCTCTCTATGTTTCAATAGAGTTAGCTTGGACAAGTGGTGGAACTTGGAGCCAAACCCCCATGTAAAACATATCATGGACATTTCAAGTGGTGAGAAAGAATACCCTTTAAGATATACCCTTATAGGTTGGACAAGTGGTCGACCTTAACACCCAGATCTTCTTAACGTAATGACATAGAGTGGAAAAGTGGTGAATCTTCAGCCCAAACCACTCATGCTACTAGAGATAATAGGTTGGACAAGTGGTGGACCTTGAATGTAAACTCCCCATGTACAAAATATTGTGGGTTTAAGGTATTTCAATGGATCTTAGCATCTTGGAGACATGGTGCAGCTTGCTTCTCTTCATGTTTCAATGGAGCCTATCTTGGACAAATGGTGGAGCATCCTTCTCTCCATGTTTCAATGGACCCTAGCTTAGAAAAGTGGTGGACCTTTGCTTCTCTCTATGTTTCAATAGAGTTAGCTTGGACAAGTGGTGGAACTTGGAACCAAACCCCCATGTAAAACCTATCATGGTTATTCCAAGTGGTGAGAAAGAATACCCTTTAAGATATAGCCTTATAGGTTGGACAAGTGGTGGACCTTAACACCCAGATCTTCTTAATATAATGACATAGAGTGGAAAAGTGGTGAATCTTGACATCAAACCACTCATGCTACTAGTGATAATAGGTTGGACAAGTGGTGGACCTTGAATGTAAACCCCCCATGTACGAAATATCATGGGTTTAAGATATTTCAATGGAGCCTAGCATTTTGGAGACATGGTGCAGCTTTCTTCTCTTCATGTTTCAATCAAACCTGGCTTGGACAAATGGTGGAGCATCCTTCTCTCCATGTTTCAATGGAGCCTAGCTTGGACAAGTGGTGGACCTTTGATTCTCTCTATGTTTCAATAGAGTTAGCTTGGACAAGTGGTGGACCTTGGAACCATACCCCTATGTAAAACCCATCATGTGCATTCCAAGTGGTGGTAAATAATACCATTTAAGATATAGCCTTATAGGTTGGACAAGTGGTGGACCTTAACACCCAGATCTTCTTAATATAATGACATAGAGTGGAAAAGTGGTGAATCTTGAGACCAAACCACTCATGCTACTAGGGATAATAGGTTGGACAAGTGGTGGACCTTGAATTTAAACCCCACATATACAAAATATCATGGGTTTAAGGTATTTCAATGGAGCCTAGCATCTCAAAGACATGGTGCATCTTGCTTCTCTTCATGTTTCAATGGAGCCTATTTTGGACAAATGGTGGAGCATCTTTCTCTCCATGTTTCAATGGACCCTAGATTGGACAAGTGGTGGACCTTTGCTTCTCTCTATGTTTCAATATAGTTAGCCTATATTAGACAATTAGTAGACCTCGAATCTCTCCATGTTGTCTAGAGCTGAGCTTGGACAAGTGATGGACCTTACTTCTCCCTTCCCTTAGTTTAGTAGCTTAAATGATCACTATGTATACTTGCTTAGATCTAGCTTGAACAAGTGGTGGAACTTGTATTCACACAAACTTAATCCATTACAAAAAAGTATATGTTAAAATAACATTTGGTTTTTTTTGTTTCAGGAAAGATGGCTCCAAAAAAACAGGTTGCAAGGGTTGCTGTCTCAGTTGACTATACTTGCAATGATCTTAGGAAATGGTATTTGGACATACATGGTATAGAGGGTGCACAATTTCATAAGGTGCATCTATTTATTGCCAAAAAGGAGAATGACAGCTTGTTTGAAGATGTTGGACAAGTTGTGGAAGCATCTGTCTCTGTAGTTGATAGTCATCCAGAGGTGGAATGCATTGACATTCTAGTTCCAATGAATCTAGAATTTCAACTATCTCCAGGAGCATATGCATTGGAGCGCATGTCTAGAAACAAAGAAGAGACAATGTTTTCTCGAGGATGGAAGTTTGCAGAATCAAATCCAAATATCACAGCAGATCAACTTCAAAGCTCCATCATTGCCACACTACAACGAAAAAAGGTGAAAGCTTCACGACCACCATCCACAAAGAAGCAAGCAAAAGTGCAGAAAGTAGAAGCTAAGCGAACTAGTTCCATTTTGGATGTAGACAAGGCATCTTTGGCATCCTCATCAACAGAGGGTTCAATGTCAAAGATGAGAATTGTGGATCCAGATGTTTTAGAAGCTGAGGCCATGAAAGGACAAGAAAAAGATACAGGTGGAATGAATAAGTACATAAATTATTTTCCTTTCCAATATAGGGAATTTGATATCCCTATTCAAAATTGTTGGCTTGCTCCTGATCACTATAATGCACGTATTATGGATAAAAAACACGCTGAAAGTGTGTTATTTGGATTTTCACGGAGTACGACCAAGCCTGCAGCATGTGCATATTTGATGCCTGTTCGAAATGCAAAATCAAAGAAGGGGACTCCTTTGGCAGTAGAAGAGGTAGAGGAGCAAAAAATTAAAGATTATCATTATTGGATTCTTGATGGGCAGCATTCAATCTATGCTGCAAAAGTTTTGCTTCACAATGAACAAAACAACAAAGAGATCTTTGAAAGACTGATTAGCGTGTATAAATTTAGAAAGGCTCGCATTGTTGTGAATGCTCCTCCATTTGTTGCAACTGCTATATCTGCCATTGCAAATGAGGAGGCTCAGGCATTGTATGTCAAGCAACCTTACAGCCAAATATTGAGACATTTACGGAGTCAATGGATCTTCTCAGGACGACCACCAAAGGCAGCAAGTGGAATTGCAGAGGGACATGCATCTCGTGCCGGATGGGATGTAAGTTATTTTCTTTGTCTTTTTGATAGTGTTTAATTAACAAATCTTGCTCAATAGTTTAATTATTTCTCTATTTTTTTTAGGCTTTTCTTCGATTGGCAAGAATGAGTGCAGCAGCAAGTTGGATTGCTAAACAGGCACACATGGTCACGTACTCTGATTTAATTTATGATTGCTGGATAAAAATCATTGAAAAGCTAGAAGAGGAGAATAAGAAACCCCCAACAACTGTATTTAGATACCTTTGTGGCCTTGAGGAATCAGAGGTAAAGACTATTCAAGAAGAGATTAGAGATGAGAAGATTTTACTGTCAAAGAGTGCAAAGGATGGTGATGCAACTGACATGTATGATCGAATCAAGCAGTTGAAGCAAGACAAATTGATTCAAGATGCACTTCTTGAAGGCTTCAACAATTTGAATGAGTCTTCACCATGTAAAGACTGGGAGGAGGTGGTCAAAATGTATAACATCAATGATGTTGTTTATAAAACAATTTTAATGCTATGCGAGGAATGGATCAGATCTAGTTTGACGCGTGGAACAAAGAAAATGGCTTTTCCAGATGGAGCAATAAAATACATGCAATGGGCAATTCACCTTCAAAAGGAGAAAACTGAGCCTAGAGATTTGCCATGGTCAATCTATGTGGTGAGCCTACAAATGGAAGGCAATCTCTACTTGATGCGCCACTTCAATAATAAAGTGCCTATTGGCTTATGTGTTTTAGATATGACAAAAAACGTTGGAGGCAATTTGAAGTGGAGTGAGGAGACATTTAACAATGCTTTGGATGGGATCTTGGCTATTGCTGGAGGGTCAACAGATCCTGGATTTGTCTTTCTTGCATTTGTGGATTTCACTAACTTCACAAAATTGCAATGTGCCTTTCACGCCATGGGAGATAATCTGAGCTACCATTGTTGTGGTGCATTGCATCACTTTCCATCAGCTCCTTGCAAAGGAGCAATTCAATTCCTAACAGTTATTGCCTTCTTGGGACAAGGCAATGCATTTGAAGACCTGAGAAGAAGATCAGAGGAACATCCCATGCCAATTGATTGTTCTCTTCTTCAAGTAGCAGATAACGATATGTCAGATTTGCAATATTTGGAGGCCAAAAAAAGAGCTTTGGTCAAGCACTACATTCGTACATATTGTTTTGAAGACCGCAAGCTTGTTGATGTTTTTGGTGATGGCTCCTTGGTTGCACAAGAAGGAATACAACAGAAAAAAGAAGTTATCTGCTTAATTGATAGTGTGGAGGAGGCAAAAAGCGTGGAGACCATGCTGCTAGACTTTGTTAAGTCTCATGAAGATATAGAAAAATGGGCTGGACTTCAACAATCCACTTCGCAATCAGGCGACATTGTGCCTGTTACAGAGGAGTGCTCTCCACAAAGAGAAGAAGAACAACAACAACACCATCCTCTGTCAATGGAGGACTTTTTGGAAATGGAGACACGTATGTTTTGAGTTTCTTGTGCATGTTAGTGTTTCTTGTTACTGATTTGATACTCTTAATGTTAGATTTTGCTTTATATAGTATTGATTGAGTTTGTATTTTTTATCTCAAGCATTCAAGGTTTGAATGTAAATAGTAAATTACTTGAGTTTTTGAATGGTGGATCTGTAGACTAAAACTATAACATTTAATACTCACAAAGACTTAATTACTTAAGAGCTTGAACTCAATAAGTTTTGGACCTTTTATCAATACCCCCTTGATATGATACATTAGATCGTAGCATGGTTAAATGGTGATGCTTCATAAATTGAACCTAGCTTAGACAGGTGCTGGAGCCTAAATTTAAACTAACCTTGCTAGAAGGGAGCTTATGTTTGGACTTTGAGAACTAGCATAAGTAATCAATTAGAGCATAGATTAGACATGTGGTGGTGGCCGGCCTTAGAGACCAAAATCTTAATGAGCTTGGAAAGGTATTTAAGTACTGCAATTTACTTAGTTTTAGTACTCATTAAATGCATAGCTTGACAAAAGGTGGACCTTACATGGATCCTAATTTCAAGAGGTGTGGTAGACCTTCAAAACAAGCTCATATAGCTTGGACATGTGGTAGACCTTGCATGAAGACTAGTTTAGACAAGTGTGGTACACCTTGTAACCAACACCCATTTGTTATATTAGCTTGGACAAGTGGTGGACCTTGCTTTTATGTTTCAATGGAGCATATTTTGGACAGGTGGTAGACCTTGTTTCTCTCCATGCTTCAATGGAGAGAAACTTTAGCTTGGACAAGTGGTGGACTTTGTTTTTATGTTTTAAAGGAGCATATTTCGGACAAGTGGTAGACATTGTTTCTCTCCATGGTTCAATGGAACCCACCATAGACAAATGAAGTACATTGATACCAAACCCCCATAATACAACCTACTAAATAGGTTGGAAAATTGGGGGGATATGAAACCATCCATGATAGAGCATAGTATAGGTGAAAACGTAGTGGTCCTTATATCAATTACCCATGCATAGCTTGGACAAGTGGTGGACCTTGATTCTCTCTATGTTTCAATGGATCCTATCTTGGACTAGAGATATATCTTACTTAGTTCCATGCTTCAATGGATTGTAGCTTGGATAAGGAGTGGAACTTCAAACAAAACTCCACAGCATAGCATATATTAACAATTCATGGGTTTTATAGAGATTGTCTTGCCTATTTTGGAGAGTTGGTACACCTTTATTCTCCATTCTTCAATGGATCTGAGGTTGGACAAGCGGAGCTGGAGAAGTGGTCAACCTTAAAATGAAACCTCCCATGCTACAACCCATCATAGATCGTATATGTAGTGGACCTTGAAACTCTTTTATGTCCCTAGCTTAGAGAAGCATTGCACTCTTGATTATCTCCATACATGAAGGCAAGGTTGGACAAGTGGTGGACCTTCAAACCAGAATCTCTATGCAATAATAGGCAAGTGGTGGAGCTTGTTTTCTCCATGTTCCAATGGAGCCTAGCTTAGACAAACAATGGAGCTTGCTTCTCTCCATGTTTCAATGGATCCTAGCTTAGAAAAGTGGTGGAGCTTTGCTTCTCTCCATGTTCCAATGGACCATAGCTTAGACAAGTGGTAGACCTTGAAAAACACCCCCCGTATACAACATATTATGGGGTTTTCATGTTTCAATGGCTCCTAGCTTGGACAAATGGTAGAGCTTGCTTCTCTTTATGTTTCAATGGATCCAATCTTAGCCAAGGGTGGACCTTGAAACAAGAATCCCCCCCCCCCCCCATGTACAACGTATTATGGGTTTTGAAAGCACTGGGAGAAAATAATAGCTTTGATAAGTGGTGGACCTTGCTTCTCTCCATGCTTCAATGGAGCCGAGGTTGGACACATGTTGGAGAGAAGATGGTTGCCCATGAAATAAGACCATGCATGCTATAATCAATCATATGTTGTACACATGGTGGACCTTGCAATTGTTTTATATGCCTAACTTGGACAAGTGGAGGACCCTTGATTACCTCCAGATATCAACAACAAGCCAAGTTTGGACAAGTGTAGTACCACCAAACCAGAATCTATATGCTACAATAGAGTATAGGTAGGACACGCGATGAACCTTGATATCAAACCATCCATGCTACTAGAGATGATAGGTTTCACATGTGGTGGAACCTTGTATCAATGTTCTATGTGTAGTTTTTGACTAGTGATAGACCTTGAAACTAATCCCTCTAGGCTACAAGAAAAAAGAGATGGATGAGGAGGCTAGACTACTTTTGTTGCATCAATGCATCCCATGTTACCACATATACTATAGGGTTCTTGGATAAGTGTTGGATCTTGTGTCAATGCTCCATGTCTAGCTTGGACAAGTGGTGGACCTTGGTTCTCTCTATGCTTCAAATGGGCAATAGATTGGAGACACAGTGGCCTTTTTTTTCCAATGATTTTATTTTTTGGAAACCTTGGAGGCACCATGTAAGAGGCACTCTAAGTCTTCCATACAATGGACCTATTGGACTATAAAATAATGATATCTTTCTTTGATATTGTCATTATTTTATGCATAATATTTTCTTCTTTTTGCAGACACAAAGGAGTTAAGTGATATAAAAACTAGATGTATTTCACACTATGATTGGCATGAAGATCCTTTTGGGACACCAACTTTTCCTATTCCCAAAGATGTAATTTTCCATATTAACGGTGTGGATTTTGAAGTGCGACTTTCATGTATTGAAGGAGCTGGTTATGGGCTATTTGTGCATACTACCCTGGAAAGTGGTTTGACTATTCTAAACTATGGAGGGCATAAGTATAGATTTCAAGACTGGAAAAAGATATGCAAAATATTTCCAAGAGCTTATAAATATTCTCTTCTAGAGGATCCAAACATAGAAGAAGAGGAAGATCAATCATACATTATTGGTTGTGTAGAAGAAGGAAACGTGTCGGGCTATATAAATAGTTCTCACAGTACAAATGTCTGTCCCAACGTACGCTATACATTTGATCCAAATTTTCCACCTTGGCATAAATGCACCTCTTCACACATCAAGTCAGAAGAATATGGCCATGTATGCATTGAGACTATTTGTCAAGTTGAAGCAGGAGAAGAGTTGTTTGCTGACTATAACTTTACTTGACATTGTAAAGTATTGTACATGGATGGAAATCTCAAGTACATGCATCATTTTCATTTTTCATGGATGAAATCTCAAGTGAATATAACATTTGATTATTGTTTAGTTTATGCTCAACGAGAATCTAGAGTGCTCTTATGCTTTGTGTGTTGTCTAACATATTTGACTACCTTGGCCATAGAATCTTGATTCTACTCTAGATTTGTGATAAATCTTACCAAAATTTAATCAATGTCTAGGTTGGACAAGTGGTGGGGCTTCAAACATTACTGTCTTAAACAAGTGGAGTTATCTTACTTGAATAAGTGGTGGCCTTTGAATCCAAATCTAAGCCAAATCTCTAATTATTTTCTTGTAGTCTAGGTTGGACATTTGGTGGACCTTGTATCCATGTTTCCTCAACAAGGGTGGCTTTTAGTTTTCACTTTAAGTACTCATCTTTAATAAAGTGTAGGATGGAAAATGTTGAGTTAGTAGATTGTATTTTAGACAAGTGGTGTTTGGTGTACGAATGCTGAAAATGGTTGCAAGGATTCTAACAACGACTTTACCTTAAATAAATTTCTTACTAGGAGTTCTACATATAAATATGGTGAATAAAATTCTAGTGGTTTTGAGATACCATTTGTGTGTGTGTTTTCTTAGATTCACAAACTGGGATGGATAATGCTCCTATGGTTCAGTCAACAACTATAGAATCCATAGATTCTATGGTTTCTAAAGTGCCCAAGATGGATGATATTTCTATACTAGAGTCTAGTGTTGTGCAACTTGAGCAAGCTTCCAATAATGAGAACCAAGAAATCGATGCTTCAAAAATGCAACATACATCAAAAGAGACTGAAAAGTCCACTCACGAGCTATTGCCAATTGGTACTACGTCATGTAGCGTAGATGTTGAGAAATCCATGCTTACAATTATATTGGATTTAAATGGTCTATTGTTGAAACGTTCCCCTCAACCATCCTCACACCACAACTCAGTGCAAATGGATTCAAAAAGATATATTATACTCAGGCCAGGTTGCATCCAATTCTTGAAGACTATTTTACAAAGGTTTAATGTTGCAATTTGGTCGACAGCTACTAGGAATAATGTGTATCAAATCCTTGCAGCACTAAACAACTTAGCTGAGGATACATTGCCTTTCTTTGCAATTTGGTCGCAAGATGTTTGCTACACCGCTCAAACTCAAAAATTGTTTAGACCCGACAATCCAAACGTTGAGGCAATGTTCAAGCCTCTAGCCAAAATTGCCATGGGGTTTGAATGTGATCCACAAAGAACAGTGCTTATTGATGACTCTCCTTACAAGGGATGTATTTCACCAGCAAACAATTGCATTTTTCCACCACAATTTGATGCTGAGAAGATGGTTGACAATATGCTCTTGGAGGAGCTACTGCCATACTTGATTCAGCTTGATGAGAGAAGGGATGTGCGTGATTTAATTGCTTCTAATCGTTATGGACAACCTATAGTGACAAATGATAGTGAATACAAACAAATCATGGAGTATTGGAAGCAGAAAAATGATGTTTGGTCAGCTAAGGTGTTCTTTACAAGAAGAATACCACCTGCAAAAGGTGACAGAGATGAAACTATCATTGAAGATGCAAGTGACACAAGCCACCGCAATGAAATGAGAAGAGCCCAAATACAAGAGATCTTGGCAAAGGAGCGTACACCCATTGAAAGCATGAAGGCGTCACAATTGACCACTTTAGCTAGGCAATTGGGTTGTAACACAAAAGGAGTTTTGAAGGCAACCACAGCAAAGGCTTATATAAATAAGGTGAAAGCTGAGAACAATCTTCTAAGGCTGGATAGAAAGCAACCCTAAGGTACTAGTGACATGTCATATATTCTTGATACACATGCTTGAACACTCATGTGCATGGTATCTAACAAATCTTTCTTTTTATTCCTTCTTGCAGGATCTTACAAAGGATACTACTAGATGGAGCTCAATCAATAGAGATTTTGATATTTTTGCTCAAAATAATGAAGCAGTCACCTACATTTTTTGTTTATCAATTTCTTGAGAGACTTTATTTTAGTTTGTAATCATCAAATGAAATGAAAAGTATCCTTCTTATTAAGATTGTTGATCTTTTTCTTGTTCAAACCTTTCAATTGTGATTTATAGTTTTGTTAGCATGAGATTGTGCTTTTTTAGTTTGAAAAAAACTGTCAAAGATCCAAGTCTTTTTGGCTTTACTTAAGTTATTAATTGTGAAAGATCCAAGTCTTTTTGCTTTACTTAAGTTATTGATTGCCTATGTAATAGTCCTTAAAACAATATCGGATGGCTTTCTTGCTCCCATGTCTCACATTGGTCTTTAGGTAAGACAAGTGGTGACCTTGAAAGTATGGTCTCATATCTCGATCAAGTGAAGAGACATGAAGCTTAAATATCACTACTATGTATCTAGTGTTAAACTCCATCGAGACAAAGACTAGATAGCCAAATTGCAGTCGAGTTTAAGTGAAAAATCCATTTGAGCTAAGGTAAAACTTATAGTGCCTCATTTTTCTAGGATTCTACCCCATCAAGGAAGTTAGAATCTAGCACAAACCAATTAAGACTCTTTTGGAGCCTAGATAGGACAATTCGTGGAACTTATGAAACTTATTATTGAGTTAGAGTCTAGTTTAGATAAGCAAAAGATCTTCAAACCAGCACTTGACTTTCTTACTATTCAATATTCAAAGTCCCTTGAGGCTAACAAATTACATACCCACTTGTAACCTAACTAATGAGTAATTATATAGATCTAAGCAAGTATATATAATGAGTCTTCAAACTAATAATCCAAGGGAAGAGAGTAGCAAGGTCCACTACTTGTCCAAGCTCAGCTCTAGACAACATAGAAAGATGCTAGTTCTACTAATTGTCTAATTATAGGCATGGAGAAATGATAGAAGGTTGACCACTTGTCCAACCTATCATCTCTAGTAAGATGGGAGGTTTGGCCTTAAGATTCACCATGTAACCAACCTATACATCATTGTATTATGAAGAGTAAAAAAGCAAAGCTCCACCACTTGTCCAAGCTAGTTCTAAAATCCACATGGAGATAAGCAAGCTCCACCATTTGTCGAATCTCTCTTCCATTAAAACATGAAAAAACTCAGCTATGTTGTACAGGGGGACTTTTTTCCAAGGTCCACCACTTGTCCAAGCTAGGATCCCTAGTAGCACGAGTGGTTTGGTCTCAAGATACACCACTTGTACACTCTATGTCATTATATTAAGAAGAACTATGTATTAAGGTCCACCACTTGTCCAACCTATAAGGTTATATCTTAAATGGTATCCTTTCTCACCACTTGAAATGCCCATGATATGTTTTACACGGGGGTTTCATTCCAAGGTCCACCACTTGTCCAAGCTAACTCTATTCAAACATAGAGAGAAGCAAAGGTCCACCACTTGTCAAAGCTAGGCTCCGTTGAAGTATGGAGAGAAGTAACCTCCATCATTTTTCCAAGATAGGTGCCATTCAAACATGGAAAGAATCAAGATCTACCATGTCTCCGAGATTCTAGGCTCCATTGAAACACCCTAAAACCATGATATTTTGTACATGGGGTGTTTACATTCAAGGTCTACCACTTCTCTAACGTATTATACCTAGTAGCATGAGTGATTTGGTCTTAAGATTCACCACTTATCCACTCTATGTCATTATATTAAGAATAACTGGGTGTTAAGGTCCACCACTTGTCCAACCTATAAGGGTATATCTTAAATGGTATCCTTCACCACTTGTCAAGGTCCATCACCACTTTTCCAACCTATAAGGTTATATCTTGAATGATATTTTTCCTCATCACTTGTAATGTCCATGCTATGTTTTACAAAGGGGTTTTGTTCCAAGACCCACCACTTGTCCAAGCTAACTCCATTAAAACATAGAGAGAAGCAAAGGTCCACCACTTGTCCAAGATAGGCTCCATTGAAACATGGAGAGAAGGATGATCCACCATTTCTCCAAGATAGGTTCCATTGAAACATTGAGAGAAGCAATCTCCACCATGTCTCCAAGCTAGGCTCCATTGAAATACCCTAAACCCATAATTTTGTACATGAGGGGTTTACATTCAAGGTCCACCACTTGTCCAACCTATTATCCCTAGTAGCAAGAGTGGTTTCGTCTCAAGATTCACCACTTGTACACTCTATGTCATTATATTAAGAAGAAATATGTGTTAAGGTCCACCACTTGTCCAGCCTATAAGGTTATATTTTAAATAGTATCCTTTCTCACCACTTGAAATGCCCATGATATGTTTTACATGGGGGTTTCATTCCAATGTCCACCACTTGTCCAAGCTAAGCTCATTGAAACATGGAGAGAAGGAACCTCCACTGTTTCTCCTAGATAGGCTCCATTGAAACATGGAGAGAAATAAGCTCCACCATGTCTCCAAGTTGCTAGGCTCCATTGAAATACCCAATACCCATAATTTTTTATACATGGGGGGTTTACATTCAAGGTTCACCACTTGTCCAACCTATTATTCCTAGTAGGTTTGGTCTCATGATTCACCACTTGTCCACTCTATGTCATTATATTAAGAGGAATTAGGTGTTAAGGTCCACCACTTGTCCAACCTATAATGTTATAGCTTGAATGGTATTTTTTCTCACCACTTGTAATGCCCATGACATGATTTACATGGGGGTTTTGTTCCAAGGTACACCACTTGTCCAAGATAAATCTATTGAAACATAGAGAGAAACAAAGGTCCACCACTTTTCCAAGCTAGGCTGCATTGAAACATGGACCTTAATACCAAATTATTTCTAGTAGCATGAGTGATATTTTGTACATGGGGCGTTTACATTCAAGGTCCACCACTTGTCCAACCTATTTCCCTAGTAGGTTTGGTCCCAATTTCACCACTTATCCACTCTATGTCATTATATTAAGAATAATTGGGTGTTAAGGTCCACCACTTGTCCAACCTATAAGGTTATATATTGAATGGTATTTTTTCTCACCACTTGTAATGCCCATGATATGTTTTACATGGGGTTTTTGTTCCAAGGTCCACCACTTTTCCAAGATAACTCTATTCAAACATAGAGAGAAACAAAGGTCCACCACTTGTCCAAGCTAGGCTCCATTGAAACATGGAGAGAATGATGCTGCACCATTTATCCAGATAGGCTGCATTGAAACATGGAGAGAAGCAAGCTTTACCATGTTTCCAAGCTAGGATCTCACTCTAGGGGTTTTATTTCAAGGCCCACCACTTGTTAACCTATTATCCCTAGTAGCATGAGTGGTTTGGTTTCAAGATTCACCACTTGTAAACTCTATGTCATTATATTGTGTTAAAGTCACCACTTGTCCAACCTATAAGGTTTATCTTAAATGGTATCCTTTCTCGACTTGAAATGCCCATGATATGTTTTACATGGGAGTTTCATTAAGATCCACCACTTGTCCAAGCTAACCATATTCAAACATAGAGAGAAACAAAGGTCCACGACTTGTCAAGCTAGGCTCCATTGAAACATGGAGAGAAGAACCTCCACCATTTCTCCTAGATAGGCTCCATTAAAACATGGAGAGAAGTAAGTTCCACCATGTCTCCAAGATGCTAGGCTCCATTGAAATACGCAAAACATGATATTTTGTACAGGGTGATTTACATTCAAGGTCAACCATTTCTCCAACCTATTATCCCTAGTAGGTTTGGTCTCACAATTCACACTTTTCCACTATATCATTATAATAAGAGGAATTGGGTGCTAGGTCCACCACTTGTCCAGCCTATAAGGTTATACTTGAATGGTATTTTTTCTCACCACTTGTAATGCCATGACATGCTTTACATGGGGTTTTGTTCCAAGGTTCACACACTTGTCCAAGAAAATTCTATTGAAACATAGAGAGAAACAAAGGTCCACCACTTTTCCAAGCTAGGCTCATTGAAACATGGACCTTAATACCAAATTATTCCTAGTAGCATGAGTAATATTTTGTACATGGGGGGTTTGCATTCAAGGTCCACCACTTGTCCAACGTACTTTTCCTAGTAGGTTTGGTCGCAGATTCACACTTGTCCACTCTATGTCATTATATTAATAATAATTGGGTGTTAGGTCCACCACTTTTCCAACCTATAAAGGTTATATATTGAATGGTATTTTTTCTCACCACTTGTAATGTCCATGATATGTTTTACATGGGGATTTTGTTCCAAGGTCCACCCACTTGTCCAAGTAAATCTGTTCAACATAGAGAGAAACAAACGTGCACCACTTGTCCAAGGTAGGCTCCATTGAAACATGGAGAGAATGATGCTACCCATTTATCCAAGATAGACCATTGAAACATGGAGAGAAGTAAGCTCCACCATGTTTCCAAGATGCTAGAGTCCATTGAAATACCCAAACCCCTGATACTTTGTACATGGGGGGTTTACATTCAAGGTCCACCATGTCCAACCTATTATCCCTAGTAGCATGAGTGGCTTGGTCTCAGGATTCACCACTTGTCCACTCTATATCATTATATTAAGAAAAATTGGGTTTCATATCTAAATGGATCTTTGCTTGGATAAGTGGTAGACCTTGAGACCTAAATACCCATTCTACACTAGAGCATTGGTTAAGATTATAACTCAAGCATACCTTTAACAACAAGTAGTAGTTATTATTGACTTAAGTCTAGTTGAACTCCATGGTATTGAGACTAAGAGAGAGTGTAGCATAAAAAAGAGTCAGGATTTTAATTTGACTTTCTTTCTATTAATGAGTAGATCATAGATGGATTTTGGTATCTAATAAAACCTTAGGTAGACAATTAAACTCATGTCTATTGTTGTGTTTGCATTAAGTGTTCTTGTTCTTAATTTCAGAACCATTACAGAAAAATGGATTGGCTATATGCTGGCATAAATTGAAGAAAACTATTGAATTACCCATCAAACCTCCAAGACCTTGTCCAAGGAATGGAATCACCTCCTTATCACCTACCCACTTGTTCAAGGACATCAAAAGAGTACTTATCTTGGATCTAGAGGGGTTACTTCTCAAGACAGTTGAAATGAAACATGGAGATTCTATGCCATCTTGGGCTCAACACATGCGACTTGTGGAGGACAGATGAAGTTTATCATGTGTTGCGACCAGACGCACAAAGTTTTTTGGATTTTTGTGCTGAATACTTTGAGCTATGGATATGGAGTTGCTATAACTTAACAAGGGTGCAACGCATCACACAAAAGTTTTTCCTGAGCAGTATACCAAGTTCAAGGTGTTTATGAGTAACAAAAATTGCCAAAATCCAAATATCATGTTAGGATTTACAAGGGTTTATCACAAAAATCTGAGTGATATTTGGAAGATATTTGAGGATTTGGATGCAAACAATACCTTAATTTTGATGACACTCCATATAGGGTGATGTGGAACATGCCAGGGACATATCTTATATTTCCAAAGATGTGGAGGCAAACTTCCGAGCAACTTCAAAACTTCTTGCAGAGAACCAGAATTCCATGGGTTGGTAGGATGGTTGTATGCAAGAGATAAGAGAGTCTATACATACAACACAATTGTAAATCATTATAGTGATTCTGAGACAAATTATGTCCTTGGTGTGTACTTGTCAACACGAAAGCATTGAATAAATATGGCTATAAGATGCTTTTTTTATTCTAGTGTGTATCTTTCAACATTTGTATAATTTGATATAGTCTTTTTTTAAAAAAAAAAGGTGTGTCAATTTTATGAACACTTGAATGGAGTGCACCCTACTCTAAGGGGACTTCAATGTACTATTGGAGTGCATCCTATTTAAGGGGACTCTGATGTATTGCTAGAGTGCACCCAAATTTTGGGGACTCATTTTTTATTTGATTGGGGCCTATGTTGGGTCATATAGTAAAAGAAATTCATTTTTTGTCAATTCATATCGAGGTTGCATTTATTTGGAACTATGAAAGAATTGATGTTTGATGTCAAAATAAAACTTGTAAGTGTGGATCAGAGAATTCATGGACTTTAAATATGTGAGAGGGATCTTTTTCTTGGGCACAAATGTTTGCTTCAAGAATTTTGTCATTACATACTTTATGTGAAAGAGTTTTAGAACCTAAAAGACTTTGAAAACAAAACTATGGAATCTAAGTGCATGTATTCTTGAATGGCTTGAAAGTTGATGTATACATGCATGTCGCCTTGATGAAGATTTAGATCTGACAAGATGGAAAGATATAATTCTTGGACGTTACCTTTGTCAATTTGGTAATAACATATTTAACTTTCTTTTAATATGGGTGGAAAATATATTATTATGTGCATTTGGAACCTAATTGCTTGACCTTCAAACCAAGATTCCTATGTTATTTTTTCATATACTTTTTTGTACTGAATTAAGATTGTGGATGCAAGGTCCACCACTTGTTCAAGCTAGATCTAAGAAAGTATATATACTGAGTCTTCAAACTAGTAAACCAAGGGAAGAGAGAAGGAGGGTCCATCACTTGTCCAAGCTCATCTCTAGACAACATAGAGAGATGTTATGTCTACTAATTGTCCAATATAGTCATGGAGAAATGATAGAAGGTTGATCCACTTGTCCAACCTATCATCTCTAGTAAAATGGGAGGTTTGGCCTTAAGATTCACCATGTAACCAACATATACTTCATTGTATTATGAAGAGTAGAAAAGAAAAGCTCCACCACTTGTCTAAGGTAGTTCCAAAATCAACATGGAGAGAAGCAAGCTTCACCATTTGTCCAAGATAGGTTCCATTATAACATGGAAAACCTCATATATGTTGTACATGGAAGCTTTTTTCCAAGGTCCACCACTTGTCCAAGCTAGGATCCATTAAAACATGGATAGAAACAAGGCTCCACAACTCGTCCAACCTTTATAGCTGCGAAGTGTACCGGTTGTCTAAACTAGGCATGGGAAAATAATAGAAGGTCCACCACTTATCCAATATATTATCTCTAATAGCATGGGAGGTTTGGTCTCAAGATTTAGGAATTGACTGACCTGTATTTCATTGTATTATGATGAATTTGGTTTTAAAGTCAACTACTTATCCAAGCTATAAGTTTATATCTTGAATGGTATTCCTTCCCATCACTTAGAAAACCAATGATATGTTGTACATGGGGGGGTTTTTTACAAGGTCCACCACTTGTCCAAGCTAGTTTCATTGAAACATGGATGAAGACAAGCTCCACCATTTGTTAAAGCTAGACTCCATTGAAATCTAGAAAATCCATTCTATGTTGTACATGGGGTTTTTGTTTTAAGGTCCAACACTTGTCCAAGCTAAGATCCATTGAAACATGGAGTAGAGAAACACTCCACCACTTGTCCAAGCTAGGCAACATTGATAGTAGTTGGTTTATTTTGAAGATCCACCACGTGTCTAAGCTAACTCTATTGAAACATAGAGAGAAGCAAAGGTCCCCCAACTGTTCAAGCTAGGCTCCATTGAAGCATAGACAGAAGCAAGCTCCACCATTTCTCCAAGATAGACTCCATTGAAACATGGAGAGAATCAAAGGTCCACCATTTCTCCAAGCCAAGATCTAGTTGTCCAACCTATAAGGTTATATCTTAAATGGTAATATTTCTAATCACTTGGAATACCCATGATATGTTTTACATGGGGGTTTTGTTCCAAGATCACCACTTGTCCAAGCTAACTCTATTGAAACATAGAGAGAAGCAAAGGTCCACCACTTGTCCAAGCTAGTCTCCATTGAAACAAGGAGAGAAGCAAGCTCCATCATTTCTCCAAGATAGGCTAGCATGGATAAGTGCACCTTGAAACCAACCTTCCTATGAGGCAATAGAGCATATGCTACATATTTTATGTATGCCCCATGCCTCAAATTAAGAAGTTATAGATTAGAAGTGGACCTTGCTTAAATGTCACATGCAATAAATTAAGGAAAAATAGCCAAGTGGATTGTATTCCTCAATGGATCCTTGCTTTCACAAGTTGTGAACCTTGAGTCACTTTTACATTAACTTGGACAAGTGGTGGACCCAGAAACCAAGCTCTCCATGTTGAGATAAGTTGTAGGTAGGACAGTAGAACATAGACAACGATAATGGATGCAATATACTCCTCTCCTAATAATCCAATTGATTGAAACCATGATATTTTAGTTGTTTTCATTGTGTATTGTATGTGCATAAAGTGGAATGAGACCTTAAGAAAACTCAAATTTTTGACAAAATCTCTATATTTTATACATGATATATTGAAAGTTGTCCAACCTAGGAATTGGGATTTTCCCACTTTACCTAATATGGTCTTGTAGGGCTAAAAGGTTTGCTCTATGAAGAAACCATGTATACTATATGTTGGCAGTGTATGGCCCTAGGGATAGAAGGAAACCCTAGGGCTATAGGGTGTCCTCTATGCTACTATCATATGGTCCAAGGGCGAGATAGTGACCAAGGTATCATGTGTGTCCCAAGGGTAACAAGGTGCTAATAAAAGCCCTATATGCTTTATGTTGGCACCCTATGGACCCAAGGCCATAGGGCGATCTTTATGCTAGTAAAATTTCCTCTATGCACTATGTTTACGTGTATACTTATAAGAAGCCATTTATGCACTATGTTGGCATATTATGACCCTAGATCTATAAGATATCCTCTATGGTAAAAGAGAAATTGTACATGGGATATGATGGCATCCTATGGTCCTAGGGCCATAGGGTGTCCTCTATGCTAGCAAAATGTGTAATTTAATACTCCGAAATTGAAAGAGCTTTTCAGAAAAAAAAAGAAAAAAAAACCTTCTACTTCCATTGTGGTGTCATGCAATCCAATTCCCAACTCTTGGGCTACTAGAATATTTTCATTAGATTCTTCTTCTTCCCTTGCACATGTTTTGGAACTTTCACTGTCTTCTTCCATTGGATTACTCTTTAAATTTATCTCCAGTCGTTATAGCAGTTGACCTTCAAAGACTTGTAGATTCTTGTCATCTTCGTCAGAAACTCTTTGGTTGACATGGAGATTGATAGAATCTTTCTCAGTAGGGTCAATGGCATTAGCATCTTCTATACCAACAATCTCGAGTAAAACTTTGTCAGCCGCAATATCTTGTTGAAGGATTGCAAGTTTAAAGAACACCTAATTTTAGATTCCAAAGTATCTACATTTTGATAACTCTTTTTTTCACACTCTTAGAAAAAACTAATCACAAATAGAAAATTTACTAACTGACAACACATCTACAATGAATTTATTTTTATGCTCTTTATTTTCTAGAGATTCCTAATCTTTATCTAGCTACATTAGTTCTTTGTCCATGATGGTGGCGCCTAGAAGTATACTTGGAGAAACATTCATGCCTTTAAGCTCTAGAGCAGAAGTCTCATTTTCTATTGCCATGATCTTCTTGCATTGTATGATTTCCTTGACTAAGTTTCTTATGGCCTTCAAGCCATACGATTCTCTTTGTAGATATCTCTATGACTTTAAGATAATCCAAAATATGTCTGTTTATGGCCTCAAGGCCATAGGGTTAGGATTGTTGGGAGGTCTCAACATATAAATAGATATATGGCTTCAAAGCCATATGGTACTTTATTTATGTGTCACCCTATGGCCCTAAGGCCATGGGTTGGCATAGGGCCACAAGATGCCCTCTATGAGCACTAGTAAGAAACCATATATGCTTTATGTTGGCACCGTATGACCCGAGGGCCACAAGGTCTTCCTCTTATGCTAGTAAGAAACCCTTTATGCTACATGTTGTCATTCTATGGCCTTTGGGCCAAAGGGTGCCCTCTGTGCTAGTAACAAATCCTCTATGCTCTATGTTTGCACCCTATGGACCCTAGGGCTACAAGGTACCCTGTATGATAGTAAGAAATCCTCTATTCTCTATGTTTGCACCCTATGGACCTAGGGCCTCAAGGTATCCTCTATGCTAGTAAGAAATACTCTATGCTCAATATTGAAACTCTATGGCCCCAAGGCCATAGGAGGTCCTCTATGCTAGTAAGAAAAACCCTCTACGCTCTATGTTGGCAGCCTATGGAGATTTGAGGGCCACAATGTACCCTTTATAATGCTACTAAGAAACCTTGTCTATATTGTCAACCTACAGCCCTCAGGCCATAGGGTGCATCAAATGGATCCTAGGCCACATGGTGCCCTCTATGCTAGAAAGGAAACCTCTGCGCTCTACATTGACACTCTATGGCCGCAAGGCCATAGGGTGCCCCTTACGCCTAGTATAAAACCATTGAAACTCTATATTAGAATCTAAAGACCGTAGGCCACAAGGTGAGCTCTATGCTAGTAAGAAACCATATAAACTCTATGTTGGTAGCCTATGGCCCAAAGGCCATAGGATAGCCAAGGAACCCTTTAGGAGCATTCCCCACAAAGACCACCTTATGGCCCCATGGTGATTTAGTGGCCTAGGTGCCCTTCTTAAGACTCTTTTATTTTTGTATCATATGGCCCCAGGTAAATAAGCTATCCTCTATGCTATCAAAAAACCGTTTATGCTGTTTGTTGGAATCATATGTCCCCAAGTCCATAGGGAGCCCATAGGGTGCTCTCTATGCTAGCAAGAAACCCTCCATGCTATATGTTTACACCCTATGGCACCAAGGACACAGGGTGTCCTCCATGATAGTAAGAAACCCTCTATGCTCTAAGTTTACACCCCATTTGACTATGTTGACACCCTATGGCCCTGGGGCCATAGGGTGCTCCCTAGGGCCACAAGGTGCCCTTCGACTTAGGAAGAGACCCTTTATGCCCTAAATTGGTACTCTTTGGCCTCAGGGTCATAGGGTGCCTTCTATGCTAGTAGGATACATTATATGGTCTAGGTTTCCACTCTATAGTGTAGGACTAAAAGGTTTGCTCTATGAAGAAACCATGTATACTATATGTTGGCAGTGTATGGCCCTAGGGATAGAAGGAAAACCTAGGGCTATAGGGTGTCCTCTATGCTACTATCATATGGTCGAAGGGATAGATAGTTACCAAGGTATCATGTGTGTGAGAATTCTCTACTATATATACAGAAACCACTTTATGGCACTATGGCGTCCCAAGGGCAACAAGGTGCTATAAAAATCCCTCTATGCTCTATGTTGGCACCCTAGGTCCCAAGGCCATAGGGTGGTCTTTATGCTAGTAAAATTCCCTCTATGCACTGTGTTTACGTGTATACTTATAAGAAGCCATTTATGCACTATGTTGGCGTCCTATGACCCTAGATCGATAAGATGTCCTCTATGGTAAAAGAGAAATTGTACATGGGATATGATGGCATCCTATGGTCCTAGGGCCATAGGGTGTCCTCTATGCTAGCAAAATGTGTAAGCTAAAAAATGCGATAAATATGCAACACGATATACAAAATTGAATGAGTATCATACATCATACATTTGTTGCTGGATCATTATTTATGCTGGATTCTCCTTATGGCATTGCACATGTTTTGGAACTCGCATTTCCTTCTACTTCCAATTTACAAACGTAAACAATGGTTATACATTATACAATCATTTCTTTGCAATAAACCTTGATACAATGTTCCGATTGCTACATTCCTAAGGGGCAAAAGTATTTGTGTTGAATTCTCTTTATGGCATTGCACATGTTTTGGAGCTTGCATTGCCTTCTACTTCCAATTTACAAACTTAAACAATGGTTATACATTATACAATCATTTCTTTGCAATAAACCTTGATACAATGTTTCGATTGCTACATGACAAGCTAAAAAATTCTACTAGTACTAGCTTCTCTCTATTGAAAAAAATTCAAGATATAAATTCCAATTCTCTGCATCATCTAGAAGAGAAACAAAATCATAGTTTGGAACAAAATACTCGCACTTTATATCTTTGAATAAAATCTTGTTACAATCAAAGAACTAGATCTTCACATAATCCAAAGGACAAATGCTTCAATAACCATTTATACTCGATGTTTACTATCTAAGCAAATAATTGGCATTTACAACAAATGTTGAATATATGTTTAATCTAGTTAGTTGCAATGCAAAGATAATTATTTCGAACGCTTAGACCATCAATTCACAATAGAAGAACTTACACCCAACAAAAAATGATCATACATCAATTGTTCAAACTCTTATTTTGGAATTTTGAGGACTAAATACTTTTTAGTTTTTTCTAGCTTATTTCATTCTCAATAGAATATTAAACCTTAATCACAGGATAAGAAATATATGTCCCTAATGTATATCGACATAAGATATAAGGCCATTGAAAAATGTTTTTGAAACACTTAAAGAGTCTTTAGGTGACCTAGAATAACCAACCTATGGTCTAAAGGCCATAGGGTGTCATGTGATGTTCTATAAGATGTGTCCATAAGAGCTAGGTGATTTGCATCCATGGGGTGATTTAAGTGCCCCTGTGGAGATTCTATGTCACTACCCTATGGCCCTAAGGCCTTAGGGTATCCCAAATTCTCTTGGATAACTTATGTTTCCTTCTAGAATAGCCCAAACACTCATGTGCCTGTTTAGAGACTTTATGTAATCTCTCTATATACATAAGATTGTAGGATAGTTGTGTTGACACCTTATGGCCTTAAGGCTGTAGACTAGCCCAAATGCTTATGTGACCTTTTAAAGACTCTATGTAATAACCCTATATCCGTAAGATTGTAGGGTAGCCAAATGCTTTTGGGGGATTCTATGTTGACACCCTATGGGCCTAAGGCTATAGAGTAACCCAGATGCTTATGTGCCCTTTTAGAGACTCGGTGTAATCACCCTACATCTGTAAGGTTGTTGGGTATCCCATTTTCTTTTGGGGGATTCTATGGCCCTAGGGCCATAGGGTGTCTTGTCTACAAAGAAATCTATGATCCTCAAGTCTACAAAGAACTCTATGATCCTCAAGTCATAGTGTATTCTTCCCAAACCTCATATGATCAATTAACTTTAAAGTATTACATAATATATATCTTATGACCATATATAAATGTAGAATTCTATTTACCAAAACATGTCCATATAATATCATACACTTAAGTCTAATTCATTTATTGTGAAAAAACTCAAACTCACAAGTTCACATTTTTTCAAAGAAAATAAATTGAGAACAATAACGAGCCAAACATCAATGTTTTTAACATCATGGGCAGATTTGAGATGGGATAAATAAAATAAAATGACAACAATAATAATCTAAATATCAGTAATGTAATATCATGGGTGGCTAGCTTAACCTGTTTCCTATAGACTTTCTAGAATGGCCTCAGCACTTGCATCCAATGGTTCTTCAATTTCTTCTTCCTCTGAATCCTTGGCATTGACTTTCTCTATGTTATCCACACCTGCCCACCTTCTAATATCAAGGTCTTCTTCCACTATGGAATGGCAAAGAGATTCCAATTGTGTCATTTGATCACTACTACATGCAACTGATATCACCTTTCTCTGTTGTTGTAGTGCCTCTTTAGTCCCATAGCCTAATGAGAAGATGTCTATCACTTGATCATCTTCTTTGAGACTGATGCATTTGATTGCACGACATACAAAAAAGGATTTGGTCGTGGTCACAACATCATACTCATCGTCATTGATGCAGAGAGTATGCATTGGCTCCAACAATGACTCTTTAAGACTAGAGTAGTTGGTGTACTGCTCTCCTTGACTGAAAAATGCCCAAACCCCAAAAACTACTTCGCGAAGAGCACATGTTTGGATGGTCTCTAATCCCATTAAGGAGCTCAAAAGTAGAACGTGCATTTCATACCATTTAGCTTTTTCAGAAATTGCCTTCTCTAGGGAAGCAGCATGCTGATACTTGACTAAGCCGACAATTAAAAACTCTGATGGTTGATGTGCTACCCCACATACTCCATCAATTACTTTACCAAATTGGGCAACACTCCAACCACTAGATGTAAGACTTTTGTGTGTTGTGTCTATGATGCAAACACCAACACGAATTTTAGAGCTATTCTCACTGCAGAGAAACTCGATGCCTTCCAAATTCTTTCCAACACACTTGATTGTCCATGGTAAAATGAATTGAAAACTAGAAGTGCCATTCTTTTGTGCAATGATCCACTGCACATATCCCCTAGTGATCTCAGGAGTTGGCTCTTTCTCCTTTCCTTTTTGTAGTAGGAGATTTAGCCATTGTGTACAACTCGTGAAGAGAGATTTGTAAATCTCATCTGTAATGTTATAATGAGACTTAGATTTATCCCATCAAGTAACTTCTATTGCTGATGGATCTATCTCTTTAAATGCCATCAACATTTGAGGCTCAAAAACTCTGGTCTTCTTTAAGACCGTTGCACATGCAGTGAGGTCGAGCATGCCCGCTTGTTGACGTGGTTGCTTCACTAAGAAAATCTTCTCATCTGCCAGATCTTGTTGTAGTAGCTTGACATCATTATCTTCTAAACCAGCTAGGCATCTAAAGGTTGTTATGCTTGGTTTTCGCCCACGAGAAGTTGATGTCTGATGCTTCTCCAAGATGTGTATCCACTGATCATAGATTTCATCATCGTACATGACCATGTGTGCTTCTTTGTTGGCAAATGATTTATGGTTGAACACGATGTTCGCCACATTTACAAAGGACTTCAAAATAAAGAAAAGAAAATTAACTGTATTTCAAGACATATTTGTAACAAAAACAAGCATAGGGATGTGGAACTTACATCCCAACCTGCTCGACTTGGATGACCGACAGAAACACCTGCCTTGGGTTTTGTTGGTTTAGAATATGCAAGCCATTGACTACGGCCATGCTTCAAGATCTCCACATAAGGCTGGTGTTTCATTG